>NW_024100552.1:0-1200000 GCF_016545835.1 Crotalus tigris | reverse complement strand
AAGTGAAGGCTATTTGAAGAAATAAAATATAATGGGATCTTTACAGTGATATTAAAAAGTGAAGCTACTGAATATCTGACCTGCAACCTAGCTTTAAGCAGATTTGTTTAACTTCTTAAAAAGCAGTGGTGATAATTTAACGTTTTAAATGTTTCTCACTACCTTTTTCATATGAGAAGAGAACCAGATTGTGTCTGTATAGTCATTAGAAGCTGAGCATGAGTCAAATGAGATTGGCTTCACTTTATGAGAATTAATGCTTCAAAAGCTGCAGCCTAAATAAGATTTTTCTAGTGAAAGTCAGTAGAAATAACTTATAAAATTGCTTTTTCAACAGTGTGTAGCTGCTTTTGCTGTTTCGGCTGTAGCCTCTCAGTGGGAGCGTACAGGAAAGCCATTCAATCCATTACTTGGAGAGACATATGAACTTGTCAGGTAATAAATGTACTCTCAAACTGCTCCAAGTATTCTTTCTTGGGCATGAAGTGGAAAGACAAAATTAGCCTACATGTGGTTTATGCAGTGTTAAAGTATTGACTCCCTACTTAGTAGCTAGATTAGTTAAAGTCTTCATTTGGTAATTATCTTTTATGTCTTTTCTGTGTAGTTCAGTACTATTGGTATATTAAGAAAACATACCTGCCCTCAAATATTCCAGTAATATATTACAATTTTGATTTTTGTGTGATAAAAATTGATATGGAAATGTTTACGTTTTACCCCATTTTGTGGATAAATATTGCTAATTATCACTTTATTTCCCTGCATAGAGAGGATCTTGGATTCAGACTCATCTCGGAACAAGTTAGTCATCACCCACCAATCAGTGCTTTTTATGCTGAAGGACTAAGTAATGACTTCGAATTTCATGGTTCTATTTATCCTAAACTCAAGTTTTGGGGAAAGAGTGTTGAAGCAGAACCAAAGGGAATAATAACTCTAAAGCTTCTTGAGTAAGTTGGTCAGTATTAATCTTGGGCTAGATTAGAAATTGTAAGCAATGCAGACATAGAATGAATGGAATTTAATCCATTGTATGAATACAAATAATAGTACAAATAATATATGATTGTTATTTGACAAGCAGGAAACTACATAGAGTAATGTTTTTAGCTTGAAAATAACTGAACTATGCTGAAATTGCCATGTTTTTAGGAATTCATATTATATTAAGAAAACAACCTCTTCATATCAGTAGATCTTTTTCCTGGATTATCTGTGCTATGGGAAACATAATGTCAACATTTGTGTGTGAGTGATATCACATTTGCTGTTATATTGCTAATGGTAAAGAATAAATTAATATCTTGGTTTATGCACTTTTTAAGATTATACAGTCATTTTAAAAGCCTTATATAAATCTTAATTGGTTTTATTATTTTCCTTTTCAGACATAATGAGGCATATACATGGACGAATCCTACATGCTGTGTACATAATATTATTGTTGGCAAACTTTGGATTGAGCAATATGGAAATATGGAAATAACCAATTACAAGTAAGTTGGAAATTTACTATTTGGTTTGACAATTAAGTTTGCTTCACATTTAACATTAATAGAACAACAACTTTAATTTCAAGACAACAATAAACAAGTAAAGTTGTCACTGAAAAAAAATAGTTACCACTAGTAGATCAGAAAACGAGTATCCATGCTGAACAATCAAAGTTGAGGTCTTTTTTCTTTATTTTTTAAAAGTCCTATTAGTAGTACACTTCAAGGATAATGTAGTATATTTAAGAAGTTTAATATTTCTTTCAAAGAACCGGTGAAAAATGCATGCTAAACTTCAAGCCCTGTGGCCTTTTTGGAAAAGAACTACACAAAGTTGAAGGCTACATTCAAGATAAAAGGTAAATAAAACCATGTATTACTAAAATATAAGAAGAGAAATAAATATTTCAAAGGTTTAAATTGTTTGGTAATGTGGTTCACATACAGTATTGAGAACATTCTGTAGCTTTTGCTTTATGTAACTTTGGTACAAAATAGTAACAGCTAATTCAAAACACTCTAAATGTTTCTAAACTTAGTTGTTTTGGGGGGGGGGGGCTTTGACAGCAAAAAGAAACTTTGTGCACTCTACGGAAAATGGACTGAGTGTTTGTACAGTGTGGATCTTACTACATTTGAAGCTTACAAAAAGAATGACAAGAAAAACACAGAAGAAAAGAAAAACAATAAACAGGTATTATTGACACTAAAAAATAGAGTAGCAATAGTAATTTCTCTTTAAATATTGAAAGTATTCTGTTCCGGACTAACTGTTGGAAAATATGCATGATTTTGAAAATTATTCCATAAACTCTATACTTTCTCAAAAAGGTCCAAATATGTTAAAACTTTTCTGGGGTTCCAATGACTAGCACACACTATGGGCCTATTCAGATAATCACTAGAGATTTCATTATTATAGTTCCCTTTCATCTCACTTACATTTCTCACTTATTAACCAACATCAGACTAGTTTCCACTTTTGATATAACTGTAAAATCTAGTTAAAACTAGTTTCAAGAAGGCCAGCAAATTCAGTGCCAATACTGTAATTAGGTGAATGGATGGGTTTTTGAAGAAGACTTTTGAGCAATAGAGTAAAATACAAACAGATTAGATTAAAAGATAGACAGACAGACATGGAGCTTGGCTTACATTTTTTCTATTAAATAATTCAGATACTAAAATTAAAAGAGACTAGATACTAAAATTAAAAGAGACTAAAGACAAGAACAGATTAAAAAAGTAAGAGGAACGCTAGTATTCACATTAATAAACTTCAGATAGTCATTCAAATTAGTTGCTTGAATGGCTTGCTTAATACCTAATAAGTATAAATTTAGAAATCTTTGGAAATATTTTAAAATAGGCAATGGTTCTTTATTTCCATTACATTTATAATGTTATTTACTTTTGATCATAGATGAATTATTGCAAGATAGATTATCATTAAAAGTTGTGGGTTTCTTTTTTTATTTTTAAGATAGGGGATTGTAGAACTCTAAATGTCCCAGACTATGTCTGCTATGAGTTTCGTCAAATAATGCAGACAAAAGCCAATTTGGTCTAGTGATTAAGGCACTGGGCTATAAAGCAAGAGATTGTGAGTTCAAGTCCCACCTTGGTCATGAAAGCCAACTGGGTGACCTTGGACCAATCACACACTCTCAGCCCAACTCATTATTCAAACTAAAGGTAATTTTTTATTTACCAAGGTAGAATCCAGCCAAAAGCTAAACATTAAGTCTTTTTGGTTTCAATTGTATCTTTTTAAGAGCAAACTTTATTTTTGGCTGATTCTGTTTTCAGTATGTTTTCAAGTCACAACAGGTATTTATTTATGTCCATTCAGAATGTTTTCATTTTAAATGCTCCTTAATAGTTCACTTGGTACCTGTGTTATCAGTCACATGTCAATGATATTCTAAGGAAATACAAAAAGACTATAGAATGTATTGTTGCCTTCAAATGGTATTTCTGCTGATTCCAGGGGAATAGGAACACATACAGGAATACTATGCTTTTCTTCTTACTTATTTTGACAAATATGGTTAAATAAAAACTTGCTACAGCTTTGGAGCAAAATACCCACAATAAAAGCTTTGGTTTGGCCCTAAAGCACTATGTAGCCAGAAAAGATATAGAATATCACAACTCAATTTATGTGAGAGATTTAAAGTTGAGGTTCTTTTAGAAACTTTTGAAGTTTTCTAGTTTCATCTGCTCATTTTTTTTTCATCTGCCACTACAAAGGCTTAAATGTACCATTACTTGATCTATATAAATTATCACTGGGGGTATTTAAATTTGAATATTCAATATAAATGAAGTATGATAAATGTATAGGTTTGGTTTTTTCCATACATGGAGACTGTAAAGAAATTATAAATTCAAAATATTTAGGTACGTACAACATTTTATGTATTTGGCTCATGGCTTGTATCATAAACCATTTTTGAAATTCTTAGTTGCAATAATTTGCCATGGGAATTGGCTGTTTGAGAAAGAAAAGTATTAAGCATTGTATAATGATGTACATGATTTTTTTATAGATGAGTAATTGCAAAAAGATATCCAACTCTTCTATAAGCTATATTATACCAAATTTTTCACCACATTATATGAAGTTCCATGAAGAAAAGAGTAATCAATATAGTTTGAAATTTGAGGCCTTGATGTTTGTTTAGTAACATTTTCATAGAATTGGGTGCTATTCTAAATTATTTATAAATATGACTCTTATCCCAAAAAATAGAAAAGCCAGTAACTACAGTAGTATATATTAAACTAAAGCAAAGGTATTTTAAGCTGTTTATTAAAACCTGGGAGGAACAGAACACTTCAAAAACAAATGAGGCAGGACAGGTATTTCTAGTTTGGGACCTGCAGAACAAAATGGTTTAGAAAGCAAGAAAGAATTGTGAAAGAAAAAATTCAAGTAGGAGAAGAACATGACAAAATACTTGTTGAAATTTACAAACATATGTTGGTTATTCTCAATTGCATTTTATCAGATTAGGCATATATATCCCACTAGCATTTTGGAGTACTTTAAAATAATACGTTTTGGAGAATTTTAGCTTTGGAATTAGAGCATACCAGCATACCAGCTATCTAATTTATTGAAGTAGAAGTGCTTTATAGGGCATGCCTAGGAGGGCAGAAAAAAATGAAGGGTCAGTCACAGGTTTGGGTTTTTTAAAGTCCTCATCTGCTCTTGATTTCTCAGTTGACTGCCAAGGCAGGGACTTTCTTTTTCTGGCTTCTTCAGAAGCTAGTTGATGGCCAGTCCATTGCTTTGTTCTGCTGGCCATAGGAAGGACTTGACATTAGCCTCCCCTTGTTGTTAGTCCTGTTTAAGAGGACCTTTTCTTCTCTGCTAACCTGTTTGTTTTCCTGTGTATTTGCCAACAGAGCCAAAGTGAATAATCCAATAGTGTAACCAAACCAGTGAAACATCTCTAAACTTGAACATGCCTCCTCAGAGGGGTCTTATTATCAAATCTTCAGAATTATTCGTTTTTATTACCCATTTGCCTTAAAGATTTGTTTGTCATTATAAACATGGTATCGATAAAAAAATTAAGACATCGAGTTCTAGATGCTTTTTTAGCAGTTATTTCTATAATTGTACAGGGGTGCGGTGGCCTAGTGGTTAAGGTGCTGGGCTTGTCAACCAGAAGATTGGCAGTTGGAGACTCAAGCACCAGTGACAGGGTGAGGTCCCATTCTTGCCACAGCTTCTGCCAACCCAGCAGTTCAAAAGCATGCAAATAGATAAAAACATAAGTGGGAGGGTAACAGTGTTCCGTGTGCCTCAGCATATAGTCATGCCAGCCACATGAACACAGAAGCATCTTTGGACAATGCTAGCTTCCTCGGTTAGGAAACGGATATGAGCACCAATCTTTAGAATGGGACACAACTGAAGATGGGAAACCTTCACCTTTTTATATAGTTGTTCATAGAGCTGCATTATGTTTACAGAGCTGCAGTAAAATGTTATTTCTGGGTATAATGTGCTGTTTATCACACTACATTGTAGACAGCCAATTCTGATGAGCCGGATGAGATGCCCTTGCCAGAGTGTGAAAGTATGTGTGTGATCCCTGGAAGTGTGCTGTTGTGGAAAATAGCTCCAAGGCCTTCAAACTCAACACAGGTGAGAGGAGCCTTACATCCAATGGTATACATCAGTATTTTTCAACCTTGGCCAATTTATATATGGACTTCATCTCCCAGAATTCCCCAGTCAGCAACCTGGATAGGGAATTTTGGAACATGAAGTCCACACATCTTAAGTTGTCACAGTTGAGAAACATTGATCTACATTTTTGTCAGTCTTACTGTCAAAAATTACACAGTGAAGAAAGTGGAAAAAAAACTAAACATAGTTAGTTTATTTAATGGAAGCAGTAACTAATGGAGTTGCATTAGTAGCCTATTTGCCTGAAGATTATCACTTGCATTATTTTCTTTCATCTTAGTAATAGTTAGGATTCTACTTTTTTAACACTGAAACAGCAGCTTATGCAGGAAAGCCCATTCTTCTTTACTTGTGAGAAGTCCAGGAATTACTTTTGAACCTTATTGTTGAAGCTCCGAAAATTGTGTTGCCAAATTCCAGAGTGAAAACAATGAAGATGCAGTTTCCTGAAAGATAAATAAAATGGCTCATGGCCTGATAGTGGGCCAGGGGTAAGGGACCCTTGCTCTAGCCCACTTTAATGTAATGAAATATAGAAAAAGGTTCATCAACCATTTGATTGGATACTTTCTTTAGAGGCTGCAAACATATTAACAACTAATATTTCTTTATAGAAGAAACATTCTAAAGCTATTTATTTTATTTTTTAGATGTACAACTTTACTACCTTTGCTATGATGTTGAATGAATTGGATCAGGAAATGGAAAGTATTATTCCCAAAACTGACTGCAGGCTAAGGCCAGATATAAGAGCTATGGAAAATGGTGAAATAGGTAACTCAATAACCTCGGTTTAAAGTTTCTTGACATAAGGATGTTGAAATATTTAAGTCTATTGTTGCAATGTTTTACAGAAAACGTGTTGATGCACGTACATTAGTAAATAAAAAAATAGTGCAATAAAGTTTTCAAATAATGGAAACAGCCACATCTTTTTTGAATTCACACAGCTGCTCCTAGGTGTTTCCCCATACATGCATTTGGCGGAGGCAGCTGGAAGCAACTTCTGAGGTAGTTACATAAGCCTGGAAAAAAACACAACTGCTTTAATTTTTTTTTTTAAAAAAAAAATGCTTATACAGATTCCCTGCAAAGAATTTGCAGTAGCCCTATGTCTAGTTTTAATTAGGAAAATAACTGAAACCTTGTTTAAGAATATTTTGCATTGGATCTTGCCAGGCCACAATCAATAAGGCAGCTTGTTTTTCTGTTTTTATTCTATATAAATAATAAACTGTTGCCTGTCTTGGTGAAATTTTCAGTATTTTTCAAACTTTGTAATTTTAAGATGAGTTCAGCTTTTGAATCAAGATGCCAACTTTGAGAAACATTGCTCTAGCTTACCTTTCTCATGAAAACAGAAAAACACAATTTTGTATTGGGGATTATTTGATTTTTTTGTAACAATGCTGTTAAAATTATTCCTTTTATATAAACAAATATGCATATTATATTATACTAAAATATTGTAAATGTATAAAGGAAAAAAGCTATTATTTAACCTTGAAAAGAGGAATACATACCAAATATTGCAAATTAGGCAACTCATTTATTTGGAGCATAGAAGATAAAAGGGTTAATTTATTGTTGATCAATCTGCTGCATAGTAAAGTTTGTGGAAATATGCAGAAATCTTATATAAATTATACTAATCAAAAATTTATTTATGAATTATTATTATCATTGAATTTATATATTGCTACCGCTCAAGTATTATTCTAATATATTATAATTTTATACATCCTGTTTCACTCCTAACCCTTTAAAAAAAAAAAAAATTGGTAGATGTAGCCAGTGAAGAAAAGAAAAGGCTTGAAGAAAAACAAAGAACTGCTCGTAAAAACAGGTCTAAATCAGAGGAAGACTGGAAGACAAGGTTAGTAAACAGAATTAAGTTCATGATAATGGACAAAATTGCTTTGAACATAGCCTCTTGTTTAAATTTGCTTAATATTACCATTGAGAGATAAATTGCTTGTGAGGTGTTGTGCTCTTAGAATTATTCTAAAAAATGGCAATACTCGCTTGCAGTATATTGAAGATTGTACAATAGCTGGTCAATATTCTGCTCATCTGATTCAGAGCTTCTTTATATAGTAACTCTTGCTTCATGTAAAGCTTTCAAAAGGTTTGATTTAGCATTACCTTCTGATTTTTCAGGAAAAGAATTAGCTTTTTGGTTAGCAATACGCAATCACTTATTAGTGAAATTACTCAAGAACTTACAAAAATATGTAAAATCTAAATTTATTGGATCTCAGGTTAATGGATTTCAGATTCTGTGGAGAAGAGTTTGAATTTCATTGCCATTTATCAGAAACTCACTCTTATTTAGTTGTGAAGTCCATTAAATAAAATTGAGCTTGGACAGTTGGTATGATTATGTAATTGTATACAATCATATAAATTAAAAATTGGATTTTAATTTATAATTGATTTGTGGTTATGGGGGTAACAAGACTATCTGCTTACATAATGTACTGCTTAAAATAACAAATTTGGGTACCACTTTAAGCGCTTTCTGTTGGGAAACTTATCTTATTCTGTATTCAGTCCATGATGTATTTGGAAGGGGCACTTCTGAATCTCTGTAACACTCCAGTAATGTTCTTTATATTTAAACAGTATATTTAAGCATCTGGTGTACAGGTAGTCCAAATTAAGCAACCACATTTGGATCAGCAGTCCTATCATTAAGTGAATCAGTCACTAAGTGGGATATTAAGCAGTCAGACTATGCTTTTCTTTCCCCCATTCCACTGCCCTTTGAATACTTACCCAGCGATACTGGCTCGAAACTGACAAGGCTAGTTAGTTTCACACTTTTGGCTTTTGTTTGCCTCCTAACCACTCCCTACACTGGGATAATTAGCAAGAAGAGAATTAATGTTTGCATTAGCATTCATTGAAGAAGAAGGATTATAAGAGAGTAAGCAGACAAACAATACACATTGAAAGGAATGTGATAGCATCGGTAGCCACCAGCACATTACACAAACAGCCCAGTGCATTCCCCATTGTGTGCCTACTTACTCTCTTGTAATCCCTTCCTCTCCAGTCTCTACACTCCTCTTTGCAAAGAGAAGGGTAGAAAAGCAATAAGTCAATCACAGGATAATGTGTATTGACTGTAATGTCAATCACTTGATTGAGAATGCAGCAAAGGACATAAATGTGAGCATCAGTCATAAAATTATTTTTTCATCACTATTGTAACTTCAAGCAGTTGTTGAATGAGGCAGTCTTTAAGCAAGGACTATCTACATTTTTCATTAGAAAGGTACAATATTAAATTTAAGGTACAATATTAATAAAATAACAACAACAATAATAATAATAAAGTTGGAAGGGAACTTGGAGGTCATCTGGTCCAACCCCCTGCTCAGGTAGGAAACCCTATACCATTTCGTACAAATGGCTGTCCAGTCTCTTCTTTTAAAAATTCATAGTTATGCAGTTACCACAATTTGCTCATGCCTTTGCTCTAATATTGCTGTTATGGATAAAGTAGATTATAAAATATTTCAGTCAGATTGCATTTTTATTCAGATCTGGTTTAGGGTTGTTATCAGATTGATAGCTCTTAATGTTTCCTCTGTGCAGTAAGGAATAGAAAGGGTTACAAAACAGTATCTGAATCTTCTCCAGAAATCTAGGATCACATGTTTAAAATCAGAAACTTAAATCTTTTTGCAGAGATGCTACAAGGATAAAGTCATAGTTATCTTGTAAACCCCCATGTATGAAATATATTGATCCATATGAAAATAAGGGAAAATAGGTATATTTATAGGGAACCAAAGAGGGGCCATTCATCTTTTTTTTTTTTTTTTCAAATACTTTCCTATGCTCCATTTTTGAAGTGGCTTCAATTTGGACTTGAAAGTGATATTGCTGTTCCTTCAATCCTTTCAGCAGCCTGTTAACTGCTTGCAAACAGTGCTGATGTATCAGGATAATCCTGGCTGTGTGCAAAGAACAATGGGATGAATAGTTTTAACTGCAAAACAACCAAAAGTAACATCATATGGCAAATGCTTTTTTAGCATTTCAGTGCCACGCTTGGCACTCAACATTTCTTTTGAAATTAGTTTCCTTCCTTTACCTTTGCAGTGGAAAATACTCTTAGGTTTTTACTTTGGTAAAGAGAAGCATTCATCATGATTTTCAAAAATGTGGCCTTTGTGCTACTCTTAGTAGCGCATGATATAATTCAGGCTTGGACACAAGTGCACCGTCATTACAATGAATCCGGGCAACTAAAACGATTCATTGTTGATATCCACAAAAACATGACTACTTGATTGTGTTGTGGGTTTCTCTTATCATCTCTAGGAAAGGGCCAAGCATTCTAGAGAAATTGGGCTGGAAGATGGGAATCAAGGTTTGTGCCCTCATCTGCAAAGAAATTTAATGGCTTTATCATTTTAAGGTTTCCCAAAGCCCTACTTATTCCACTTGCACACTTACTCCTTAATATGTATATGTACATTTATACAAACTTTACTTCTTCGTATTAAATAAACTCCAAACTTCAGAGTCACCATGTATGTGTTGGGTGGCCATATAAATTTATTTAATAAGTAAATAAATGTATCTTGCTCATTATTATGAAGTGCATAGTTGTGACTTCAAAAATACTTTTTTAGGGTATTTCTTAATCCTTCATAATGCTGCAGAGCGTATCTGTTTACAGACAATATACAAAGATGTTGGAAATAGCCTGGAAAATTGGCCCTTTTCTTTCAGTCCATAATACTGTACATTATGCTGGGTATGTTACATGCAGTGCTGCTACTTGGAGCAAATGGTTTCTGGCTTGAAAATGGAAAATATGATTGCTGAAGCAGCATGTTACAACCACCACAGTGGTTGTTGACATTGGTGCTTCAGTTCTCCTGGCACCAAGAAACCTTGCAGGTCAGCTTTTGATCCTGAAAGTTTAAGTAGGCTTATCAAGAAATAAGGTAGGAATCTAAATTTGAATGCAGTTGCTGAATGCATGTCTTCTTTTTATTTTCTAGTATATGGATTGATTTATATACTAGGAATCTGTTATAGACACTTTTGAACATTTTTTTTTGCCTCTGTATGTTATTCTATTTATTTCCATGTCAGAACCTAATTTCAATTTAATAGCTTTATGTGCCTTTCTGACTTTGCCTTCATATTAAAAAAATGTTGCCATATTAAAAAGCTGGCATGAATTTCTCTCGACATGCTGTACTCTTTGCTGTTTATTAATACTTTGTTAATTCAGTGTATTTTGTTCTCTTTTTCTAAACATCAGCCAGTGGCCCAGACTATCTTCTAATAGCATTTTTGTTACTATGCTGACATGTTTGGATTTGCATTGAAGGTTTAAGATTATTATGGTGCCTAAAAAATAACAAGTGATACCATAAGTATGAATAAAGTTCCTTTTATCAAATTTGGTTGTTTTCCATTCAGCTGAGATTATTGTGAAGCTTTTTTCTTTGTCGATTGACTAGTCTTTCTACTATTTCTTCTGAGGATTATCTTTGTTTTCCTATCAGGTTCTCTATTTAATAATGGATGCATTTTTTTTTTGAAACCAGGTTCTGTTCTCACAAATGTGAGAAGACACCCACTTCTTTGGTTTCCACTGAATTACTAACTTAAAATTCACTAGTTGGTCCCATATGTGCCATGATTAAAGGGGGACCAAGATAAGAGATGGGCTTTTCAGTCAGTTTCCAAAGCTTCTGTGGCCTCTCTTCTGGCTTCAGAGCTGACATTTTTCCCTGCCCTACTAGCTCTTTGGGTAAGTGTGTGGGTAAGAAGGAAAAGTAAAACCAGCATTCCCAAGCTTCTTCCACAATAGACTTTTTGCCAAACTATCCTTCTTCCCACACACCCTACCAGCTTGATAAAATACAGATAGCCTTCCTTTAGTGATTTTAGTTGGTTCCTACAACTCAGTTATTAAGCAAAGTGGTCATCAAGTGAACATATGACTGAGAGATTCTGCAAAGATTGTCTCATTTAGATTAAGTTCTCTGGTACGTGTTCTGTGCCTAAATTACTTTATTTATTTTTATTTCATTATTGATTGATTGATTGATTGATTGATTGCCTCCTTACAAGACAGAGAGTTTACTTAAACAAGCTATCTTTTCCTGAGACGCTTTTCTTCACAGTCCAGGCTTCCCACAAAAGCATTAATCCAAAGTTAACAAGCTCAGCTCTATGGACTTAATTAGTTCATTAGAACTCTCTGGCCACTGCTGTGCCTGAAACTAACCAGTCCTGAATCAGTTTCACACTGAAAGCTTTTGTTGTAAATGCCTGCTTTGGTTGGAAAATTAATTTTTAATTACAGTTTATTACTGTTGTATTTCCAATCATTTGCTATCCAAGGCAGTTACTTAATGAGGACTATCTCAAATGCTTTTTATCTTTACCACAATACATTGTTAGTTCATTTACACATTTTCATTAAAAATAAATGCCACTCAGCTTTCCTTTGTCTTTTCCCTTATCTTTGTTTCAACAGATCAGTAGCAATAAGTAGTTCAGGAAGCCTTTCTAAGGATCAGGATGATAATTATTTAGTGAATTTTCTGGTTATTCAAGGCTTATGGCAGTTTAAATTTCCTCAAACAGAATATACACCAGTTTCCTTTCCGTAACCAGTTTTTCTCTTACAGGTGGTTTCATCAAGGTCCTAATCCTCACACTGGCGGACATGACTGGATTTATTCTGGCAACTACTGGGACAGAAACTACTTCAACTTGCCCGATATCTATTAAAATGCGTTGGAAATTCTGAGGCTAACACAAGTCTTAAATCAGTTTTCAGTGTTTTCTTTATGCCTGTATTCTTAGAAAAAAATTAAAATCAGACAGGTTGCAATTGAATACGTTCTGGTGCTCCTGCCACAGTATAGCTCAAGGCTGTTCTCCCTAGAATGCAAGATGTATTTGCACATAGATTGATCACTGGTGTTATACTTGGGAGAGACAAGGACACTGCTACCCATATTTGTGAACTAAAGATCAATTACAGGTTAAATGGAAAACAAAAATGCCTTTGATTTTGACTTTCTCTTTGGTGAATAATAATTATAATATCATATAATGAAAAACATGGCATTTCTTCTCAACCCAGTAACAAATGATCATCTGTAACTTATATTCTGTGGCTTAAAGCATGAGAAGGGCATGACAATTTGGGGAAGAATTAGTCAACTTCCTGAAGCCAGCATTCCATTAATAAAATACAGGATCATAGGTAATTCATTCATAATTTTATTTTTTACTCTCTGCACCAACCTACTACTACTTAATTAAAATTGGATTAATGCATAAAATCACTTAGCAATGTCTTTTCCTATTTAGTGCGATATTTTGAATTTTCTCTTTCATGTTTTATTTTTTTATTTTATGCTATCTTTTAAGGAATTAAGAGCCATTTAAATCTTTAAAAGTTTAATTTGAACTAAGATAAGTATGTTTTTTAAACAAACTGCAGTGCACTAATATAGGCTGTCTGAATATTGTTGGGCTTCAGCCCTGGTAGCATGTTGAGCAGTCAAGAATGATGGGAACTGTGGTTCGACCTCTGGAAGGCCACAGAGTCCTTATCCACACAAAGAAGTGCTCTATGAGATTAAGTTGGGACATTACAAAGAAAAGAGAAGCACCTGGATCTATGGGGCCACAACAAACCCTAGAAGGAAGTGTGTACATTTCAAAAGCATTTGAGAGACTATTGTACCGAGCAAATTTACCCGTTTGCGGTGCTTTAACCTTTATGAAATTATATATTTGTATAATATGGGGTACAGAAATTCCAGAGAGACTGCTGCTCTTGTCTAATTTAAGTATGGTTTGGAAATAGTGTTAACTGAATATTTTATTGCTATTAAATAAAGGCTTTCGCTGTCCTGTTGTCAGGTGCCGTTTGATTCTTTGCTGTCAGTAGATTACAAGCAAAATCTCTTTTTTTTGTCTCTTGACCCAATGCTGGAAGGACAGCATTGAGAGTGGCTCAGGAGTCTGCAAGGGTGTTCTGGTTCCATCTAGGGTTTTTTTCTCATTCTCATTCCTGAAACACTGTTTTCTATTTTGCTACTTCGAAGTAGATTTGTTGTATTACTGATAAATTATATACACACAAGGCTTCAAAATTTTCCACAATTCTAATAAATAGTCTAATAATATATTTCTGCTGAAGGTGTCTGAAGTTCCATGTTTTTGCTAGCAATCATTTTTAAATTTTTAGTTTGTATAGAAAATCAGCTTAAGGAAACTCCTGGTTTTAATTTTATGCTACTTGGCTACCAGTCTTTAGCCATAGGGAAAAAATGTCTTTAGATTCAGATTCCTTGTACTGTTTTTATTGCTTGTACTAGTAGTTAATCAATTTTAAATTAAAGATGCAGCTTTCCATTCTGGGGTGAAATGTTGGACAGCACCTCTTCTCAATCTGGGAGGAAAAAAACATCAGCTCAGTACATTTAGCAATGATTCCTGGACAGTACTGTAAAAATACATCATTTCTAGTATCAAGCATCAATGCATAGGCTGTCACCTCTCACAAAAGTACATAAAAAGGCACCATCTTTAGATTTGGTCTTGACTCGAGATAATAGTGATTGGATTTAGAATCCAACAACCCCTGGAAACATTCAGGCTTTCTCATCCTGCTCAAAAGCTTGGATGAATTTATTTTACAAAGGACAAAACCCTTCATACAAGAATGTGTACTTCAAATTTGGTAGCTTCCAAAAGTAAACAGAGTTGTATTTCAACGGCTGCTCTTAGGTTACCCTATCCTACCATACAGGGTTTGTCAATTGTACTAAGCCCTAATTCAGCTTATTAGGTTTTGGCTTAGAGTACTATGGGAATCCAGGTGTTATGGCCTTTTCTGCAAGCCATGGTAGAAACAAGCTATGACTTAGTACAGTGGGTGAAAATAGTCACTGATATCCACAACTTTATAATGTGAGAAATCTACTGATAGATGAAATGAAAGGATGTACTTCACTAAGCTTTAAGTAGTTTTTTTTACTATAGGTAGATGCATATACTGTACAAGGAGGGGTTTGGAACAAATCTCTGCCTGTTCTGAGTTACCGCTGCAAGGAGATCTGTTTAGTCATGGATATAACAATGCCGGTAATTGTACACAATAGAATATAAATTGCAGGGGTTCACGCGCTCCTGGTGGAGTCTTATTCAGATGTGTAGATAAACTATTTGCAATTTCCTTGGAGACATTTCTTCCAAGTGGAGAAAAGATGGGAACAGGCTGCAGACTTTTTAAAAATGCCTTAAGAAGATACTAATTAATGTTTTAGTTGCACATAATAGGTTGAATCCAAGGTTTGCTTCTCAGCAAATTAGACTAATAGGAGCAGAAGAGAAGTGAAATCAGGACACATTTTTCCTTTTAATCAGCCCATGATTACTACTCATGAATTTAAATGGGTCTCCCAATGCTCTGGAGGAGATCTTCAAAAGTCCTAGAAATTGTAGAAGGAAGCAACCAAAAATAGATAAGCAAGATTACATCAAAAACCAGGCTGTGACATGAACCAAACAGATGCAAAAGTTGCATTCATCCCAGTATCTATCATTTAGACTTAACCTTTCAGCTTGTATAAAACCAAATTACTTCAGGTAATAACTTTTTTTTACAAATCATTATCTTCTCATTACAGCTGTCAACCATTTATTTGGTAGGAACAAATTAACTTTTATATAGTCTAAAAAATTTATCAGTTTCAGTGAACTATACAGGCAAACATAAGTCCACAAGTCTAGCTGGTGACAGTAAGAAACACTTTGTGAAAAACTATTTGTTCCATCTAACATTCATTTCAATCTACTAAACCTTAATTGTGGTTTTGGAATGCTTTGAACTTCAAAAACCACTGCTTTATAATCAAATTTCCATTGTATCTTTTTAGCCAGCATACCACATCTTCAGTCTAATACATATACATACATACATACATATATATATACACACATACATATATATCCTTAAAAAAGCAAATCTTGGGCATCATATTAGCTTAAGTTAAAGAAAAATGAACACCAGGATAGAATAAACCAGACTGTTTAATGTAAACAAGCCTGTGATTAAAAAATCACTAAGCTTTTGTTGGCCAGACTGCCGACATCGTCAGAGTTGGAGTAAAAGATCTGGGAGCTAGCCTATATAACGACCTGCCTCTGCGCCCGGCTTCTTGAGCGCTTCATCGGCCCATTGATTGTGCTCGTCCATAATGCACCGAGTTGCTCCGCATCTTGCAGCCTGTCCCTGGACCCGATGGTGGTTCTTCGATCCTCAATCGCTCTTCTGACATGTGTACAAGCACTCGAGGGGCGGCTGTCAAAACATCTCTGTGCCTTGTCTCCCCTCCCCTCTTGGGGGGATCTCAGATGCTGTTTCTCAAGCTGCGATTAGGGCACACTATCGGGCCATTATCCTCCCCCACCCCCAAGGTCACTGTTATCCTGCCCGTAACTTCCCTGTCCCAATCCTGCAAAGGACAGCTGTTCCTGCGTTCCTGCTCTCTGCCTCCCCCCTCCCCCTCATTCCAGATTGCCTCTGCGCATCTATCCCCAGCTCACGGCCGTGGCGCACCATTGGTCCATCATCCCCTCCCATGGAAGTCCCTGTATACCTATTGCCCCAATCGTGTAAGGAGCTGTCCCATTGTTTTGATCCCTGGTTTCTCTCCCCTTTCCCTGGATCATTGTCCTCTCTAAAGATCGTAGCTGCCTCATTGATCATTCTGCCGCCCCGATCCTGCAAGGGACAGACTAGCTGTCTCCTCCGTTGATCACAGCGCTCTCTCTCCCACCTTCTGAGGATCTGATAGGCGGTAGGAGGTCTATATGCCGGTTGATGGAATTCTCATCGGAAAGCCAGGCTTCTTTGAGTAAGCGCCACCCTTGGTGTTCTCACGAGATATAACCTCCGCATTGGCCAGATCGAACGTATGGCCAAAGCTGGCCATATGGGCCCACACTTGTGAGCGTTGCTCCTGCCTTTTGATTGCCAATTTATGTTCATGGACCCTAGTTCTGAGCCTTTTAATTGTTTCCCCAACGTAATTGCTTGCACAGTTCTTGCAATTAATTCTGTAAACCACAGATGATCTTTGATTGTTGGGGAGCAGCTCTTTGGGGTGCATGATCTTGGCTCTTAGGGTCTGCTTAGGCCTATGGGCAACGTTCACATTGTAGGGGGCCAACAGCCGTGCCGTAGCCTCGGAAACACCATAGATGTAAGGGAGGGCTGTCCGTGTGGCCGGCGTTATCACATTAGAGTGCAAGTCCCTGTGAGTGTGATATGGTCTACTATATCATCTCACAAATTCCATAGGATAGCCGTTGCACATAAAGATGCAGTAGAGGTGTTTTTTTCTCCTCGATTTTGGCTCTGACTGTGCTGCAATAGGAGTTGACCTGTTTAAATAATGTCCTGACACAGCTGATTTTATGTGCTACAGGATGATTACATTAAACAGTCTGTTTATTCTATCCTTGTGTTTGTTTTTCTTTCTTTTAATTTAGGCTAATACATATATATATAATCCCTAATTATACTAAAAATGCAAATCCTGGGTAAATCCATATAATAGAAATAAAATAGTCCAAGCACCAGGATAATATTAAAACAAAAACTGTTTAATACAAAAGCTAAAGCGAGCGAAAGCAACCAGCGTATGCTAGCAGAAAGAAAGTGACCAAGCCCAAGAAAAAGAAAATAGCAACCTCGGAAGATACCAACACAGCAAGAGATGTGTGCCCTTTAAGAACAAACCAAGTAGAGAAAACGGACGGACCGATGACTAGATCGAGAAGCCGGGCGCAGAGCCGTCCGGCAATATAAAAAGGACTCCCAGTAATCTTGTACTATGCTCTGATGATGTCGGCAGTGTTGGCCAATGAAAGCTTAGCTTTAGCTTTTATATTAAACAGTTTTTGTTTTAATATTATCCTGGTGCTTGGACTATTTTATTTCTATTACATATACATACATACATACATACATACATACATACATACATACATACATACAAACATATGCTACTGAATGACAAGGTTCATAGTTAGCCTGAAATCAGCATCACAAATAGTATTTTCAGGGAAAACACACTGATTTTGAACAAGTGTGCTTGAATGGTTTGAATACAGCAAACATACATAAATTGGTCCTAACCCCAATGTCCTATAAATGTGTGAGAACACTATTGCTATCAATATGGTACAGAAACATGCCATAAGCTAGGGCTTTCAGTCTATTTTACAAACAACCCTACTTCTCTCTTTTACCTAATAGTGGCAGGAAAACCAAGCTTTCTTTATTATTAAGATTTGGAAATAAGCAAGCTTTCAGAGGTCTGCCATTAATTCTGATAAAGAGCACTATGCATGAAAGGAAAGGAAGGCAATGATAAAAATGCACCAAAAGGGTTTGTATGTAAGTGCTGCTATTGAAAGCTAGCTCACATCATGTTTTTATTTCAAAGAAGGCAGATTTAGCCAAAGTCCTAAAAAGCTGTGAAGAGAGGCCCAAATGAGCACTCTTCTGCAACTCAACCAAAGTTTATTTCCTGCTTTCAGAGAACAGCTGGAGAAGGAAGCCTATATTGTCAGGAAAACAGCACGGTTGCTTGAATAGGTTGCAGACCGATGCACCTTCAAACCCAAAGCCGCATATTGCTATTTAATATGCCTTAACATTTAATATGCTCTTCCCTGGGTTTTTAGCGAGCCATGAGAATTGTAAAGATGGTCTAGGACAGTGATGGCGAACCTTTTAGAGACCGAGTGCCCAAATTGCAACCCAAAACCCACTTATGCATCATCGAGTGCCAGGTGGGTGTGGCCCATTGGGTGGGCGTGGCTGCGGTGATAACGGCAGATTGGGTGGGACTAAAAAGTTCAATCAATTCCAACTTTGCAAGATCCTTTTTTTTTTGCCGTGAGAAGTTGAAATTGACTGATTGAATCTTTTTTTTTTTTTGCACATGGCAGCGAAGGCCTAAAGCGAAAAGGTTTTATAAAACCCAGCTGAAGGCCTAGGACTGGGGTGACAGAGCATGTGCCCAAAGAGAGGGCTCTGAGTGCCGCCTCTGGCACCCGTGCCATAGGTTTGCCACCACTGATCTAGGAGCAGGGAAACCCAGGTTCTTGTCTCTCCTTAACCCAAGTTAGACTTGTGGGAAAATTAGGAGGCAAGAGCATTAGGTTTGTTTGCTCCCCTGAATTATATATATAAGATGAGATTTTAAGAAATGTAGTACTAATCTATTGCAGGAATCTCAACCATGGCAACTTTAAGATACAGCTGGGGAGCTGAAATCCACACATCTTAAAAGTTGTTGAGAAACACTGATCCAATGGATGCTCCTGAGGTGGCTTTAGACCAGTGGTTCTCAACCTTTCTAATGCCGTGACCCCATAATACAGTTACCCATGTTGTGGTGACCCCCAAGTGGGTGTGGCCACCAATAAGAGGGAGTAGGACAGCTAGGGAAAAGGGAATAAAATGGTGGACAGCATGGTTTGGCGACCCCCATGAAATGGTCGTTCGACCCCAAATGGGGTCCCGACCCACAGGTTGAGAACCACTGCTTTAGACCATCTCTTCTTGGCCCAACCTACCTGACAGGATTCTTGTCAGAAAAATAGGAGGAGGGAGCATTATATATGCTGCCCTGCGCTCTTTTACACAAAGTGGGGATATAAATAAAATTAGAAATATTTTTATAAGTTTCTTTCTGGAAAGGGGCATTATCTCTAAATTCACTGTATTTTGATATTTGTTCATCTTAAAGAAGCTGTACTTGCTTCATTCCCTGCCCTAAGAAGAGAAAAATGAAGGAACTTGACATGATACCATGTCGGCACCCTGTCAAATCTTGTGCATCCCTGCTTTCCCTCAAAGAAAAGAAGTACTGTACCATTCAGTTGCAAAACAAAATAAAAGCTGCTTGTTCTGCTTAACGCTGGTCCTGATCTTTGGCTTGTGCCCTTAGAATGATATCTGGGAATGGTTGCTACAAACCATCAAGAATGTCATATGGGCAGAAGAGCAACTGTACCAAAGAACATCTTACGAGCCCACTTCAGGCAAATGTGTCAGATTTCATCTCTCATCTAATCCCAGCCATATTCACTGCCCATGTTGACTGGGGACTAGTGAGATCGAACGCTACATATCTGAAAAAAACCAGGTTTGAAAGGTGTGTGTTTAAAGCTTTATCAAGCTTTAAGGTCTCTACCAAACCCTGAACATCCACTCACCGTTTTGCTATTCTGTCCTGCGTACAGAGGCAGTCGTAAATGTGATTTCTCCTGCTATACCATAACTGCCTGCAAAAGCTGCTTTATCCCCAGCTCCTGAGCCCATCTTCCCATTCATCACATCTTCCAGAGGTATGGCAACTGAAAGAAAAACTGGAGTTGGAGGCCTGCCACTATCTTGTGCAGGGTTAAAATTGGGGTTGGCCGTTTTTGAATCTGCTGCCCTGGCGACTGGTACGGGGATTGTAGCGAACCTCCTCACAGTACCAGTAGCGTCCGGCTGTGTTAGAACAGCATGGCCTGGGATAGGTTTCCAGTCCTGTTTATTCTGAACAGAAGAGCCCACTAAAATGAAAGGTGGTGCATTTCCCTTCTTCCCATCTTCCATCATCACATAAGTTGGAGAGGACACTTGTGGTGGTTGACCTTGTTGTATCATCTGCGGCTGTAGATACTGTGGTTGGTCCTTACCACTAGATATGAATAGGGTTGCTTGGGGAACAGTAGCACCAGTTCCAACAGGTGGAAGGGGTGGTGGAGGTGGTGGTGACTTACGACCTTGTTGTTTCAAATCAGTTAGACAATAGAGAGTCCATACATTAGAATATGGTGGTGGCTGTCCTGGTTCGCTTGTTGCCATGGCTATAAAATAAAAATTTAAAGAAAAATTTGCTGGCATGAAAGACCATCTACTAGGATGTATGAACTGCAGTCATAATGCATATCTTTATAAATAACTTTATGCCGCAAAGAAGCATGTTACAAAGAAGAGAGTCTGTAGAGGCAAAAAGTTGCACCTTGGTACATTGAAAATAGATGGATAACAGAAATGTGCCTCGTGGTGATGAAGCTGCAGTTCAGCTTGAAAAGATGCACAGAGCACATTTTTAATTCAAGTCATTCATTAATTACAAGAAATTGCCAAACTGCCAATATTCAACATGTATGAGAGTCCTTTGTCAGCATAACATCAGTCAGTTAGATTTTACAGGCTTGCCCCACAGGTGAAACCTTAGGGTCCTGTACGAATTCATTTTAATCAGCTCTCCAGTGAGTCAATGCAAAAGCTGTTGGATGATAAACTCCAATTCAAATGATTGGCAGCTTAAAATATTGAAAAATCCATCCATGACAAGCTTCAGTATCCTTTTAACCCTTCAGCGTTCTCTCTTCTGTAACATGCTTTTGTTTCTTACCTATCTCTCTAACATAACGTGATTCTTGGGAGATTTTACAATCAGAGGTCAATGGATAAAAAACATCAATCTTTTTCCAGCTGGGAACAGTAGTGGCTTAGACACTTATTACAGAGGCAAGAAAATGTTTGGAAGAGGTCCAGCCAGGGAGGAAAGCTAGGCCTCCAGTTGCAACAATCCCATGTTTCTAAGTAAAAAGCAACTAGTCCACCCTCTGTAGGCATCTGGAGAAGATTGGACCTAATGGGACAAGCGAAGGCAACCACCACCATTTCTTTTAAATGCAAAAACCATGTCAATGCCACAGTTGAGTCTACTATGTTTAAAAAAATTAGTCACAGTCACCACCTCACTTTCCTTCAGCTGCCATGGGCATGTATGCAATTTTGATTCAAGCTGTGCAGTTTATTGTGAGCAAGTCTTCTGGTAGGAAAATGAAAGGCCAAGCATCTTCTATACCAGTGTTCCCTTGCTGAATTTCATCCCATGCTGCTTCTCCGTCTCTGTACAAAAAGAATATAATACAGGAACAGGAAACTAGGGCAAACTTGTGCAAAGAAAACTTTAGGGCTTATTCACAATCCACTGCACATCTGGAAGGATCCCACAGGGAAAAATTTCACACATGCACATTCTGCCTGACAAGTCCTGTGGGCCTGTAACACCCCAAAACAAAAGTAACCATCATTTACTTCAACCCTGCACTGGCATGGCTATTTGCATTTAAACAAGTAAAGTTCCAGTCCTTGAGGCACTTTCTTGGCCAAAGCTATATTGCAGGAGTGGAGAAACTTGTAGCCTTCCAGATGTTGCTGAACTGCAATACCCAACATCCCTCAGTATTAACTGTAATGGCTGAGACTGTTGGCAATTCTAGTTCAGCTATAGCTGGAGAACTAACCCCTTTCCTGTTAATTTATTGTCAGCTCTTACCAACATAAATGCACCCAAGGAGATGGAAAAGATTACTACTTACAGAGCTAAAATATTACAATGTGGAATAGGAAGGATTCAGAAATATCTTGACTTTCTTACCTGACATAACAAAACCTGGGTCAGTTGATTTCAGTTGCTCTGTAGTATCCATTCTGTCAGGGTCACATTCTGCATCATCTGCAGATGGATCTAGAATACTAGTAAACTGGCCTGAATTTAGTGAAGCCGTTAGTGGATCTAAGAGACAGGCTACTGTGTCTACGAAAGGAATGACTATCTGCTGTGGAAACTGCTCTACATAAGGTGGTGGTACAGGCTCTCCACCAGCGTTGGGGTCATCATCACCCACGGGTGTGATGTGTATGTCTGATGTGAGCTCAATTTCACTTGGGCAACCCTCTGCCTGCAACAGGTCTTTATCAAGAGGCGGTGGTGGTAGCGGCGGGGGTGGCTCTCCTTCCTGCAAGGGATCTGAGGAAGCTTGTTCTACTAGGTCAGCAGGTGGCTGCTCCCCCTGGCTGCCCAAGGTAGCTACTTCCTCCTGGACGGAGCTCTGACTTTGAGTGATTGATCCAGCCCTGAGAGAAGGTGCAGAGGTTCTGTTTTCTACTTCCTCTGGGGCAACTTCCCCTTCCTCTGGGGCAGCTTCCCCTTCCTCTGGGGCGGGTTCTGCTTCCTCTGGGGCAGGTTCTGCTTCCGCTAGGGCAGGTTCTGCTTCTGCCTCAGCAGGTTCTGCTTCTGCCTCAGCAGGTTTTGTTTCTGCCTCAGCAGGTCCTGCTTCTGCCTCAGCAGGTTCTGCTTCTGCTTCAGCAGGTTCTGCTTCTGCCTCAGCAGGTTCTGCTTCTGCTTCAGCAGGTCCTGCTTCTGCTGGGGCAGGTGCTTCTTCTTCAGCAGGTTCTGTTTCTGCTGGGGCAGGCTCAGGGGCAGGCTCAGGGGCAGGCTCTGGGGCAGGCTCTGGGGCAGGTTCTGGAGCAGCTGGTTGGCCAAGTGCAATCGCGGCCATTGCCTCGCTGGCAGTGTGGGACAATGTGGGAAGGGTCTGCACAGAGATGGCCACATCCTTCATCTCAGGCTCAGTACCCATCGTTTCAACATTACCTAGCATTTGTGCTGCTAGCTGAGCTGGATCAGCCGGGATATAGGCAAGTCCTGCTCCCTTGTCGTCCCCAGACTTTTCTACAAATTCGTCAACAATAGATGGGAATTGAGTAGTTTTGGTGCTCAGTTCACGAGACTCTTCGCTTATCTGGTCCTCTTCTGTGTCAGTCGATTTCTCCTTCCGTCTGGGTTCATCATGAATTGGAATTGTGTCAAGATCTGACCGAAATGCATCTCCAACATCTGCCCTTTTAGAACGGGGCACCTGTGTTGCTGCTCCTGGTCCTTCTGCCCATCCCTCCACTGCAGGAAGATAAATAGGAAATGAGTCAAAAAGAGCCTCATCAACACAAAGAAAGTGACTGACTTCCAAGTCAATTTTGGAAGTCAAATATCTATATTTCATCTGCCATTAGGAAAAGCATGTAATAAGTGGTTAATACAAGGCTATACATGATTGGTGGACCCAGAGGTTACTCGGTTCATCCAACTGCACACATTGGCCTATGGTTGCAGATGAGAAATTATCTGCAGGCTTTTGTGATAATCCATCACATAGCAAGGCTGGCCATTTCCCATATTCATTTTGCATATTTGTTTAATTATTCCTTTTATACACTTATAAGGCCAATCAACTCAAGCAAGGTGACTCTGGGTGGCATGGCACAGAAGTAAACACAAACAAAAATTAAACCTCCATCATTAAAAAGAAGTCAAAATACATAAAAACACATGGGAAGAGATTTGACATCTATCCACCAGCTGTTCAAATGCTGTATAGAAAAGCTGTAAGTAGAAGAATAAGATGCTGCAAGTGTAAGCTTTGCCCTAGAGAAGATTTTTTAATGCCTATTACTAAGAGGTAGGTTGGGGGAAAAAAACCCTTCTTTAAAAATTAGAGCAGTGTTTCTCAACCTTAGCAATTTTGAGATGTGTTGACCTGCTGGCTGGGGGAATTCTGGGAGTTGAAGTCCCCACCTGTCAACCTTGCTGAGGTTGAGAAATACTGACCTAGAGAAATTGCCAGTTAAGAAAAACACCACACTGTTTATATTCCATCAGATTTGGCATAAGGAAATCTCTTAAAGTTCTTATGGAACATCTTTGGAGCCCCACATTCTATGTGCCCTGGAAACCTTAAAGAGTTTTTCCATGTTGACGAACAACTTCTCACTGTGTCCTGTCATTAGAGGTTACAGATTGATCCTACATATTTATTTGGACCAACCAGACATTGTGCTATTGCAGAAGAGGAGGAGGTTGAAATGGTGGACTCCAGTTTTCTCTGTGCTTTCCTATCTTTTCTGACAGTTGGTCACAGTAATTTTAGCTTTAGTATGAAGGCTTTTAAAACTCTTCCTATTTTACTGGTTATTTTCTCCAGCAGTTTACTTCCAGAAGATTATTTTTTCTTCTAGAACTGCTTTGCCAAGGCCTGATACCTAGCAGGGAGGCAGATGAATAAGATGGTGCTACCACAAGTAAATGTGTAACAACTATTGGGCAAGAAGTATAAATAAGAAATGTGTATTAATAGGAGGATGAGGAATTGCTATAGCACAGTAGTTCTCAACCTTTTTAATGCCGCGACCCCCAACTGGTCGTAAGTCGAGGACTACTCAACCGGTCACAAGTCGGGGACTACTCAACTGGTGCAGCACCGTTTGCAGAATGGGACTTTTGGCGGGCTCAGCAGGGCAGAGACAGCCTGGACAATTCCTATTGGCT
The DNA here is from genome assembly GCF_016545835.1 of Crotalus tigris. NCBI lineage: Eukaryota > Metazoa > Chordata > Lepidosauria > Squamata > Viperidae > Crotalus > Crotalus tigris. The sequence continues at coordinate 1,175,041 of NW_024100552.1, read as the reverse complement.
TTTGAAAGCCAATAGAATTAGACTCTATTCAAGAGAGTCTATTCTATTGGCTTTCAAAAGCCAATAGAATAAAAGGGAGTAGCACAGCTAAGGAAAAGGGGGAAAAAAATGGCGGACTGCGTTGTTTGGCGACCCCCGTGAAATGGTCGCTCGACCCCAAATGGGGTCCCGACCCACAGGTTGAGAACCACTGCTATAGCATATTATATAGGGTTTTGGAAACTTACCTGAGATGAGCTCAGTACAGACCTATACGGGAAAGGTGCTATAGCCAGCATCTATAGCCAGAATAATCCAAGGAATATCTTTGCTAAGGAAGAAGGGCTCTCAGTTACTGAACAAGATTGAGATTTTCTCCTGTATTTGCAGTCCTCTGTTGAACTTTGCTGTTCCTGTGTATATTATGCTTTACAGTTAGTTTCTCTTTTGCTATGCTTTGGTTAATACACCCTTTCAGGTTTAATTTCATTTTTCTGGTATTGGAAGTTTTGAATAGGGATATTAGGCAAGATGAGAAAATAACAGGTATAAATATCAAAAAGGAAGTTTATAAATGAGAGCATTTGCTGGCAATTTAGTTATATTTTTGTACAATCCAAAACCCAGTAAAGAATATCTGATGAAGAAATTAAATGAGTTTGGAGCTTTAGGGGGTTTTATAAAAAATAAACAGAAAACAACAATGCTTGTTAAGAATATGACCTCTCAGGATTATGAAATATTGACTAAAACATAGGGTTTTAAGGTGGAGAAAAAAGTGAAGTACCTGGGGTTATATTGACAAATACAAATGCTAAATTCTTTCAAACTAACATTGTGCTTTTTCGGAATGATATTAAAAAAGACTTGTTAAGATGGGATAAATTGCAACTATTATTATTGGGTAGAATCTCTGTAATTAAGATGAATGTTTTACCAAAGATATTTTTTCTGTTTCAGACTCTACCAATACTTATAACTTGTACTCCATTTAAACTATGGCAGATGGATTCTCTACATTTATATGGCAAGGGGGAAAAAAAAAACAAGCATTAGACATAAATTATTGGAAGATGCTAGGAAAGTGGAGATTTGGGCTTACCAAATTTGAAATTATATTTTGATGCTTGTTGTTTGGTCTGGCTAAAAGAGTGGGTGACTTTTCAAAATAAGAGGTTACTTGAGCTGAAGGGACATTAAGATTTGGATGGCACAAGTATTTATAGCATGATAAGGTTGAAGTAAAGATATTACTATTGCTGGTTTCAATAATCACTTTGTTATACGTACTATCCTAAAAGTTTAGAATAAATATAAAATAAGGTTCTCTGTGAAGATGGCTATTTATATGAAAGTTGGGACTTGACCGTTGTAGTAAAGACAAGGATAGAAAAAGCTCAAACAGCATTCTTCAAAATGAAAAAGGTCTTCTGCAGTCACGACATAAGCCTAAAACTGAAAATCAGGCTTGTCAGATGCTATATTTTTTCTATCCTGCTCTATGGAGTAGAGAGTTGGTCTCTGACAGAAGGCCACCTGAAGAGACTAGAAGCATTTGAAGTGTGGATTTACAGGCGGCTGTTACGTATAAGCTGGGTTGACAAGATCAGAAATGAGGAGGTGATAAGCCACCTGGGAAAGCCAAGGGAAATCATCAAAACAATTAAAAAACGAAAATTAGAATATTTCAGACATGTGATGCGACACCCAGAAAAATATGGCATACTCCATTTAATCCTCCAGGGAAAGACTGAAGGCAAACGAAGTCCAGGCAGAAGAAGAACATCATGGCTTCAAAATCTAAGGGACTGGTTTGGACAAAACTCAGCAGCACTTTTTCATGAGGCTGCTGATAAAAACAGAATCGCCAACATGATCGCCAACGTCCGATAACGGATATGGCACAAGAAGAAGAAGAAGCCTCTTTGGGTGTTGCCCAGGAAGCATTTTTAAGAAAAGAAATGGTGGTGAAGCAAGACTGGTGGACTTATGGTCAAATAATATCTTTCAGCTATGGTAACCCTATTCTCAAGAGTTGGAATTATGGATTTGGAAATATTATTGTGTGGTAGTGATGAACATATTATTGCTAAGGATTATAAACTGTTATTGAAATTGAACTTAGAGAATGAGTATGTAAAGCATCGTATGATTTAGTGGGCAAAGTACTTTGGATATAATACTAATGCTTGAAAAATGGCAGAACACATGGATGAAAGATCTAAAGTTCACATCAAATTATAATTTAAAAGAAAATTTTTATAAGATGATGTACCGTTGGTATCTAACACTGGACAAATTGTCAAAAATGTATAAAGGGACCTCAAATGAATGTTGGAAACATAAAGGTAAAGAAGGAACTTTTTACCATTTATGTGGACATGGGACAAAGCAAAGAAATATTGGAGTAGGATTCACATGTTAATACAGAAGATTCTTAAAGTGAATATAAAGATAAAACCAGAAACTCTTAGGCTTAATGGATAATAATAATAATAACAACAACAACTTTATTACAGTCGTGAACCAGCAATAGACGCCATATTTTACAATACATTAAAAAAAATAGTACTGACATTAATAGTAAATAATAATATCCCTGTTAAGAAAATACATATTCTCAGAATGTTAGGGTCACTCCCTACTTTACGTGAGTGAAAAGCTGCTAAGTATACTGTTCCAAAAATTATTAGAGATATCTCTAAAAAGTTGGCACAAGTTGGCTTAATGGATAAAGAACTTAACAAAATTGGAACTGTGATGTTATATATGTTGATGGCAGCAAGAATACTTTATGCACAAAATTGGAGGGATACTTTGATTCCCACAATGGCTGCAAAAGTTGATGGGGTTAGCAGAGATGGCAAAATTGACTGCTTTGATTAAAGAAAAGAATTTTGTTTCTACGTGGAAACTGCTTTTCTGTGTGCTTGACATGGAAAAAAAATGAAATTTTGATTTTAGGTTTTGCTGATTAGATAAGTTTGTTGTTATAGAAATGGCTAATATATATTATTATATAAAAGTGAAACGGTGAGGTTTTATGTTACTATCTTATTCTACTGCACCAAAAGGAGTCGGAAGTGAATGTTTTTCTTTCTTTTCCCCTCCTTAGCCTACACTTTCTTCTCTTCTCCTTTTCCTCCCTTATTTTCCCACTACTTTAATTTTTCTTTGTACTTCTATATTTTATATTGTGATAAACTAATAAAATACCTGAAACATTTTTTGTTTATTGCTTCCAGAACCACAAATGTTGCTCATATTTTAGGGTATAAAAAAACCAGATTAAGTAATCGGTTCGTTAGAAAGGGCATTACTAAAAATGTGCATAGATTCGTTGAGAGTAAATCATGCACAATCATACCTCTTTTTTATTTAGAATAATAGTTTATCTAGTTGTTGTGCAGATCACAAGAATGTCTAAGTTTGAGTAAAGCATCAAACACAATCACCCTTGAAATCCTTGTTGACAAAATGATACAATGTTGGTCATACCATTAAATGGATGTAGGGTTCATTAAAAACTAATAAAGGTTTATTGGGGCCTTTCAATCAACTCAGAAATCAACATAGGGCAATTAGCACAACAGAAGGCAAAGTACATATTTAAAACGATCCTGATATGCATAGCCAAACTTGCAAGAATAAAATGTAAAATTGTGAGTTTAGGAATCAAAGACTCATATATGAAATAAGTTGGCTATACCCAATTAATGGAATGATGCTGCTAAAGGTCTTAATGGACTTTCAGACTACATGAAAATGTGCAGCTCACATGCAGGTCAATCATTTTACCATCTAATAAGTATCTATGGAAGAAGGCAACCAGAATCATGAGGTTCAGAAATAAAATAAACGAGAATAGTTTAAAAAGTTGTGTGAGTTTACTATGAAGAAGAGTGCACTAAATAATAACTGTCTTCAGACTGAAGGGCTGACACACTGAAAAGGTAAAGACTTGTTTGATATTGCAAAGGACAGGACCAGAACCAGGTGGTCCAAACTGTAGGAATCAATTTGTGATTAAATTATTGGAGAATCTTCTTAATAACTATGGCATTACAAGAATGGAATAGATGGCCTTGGGAAAAAGTGAACTATATTTCTCTAGAGATATTTAAACACAGATTGGACAAAAAAAAAAATCAGGAATCTCTCAAGAATGCTTTTGCAGTTGGAGTCTATCCATCCCCAGATTGCTGGGACTACAACTTCCAAAAATTTCAGCTAGCAGGACCAACATCTACTGAGTTCACTGAGTTGGGAGAGGCTGAATTCTTAACAATGATGGTCTGTGGTCTGTGACCCTGAGTTTAGGTTTGCCACATATTCCATATGCCTCACATTTAAGGATGGCAATCACAGCTACTTATATGCTATAATACATTTCTGGTTGGTGAAATCAGCAGCTGAAGAAAATTTACAACCTGCCTGCCAACAAAAGACAGTGAATGCTATTTTCATGTGAAGAAAATAATCACAGGTATATGCTTTATAAATGATCCTTCCTATTTCTGCATCATTCCCAAAACCCACACTACACATTTTGAGGATGATAAGGATTTTGGAAACCTTCTAGAAAATGAAACCACTAGATAATCCAAAAGGTAAATAAGCAATGAATATAGCCCTGCAAAAATTGCTCAACATTTTCTCTCTCCTTAATTTATTATTTTCTATCCTTCCATTCCCCCACTCATTAAATCATTCTTCCTAATCTAGTGCTTACAGCCTGAAACTGACTTGGTTAATCACCTAGAGTTGGAAGGAACAATTGAAGCAAATGAGTGATACCCAAAGATGAAAGGTACTTTTTACTACATGTTTTCAGAAGGCACTAAGTTAGTGGAGAACGAGCTATACTGGAAGCACTTGCTGAATCAACTCAAATGTTCCTAAATTAAATGACAAAGAAAAATACGAAAAAAATATGCTACATAGTGTGACAAAAGGAGAAAGTGTTAATATTATCAGCAAAAGGGAAATGAAAGTCCAAAAAGTTTTTTTAAAAAATCAAGGGAAAGTTGATTATAAACAGATTTTGCCAACCTAGGCATGATCCCACTATGTGGATCTTTACTTTCCAGAATTCTCAACCATCACCATAACATATTCTGACCAGGAATTCTGGACACTGAAGATAATCACATCTGGGGAATTCAATTTTAATTATATTAATTGCTTCTTTTAAAGTCCTAACTCTTGGTGAGCTCAAGGATATGCCTGTGTTTTTTCTTGGGAATACTATAGATGTGGTCTGTCATAGCATTAATACATCATGGTCTCTCATCCAACTATTAACCAAAGCCAACCCTACTTAGCTTTTTCAAGGTCAGCTAGAATTAGTTAGGTACTTCCACCTGCTATAATTCTCAATTATGGTTCAGATTTAGTCTTACTAAGAAAAAATATTGAAACCAATAGGAAAGTTTGTTGTAATTCATTTAAGTTCTGCTCATTTCTGTAGGTCAACTTATAATCCAGGTTCACATTGTTGACTGTCATGTTTTCTTTAATCAGGCTTCAACTTAAAATGAAGAAGTTCACAATGTCACTAAATCATTATTAGTGATTATTACAAATTACATCATGCTAAGACAGAAACATCAATGACTTGTTATCTAAGCCAGCGTAAGTATTGCCACGTCTAAGCCCAATTATGAGTACTGTATTTAGTTATGGCAAAGATAAATATCTTTTAAACAAGATTTCGGAGTGGAAAACAGTGCCTAAAATTTCAGATAGTTCTCAGTGGGTTGTGTGTGTGTGTGTGTGTGTGTGCGCGTATTTTAAACAGCCTTTACCACTGGCTGCCTTCCCAAATGTATTGGAGTTCCAATTTCATAACTGCCAGCCATTGAACTAGGAGAGGATTTATAATTATAGTTCAACATATTTGAAGAGCAACAAATTGGAGAAAGTGATTTTATAATATGATGGGGCAGAACAAGATAAAGGAGAAAACATCTGAGATCAGTTTAACTTGAGGGCCCTCTGGTGGTGGGAAAGAGGGTTTTGTTTTTGTTTTGTTTTTTTGAAAAAACTATGAAGTAAGAGGGAAAAAGGCAAAGGGAGGCAAGGCAGCATGCAGGCATGAAGGTTAGCCAATTAAAGAATTATAAAACATTTTTGATTTAAGCTACTGCATTATGCAGATTATGCTGTAAAAATATACAGAAATTTCTATCAGAAATAGAGTAAAAGACAAATTCAAGATCACAACTGCTATTTTTGCATGGCACAATAGACCACAAACTAGTTTAATTTGTCATATCACCATGCTATTTTTAGTTTATTTATGCTTGGTGTGTTACGTAAATCAGAAATATTCGATTGGGTAAACCGTGGCTAAAAGTTGTGAGTAGGCATGCTGTGCCAATAGAGCTACCTTGAGTCACAAATGAGCCAAATGTATTTTTGCTTGGCATGTTGTGGGAACCAGGCAGCGGTCACCAGTACAGTAGTCAAGGAAAGAGAATATGTGCAGTGTACAGAGCTGAGAAGTGAAATGAGAAATGGGCAATGAGATAAAAAGAAACCCTATAGTAGGAATTACTCTCTTTCCCATCAACGATCTGCTGATTTTGCTGCCAGATTTGGTTCTCTGGCAATGGTGCTCCTTGAATTTGAATGAGAGCACTTAGGAATGAGCCAGATGAATTTTGGACAGCCATGGATCCATCTGGGAAGGGGAGTCTTGAAGATTCCAGTTCCCTTTGTAAGCGGTCAGAAAGTCAGGGCATCCATTTCCTTTTAGCATTTTGTTTTCTAAACATGCCTGGGTATTAACTTTCACTTTTTGAATTTATTGCTTCACTTTGCTTTTTGTCTTTAAAAGTTGACTGATTGGTTGAATGCTGACCCAATTTAACCCATTGCTGGATTTTATCTGAGTTTTTTTCTCTTCCTTTTGATTTATGTTGTTTTGAATAATTTTTGGTTTTCTGTACGGAAACTCGCGTGTGTCCTTGGAAGTGCTTTTATTTGATTTACATCATTATTAGGCTTTCCCACAGAGTTTTTGTATTTTATTAATTTGCAAAATGTTTGGAGCTTATTTTTTAATTTTTTCTTTTAACTTTGCAAATGGATTTAGTAGTTTAAATTCTTTTGGGCCTGTTTTGCAAGGGATGAGAAATTAATTTTGTAATAATTGTATTAATCAGTATTCAACAAGGGGTTGTTAGTTTTTCTTTTCTTTTCTTATTCAGTGCACTTTTCTAATGTTTTGCTAGGTTTTTTTTTTCTATTCTTTAAATTTTTTTGAGTTTTGTATTTTAAGCATTTTTTTAATAAAATAAAAATTTGAATTAAAAAAGGAGAAATACATAAAGAGACATACTTTGCTTTTCGCCAAATATGCTGATTCTTTTAAAAAAAACTATAACTGGTGTATCTAAGATGCAGAACAATGGAACACAGTGAGGTAGCAGATGTCTTCACCAAGACTAAGCTACAGGACTGTATTCTATACAAAATGAACAACTCTTTTTTTTTCTTCCTTTGCCTCATACACAAACCACAGTCACACCAGTCTTCCCATGAGCTGAGCATTTCATGGACAGCAATATTAAGACTATTGAGATCCTATCTCCATCTATCAATCTTACCCAGTCTGAAGCTAGCATTACTTTATTAAATGCAGGTATCTAACTAACCTAAATTGCTGAAATCATTTAATTCTAAAACCAATTAGTATAAGCCTCATCCCTAGCAAACCATATGCAAGAAACAAGGACAGGAAGAAAAATATTTGGCCGATCGGGTTCATACACCAATATAAACCAGTTTGTGTTAAACGCAGTCTGTTAAACAAAATGTCTTTTTTCACTATACGTGATAGAAGCCATATTTACAAATGATTGCGCCTAATACATTTTTGTTTCAGATGGATGCTTCTGGGGCCCATATGGAATCCAGGGGCATTTGTGGCAAGGAAGATTTGATGTCCCTATTTTACAGCATGCCAGATACTCATCTAATCTTACTTAAAGTAAAAATACTAGTTTTCAAAAAAAAAAAAAAAATGTGGGATCCCTGCATGGCAACCTCAGAGCTGCAGTCAAAATGAAAAATTTAGAATAGCTAGAGGCTTTCAAAAATTGCTGGGACTTAGACAGGAAACATAGAAGAATCACGTGCTAGATTTGCAGGGTGTTTAGCAAGGCCATCAAGTCTGAACCCCTGCACAGTGATGGAATCCAAATGAAAGCACTCTACCATCCTTCTCCTGTTTTAATCATCTAGCTCCCTATGCCCCAGCTAGGTAACTGTGGACTGATTATATGCTAACACATATTTCCCACACCGATACAGTACAATCTCAGCCCTGGTAGAAACTTGAAATCTTTCCTTTTGCTTATTAACCCTTTCACATTCTGTCAATAAATTGTTTCAATCTTCAGGACATTCCTGGACTGCACTAAAATTACGTTCACTGCTTACCCAATCTGTCTCTCACCTCTCATTTCCGTGAACAAAAGTATTAGGCTTTGGCAAATATGCAAAACTATTGAATCAGGAATTTTACATTACTACCATTTCAAACATCGGCCTAGTTGGGTTTTTTTAAATCAGGTGTTTTTCTGCTATATTTAATTCACATAAATATAAGTCACCTTTGGTTTTTCAGATTTATAATCTATGGATGGATGTTATGAATGGATGGATGGATGGATGATTTTCAATGTAAGAACAATGTCAGGGAGGAAAGCCTTGTCTTCCACTTTCACTCGCAGCATCAGAAATTACATTTAAATTTTCTTTAAAATCTCCCCTCAAAAGAAACATTAAATAATGTTTAATTAAATAACATTACATTAAATAACATTACATTAAATAATGTGAAACCCTGGCAACAATTCATTTTTAGTACTTTAATCTCATACCTCTTGTCATATGAAATTCTCTCACCAGTTCTTTGATATCCAGATTAGGATGTTCTGGAAAGAAAAAACAGAGAAAGGCAATCAATTTATAGACCTAAATCTCTGCTTGTACAAAACTGATATGTGAAACACATTTCCTATCAGAGCTAATATAAGGACACACTAGTTTGAGTGATTGTTGGTTTGCTTATATTGATGAATATTTAACCTTTTAAAACAAAAAAGACAAACCTTCTCGAAAAACTATCAGTTCTTTGAAATACTCAGCAGCAAACTCAGTGATGTTGGAGGGACTAGCTTTGAGAACTGCTCTGCTCACTCCTTCAAGTAGAGTCTTGAGGCCATATGGGACCACCATCCTGGGCTTTGCAGTATGCATTGTTGCCAGTTGAACATGAAACTGCAAACTCACAACTGAAAGGAAAGAAAAGGGATGAAAAAGGATTGGGGCACCCCAACTTTAGCCTCTCCCAAGCCAATGGCACCAGATGTGTTGGATTTTAACTGTTATAATCTTAGAGTAAGCAATGCCGGTGTTGATTATAAGATTACAGGTCTTGAATGTCCAACGTGTTTGGGAGGCACCAAATCAGGAAACATCAATCTAGCCTTGTAGCATTTGTGGATTCACCTTTATAGAGCTTGAAGATTTATCCTAAGGGCATTTATGAATCAAATCCAATCAAGTTGCCTTCATGTGCATTTATATGCACCTCTTCTACTGACTGCTGAATTGACCGATAGAAAAAAAAAAGCCTAGTGCATACCAACTTTGGGTGGAAATTTGTTTTGTGTCATCATCCAACAAATCATTTCAAAGGTCATAATGAGGCATAAGGTAGCTCTCAAACAATCTGTTTGCTCAGATTGATCTGATCAATATGTCAGAACATTATTTACAAAAGTTACATCAGATTTAAATTGAATATGTTACTTCTTGAAACTGTATATAATATTAAACAAAAGAGACAATTCAGCAGGACCAATTTCAATGGCTTTAGAATTCCTCTACTATGTCTAAGGATTAAGTACTAAGTATTCCATTAGTACTTAAGTTTTTGGTTTGTATGCTTAGCTGGAATCTCTATCAGAATTTTAAAATCAATGTTTCACTACTTTTGGTACAATCTTATTCCCATGTTTTAGGAATAAGTGCCTACTGAATATGGCAGTAAACTGCAAGTAAATAAATGGCAAATAATTGTTAATTGGAAATAAATCAGTTAAAATATGTGGAACTGAAGCATATGGAACTCAGTCAGGAGGACATTAAATGAATCCAGAAAAACAACACCAGTGAAGTTAAGATATTAAATAAATGCATATAATTTAAAAGGAATTGTGAGTGATGTAGTTGGCCCTGTTAAATCACAAATTGAAAAATAAGAGGAAAATGTTTGTAAAACTTAAGGCCTATGTTCTCATAAGCAAAATATGAAAAATAAAGAAAGGAAAAAGCTTGAACTTTTATCATAAGAAAAATATGACAATAATCACAGACCTGGTGAGATGAGTCTTATTGGAATACAGAAATCAAATGTATTCTAGAGGAAAAGCAACAGAATGAATGAGGAGAAATTGCACCATATGTTGCTCTGTAAGTTCTCAGAAACCCAAATTAATTAACTTGTGTAGAGTATCCAGATTTTAAACACAGGAATAAATAAAAACAATATTTTTGTTGGAGTCTACTATTACCTCCCTAACCAAGGAGAAGAGGTGGATTATGCCTTCTAAAAGGAAACAGCAGATATTCCAATAAGACATGGAACAATACTGTATAGACAGAGGATTGTAATGCCTCAGTATCTGTTGAAAGATAAATTCTGTCAAGCATGGATTTTCCAGGAAATTCCTGCTTCGTTTTGCTGAAAACGTTTTCCCTTTAAAGAGCAGTTGAAGATATAAGAGCATCAAATAACATTGATTTCATACTATCCAATGGGGATAGGAAAAAGTTTGTGATAAATGAAACAGCAGCTACGTTAGAGGAAAGCAATCATATAATGCTGGAGTTTTAAGGGAAACTACAAATTAGTATACTAGTTTACTCCTAAAAGTACAGCTGTAAATAGTTCAAGGTACTGAAAAGGAAAGACAACAGAAGCCACTATGTCTACAAAAAAATTACATGAAATCCCCCCCCCCCCAAAAAAACCCTCACCACATAGGATATAAAAAGAGGGCCAGGCCATCAAGGAGGAGAGTACAAAGTGAGCATAAAATTGGAGAGATTTAGAGGAATGACTAACTCAAAAAGTGTTGAAGTTTGACAAAGGATGTTAAAACAACAAAATAGATCACCTCAGATCTCTTTAAAATGAAAAGAAACCAAAGATGGAAAAATACTAAAAGATAATAATGAAATGACAGAATTAGTTACTTCTTATTTTGACTCAGTCTTCTCCCACAAAATATTATAGATTTCATCAGGCATCTTAAAAAGCAGGATGAGGACACAGAATTGAAGAATTAATAAGGCAAATGCTTCTAAGAAAAAGAAAGAGAACTAAAATAATTAAATCTGACACCATTGTACAGTAGGTTCTAAAGCAATCGTAAAGCAATTTTATATAAGCACCTTGATTTTGAGAGTTTAGTCTGGATTTGGAGGTTTTGCCAAATTAATGTTAGTATTTTGATGGGATAACTTCATTAGTAGAGTGAGGAAATACTACAGACATAAACTTTCTTAGTTTCAGCAAAGCATTTGACAAAATATTCCACAATATACCAATAGCAAGCTAGTTAAGTGTGGGCCTCTGTGCTCTAAACCATGACAGAAGAAATAGTAGAAATACTTATCAAATTTCAAGATGATAGGAAATTGGAAAGGACAGCTAATATTTGAAGAAATATATTTCAAAATAAGCTTAGTTTGTTAAAGAATTGGGCTATAAATAAAATAATTATTTATTGAATTCATTCAATGAGAATGAATGCAAAGCTTTTCATTCAGGAAACAAATGCACAGGTACAGACAGGATAGGGAATAATTGGCCTGACAATAGTGAATAGTATCTTGAAACTGTAGTTTATTAGAAAATAAATATGAGTCAGTAGTATGATGTGTCTGCAAAAAAAAAAGCAAATGCACTTTTAGATTACATGAAAAGAAGTACAGATCACAGAAAATAATAGTTTCATTTTATTCTGTGCTGAGACTCAAAATTCTAGTTATTCCATTTTGACAAGGATGCATACAAACTAGAATAATTTCCAAAAAGGCAAGAGGAGGATAAACTAGAAACAAAATCCTATGAAGGCAGATTAAAGGAACATGGAACATTAAGTAGGGCTGAACTAATAGTTGAAAAGGTCCTTTGATTTGATGAAGATTTGAGCAAAGCGCTCATTCAAACCTTTTTTGCTCGAACACTTCAGTGTACTGCAGCAGAGCAGAGCAGTAAAGGTCCTTGGCTCAGGAAAAGTAGTTCCTGTTCACATACAGTGTGTGCCCAGAAATTATTTCCCCTGAAGTTGAACTGATGTTTAAGGTAGACCAGTCCAATTCTACTTCTGTATATTGAAGCAGTTGCACACCTGCATGAGGCCAAGCATTTCAGTGTAGCAGAATGACTGAAATTCACCCAGGCCTATAAATATTTAGCCTTCAGAAGATGGAATAAGTGGATGGGATATGATGGTAAATTTTCAAGTACCTGAAAGGATATGAATGTCAACATCTGTACTCTTTCATGCCTGATGATAAAACCTGGAATAGTGGTTTTGATTTACACAAAGGAAGATTTTGATTGTAGGAAAAAAGTACTTACAAATACTATACTTGTAAGTACAGTTTGACAATGGAACCACTCAAAAGTATTTTGAGGTCCTGTTCACTGAAAGTATTTAAGCAGAGACTAAACAGCAACCTGTCAGGATTTTTTCATTTGGATTTCTGCCTGGAGCAAAGTTGAACTCAGTAGTTTAAATGTTCTTTTTCCATTCTGATTCTGCTCTTAGAACTGCTAACTCTGGTATATATAAAAAAACAAAAACAAAAAATCTTGGAGCAGAGCACCATATTTGTACCCTTTATAGCAGGGGTTTCCAACCAGGGGTGCTCACACCCCCTGGGGGTGTGAGATGATATTCCAGGAGGTGCGAAAACTTGGGTTTTCAAAATTATAGTGTATATGCATAATTCGTTGCATATACAAATTATGTAAGGGATGCGAGAATATATCAGAAGCGTTCTAGGGATGCAGGGTATAGAAAAGGTTGGGAACCACTGCTTTAGAGCCATTAATGTTCATGATAGATAAAACTCTTCCAAGAAATGTGAAAATATAAAATGTATTTGCCACCCATCCTATATCCAACGAGTGAAATTGCCACTCACGTATTCCTAAACCACTGGAATTTTGTCTTTTAACTCCAGCGAGTACTTCCTTCTTAAAGATATACATATATATATCTGAGAGAGAGAGAGAGAGAGAGAGAGAGAGAGAGAGAGAGAGAGAGAGCTTATCCGACAACTACAATAAGCTTTCTGCCTCAGATATAAAGCTTTTTATCCCAGCAGTGATGGGCTCCAGAATACTTATGGGAATTGTGCGGCGGCTCTAGAGAATGCCAGCTTAGGGAAGAACATTTACGATTTCAGGGTCTTTGCCTTCGAAAATGTACAAAACGCGCAACGTTACTTAATTGCTAAACTGCGAAGGCGGGAACTCCTGCAATAGACGTCGATTAGCCAAGTCACCAAAGTAATCTATCGGGCCAAGCCATCGTGCCTTGGCAACTGTGCGTTTCCAAGCCGTTGTCTTATGTTGCTGGTTCGGGTGACACTTATGTCTGATGCTGCACATTCCCCTGTTCCGCCCATGCACAACCACCCGAAAGGGTCCCGCGGCTTGTGCCTCATTCTCACACTTGCCCTCCCACATTCGATACCGTGCCAGACGTAAGAGGCCGAGGAAGCCTTTTACCACAGTCCCGCGGTTGACCTGAAAATTCCCCAACCTTCTTTTTTAAATTTTTTTGCGCTTGTCAGCAACGAGATCGCTCCTTTCTCGCCCCTTGCCGGAGCCTCCTCTGAAGTTAGAGAAAAGCCCCGAGGACCTTTTATGGATAGGCTCTTAGTGGGCGGGACTAGAGTGCACGCATTTATGAGGTCACAAAGTCCGGCTACTGCTGGTCCAATGATCCGCGTTAAAGACATCTAACTTCGTCTCAATGTTTTCATATGCTTATGCACAAACAATGGGAATGTCCATCCTTGATGCATTTCGGGAGTTTTGGACTTTAGTTCCCTTAATCTCCAGGCAGCACGATCTTCAAAACATCAATTTTTTAGAGCAACTGCTGCAATTTCTCTTAACTGAAGACAGCATACTATTAAATAAAAATGTATTTTTTTTAAACAAAAAAGTACTTCATATTTCAGATTTCTTGAGAGCAGAACTTGTTCTCTTTACATGATTTCCTGTAAACTTAGCAATTAAACTAACTCATGAGCCTCTGAGAATATTTAAGCTTGTGTACATTTTATAATACCAGATACTGACAAGAAATCAGACTGGATATTGTTGTGAATAGTCTCGTCTCCCCATCTCTGTCCTATTGTGAAAGGTTAGTCTGGGATTTCCGCCGCCAATTGCATGTTCAATGTTAACATGGGGGTTATAATTAGACAATTGTAAATGGAGCGTGCATATATTAAAATACTAACATTCCTCTAAGCAATACTTTGTATATTTTACTTGGTTGGAATTATTATAGATTCATTTATAGAAATAAACTGTATCTGTTAATTTTCATTTGCTAGAATTAATGCAGAAAAAGAATATTCTATTTGACGATTTTAGCAAGAAGATATGAACATCTCAGGTTCTGACTATGAAGACTGAAATGCAATTGGCTGCTTTTGAAGTGTGAAAGGATAGGTCTAGTATGCCAACTTGTTCCTACTTTTAGTAGGAAGGGATTCACCAAGGCACCAAAAGTGAGTTAAATATGCAACCCAATCCACATTCTCCACATTAATTTCATGTTATAATAATAATTCCTTTCTTTCCTCTTGAGTGTTGAGCAGGAGAATCTTGAACACAATTCTGCAAACATGGGGGTGTCTATGTATACAATTCCCAGATGAAAATTCTGATAGCTGTGAATTCCAAATCAGAATGGGTTCTACATATATGCCATTAAATTTCCTTAGAATTCTATCACAGGTTTTCATATTCAACAGAAACAGCATTAAATCTTAGACAGAAGTTGCTTATGAAACTCCCACAAGTCAACTCATACATTCCATAGGAATGCTGAAACAGAGAAAACTACTTAATTTACTAATTCCATAAAGACAAACCAGTTACGCAATACAATATGCCAAGTACAAATAAGACTTAGGGCATGATCTCCAACCATTCAACCCCTTAATACACCCCTTAATTAGAAATACTTCCAAATGTCAAATAAAACCAGTAGCCTTATTACAAAAGATAATTGACCATATTATATTACAGATGCAACTTACATCACTCAAATCCCTACTTGATATTGTTGTACTTCCACTCTGAAAGAGGAAGGGAAACATATCTCAAGCATCACAAATGAGCCTACAATTTATGAATTGTATCCAATTCTGTTATAAATGACATAGAAGATGTCATCTGAGGGATCATTTGCCTTCTGTAGTTTCTGCCCATTCTTATTATCAGGAAGAGTTGGCATGCTCCAAATCCTATCATGTAAACAATGTTACTGGTGGGATCCAGGAAGTCTGTCTTCTCTGTTGCAGTGCCTGTCTTCAGGAACTTTTCTCCAGGGATTCTCCTGGCCTTATTTAAAGGAGCCCTTAAAGCCCAGTCTTTTCCTGGGATACTTTATATGGCTCTGTTAGAGATTTCCAGACCCTTGTTGTTTCTATTTTTAAATTGTTTTATTATTACAGGTGGGTGGCCTTATACATTTAATAAATAAAATAAATAGATACAACATACCTTTTGTCTCCAAACAGCCTATTATATTTTGGGTTTTGGCAATCAAAACAATAAAATTTAGTTAATGTTCACATTAACTGTCCTTCTGTAGAATCCTTATGAAACATTAACATTTAAAGCCCTCTTCCCTATTGCCTATTATTTATGGTTATAGAGCATGAAGGTAACTTTTCGTTTTTAAAGAAACAAACTGCTGTTCTACCAACATGCAGGAATTAAAATACATTTCTGGAGAGGCAAAAGAAGTTCTTACAGATTTTATTTAAAAACAAATGTAGAGAATAATAAATATAATATTGAAAATAGCAGAACCAAGTCTGCACCAGAGAAAAACTGAAACAGAAAAACTACATTTAAAAAATACAGATTCTACATGGGAAGCAAACAAAGTATAATTACTCTTATCCAAATCACAGCTGAAACTTTGAACTGAGTATCCAGTACCCAAGTTTATTGCAGAATATCAACTAAAAACAGCATGTGTATATTAAAGCTGGGATTTCCTACATCATTCTCAATGTTGTTACAGGAAAACGATAATTTTGTATATTTTAAAAATCAACAATTTAAATAAATCAGCTATTCTGAATTGATACCACATGTATTTTGTACTGTGATAGTCATATGTAAGTTCTATTGAATAAAGCATATGTAATATATCTACTAAACATAGAATACCATAAACAGAAACTTGGTTTAATTCTCAGGAAAATGATCAGTTAGTGCCTGGCTGTACATAAAAAACTAAGAAGTATGCTATTGTTAGAAACCATTTATAGTGAAATAATTTTCTACCTAGAAGAATAATCCAATCACACAAATCCCCTACATATGAATTAAAGTTAAACAGCTAGGCTTAAGTTTACCACTTCAGAAGAAATCTAAGCAATTTGGGTCTACTCACTGTTCTAAGAATTGAGATTTATTTGTTAACAGAATGTGTGTGTGTGAGTGAGTGAGAGAGAGCGCACGCTTTTCCCCAAATCCAGATCTTTCCCCCTGTTGTTGTTTTTTACCAATACGTTAGGAGAGGAGGCATTATCATATTCAAATAGTTTTTCCGTGGTCAAAAAAGCACCAGGAAAAGCAGATTTTTTTCCCAATATATTCCCCCTTCTTTTCCTCTGTTCTGAAAAGAGCCTCTTCCGCTGCATTAAACAAGGATTATTACAGTATTAAGATACATTCTATGCTTATCCTGTGCAACATTAATTGGAGTCATAAGTAAGAATTCTCCTTCATAAATATTTAATCCCTGAAAAACATGCAGTACTTGAAATCAAAACACGATCCGGTTGTAGGCCAGAGTGGTCTATCTTGGGCCCTCCCGTTTTTCCTCCCAACTGCAATTCCCATTATCCCTCACAATTATCCTTCTTAACTATTGTTGATGGGAGTTGGAAGACAACAACAACAGAAGAAAATCATGTTACTCATTCTGGTTGCAAGACATTGAAACATGAAAATATCAAGTTTTAATTTAAGCAGAAATATTTTTTTTAAAAAAAATGTTAAATAAATGAGACTTATAATATATCATAGTAAACAATCTAAAATGACATGACAAGTTATTCACTGATGCAGTAAAAAGTATCAACAACAAAAATATATCTGCCTTGGTAAAATTCTTAAAATATATATTAACCTATGAGATGCTTAGTCTATTATTGCCATTAGATCATGCCTCCGAGCTTTAAAATATAAAAACATTCTGATTACATAAAATACAGTCGCGATTGTTCTCATCAACAGCATAATCTAATATAAAAATACCTTTCATGTTTACAAGAGGTTTCTTCTAGAAGGTATATATGGGGAAAGTAATAGTGGGAGTGGGAATACATGGGTGACTGGAGCAGAAAGCTACTATTCATATACCAGACAGCCATTTTGCTTGCAAGATTAATGCATCTCAGAGCAGACATGGTGACAGAAGCATATCCATGGCAAGGTAATGTGGACTCTATAAAACAGGCTTTTGAAGGAACCAGCCAATGACTCCAAAATCAGAATATACAAGTTTTGCAAATTTATCTCATTCACACATTTCCTGGCACGTAGGCACGTTTGCAGAGTATGGTTTAAAAAAAATCAAAAAGAGCAACTATGATGCTGCAATTAAAGTTTCATCCATTTTTATACACATCCAGCACACATAAAAACAAGTGGATCTTTGATCACACCATCGTGGCTGCCACCTTGGATATTTTCATCATATTCTGCAAACACCCCTGCTGGCCTGTAATCACAAGTAATTTAAGCAATTTTGTTACAACTTATAGTGTGGGCCTCTTTCAATTTAGCAATTTGTTTTGTGAAAGACTGCATGTTGAAAAAAATGCCTGTACAAATAAGAAACTGTTACAGCAAAATAATGCAGAGAAATTATATATCTATAAATCGCAGTTGATCAAAACTATTTTCAGAATTACACAGAATTCCCCATCCTGTATTCTCATCATCCTAAAATGATTTTTCCTTTACTTTAGCTACCTAAGTTTCCAAATGCAGGATGGCTGGGGTTCCTTTGGGTCTGGGCACTCAAAAGCCCTTTGTGTCACAAATATGTAGAGATAGTGCTGCTGCTAAAACCAGATTTAAAATGCTGATTAAACTTGACTGTCCAAGAATCTGATGAATGTTTAGCATTCTGACTAGAATATGCTATATCTAAGTAAGGAACTTTTGGGAAATCAATTATTGGAGGGAAGTAAACTTTTGGTGAATTAAGCTGGGAGAGTGAACTGTTGTTGGTATCTGGCAGCCTCAACAGTTTCTTCAGGGTTACGAGATTCATTTTGTAGTTGGATGTGGGGATTTTGAAGTATAATCCAGTAATGTCATTGGCCAGACAGATAGTTCATGGAGGGACAGGAAATAATAGTTTCTTGTTAGGAAAATCCTAAAGACCTTGATCCCTTTGAAGGTGAGGATGAGGCAAATTACCACAGTGATGAGCAATGGGAACTATGAAAGGAGAAGCTATTCCTAGAGAGGGAGGGGTTGTCTACTTGATCTGTCTTTTTCTTCAGATGCCCTTTCCCTGAGCTCAAGAGGCCAGATTGATGCATACTTTGGCCTTGGACTGCTATGAATGTTAGGTCCATATGTTGCCATTTTCTTCAAGCCAGAGCAGATGGATTGCGTTAAGAATATGGCAACAGTCATGATCAGATCACTTCCCAGTCAGTATGTTGCCTATTGGCACCAGTGACATCTGAAAGGGTAAGGGCTAATTAGAATGAGCTACCTGAACACTTAACACTGCATCATTTTCGGTAGCCGCTTATGGATTTTTGGTAGATAGTTCTGCCATGGAACTGGTCAAGCTCTGAAACTGAGAGATGAGAATGCTGGCTATGCTCTCTCCTGAGGAGCCTTTCCCTCTGCTTTGATTTGCCCATTCATTTACCAATAATTCTGGGAGATGAAACAGATGAAGTGATGTTCTATTATATAACTTCCACCTAGATTCATCTTCCTTTTTTAATGAAGATGAAAACAGTATAGGACATTCTGCTAGATTATCTTTGTCAAGAAAGGTCAACTCTCCTGATCCTATAAACCTCTGAAAAACATTCACACCCTCCATGCTTTTCTTCTGGACCATCTGCTAGGATTTGGGGTATGTTGCATTGTTTTGCTATGGTTCCACTTCATTCTGTAGGGGTAGCTCCAGTCATTAGTGCTGAGGATCAGGAATGTAGCCCTTGATCATTTACTTCATGCCATTCTTGCCTGTGTTTAGCATTTGTATGAAACCAGTAGGAGAGATCATTTCTGGATGAGGTGCCATCAATATGTTAATATTCCATGGTGTAGCTCAATCACAGGTCAGACTACTGATGCACTGGTAGTCCTCATATGATGTCTGTAGTCTATATCAAATTAACAGTTGAAGCAAGCTGAAACTTAAGTCCAATAAGAGTAAGGTGCTGCTAGTCCAGAAATATCTGATCCTTTGTTAATTACTATATTGGCTGTAGATAAGAGTTGCATTCCACCTTAAAAAGCAGGTTCATGACTTTTGAACTCATAGCCACAATATGATCCACAGGTGGAAGATGTGGCCTTTGCTCCACTTTGACTGATGCACCAGTTGAGGCCCGTTTTGGAGCAGAAGGTTTTGACAAGCGTGGTTTGTGCCCTCACCTTCTCAAAATGTGATAATGGCAATGCACTTTATTTGAGGCTATCCCAAAAACTACTAGAAAACTGCTGACAAGTGAAAGCTACTTCAGCCATGTAACTTCAAGGTACTGTGTTGTTTCAAATTAATTTCAAAAGATAATTCAAATTGCCATTTCTGGCCTATAAAGGCTTTGTTTGCCAACTGTCCATTCCAAATATTTGTCTCAGGAGATGTGGAGAAGCCTAGAAATGGTCTCAGTAGCTGCCATCGTTATGAAATAATGTCTCCACAGAAATCCCGATATCCTGGAACATATTATCTTTTAAGAAAGTTAACGAAGATGATTTTGCAAGATATTTTGGATGTAAAATGCTTGCTTGATATCTTATTTGCAAGACAGAAGTTATATCTCTGTTATAATTTCCTATTTGTTTTTTCTCATTGCAATGTTTTACCTGACTGGTTTAGAATTATACAACTGGTTTAGAATTTATACAGTACTTAATTAATCTTGTTTTATTTGGATATTTTATGATTGTGAACGAATTAGAGTCATTTTAATAGACTGGGGTAAAAATACTGAAACAAATAAAAATATAAATAAATTGCCACTATTAAAATAGCTAGGGACAAGGCAGTGAGTGTAAAAGCCTTATTAAAGGCCATGAATTATGTTAATCCTCTTCTCTCAGTAGGAAGCAGGTTCCAAAAGTCTGGAGCTGCTACAGAGAAGGCCAGAATCAGAATTACAATCAGACTAAGCAATGGCAGCTCTAATATGATTCTGATGATGGTGATGATATGGGATGGGCACCACACAGCCTCTCTGGTAATTCTTGGTTTGTAAAGGACAAATTGTACAGATAACTGAAATGGCAATGTGACAACAAACACCAATGTCTGTATGTTGAAATACAAGATAGGAAACTGAACATTTAGAACAAAATCTCCCAAAGCAATAAATCAAGAATGTTTGACGATCAGGTCTGAGATAATTGTTTAGAGAATATAGTATTTTTTTTAAAAAAGAGCATTGCAAATTTAGTAGCCATTAAGTATTTTTGGAGAGGGTAGCAAGAAACAGCCTATGCAATTTAGCAGTTACATGATGTACTTGGTCATTTGGTTCCAATTCACATTTGATGATCCAAACACTGAGCTCATAACACAGGACAGGAACTATCCTATGTATGCTCATGACAGTATTACCTAATGCTGAAAGCGAACAGGGAAGCCCTTGTGAATGTAACTCCATATGAGTTATAAATCGTGATCTGTAAATTTCTTCTTTCTTAATGCTCTTTGGGGCTTGTTTGTTCAAGTGAACTACAAACAAGATAAAGCATTTAGCAGTTCAGGTGAGAATCCAGAGTTGTGAAAGAGAAATTTCAGAAATTGAAAATAAGGCTTTAATGCCATAAAAAAAAGTTTCACAGTATATAGGAAAAGCTGCTATGCTAAAATTGTTTTTAAAAAACAATATTTGCCTTAAAAATACATACACACTAAAATAATGTGTGACAACTTTAAAAGTCAGAAAATTGAATAAAATTCCACTGTGTTATATTGTTCTAAAACCAGAAGTGTTACTATAGGTTTAAAAATGCCAGAAGGCAAGTTTTTCATGTTTAACCTACATTTTAGCAACATGAGTGATTCACAAATCTCTTGTTGACAACCAATTATCCACACTACCATTTAAAATAGGTATCAAATGTTTAACACAACGCTTAAGGATTTAAAAAATAAACATTTGGCTAAAAAATAAAGCTTCTAAATATATTTTCATAATTTAAAATAAATATGGGAGCAGGTTTCATTATTTACATATATCTGAATGACCAAGAAAAGTTCTGTGAGCAAGTTTGTTGTGCTGTAAATGCACCAGGCAAGTTTACAGCTTCATATCAGTTGGCTTTTAAATATAACTATATTCATTTCTATACCATATTGAAACAACTTTATAATATTGTTTCCATGAAAGGGTTCCTTTCTACAGAAGAATGAATAAGCTATTCAGAAATGGGAAAATATTAGAAACCAAGCCAATATTGATTACAGAAAATAAAAATGTGATCATTGTTGGTTCATTTGTACAGCCGCTGGCTATGATCTCCAGCTTGACAAAAAACAACAAAAAAAGACATCTCTAAGCATTGGAACTAAAGGACTTTAATATTCAAAGGAATTCTCGAGCACCATCCCCTGTCTGTGGGGCTGGGTTTGAACACAAAGTCTAGCTTCCCCTAATTTAAAAGGACTTATGCAGGTGAAATCACCATTTGTTTGAGCCTAAGGTCACTTAACCTTTTTGGCTGAGTCCTTAATTGTTGAGATTGTTAACATTTTTCCATCACCAGCTTTGCATCTTTAGGAAAACATCTCTTGCACAGGAAGGTTTTCTGGAGGAAAGCTCATCTTCCTGACAACTTTGCCCTCAGAGTGCAAAAGTCGAAAAAGAAAAGATGAAAGCATTTCTGTTCATCACTGGGGGACCACTTCCCTCAGAGAGGCTAATGCTGCGTGGATGCGAACATGCAGCCTGTTCTCAAAATCATACCCTGTGAATTCTTCCTGTAATAGAAAATAAAGGTAAAAATTAAACCCATAGCAGTAAAGAGGCACGGTAATTTAAAGGGATGTACAAGATGGTGTATTATTTTAATTGTAAGTTTTTGGAAGTTAAACATGTTTTCTAATTCTCCAAGGCAAATACAATACTAAAGACAAAAGAATATAGGGGTTTTTTCCATTCACCCTAGTTAGTAAGCCTCTTTCATACCACTTTAGCAGAACCAGTAGCTAATTTTTTGTTGCCCAGGCCCAGAACGGACTTCTGGAAGTGGCATCCACACAGAGAACCAGTTGTTCACATATTTGAATCCCACCACTGGCTACACTGCAAGGAAAAAGAGACCCCAGCAAAGAAAATACTTAAAAGCATTCTGAATATTACCTTTGCCTGAAGCAGTAACACTTTACCTCTTGGGACAGACTGTAGGAAGAAGCAAATATCATTTTAGAAATTTCCATGTCACCTTCCAAAAACAGAAAATAAAAATAATAACAATACAATATTTATCTTGAAATAGAAAATAAAACTAATTAATCTGATAGTCATAAAAATAAGTTCCAGTTACTTTCTGCTACTCTTTTCTTAAAAGAAAAGGGTGTTTTCTTCACATGGGAATTGTAAGATAAGAGTCATGTTAATCTATTGTAGCCCTTACTCACATTGGTGTTCTCTCTCTCTCTCTCCCTCCCTCCCTCCCTCCCTCCCTCCCTCCCTCCCTCCCTCCCTCTTTACCTGAGGGTTTTCTAATAAAAGACAGCCAAGTTCATAGCAAGCATATGGTTGAACATACAGGTTGTTCTGGTGGCAGATTTCATCTTTAAGGGCTCTTTGAAAGAACTGCAAAAGAAAAATTATCCCATTGTTTCTAAGAACAAAATGAATTTTTGCACTCAACTCAGAAACTTTCATTAGTTGTCCATTCACAAAATCTCTTCATTTGCCAATTATTATTTCAAACTGATAAATGAATCAAATCAAAGCTAGATGGGGAAATAATTGCTAGTGGCTATGGATAAATAGTAGGTTTTGAGATTGCAAAATCTGAAACCTGCTGAATAGAAAAGACTTGACACATACACATAATCTCTGCAGTCACTATCAATAAATGTCATTCTTTCTAAAAAAGAAAGAAAGAAAGAAAGAAAGAAAGAAAGAAAGAAAGAAAGAAAGAAAGAAAGAAAGAAAGAAAGAAAGAAAGAAAGACTGTTAAAATTATTTCTGAAATTCTCCTGGATTTCAAACAATTAATAAAAAACTATAATTTACTGCAAGCAAAACTAGGCAAAAGAGGGAATGGGAAATAAATGAGGAAACAAAGAGGAAGAGGAAGAGTAGAAAAACTCTATGGGTTGGATTATGATTTGACAGTTTGAATTTGGCCTATAAGGTGAAGTTATTCTTGGCTCTACGTATTCTCATACTACAATTTTCATTTGCTTTATTACCATTAATGGTATGTTTTCTTGTTAACAAATTGTTTTTTTTTTTCTTACATGCTCAAATATACTAGCACATTTTCACAGTTCTTAGTTACCTGAACAGCATCTTCAGCATTTCCTAAGCATTTATGTATGGCACCAAGTAGCAAGTTCTTCAAACCAACAACTATTGAATCGTCAATTTCCTGGCAAGCTTTAGAAAGACAAAAGGATAGGAATAAATCACAATGATTAGAGTTTACGTTTTACAATGATACTATTCTTCCATTCTACACCACCATTCTCTAGATTCAAAATTCTTCAGAGGCAGGCCTACTTAAAAGGCTGCTAAGAAAGTTTTTAACCCAGCCTTTACCTCTAGTAACATTTGGACAAAAGGGCTAATCTATTCTTAGCAAGGTATGTGTCCCCTTCTTGAATATTTAATCTTCATAATGCTAATCTGACAATTTGACATATGTATTTCTGTGAAATTTTTCTAAAACGACTAGTGTACAAGCAACCAAAACAATAAGCTACAATAAAAACGGCATTTACTAAAACACATTTGACACTTTAAAATCAAATTGTTAATGGTAGTCTTCAGGTTACAATGGCAATTGAGACCAAAATTTCTATCACAAGTGATGTGGTAATAAAGTGCAACATTATGTGACCATAGTGCTTACTGGCAGTCCCCATTGCTGTCATTAAGTGAAGGCTGTATGGATCATTAAGTGAGGACTATTGAAAAGAGGCAGAAATTCAGGAAGTTTGAATTTGAAAGGCTAGAGGTAGAAATAGGTGGGCAGGTGCTGTGGTCGGGTACTACAGTGTTTTGAGGGATAGGCAATGCCACAGGCAAGTGCTATGGAGTGTGGGTAGCCCAGCAGGTGCTGTGGGTGGGTGCTACAGAAGGTGGGCAAGCAGGTCCTCTGAAAGAAAGAACAGGTATAAGGATGGACAGGTGAAAAAGTGACAAGAATAGGAGCACCTTGTGACTTCCTGCCAGTTTCCCCAATGATTTTCCTTGTGGGAAGCTAGCAGGGAAGGTGCATATGGCAATCACATAATTTACAGGATGCTGCAACCATTGTAATTACGAGTTATTGAGTGCCCAAATGACCATGGGGAAACTGCAATGGCTGCAATTTCAAAGACTAATCACCTGGTTCAATGGCATCTTAACTCGGAATGATCCCTGAACAAGTGGTCTTAACCTAAGGACTACCTGTATTATCAACTTATTTCTTAATATTTTATGCACTAGAATTAATCAGGTCAAGGTACAGGAATAAGATCAGGAAATCAGCTTCTTGCTTCAAAGTGGCACAAACTGCTTGCTAGCAGGAATTGAAAAAGGGCACAGGAGAACATATTGTCTTGTAGAAGAAAGGATGTATTCAAAAAATAAAGCAGAATTCACATATGTACCTTGACTCATGTGCTGTAGATTGGTGAATGAACAGTTTGGAAGGGCTTTCCACAAGTATAGTACCTCAATGGATGCCAATACACAAAGCTGTTTGGTTGGTTTTTGCTTTCTAAATCTATCTGCCTGCAAAACATAATTAGATTACGCTGGGAAAAAATAAAAATCATTGAAAGTTCAACATAAGGATCAACAATTTCAGAATGCTGAAACGTCAGGTGAATGTAACAGAATAGAATAACAGAATAACAGAGTTAGAAGGCCTCTTGGTCTTCTAGTCCAGCCCTTTGCTCAAGCAGGAGATCCTATATTATTTCAGACAAGTAGTAGCCCAATCTTTTCTTAAAAATTTCCCATGATGCAGCAGCAAAAACTTCCAAAGTCAAGCCACTTGACTGATTAATTGTTTTAACTGTCAGGAAGTTTTTCCTTAATTCTAGATTGCTTCTCTCCTTGATTAGTTGCCATCCATTGCTTATTGTTCTGCCTTCAGGTGCTTTGGAGAATAGTTTGACTCCCTCTTCTTTGTGGCAACCCTTGAAATATTGGAACACTTCTATCATGCCATCCTTAGTCCTTCCTTTCATTAAACTAGATATATCCAGTTCCTGCAACCGTTCTTCATATGTTTTTAGCCTCCAGTCCCCAGAATGTAGAGCCCTATGACTCAGTTTTCCGGGGTCCAGTCAGCCTAAGATAGGAACCTAAGAGTGCTGTTCCTAATCTTTTTTTTTTTAGCACAGTAGTAAAGGTCACAAGAATAGAGAAGGCTTTGTGCTGGCCCTGAAACAGATCGATAGAGAGATTGGGAGAAGAACGATTCAGCTTTTGATTGTTGTATAACTAGGGACTGGAACATAGAGCAAGAGGACTGCTTGGTCTCTGACATTCAGCTTGAATTTAGAAGCCTTGGCTCCAAATAAAGTTTTTTTTATTATTTTTGGAGGAGGCAATTTTAAATATACGCATGGAAGTACAAACTACCCACATTAACCAAACAGTAATGAACAAATAAGTAAGGTTACAATTCATAAATATTTTTAAAAAGTTACTATTTCTTTAAGTGCAGCTTAAAGTGTAGTTTTTTCCCTTTTATAGTTTAAGATATTATCAGTTATTATAAATCATAGCATAAAATCCTGTCAGAAATATTGAATAAATGCACATTTTACCAAAATTCACCACAAGGGGTCCAAATTATTCCTGGAGAGATTGCCATCAATTGCTTACTACTGCTAAGTAAAATAGCTGATTGTTTATAATCCTAATTAAAACATCTGGCATATTTTAATCTCATTTTGAATGATAATTTGGATGAGGCAGAGATGTCTTTCCCCCACAGGGAAAAAACATTGCAATATTCTATCCAAAACCTCTAGTTACTGCTGTGTGTGCTGATTGTATTTCTGCCAAACAACTCATTCCATCCAGGACCTTCTCCAGTCCTCAGGCAGGATTGAACAGAAGCAGTCTGAAATTCCAAGTTCATTCTTTTGCTAGATAAATTCCACAATAATTTCTCTCTTAAAAAACCCTCTTAAGCCAGCACAATCAATTTCCTTCACACTATTAATGGCGACAAGAAGGTTAAAAGACAAAGAACAAGAGAACACCTATATTTCCCACAATTCTTGCCCTGGCTGGCACAAGCTAGCACGAAATAGGAATGACCATCACTTTCCCCCACGGTGCCTTTTGGAGTAATGTATCTAAACACATTGTTAACAGAACATGTTTGTACAAGGTAATCAGACCCAAAAATGTACACTATCTCATCTATTACAACTTTGACATCACTTAACATAATAATAATAATAGTAAAGTTGGAAGGGACCGTGGAGGTCATCTAGTCCAACCCCCTGCTCAGGCAGGAAACCCTACACCATTTCGGACAAATGGCTGTCCAGTCTCTTCTTAAAAACTTCCAGTGTTGGAGCATTTAGTGCTTCTGGAGGCAGGTTGTTCCACTGATCAATTGTTCTCACTGTCAGGAAGTTTCTCCTTAGTTCTAGGTTGCTTCTCTCCTTGATTAGTTTCCACCCGTTGCTTCTTGTCCTGCCTTCAGGTGCTTTGGAAAATAGCTTAATTCCCTCTTCTTTATGGCAGCCCCTGAGATATTGGAATACTGCTATCATGTCCCCCTTGTCCTTCTCTTCGTTAAACTAGACATACCCAATTCTAGCAACCGTTCCTTATATGTTTTAGCCTCCAGTCCCCTAATCATCTTTGTTGCTCTTCTCTGTACTCTTTCTAGAGTCTCAACATCTTTTTTACGTCGTGGTGACCAAAACTGGATGCAGTATTCCAAGTGTGGCCTTACCAAGGCATTGTAGAGTGGTATTAATACTTCACGTGATCTTGATTCTATCCTCTGTTAATGCAGCCTAGCACTGTGTTGGCCTTTTTGGCAGCTGCAGCACACGGCTGGCTCATATTTAGGTGATTGTCTACTAGGACTCCGAGGTCCCTCTCACAGTTACTACTATTGAGCATGGTGCCACCTATGCTGTACTTGTGCATTTGGTTTTTCTTGCCTAAATGTAGAACCCTGCTTTTTTCACCATTGAATTTCATTTTGTTAATTAGTGCCCAGTGTTCATGTCTGTCCAGATCCTTCTGTATCTTAAGCCTGTCTTCTGGAGTGTTGGCTATTCCTGCCAGCTTGGTGTCGTCTGCAAATTTGATGAGTTCCCCATCTATCCCTTCATCCAAATCGTTGATGAAGATGTTGAAGAGTACTGGGCCCAGAACAGAGCCCTGGGGTACCCCACTACACACTTCCCTCCATATAGATGCAGTTCCATTGAGGACCACTTGCTGAGTACGGCCGGTCAGCCAGCTACGGATCCATCTGGTGGTGGTTCTGTCTACCCCACATTTTTCTATCTTATCAAGTAGTAGGTTGTGATCTACTTTATCAAATGCCTTACTGAAGTCCAAGTAAATTATGTCCACAGCATTCCTCTGATCCACTAATTTTGTCACTTGGTCAAAGAATGCAATAAGATTTGTCTGGCATGATCTATTTTTGACAAACCCATGTTGGCTTTTAGTAATGACTTTGTTTGCCTCTAGGTGTTCGTTGATTCATTGTTTGATTATCTTTTCCAGGATCTTCCCAGGTATTGAGGTCAGGCTGATAGGTCTGTAATTTCCTGGATCCATTTTTTTTCCTTTTTTGAGGATGGGAACTACATCAGCTCTTTTCCAGTCCTCTGGTAGTTCCCCTGTGTTCCAGGATCTTTGAAAAATATAGTTCATCTGCCAGTTCCTTGAGAACCTTGGGGTGTAATCCATCTGGTCCTGGCGATTTGAACTCATCTAGGCTGGACAGGTGCTCACTTACCATTTTCTTGCCTATCTTAACTTATGTTTCTATTTTGTTTTTTATGGCATTATTTTTGATAGGTTGGTCTGTTTTTTCCTTTTGTGTGAAGACAGATGCAAAAAACGAATTAAATAGTTCTGCTTTCTCCCTGTTGCTTGTCACCTTCTTGCCACTTCCACCCACTAATGGACCAATCATTTCCTTCACTTTTTTCTTGTTTTTTACATGTTGAAAGAAGCTTTTTTTGTTATTTTTGACTTTGGTCGCAAGCCTTAGTTCATTTTGAGCCTTGGCTTTCCTCACTTCATCTTTGCAGGCTCGGGCTATTTGCTGATATTCTGACTTAGTTATGTTCCCCTCTTTCCACTTTCTATACTTGTCCTTTTTATCTTTCAGTTTGTCAGAGGGTTCTTTATGCAGCCATGCTGGTTTCTTTTGAGAGCTGTTGTTTTTCCTCTTTGTTGGTATTGTGCTAGACTGTGCTTTTATTATCTCATTTTTCAAAATTTCCCAAGCTTCTTGAGTTATTTTCCCCTTGAGGATTCTCATCCATGGAATCCTTCCCAAGTCTAAGTTTATTGAAATTAGCTCTCTTGAAGTCCAAGACTCTAGTTTGACTGTGTTCTATTGCTTGTGCTTCCATAATGATGAATTCTAATACAGCAAGATCACTTCCTCCCAGGGTTCCTATGGCTTCAACACCTTCTATCATTTCATCTCTGTTAGTGAGAATTAGATCCAAAATGGCTAATCCCCTAGTTCCTTTCTCTACTTTTTGGGATACAAAGTTGTCTGCTAGGTTTGCCAAGAACCTGTTTGATCTTCCACTTGGTGCAGAGTTTGTCTCCCAGTTGATGTCAGGGTAGTTAAAATCCCCCATTACTATTGCTTCCTACATATCTTAGTTAGCTGACCAGCAAAAAGTTCATCTATTTCCTCTGTTTGGTTGGGTGGTCTGTAGTATACACCTATGGCCATGTCATTCCCCCCCCCCCTCTTATATTGACCCAAATGCATTCAAGACAGTTTTTATCATTGTTGTGCTCTATTTCTGTAGAGATGTAGTTATTTCTTATATAGAGAGCAACTCCACCTCCTCTTTTATTTGGTCTGTTTCTTTTAAATAATTTAAATCCCTCTAGCTGTGTGTTCCATGTTATTCCTCTCCCAAAAACATCTTATTCCTCTCCCCCCAAAAAATCACCTGATGCAAAGAGAGCTGGTTCTCATACCTTAACTAGATAAACAAACTACAGTTAGATTATTGCCTGTCACTGTACCCACACTTTAACCAAATCAAGACAGAATATGTAGCTGATGCAAATTGGGGGAGGAAGCAAATTAGGGTTTTGTTTCTTCTTTTTAAATTGCATTTGTTCTACCTCAGAGCCTTTCCTATCATTTTCCAGGGAGTTATACTATTGAGGTTTAGCAGCACAGTTAGAGGGGCTGTTGAGGATCACAGAAGAGGGGGGAAATTTGAGATTTAAATATGGTCCTTTAGTTGCAGATTGCCCACCCATGTACAATTCAGTCCAGTTTACATTCACCTGACCTTTTTGACTGAGAATTGTTCAATTTGGTTGTTTTTTCTTTTGAAAAGCTTCTGGACTTCCTTGAAAACAGTCTGTGCACCATTCACTTCACCAGTAGCTCCTTGACACACTGTAATAAAAAGCAATTCCTTTCATTAATTTAAAACAAAAGTTCCTGTCTCCTCAATGAGAATCCAACATGCCCATTAAACATTTAGAAAATTTTATGAATCATTAATTCTTAATTTGTTGGCTTTCCTTTTCCCTTCCTTTCTAAATCACGTCTGCTAAACTGCAAATCTGCAGGCAGATTCAGTGTTACTGAAATATAGAATGTGGTGCATTTGCAATTTTTTGTGGTGAGATAATTGTTATTTGTTGGGTTTTGCTCCATTTACCTGTTTGTTTGCTTTTAGTTGTTTTCTATCATTGCTACATTTAATATTAGGCACCCAGGGTCACATTTTGATTAGGTAGATATACAGTAGACCTACCAATAAATAATGCAAGACCAACATATGTTCAAAAACTCATTATAAGTGACACGACAGAAATGCATCCAATACAGGTAGTCCTTGATTTACAACCATTCATTTAGCGACCATTTGAAGTTACAACAGCACTGAAAAAACAGGCTTACAACTGGTCCTCACACTTACAATCATTGCAACATCCCCATGGTAACATGATCAAAATTTGGGTGCCTGGGATCTGTCATGTATTTTCAACAGTTGCAGCATCCCAGGGTCACGTGATTGCCATTTGAGACTTTCCCAGCTGGCTTCTGACAAGCAAAGTCAATGGAAGAAGCTGGATTCACTTAACAACTGCATACTTCAGTTAAAATCTGCAGTGATTTGCTTAACAACCATAGCAAAAAAGGTTGTAAAATCAGGTGTGACTCATGTAACAACTATCTTGCTTAGCAATGGGAAATCTGGTCCAATTGCAATCATAAATCAAGGACTACCTATTTTTTCGACACTGTTGTATTTATTTATATGAGTAATTTTCTTAATAAAATATGCTGACACCAAAGAACAAACACTATATTATTTCCACCCCAATTGCACATACTTCTGAATCATATAACAATACTTCCCTGCTGTTAAGTAGGCATAATAACACTGGGACCATCTTGATTCATTTTTAAGACGTTCAAATGATTCAAATGCATCCTTGAAGTTCATTTCTATCATGCTACACCAGCCTAAAAGGGACAACCAAAATTGTTGAACACAGAAATTATGTATGTCCTATATATTATTCATAACAAAAGAAGATAATTTTTAAAATAGCAAAATATACTCTGTGAGCTGGCTCCCAATAGGCTTCTGAATGCAATTCAAAGTGCTAGGTATTACCTTTAAAGCCATACGTGGCACAAGACTGAGCTTTTTGAGGGACCAACAGAAAGTGTATGCTCCAGGTTGCTTTTAGAAATTTTGTCATCTTATGAGACCTTGAGGAAAGGTCTTTGAGATCTGGTTCTTTTCCTTGGCATTAATGGCTAGTTGAATGTGACATGTAATCGTTTTCTTGTCTGCCTGGTTACCATTTTACATTTTATATTTATATGCTGTCTGCTCATTATTATATGAGATTTTGTTTTGCTTCCTTTTGATCTATTGTATGTTTATTCTATATGTTATCCAGAATCACAATGTTTGAATTGGGCAGCCTTATAAATTTTGAAAACAAATAAATATGTATCTGTTGGAGACTGATTCATTCAGATACTGATTATATCTATACAGAAAGGAAACATTAATGTTATCATATACCAATTTCATAGAGGCAGACATGCTGAATCTCTCTCTGATCAGTTGCAAGTTCCAAAGCAGTATTGAAGGAGGTCAAGGCACTGTTAATTTGACACTAAGAAAAGAAGAAAAAGCTGCAATTGAACTGTGGAAGTACATAAATATCAACTTTACAAGTGTGAATTCAAATCATGCTACAACAGTAGAAAAGAAAGTTAATTGCAATGATCGTCTTGTGAAATGCTTGTAAGAATTACAAAACATGGACTACTTATTGAAATCAATGTAAAATTCAGCACTCTAATCTTCTACTTCCTTGCACTCATATTCTCCAAAATTGTCAGCTCATATGTGATAATGACAGAAAAAGCAACAACCAGGAGAAATGCCATAAAGAACATATGATTATATTTGGAGAAAGAAACAGTGTCCTGAGGAAAATCTTTCACTGTTTGTTGAAAAACAAACCAACAAATATCTATCACAAACTACCCCTACTGCAGGTCCACATTCAATTCTGAGTCCAAGAACTTGAATAACAAGGACTCAACACATGCCACAATATTACTGTACACAAAACAATGCCATAGCACTTCTACTAGTAGTAGCATATTACTACAGGTACTGCCGGAATCTGGACTTTCTTTTTTTTAACTACCACATCATAGAAGAATCTGAAGAACCATCAAGATCAAAGCTTTCAGTACCTCTAAACGCTGTATTCTGCCTTTGAAAAACATAAAGAGAGATGAGTTGGGATAAGCAGCTTCTTTTTTTTGAAGAATCTCCTCAGCCTCTTGCAATCCTGCTTTGGTATCACTGCCATCCAAAGCAAAGAAAGGGCGAACCACTGTATGGTACCACAGCAAGGCTAACCTAAAAATATAAGGAGATATTGACATTAGCTAGTTCCATACTTTGGAAATTCAGAAGCATCAAAGAATATACAGTAATATGGAATAGTCAGCCTATTAAACGAATTGCTTT
Organism: Crotalus tigris; assembly: GCF_016545835.1. NCBI lineage: Eukaryota > Metazoa > Chordata > Lepidosauria > Squamata > Viperidae > Crotalus > Crotalus tigris. The sequence goes on along the minus strand of NW_024100552.1, from coordinate 1,142,051 downwards.
TTAAAACTTCAGCAACTTAGACTGGCAGGATGAGAGCATGCATACAGTACTATCTGCTGCTACCCAATCACCCTCTGAAACAAGCAAGCATTCACATCTTTCTTTGGAACATGCTTGCAAGTAAATTACATGAATGGCTATAATAAAAACTTCCACACCTATTTTGTGTGAAGCAGTCTAGAATTTGATTGAGTTATGGCAGGCATGAAGAATATGTGGCCGTAGGATCCCATTTAGCACCTGAAACACTTCTGGTGTCTTCCTATGTCTCCTTTAAAAAGTGGCATAGTTTCATAATGTTTAGATGGACACTAAATGAAAACTGTACTAAATCAGTCTCATTCAGATATTCCTTTTGCCTATTTAAATAAAAATGATATCATTCTCTTTGAAGCATAGCTTTCTGCAACACAGACCTTATCTCTCAAAAAGTTTAACAGTGTCCAGTCGCTAAATTATTACTTTACCAGAGATACTTTATCAAAACATTAAAAAAATATGTTAACTTTTACTCAACAAAAGTGGAATGAAAGAACCATTCTTCAATTTCTGAGGCTGAAATCTGATAGTAGAAGAGATATGCAATTCCCTAGAAAATGCCACTGAGCATACCAACTATACAAATTATAAATAAGCCTTCTAAATATATACAAATTAGGACCCAATCTTTTTAATGCACAACAAAGTCACTCACAAACTCTGTTACTTCAGACATCAGAAACACTGCCACCATTGCCAACAAAAAAATTAAAGGTTCTCACAAGAGGAAATAAAGTGCTTAAATTAATTATATTTCTTCTATTAGTTAGGGCAGCCACTAGATATGAACCAAAGTTTATATATTCATTGTCTCATTGCAATCACCTAGGAGTTATCCAGATTGTTGAAGCACAGAACTAGAACCTTATGGTAGCTTAAACAGATTGCAGACCATTTCAGGGAGTTTCAGTTCCAGATCCAAGATAACCTTAAACTTGCAGAATCTGTTAAAGAGGCTCCACCATTGAGTTATGATATTAAGTTGAGAAGAAAGGTTGTATCTAAGAAAGACTTGTGTGGGGAAACCCTTTCATTGAAATGGAGCCCAGATACAAAAGCTCCTTGTCAGCTGAAGAACAGAAGAGTGCCAACTCAAATATTTGCATTTTTTAAAAAAGCATTCTACTACTGATTTACACAGAAGCATACAAATACAGAAAAATTAGTTCTTAGTAGAAGGTTTAAATATGCATACTGAAGATAGTAAAATATTTTAAACGACTAAGAGCTTAAGAATTGTTCAACTGGAATTTGTTCTGAGTGCAACAATTTGCACTGAGTAAAAATAATTTGAGGACACAATAAGGTTCTTTTCTGACTTAAAGGCCCAATTCTATAACTTAAAGCATATCAAAATACAGCTCCTAATTTAACTAGATCAAGGGTAGGCAACCTTGGCTCTTTTATGACTCGTGGACTTCAACTCTCAGAATTCCTGAGCCAGCATTGAAGGAATTGTGGGAATTGAAATCCACGAGTCATAAAAGAGCCAAGGTTGCCTATCCCTGACCTAAGTAATCTTATCATTTTTTAAAAAAAAAGACAAGACAATGTTGCTACCTTACATTGGCTTGAAGTTTACTTACTTACTTCAGTTCTAAGCTATTACCAAAGCATTGCAATATAGCTACTCACGTAGCTAAAGGGGCCTTCATGTCCTTACTTTCACTTGCATACATCAATGAAGAAAGCCCCTGCAGGCGGTCTCCAGGAAAACCCAGCAGATTGATGATTTTGAGCAGGTTTGGGGGCACCATGGATATGCAAAGATGAAAAAGTCCATATCCAAAGCTAACGGCACCTTTCAGTCTGTTAAGCGAATCCTCTGTAACACCTTCTGCAGCAATATGATTATCATTTGTAGCATCAGAAGTCAAAGATTCCTGAGTTATCTTCTTCTGATATAATTCCTGAAGTGTGTTAATGTCTGCATAGCACTTATTGTAGATTTTCCAAGCTTTTCTAAGGATCCACCCACCTTTTATATAAGCTGAGGGAAACAAAAATATATAAAGAGATAAAAAGAGTTTTTAGTCAAAGAGAAAGGATTTTCTAGGTTAAGAAATTAAAAACCTATGTCCGATCCAGATTTCCACATCTATATGCCCTCCAGATTTGTGAATTACAATTCTATTTTCTCCTAGTCAAAATGTAAGAAAGAAGGGGTCATTATGTGTAGAAAGATTGTCATAATCATTTGGAAATATTAACAAAGTGTTATAATTAAATACAGGTAGTCCTCTACTTACACCAGTTCATTTAGTGACCATTCAAAGTTACAACGGCACTGAAAAAGGTTACTTATGGCCATTTTTCACACTTATGATTGCTGCTGCATCCCCATGGTCACATGATTTACATTCAGATGCTTGACAACTAGTTCATTTTTATGATGGTTGCAGTGTGCTAGGGTCATGTGATCACCTTTGGCGTCCTTCTGACAAGCAAAGTCAATGAGGAAGCCAGATTCACTTAACTATCATGTTACTAATTTAACAACTGCAGTGATTCACTTAACAAATGTGGCAAGAAAAGTCGTAAAATGGGACAAAACTCACTTAACAAATTTCTCACTTCTCAACATAAGTTCTGGGCTCAATTGCGGTCATAAGTCAAGAACTACCTGTACAATTCAACATAATAAGCAATAAATCATAACAATCTGAGCACTACATATTTTTAATTTTCTGACTTTGTGATTAGATAAATCCAAAGGTTTGCAACTGTAAAGAAGCAAGACAGTCTCCAATTTAGTGTGTTGTATATGCCCAATCATAAGGTTAGAGAACTAAGAAAACATAGTGTTCAGTTTACAGTATCACAAGCAAAATTGTTATATCCCTATTTATTATGCAATGGCCTGTAACACAGGGATGAAGATATTTAAATAACAAACATATAACAGCAAAGACATGGAGGAAACTCTAACATTTTCATCATATCTAGCAATCATCTGATTTTTTTTAGACCAGATATGATAGATTTATTCTAAAGGATTAATGAAGCAAGTGCCTCCAAGATACAGAAAATCAAGCTGTCTATTGCAATAGCGCATTTGTTCCAGAAGCATGATTCAGCTTTAACAGGAAGCTAAAATTACTGCAAGACTGTGCTATTCAGTCACTTTCTGCTGCATAGCATATTTAGTTCTCATGTGGTTCACCACAAGATAAGCGTTTGTCCAATAAGTGTTCAGCAATGCTTCAGTAACCATGGAGAAATGGACAAAAATTCTACCCGTTTCACCTTGGATGGTGCAATCACAAATAAAATAAGAAATATGAGGAACATTTCATAAAAACTTTATGTAGCTTTGCTATTTTTCTAGCCAGAATACCTTGCTGTTAAACATCATTACTCAATTATACTTAATTACTTAAAGTATCTGTTAGGATACCTTATATATTTCCATATATATAGTCTATTATACATAATTAGTAAAGCACCAGTTTTGCTTATAATATATTGCTGTTATGTCATCAACTGATTAATTAGAAATATTTTTGCGTATTAATAGAAACTAGTAATCATATGCCAACAAATGACTTGTGGTGTTTTAAAATTGTATTTAGCCATGTAGAAGGAAGCTATGATCAAAGGGAAATGTTAGTAATAGAATGTTTAACAATAGAAATTGTGTTATCAAAAAGGTGCAGGATTAAAACTGAATTTCATTATTAATTTAATTAATAACAAAACATAGCACTCCCTTCTCATAACACAGAATGCAAGTGACAGAACTTCCAACCACATGCTACACCCAAACACACACAAAGTATTAGAGGCCCCAGCTTATTTCAAGTTTATATAGGTCATCCTTGAGTTATGACCACAATTGGGCCCAAAATTTTGGTTTAAGTAGTTGTGATCATTAAGTGAGGCACTCCATTGGGATGGAAAAACGAAGCTTGGACCCCCAAGATCTGAACTTTCTTTCTCTAGCCAACTCTCCTCCCCTCTCCCTTCCCTCCATGTGCAGAAAGAAACCACTATGCTGGGGAAAGCCTTTCCGCCCTTCAGGAAGATTGTACTTGCTGGAAGCCTGGCTCCAACCTGGCATCAACTACTCCATGCTGCAAGTGTCCTGTGCTAAAAGAGCCATGGTGGTGCAGTGATTGGAATGAAATATTGCAGGCTAACTCAACCAACTGCCAGCAGTTCAATCCTGACAGGCTCAAGGTTGACTCAGCCTTCCATCCTTCCGAGGTCAGCAAAATGACCAAGATTGTTGGGGGCAAAATGTTGACTCTGTAAACTTCTTAGAGAGGTTTGTATAGCACTATAAAGCAGTATACAGGTCAAAGTGCTATTGCTATTGCTAAAACCCCTTTTTGGCTTTCATTATGGACCTTTTCAGCCAGTGTCTTTAAGAGCGAAAGGGCTACTTGGTGGAGAGACTCCACCCCACACAGGGCAAAATCAATCTGGCAGACAGCCCTTCAGCTCACAAAGAAACTGGATGAAAAAAGCCATTCCAAAATGGGTCACAACAGATCTTTTTCAGCCAGCTTCCAGGAACCAGAGGGAGTCCTATGGCGGTGGCTTGTGACTTTCCATGCCAGCTGTTGACTTTCTGAGGAAGCCAGTAGGAAGATTGCAAATGGCAAATACATGATCACGGGGGGAGGGGAGAGGGGACAGAGGGAGTAGTAAGCTTTTGTAAGTTTGAAAGGGTTGCTAAGAGCCTAGACCGTAATTATGTGACTAGGGTGGTGGTGGTTCTGCAATGGTCATAACTTCAGGCACTGGTCATTAAGTCCCTTCATTCAGCAGAATCATAATTTCAAACAATCACTTGCCAAATGGTTAATAAAGATTTATTTTCATATTCTGCCCAAATCACAGATTTTTATATCAAAATAATCTATAGGTAAACAAGCAAATATAACCACAAATAAACTATATTCTGCTTGTGTAAGTATAAAAATTAGACATTTGTTTATATATGATGGATATAACCAAAGATTAGAAACTACCTAGCATTTAGAAAAACAGGTAATGTAGTTGCCAGGAATTAAAATTCACAAAAAAAGAGAAAGTAACAAGCATGATGATAACTAAAAATTGGAAGCAATGAGTTTTTTTCCTTTGAAGAATGGTAACTTTTTGTGAGATACAGCAAGACTCAATGCTGACCATCAATCACAAAAACTATGACAAAGGCACACCTGTTTATTACGCTTAGAGTTGACTTAGATTAGAAATATTTATAATATATGTCGGATCTTAAATTAATGGCATTCATAATTTACACAAGTTTTTATACTGTAGGCTACGAAACAAATCATTTAAATCATCCTGGTTTTAAGATAATAAATGTTAATTATTAAAATAGTAAAAGTCATAGCTTACCCGATAATTCTTGTTTTACAAAAGAGAGCACAGCAAGGTAAACTTGACAGTCTGCCATAATGATCTGCCTTTGCAATCGTTCTATCATGGATGGGGCAGCCTTCCTGCCATCAACCTATTTGAAAATAAGGAAGAGCATATTAATCAGATATGCATAAAACGTACCATTCTAGGAATGGAACATTCTGGGTCGCACCAGTTACAGCCAAACAATGTGTGTGAATTTGTGTGTGTGTGCGTGTGCGTGTGCGCGTGCGCGTGTGTGTGTGTTGCGGCACTTTTCTGGAAGTTAATTCTCTCAATCAGAAATGCTTTATATTTTTTCCCATGTCACCCAGCTATAAAAAAAACAGTGCTACAGAATGGTAGGTTTAATCCAGGGGTAGGCAACCTTGGCTGCCTACCCTTGGTTTAATCTTATTAAAATATGAATCATTTAAATTTGGTCAGGATAGGCAGGGTGAATTGGCTTGTAATGCATTCTATTCAAAGTAAAAAATGCAAATGGAAATTAGGCAGACCTGTATTTCTTAAACTTTTTGAAATTCGCTTTGTTGAAGGAAAAGCCAAAAACATTCACTATCCTTTATTTAAAAACTTAGGTTCCCTAAAAATTTTCATCAATGTAATATGATATACAATATGATAAGTTTGCATCAATATAATATTCAGATTTAGACATATTTAGACATACATTATATCAAAAATATTTAAAGGTATGAGTTAAGTCATAGCTAGAATATTAACTATGTGAACTTTGTAAGATATTTTTTTTCTAATTATCTTTCACCAACCTTTCCCCCTAGCTCAGCAATGCCATTGCTTAACATGGTATACTACTGTCCCCCCAGTAGATTGGCTCTCTTCTCCCTGGTTTTTTTACAGCAAGTTTCCTATGGAGAATACATCAGGAAACAGATACGAAGACCAGCTCCACATAATCCTTTAAAAATTATATAGAATAGTGACACTAAACAAAGGGTTCAGATTCTATGCACGCAACATTAATAATGCAGTATGTTCTCAAAGGAAGCCAAAACTTAAATTATTTATAGACTATGACATTTATTAGACCTAATTCCACCAAACTAGGAAAGATATGTAGCATGAATGTGATCGTTTAATAGGAATATTAGTTAAAGTTCACTCTTCTATTTCCATTGAAGGTAGATGCTATTATATCTACATGATGCAGGCAGCAAATTAAGTAAAAGCTATTTGTAGTTATATAATTATCTAAATTGTTAAAGGCATAAAGTAAATTTGTGATTTTAATTTTTATTTTTAAGAGTTAGCAAGACAAAGATCCAAAGGCAAGCAAAGACATAAACAACTAAATCATAATGTTGCAAATATTTCCATCAACTAGGTAAAAGCATTAGTAAAATTTTGAATTCTGAAGGCTACAGATATGATTGGACAACAGCTGCCATTTACTTCTTACTTAAAAAGTGGAAACAGAGGGGAAAGAGAAGATTGGATTAAAGAACTAGGCAAGCATTTTGATGAAAAGCTCACCAACTAATTTTGTTAGGGAAAAGTTTTTATATATAGAACATAGCCAAATAAGATTATATTTCGTTTAGGCTATTAGAAGACAATAGACTGTCTATCAATTACAAGAGCTAACTTTTATATGGAATTATTTTCTATAAAAAGCAACAAAACTGAATATGAGATTACTGCATATTACATGCTATGGAGTCCCATAGGACAGGCATATATAAACCAGTATCGTATTGGCACAGGACTCATTCATCCATGTATTGACAATGTTTCACTTACATTCTTCTTAATTTTATTTTTTATTGTTTCTATAACTCCTGCTTCTTCACTCTCACATAATTTTTCGGTAGCTTTTAAATCGTCACATGCCAGCTGCATTTTCTCTTCTTCAAATGTCATCATGGCATTCTGTTAAAACATAAAAAGATTACTGAACTTAAAAGAGCCAAACTAATCTAAACCTATTTGCTATTTTACAAACTAATGATATTATATTGTTCTTTTAGAAGCTTTTTGAAGCAACTTCATTAACTAAGATATAATTATATATAAGAACCCTTCACTTAAAAGTAACTGTCTGGGAAGTTGAGAATTTAATAAAAAATATTATTTTTCTGGCTTTTTAAAAACTAACAAATTATCATATAATGAATATGCTACACTATAAATTATTATCACATTATGCAACAATAAATGTATTAATCTTTAAGATTTCACAAGGCTCTTTGCTGAAGAAAACTGGCACAACTTTGCAAAATCAAAAAATACCCATGGTATATTTATAGTTGTAAATTGCCTACAATGCTAAAAGGATGAAATCTTCTTAAAGGAAAAATAGTATACTGTTAAACACAAAATCAATGTAACTACTAAGATGTCGGGTAATACTCCTTCATAATCATGATGCCTCAAATGTGTCTACATGTACAGTATGTATGTATGCATGTATGTATGTATGTATTTTTAATGACATTTTTTAAAAACTCTGTTTAGCAGTTTAGATTCAAGCAAATTTGAATTAGGATTTACAACAGAGAATTGTGTACTCCTTAAAATCAGTGCCTTGATATATATTTTTTGCTTTTTTACATATGTAATAAAATAAATCTTGGTAATATAAAATATTACCAAGAGTCAATCTATTTCTCAAATCACTCCTCATATATTGAAGATATAATTTTATTAAAGCTGAAAACAATGAAAAGGAATAATTAGCAATCAACTTGATAAGATTGTTATAAGATTACCAGATCATTATAAGATTTTGTACAGAGCTGATCTGAAACTGTCGTATTATAGTAACTAAAATATAATTAAGATACATAAATTCTCTTCTAGTTACTGCTATTGCCACAAATTATATCTTTATAAGTTTGCTAATGGAAAACAAAATCTATATGTATTAAAATAATTCTATGCTTACACTCAAATTAAAGATATGAAGAGATGCGTTAAGTTAATCTTTATTTCAACACAATACATTTTCCATTTTTTAAATAGAATATCTGAATTACACTGGAACATAAACTACTGCAGCTATTTTAGAACAGAAGAAGCATTGCAGGATATAATGTTGCTATATTGGATTGTTATACTCACTCAAAAATTCCACTTAAGTAAGCAATCCATTTAAATAAAGGAGGAAAAACCTATTTCCAATCTCTTTACAAAAGACAAGAATATATTCAAATAAAACTCTTCAGTTTAAGATTTATAAAACTACTCGTACATCAAGGAGTTTATCAAACAAGTTATTTCCTGTATTTTTAGCAGGATTTCTTACACAATGCCAATAAAGAATAGAAGTAGAGCTATTATATTCATATATCTGGCCTAGAAGTACCACAACATCCTTTCTTTTTATACATAGTGAAGCAACTACTTTATAATACATTAAAATCTTTCATTAACTTTCTTATATGTTCATGCAAATAGGATACTTGTTTATCAGCATCATAATAGATCATTTATTATAGAAATTATTGAATGGTAAATTCCAAACAAACCACATTTAAGGTTTATGCAATGTATGAATCTAGTCAGAGTGACAGAATAGAAGAGAATACTGACATATAATATAATTTTGCTAGATTTTGGTGACATACAACCCCAGCTAATATGGTTTAGTGTTACACATGAATCAGATCACAATATCTTGTTCAACAATGATTAAAGAACTGGCTTGGTTTTGTGCAGACACTGATAGTGAATATAGTACATATGCACATGTGAGGGGATAGTCCCTTATTCTACAATCTCTGTTTCCCCTGATTGAAAAAATGTTTAGGAATGTAGTAGCAAAACTAAGACAAATCCTTTAGTTCTATTCCTGTTGGGAAACACCCAGCCTGGCAAAGAGGAGGGATCAATTGTGCAGTTAATCTGGAGTCATTGTACAATTGCAAAAGGGCTAGTACTGACCCCTCCTAAGTTACTTGGAGTTTATTCCCAAGAGTAGACTGCTAGACTGGAGAGAGTCCTGTATTATAGGCAGTATATAATAAAGCAGTTAGCTCGAACTCTGCACCTGTGGGCCTAGTTGCTCACATGTGACAATTCCCCAGAAAAATAAATAAAATGCATAATGATCCATACAAGAACTCTTACACTTCTCATTTTATTCTATTTCATTGATGCAGCATTGGATCTTGTGGGGAAAAATGTGTACTGGTGTCTCCAAATAACTTTTTTACTAAATCTACAATTTCAAAATTAGTGATACATTTTCAAAATCAGTAAGGCAACAAAGGAATGTCATGCAGTAACAACGTAAGTATTTAGACTTACTTACCAAAAAGCTGACAAAGCTGGCTCCAAAACTCATTAAAGGACTATGGTTTCTGTTAAAAGGGAAAATGGTTACTACATATTAAAAAAATTCTTCATTCAGAATGTACACAATGTTAATTTTATTTCAATCATGAATCATCCCCAAATTTCCCAGTTCAAGCACAAAAGTGTTATTCTGAATGTCAAATGAGCTATTTCAACCATTTTGGAAGTGTTTTACACTTAACATAAGCCTGTTCTGGGTACAAAACATTTTATTTTGATCTTGCAACTATTCCAAAAGGTTTAAAACAACTTGTGTCATGCTTAAAAACTATTTTCTCTTGAAATTAAAAATGTTATGATGATTTGCACTTGAACCTAACCAGTGTCTATTGCTGGAGTTGCACAATTTCAGGCCCTGCCCTAGAGTGTGATTATGGACTTCTGAAAATGTTTTTTTCTCTCTCTCTCTTTTGCCACAGTGTTTCAGGTTTCGGGAGAAGAGAAACTGGCTTCTTCAGAGAAGAATTCAGTGGTGGTCACAAAAGAGAAAATGCCTGTGGTGGTCATGCTGATTCACTGCTGAGAGGAATGGGTCTGCAGAGCAGACATGGTATCAAGGAAAGTATGTTGTCTTTCACATGCAAAAATATGGGATGCAAGAAGAGAGGCTGGACTGAATAATCCAACCTGGAATAATACTGCCAGAATGAGTCTGGTAGAAGAACAAGGAAGAAATAGGAAGGAAAATTACAGTATTTGAAAGACAAATTGTGTTTTCATCCATACTTCTAAATGAAGATCATGTCCCAAGGAAGGAATAGAGGATTCTGGAGGAGAACCATTGGCTCAAGTGCTGGTATGCCAAGAGATGGGCTGGATCTCATAAAATTGGGAAAAAATGTATTTCAGTTCAGGCAGGCTTTAAACTAAACATGGGAAGGGAGGGAAGACCATACTCAAAGCAATAAGCCTTACAACAAAAAATAAAGCAGCACTTAAGAATACATCACGAGATGCAGTAAGCAAGTAAAGGAAAATAGTACTAAAGTACCATTCTGAGTACTAATGGCTCAGAAATGGAGAATTTTAAGTCCTAATACTGAGGACGAGGCAAGTATGACATTGTTGATATTAGGGATACCTGGTGGATATAACTCAAGTATTAGTATATAGCACTTAAAATATATAATTTGTTCATACCCAACTAAAATGGAGGGGGTTGCATTATACATAAATGACTAGACCTAGATGTATATATGGACCAATGGTAAAAACCCAGCCTAGTATGAAATTCTGAGAAATGAAATAATTAAGGCCCAATACAAACAATTCCAAGTCAAAAATAATAACAATAGCTATATAAAGAACTTTGTGATGAACCAATAAACAAAAAGTACTAGTTTAAAATAAGAAAGAAGGGCATATAAAAAAAAAGAATATCAGGAAGGTTCAAATCCGTAAGGATAAATTCAGAAAGGCTAACACCCAGAAGGAACTGAGTCTCACAATGAATGCAAAAAATTACAAAAAAAGGGATTATTTGGATATGTACAGATTTGCCAATCTGTTGGTTGGAGAGGATGGTAAGGTGATGACAAACAGCAGGGAGAAGGCTGAGCTCCTAAATTCCTATTTTGCATTTTTTTCTTACAAAACAGTGATATCATGGGAAGTGATAGTTCTTTCTGGGGGAGGTATGGCAAACTAAAGACAATGACTGAAAGGATAAGAAAAGGATATGAGATCTCCCACGTGTTCCAGATGGCTGGTCCTTGTGAGAATACAAGGGGTCGCTTTTGATCTTAGAAATATTTTATCTCTTTTAATGTTTATTTCAAAAAACGTTTCTTCAAAAGCCTAATTATCAAAGATATTTTACATAACTTTTGACGATCTAACATTTAATAACACCAATATTTATATACCTTGAACTATCGGCATTGACAAAATCACCACCAGTCAATTGCAAAAGACAGCTTTACTTGGAGCAGCTTAGATCCCCCAACAATACTTTTAAGACCATCCAATATCCACATCTACCTAACCCAGGTCCTTGGGAAGATAGATGGACAAAAATGTCAAATTCAGTCTGAACATCTGGCTAACTATGCAATGAAATATAAGAACATTCAATTTAATGAAAGCTAAATACTGTTATATATATTTACTTCAGTGGTGGGATTCAAATATGTGAACAACCGGTTCTCTGTGTGGATACTGCTTCCGGAAATCCATTCTGGACCTGGACAACAAAAAATTAGCTACCGGTCCTGCCGAAGTGGTGCGAACCAGCTGAATCCCACCACTGATTTTCTTACCAATGTATGTGGAAAAACTGGTTCCAAAGACTGCCTCACTACTATTTAAATAGCAGCTCATGAAACAGAAGGGCACACATTCTGCAGAATTTGTGAGAGATCAAGGCCTTAATCCTCACAAATAAAACAGCCATCCAAATGTCAGATTTTCATTCTAAGAACTTTGCAGAGTATCAGAGGTTAAGTTAATAAACTATGCAAGTAGCATTCTGCTGCTAAGCACCCAATGCTATTCACTTGGTTGATTTAACTCAGTGGGCTTTCATGTGAAATAGTTAAAATGCCACATTTATCTCAAGGGATTTTAAAGGCTCATGATTGGCCACTTAGAAAACTTTTACAGTTTGTCCCTTCTAATCTATAATGAAACCAGACAATTTTACTTTTTATGTCTCTACTTTGTCAGCTTATATCAAAGAGGTTTGCTACTCAACCAGTAAAATGTACAGGATTCAAAGAAATATTTCAATTAAACAATAAATAGTTGAAATTCCACCAGTTACATGGTATTACAAAACTTGTTCCCCTTTCTGGGTGAAGTAGGACATACGAGAAATCAATATAGACTAGTATTGCATGCGCATCTGTTACCAGCTGATTCTTACAACCATTTTATCCATGTTACTTCTGGGAGACTAGGTAAAATTTCCCCACAAGAGTTATGAGTAATGCCTAAGGCAACTGCATAATTCTGCTTTTTGCCAAAATTTTCTGGTAACAAATTTCTTAGTTCTATGTCAAGAACTTTGATTCAGAGTTCAGAATATTTAAAAATAATGCCATTTTACCCTAGTGTTAGATAGGAACCTCAAAACAATAATGGTAAATACCTAAAGAAGTATGATAGCTTTGAAATAGTTCTACTGGCATCCACAGGATCTTTAAGTAATGTTAAACCATCAGATTTATAGGAACATATAGCAGCAGTTCAACTTATTGTGAAAGGAAAGGGCCTAACAGACAGGCAGGAAGATACAAAATAATTCTAAATTTATGATATTAGATTACAACAATGGGTACGTTAAAAACTACTTGGGCACAGAAGCAGTAAATTCTATATTCACGATAGCATTTAAATTCACTGTGCAACTGTTTCTTCTCACATTTTTACAATAAATAACCATTCCCTTTATTTTGTTAGTCTAGAGACTGAAATGAAGCTATTATCTGAAACCAGAATATATGTCCATCTTTTAACCTGAAGTACCAGTAGCATCTGTATTAAAGTATACTTATATATCACTGAATGAAAAAAGAAAAAAAACCTGCATTACTGTAAAACAGTGTTTCTTAAACATTTGTCTTTCAGTAGACATTCCCACTTTTAAAAATTACAGGGTACCCCAAAAGCTTTTATTTGTATGGGTTATATTTATTAATATTATCTTATTAAAAATTAAAAATGGTGCATTCACTGTCACTACTGCTTCTCACAATTGTTTGATAGGATTTTAACATAGCATTAATTTTCTTTATTTTCTTGAGTCTATTTTGAGTCTTGAGGTCCATGGACCACACTTTGAGAAACACTACTTCAAAAGAGAAACATTTTATAACAACTTTTTACAATTGTAGTATAGAAGTACAATTCAAAATTAGACAGTCTTTTCCCAGGTTTCTCCAGTGTCACAATCAATCGGATTTCAAAGTAAGGTTTAAAAATAAAATATTAATGTCCCATACATTAAATTAATTTAAATTGCTCAGACCTTAGCAAAATCTTAAATAGTCCCAAAGTAAAGAAATATGAATGTTTCTTTACAATATCTAGTCCACAATGAACCACATAGATTACAACTGCAAGAAAAAACAGGTTTTCCCAATGCTTAATTAGAGCACACAATAATCAACAAAGATAAAACTGATCTGAAGGTCATTCTCCACTGCTTCAACTGCATCTACAAACCCATGCATATTCATATGCATAAATTGATATTTAGGTGTAAGGGTACATTATTATTGTATATTGATTCATAATTGCAATATGTGTATTATATTTTGTACATTAATGTAATATATACATTACATTATGTATAACATAGTATATAAATAGTACAATATTGTTGTATAAGTGTATATGTTCTGTATTAAAACACAACTGTATTTTAATACAGAACATATACACTTATACAAGTGTATATTTCAAGTTTACTTACAAAAGCTCCGTTTTTCAATCTGAATGGCAAATACTACCACAACAAAATTGTTCCATAAATTTCAAAACATAATCCACAATACATTCTGGCTATATGTTGGGGTACCGACATACATTTTGGAGTCAAGTCTCTTCAATTAAACTTAACTCTATGTTGTTTTTTGGCAACAATACAACTGGTTTGCAATTTCTTTCTCTAGGAGGATTGGTTCTTTTTAAATTTCCCTTTTTTTGATGGTTTCTTATCCAAATATACAAGGTTCTGCTCAGGTCTTTTTGAGACATTTAAGATCAGCTGTGATTGTAAATTATCTGGGGACAAAAATCAAAAGCCATTAAGGCAATTTTAAAAGTCACAATATAATCTGAAAGCTCTCAAAATCTTGTCTTTACATTAGGAAAACTGATCAGGACAGGATAGGGAGGAGGAAGAAAAACATGTTAATATTTGAATATTCTTTGTATCATGTTACAACATGAGAGCGAACTGCAAACACGCAGACTTCATCTAGTAGGTGTGAAGCTGCTGTTATGTTAAACTGAGGATATTCTCAAAGTTTGCTGAGGGAAAAGGGCAAACAATAGACCTATCAAATATAGGTCTATAAAGTACATATAGGTGGAGTAATATTTGTTGGCACACTGGATTTTCTGACAATTTAAAAATCTGTTGCTGTATCTCACTTTAGGAAATAATAAACTCATATTTGAGCTGAATTATCCTTAATTTCCACTCCAAAATAACCGGGCAACCAAACAATTGGGCAACATGATTCTCTAGACCAGGGGTAGGCAACCTTGGCTTTTTTATGACTCATGGACTGGCTCAGGAATTCTGGGAGTTAAAGTCCATGAGTCATAAAAGAGCCAAGGTTGCCTACCCCTGCTCTAGACACTCCAGAACATGGCTGATACTAAATATTCTTACTGAAGTTTATAACATTTCAGAATAATTGAAATCAGTAGCTCAAAAAAATTAGGTATAGTATAATAACCCTCCTTCTATTTTCTGGAATGATTTCATTAATTAAAGGGACAAGAAAAAAGGTACCTAGACAAGGAAGTAAGGGGCAGAAGAAAAGGAAATGTTCTAAACTATTATTTTCAACCATTTCTCATTCAAACTATGTCTGATTATGTGGACAGTATGTTTACATTTTAGCAGTATTAAACAGAATGCAGTTTGTTTCTCCAACTGTGCTAATACAGTTCAAACACTGTCAAAGCCATGGGGGTATTCAGGAACAAGAAAGGATCAGTCATTCCACTACAGATATACAAGATCAGTCTTTTGAAAATTTTTACAAAATGTTTTATAGATGGCATCTGGATCCTAAAAAGTTGTCTTGTATGTATCCTAATTTACAGCCCAAATGTTGGAGATGTGGTAGCTTGGATGCTATGTATTTTCATATCTGGTGGACTTGTAGAAATATAAAAGCCTTTTGGATTAAGATTTGGTAGAACATTCAAAAGATTTTTAGGAGAAAGATAAAGTTTACTCCACAGTTATTTTTATTGGGTGTTATTGTAGATTGTTATGTTAAAGAAATTAATTTGATGTTGAATTTGATAACAGCTGCAAGGTTATTGGTAGGGCAATATTGGAAGAAGGATTATTTGCCTACTATAGAAGAATGGACGCTTAAAGTGTCAAATTTAGCAGAAATATCGAAAATTACTGCTTACTTGAAGGATCATTCACAAGAAAGATACATTTCAGTCTGGAGAAGATGGATAGATTATATTCAGAATAAATATGGGACTAAAAAGTTCCATCTAGTTTATGAGTAAATTTTAGAGTATTATTATTATTAATAGTTTATTATAGTAGAATTTTTATTAGTTTTATTATTATTTTTAGTATTAGTATTGTTAACAATTTGGATATTGTATTGTTTAATAATATCGACTTGTTTATATTATTATGTTTATTTTTAATTTGTTTATACCTATGTTAAAGGGGAGTTAAAGCCCATTATGGACTTGGTTATTTATATAGTTGATTAATGTTAGTTAGAGTTTGATTATTATATTTGTAACCCTGTACTCAGCTCTGGGAAGTGGGGGAGGGAGAGGGGGGGTTTAGAGTGGGTGGGTTTTGGGGTGTATACTGTAATTTTTATAAAACTTTTCAATAATAAAAAAAGATCAGTCTTTAAAGGAGCTGATGACATTAGGATGCATTGACTCTTGATCAGTGACCATTCTTGTTTGTTTCCACTAGCTACTATTCAACCAAGGAAACTTAATTTAACTTCTGGAGTTTATTTGTTCTTGCTGTTCACCATTTTCCTTTCCAATAGAATTTGTAATCATCAAAACATTGAGCCCTATGTAACTTTACAAATATTTTCCAGAATTTTGGTCTCTTTTTGAATGCCCCTCCCCATTATTTTCCAAAACTACCAGAAAATTTATACAGTTCACCTTAATATTGTATTTTCCTAGTTCTTTTCAGTTTTTCCCCAGTACTATTGCCTTGATAAAGCTCAATTCCTTTGACTAGAAATCCTCACAATGGGACTTATTGATTAAAAAAACTAACAAATCAATATTGACTACAGTTCTGTAGTCCTCTTCTCAAAAGGAAGTGGGAGAGAAGAGGGGGGGAAGAACAGACATGTTTTTTATAAGTCATGCTGAAATATTAAAATATTGGACAATTTTAATAAAATTGCAATTCCTGTAGGGTGTACTGTAATTAAGGTGTTGGATTAGGAGTGGGAAGACCCAGATTCTAATATATTCTCAGCCACAAAAATTCCATGGTGACTTTGAACCAGTCACTTTCTCTCTTTCAATCCAACCTACCTTTCAGTCTTGTTTTTGGGGAGAACATAGGTCTCCCCAAATATTAATATTAGCAGTTGCAAGTATTCCATTGCTTCTTCTGAAATGTTTTGAAATTTTCTAGTGTAGCCTACAGCCCCACAAATTTCCTGACAGTTTCCATCCATGAATTAACCAGTCCTGCCCTGGTTAGCTTCTGAGCCCAGATAAAGTGACTTATTGAGAACATTTAGTCTAATTATCTAGGTGTTGTATTAAAGTTTGGGAACCAGCACAAAAGTTGAACAAACCAACAGTCAATGTAGTTAATTACAGGAAAGTGTTAGTCCAATTATATTTATATTTTATTTATATTTATATTCTACTTAAGCATTCAAGGCCTGAAGGCCAAACACCACTATTTTTTTTACTTTATTACAGTCATTACATAATAGGTTACTAAGTCAATGGGAACATTACCTGTTTTAGGTAATTAGAAAAAAGGAACACAAGGAGCACATGGAAAGAAACATAGCTTGCGCAGGATTCTTTATAAGTAATATGTGGCCTAGAAACATCACTTTAATTAGAACTCATAGGCACAAGCTATGGTTTTGTGAAAATTGTGGACAATGTATTCAAGGTTTTATTGAAATGCAAAATACTGGAAGTTCCCAGTATAGCCTGATATTGTGTGCCTCAGATCAGACTGCACTGAATTCTTACAAACCTTGACCATATTTCTGCCATGATCATCAATCTTCTGCTGTGACACGTTTGTCTTGGAATCCTTAATCTCTTTCTTCTCCTCGGAATCCAGTTTGCCTGTAAGAACTTCATATATTAATTTGGACTGAATTAGTTTTATAGCACCATTTAGCTGAAATGTTTCTTTAATTTTCAGTTAACTAGACTCATCAGGCCAGGATATGAAAACTCACAGTCAGTAATTTCAGAAAAAATCTAGTAGGTTTAAAAAGAGATAAGAATACAATTTAGGAATGTTTAAATATTTCGAACCATACAGTAATCTACAGAAAAGGACGGGGGAGGGTGCTGTAAACTAAGAAAGTATTGCTAGCAGCAAGTCAAGGTAACTCAAAGCATCTGGAAAGCATCTCTTTAGTTAGATAATAATGCTGCAGTGATGGCTAGTAGTCTTTGGGACACAATCCAAAGGGCTAATTGTTATCTTTAAAGCTCCACACAGAGCAGGACTGGAATTATTTCAGGTAGCGCCTTGCTGGAATTGAACATCCTTGTTCAGTGCAGAAAGTAAGGATGATGTTCACAGAGATAGTGTCATGTGGCAGGAAATCAGGAGTCTAGGCAGTTCAAATGAATATAGGTTTAATGTATGCTAATGTTTTCCTCAAGAACCTGAACTACTAATAGTCAAAACAAATTGGCGGTAGATAACAGTCAATGGAATTCAAGGCAGGCTGGACTTAGATTTCTTGTGGGCATGAAGAGACTCAAGATTGATGATGCATTTGATGCCTCCCTCAGGCTCAGCCTGGTCATCTCCTACAAATATGGAGGAACCTTACCTAGGTAATGAAGACCAAAATACTGTTTAAGGCCTGATGAACAAGCTAACATTCGAATGTAGCTCAGGTAGATACCTTCTTGATTCACTAAGGTATAAGTCCCGGGGGGGGGGAGTGACTTGCAAGGTTATGTATGATTTGAAATGTCTACAGGCCAGTATCAATAAATGTAATTCCAGTTTCTTGAGGTTAAATTATTTAAGATATTTATATGGTCATGAAACATAAGTGTCATAATTCCAGGCAGCTAACAATAGCAATAAAAATATAAAAGAGATAATAAAATACATTGGTGTGGCCAAGGCAGCAGGTGTATTCTCTGATATCTCCAGCTTATGAAATACTTTCTTCCCAGAAATATATATTCTGCACAAGCAAGAAAGAGAGCTGTGAAAATATCTACAGACCCCTCACATCCTGAACATAAACTATTTCAACTTCTTCCCTCAAGACAACGCTATAGAGCAGTGATGGCGAACCTTTTAGAGACCATGTGCCCCAAACTAGCCCCGCCTCTGCTCCACCCTCTGCCCCACCCCTGTTCCACCCCCACCCAGCCTGCCCGCAGGACCACTCACTGCCTCCAGGGCCTGCCACAGATCACCCAGGAAGCCCAGCAGCACCATGGCGACCACACCCTCTGCCCGGGCCCCGCAGCATCAACTATGCGTGATGGGATGTGAGGGCAGAGTCTTGTCTACACTGCCTGGCTGTCATGTCCTTGGCTGCGCTGCTCCACGTGGGCCACGCTCAGGGGCGACTCTCCTCCAGGGGGGCTGCTGGTGAGGAGAGAGTCATGGGGGGGAGGCAAGGCTGGGGCAATGGCACATGTGCCCACAGAGAAGGCTGTGAGTGCCGCCTCTGGCACCTGTGCCATAGGTTTGCCACCACTGCTATAGGGCATTGCACACCAGAACAACTAGACATAAGGACAGTTTTTCCCCATGCCATCACTCTGCTTAACAACTAATTACTACAACACCATCAAACTACTTAGTAAAGCTGTATTACTCTGATACTCATCTTTCCTATTACCTATCTATCTTATGGTTATAACTTTGTTGCTTGTATCTTACAATTTATATTTTTAGCATTCTAGTATGATTTATGTTGTTTGTTTAGCTAGTACTCTATGATTATCACTAAGTGTTGCATCTTATGATTTATGAAGTGTTGTATTTTACAATTTATGATGAAAGTATTTTCATATTGTTTATGATCATGATTATCACTATTACCTGTATGTACACTGAGAGCTTATACATCAGAGACAAATTCCTTGTGTGTCCAACCACACTTGGCCAATAATGAATTCTATTCTATAAGCCAGTTTCAACACACCACAGGCTGTATGTGTGTATATATATATATATATATATATATATATATATATATATATATTCATTCTGAGGTTTTCGCGGGTGTTTGTATGTAGGTCTTTGGTTGTTCGGGTTTTCTCCCGCGTAAAATTGGAAGTGTCTTGGCGACGTTTCGACGAAGTCCCATTCGTCATCTTCAGGCTGGTGTTTTCAGCCTGAAGATGACGAATGGGACTTCGTCGAAACGTCGCCAAGACACTTCCAATTTTACGCGGAGAAAACCCGAACAACCAAAGACCTACATACAAACACCCGCGAAAACCTCAGAAAACAAATATCGAACCTCTACGGGGAGGAAATCCACCATCTAAGCTGAAAACACCAGCCTGAAGATGACGAATGGGACTTCGTCGAAACGTCGCCAAGACACTTCCAATTTTACGCGGGAGAAAACCCGAACAACCAAAGACCTACATATATATATATATATATATATATATATATATATATATATATATATATATATTCACTAGTGTCATAAGCATTGCAATGACTATGTCAACATTATGTTACATTTTCAATGATTTAAAAAACTCTTTGATTTAGAAAATCTTAACTTATATGCAACTTCTGAAAAAAGATACACAGTTTTGTAGAACTTTTTGGTACAAATTTTTCAAAATGGCATCCATGTCATGCTAAAGTTCTTATTGGAGGATCTCCTACCTTTAGTGGATTGGTTTAAGCACTTAAAATGTAATGTTTTCTTAAGTCTGAGCTTGATTTGGGGGGTTCATGGTCATATCCAGATCATTTTTGTAGAAATAAAACAAACATACACTGTTATTTTCTCGGATGTGTTTTCAACTTCCCAATCTAGTTTATAGCTCGGATACTTCCTACTAGTCTCCCATCTGTGTACCAAGCAATTTTGATTATTTAAAGCTTTATGAGACTAAGCAAGATTGGCTGGGTGCTGGAAATTACATTTCAAGATATATGCCAAGTTCATTTTGACTGCATAGAAAAAAGTTATCTTGAAAGAGAAAGAAAGGGAAAAGGCTAGGAAAATAATCTGCTCTATTGAACCAGGGAGGAAAATGTAATAGAAGATGACAGTACTCTTCCAGCAAATACTTGCAGAAAGCAGAGAAATGCTCTCATTAACAAGATATGTGTTATTTGTGTTTAAGCTTCTTTCTCATCAGTAGAACCAAGAACATCAATATGTTCTACATCTTGTGAGTGAATATGGAGAGAGGAAATAGAATACACCCACACACACTAATAAAAACAAAGGACAAGTCAGGAGGGGGCAGAAATGGGATCAATGAAGTCAAAATGACATGGCAGTTTGTTCAGTAAGAAACAGGTTTCCTTGTCCAAGAGTGTCATGGGAGCACCAGATAAAATTGTAAATAAGATTTTAACCATTTTCCACTGCAAAGATATGTTAAGACTAACAATACCACTAGCAAAATAAGTCCCTTGTTATATAACTGAGAAAAAACTGCTAAGTCTAGGGTTGATTAATAGTAAACAAAGGAAGCTTAAAAGGAATCTTGGGATACTTACTTTTTCATTGCAACCGAGCTATTTGAAATCCAGAAGACCTCTTTATGTCTCTATGTCCCAATTTCATAAATCTGGTGGAAATGCAACCACGATCGTAAAATAGTTGACAGATTTCTATCTAGAAAGCAAGCTATTGGATACTATACTCCAAAGCCTAACTCACAGTGCTTTGGAGCAGTCTTCCACAGCTTGGTGCTTTTTAGATATGCTGATAGTACAATTCTAGAAGCCTTAGCCAGTCTGACTCCTGGAGGTAGTTGGCTGGGAAAGGCTGTTCTAGAAAAGCAGGAAAAGGAGACTAATAAACACATTCCACTAAATAGTATTTAAAATTGAAAAAATAAACGGAAGAAATTCTAGGTGGTTTATTAGGTTGGGAGAAGGAAAAGATGATACGAGAAGACAGAATCTGATATCAAGAGCAAATCAAGGGCAGGAACAAGAACTCTGAGGAAAACAAAAGGATAAATGATCGGTTTTAACATCACTACATTCTCCAAATGAACATTAACTAGCCTACAGAAGAATGAATTTAGATCAAATACAACTCTTTATGTTACTGGAAACCACTTTAATATGGTATATAGGGAACCTCTGTCTAAACACCAAACTACTATCGGCAAGATGAGAAGGAAACATGGATGAAGATAGAAAGGTAAGTATATACACTCATAGAGAAATTAATACAAGGTTTCTGCAATAATTCATGACGACAATGACTCTTGTATTCATTTATGGGTAAGTGAAGCACAAGTCTAGTAACTACAGTGAGAAAAACTGAAGGTGTCCCAGAGGGAAGGAGTTTCAGTAGAATCAAAAGGAAAACAACAGCAGAACATTTCCATTTTATTGGTCTTCTTGTGACAGGGGCATCAAACTGTATTATAAACATATGAAGAAAAAAGCAAGAACATCTGGGAATGCATAGAACCTATGCAATATAAATATAAAGCACAAGTCTGTACTATTCCTTTTTTTCCTTATGGTGCTTGGAATTATGGAAGTTCATTATACTAGCAATGATACATTGAAGCATTATTCCATTTCATTTAATTTAAAACTGCTGTTCATGCATTTCTTTACTATAAGTTTAAACCTTTTAATCAAAATATTTTTTTTCTTGAAACAATTCTTAAATAGGCTGTAACATTTGCAAATAGGCAAGGTGATTTGGTATAGTGGTTAAAGTACCAGGTTACTTAAGACAATCTGTGATCTTTTCTATGCTGTGACAACACCCATAAAGAAAACAATCCTTCATTTGGAAGTCATATTCTAGATTTCCACATCCAGACCCACGTCAAGGCACTCTGCTTAGAAGCACTGCTATTAATTCAAGTAATTCAAACACTAATTCAAAAATCAGAATTAAAAGCTGTTCCAGTGGTTCACTGCCTCAAGAGAAAGCATGTGTGGAGACTTGAGAGATTCACTGCAGAGCAACCAAGCAGGAATAAGAAAAAAAGACAACAGAAAGAGGATCAAGTGCAAGGTTTCTGGAAGGCAGTCTCAATGACAGTCTCAAAAAAAAAAAAAAAACAAGTTCGGCGGCAGAGAACCTCGTTAGGGCTGAACTACTCGTTCCTACCCCTTGACAAGTGAAGACCGCGCGGCCCTAAGACAAAGCCCCCCCCCCTTTTTTTTTTTTAATATAACGGCGCTGTGGGTTAGCGCTGGAAGAGCGGTACTCTGCTCAGTGACGCTCTCATTGCAGGGGGCGAGGAGGAAGGAATTCATTAAGGATCCGCACGCCTTGAACACAGGCGGTCCACTCAGCCGACCGTCAATCAGCCCCGGCTGAAAAATTCTGCCACACAAGGAAAAGAGCGAGAGTACCTGTATTTCCTGAACAGCTGGTCGGATTCCCGGAATCCGTTGTTGAGCAGCATGTTGATTCCCGCCAGCGCTAGCTCGGCGTCCTCGAAGGGCAGCGGCGCTTCTCCGCTGCCGCCGTCCTGCTCGGACCCGGCCATGGTCGACCGCAGGTGGGAGACTCACCCAGCAGGCTTCTGCCCGCTGCGTGGCGCTCCGCCGCTCGGGGGACACTGGAGCAGAACTAGCCACCCCGGCGTCGCAGCACCTCGCGCCTTGCCGCTCCTTCGGGCACGGTCCGCCGCTCCACGGCTAACCGCTCCGGTAGTACCCGCAGCCGTGGCCAGAAGCCCAACCGCTGATGAGAGACCTCGCAACCTTCGAGCCAAAGCTGGCGGCTGCCGCTTGCCGCTACTAGGGCGCCTGCGCGGGAGGGCAGGAGTCTGCGCGCTGCTAGCTCTGAAGTGGCTGCCCTGAGCGCCGGCTAGGTTGCTCGCTTCAGAGTGGCTGCTCTCTTTTCCATGGGGAGAGGTCTTGGGCGGGACCCTATTGTGCGCTCCCGGTTGCTCTTCGTTTGGGGAACGAAGGAGATATTTCAATATAAAATGTGGGCGAAACGAGACGGCTTACTAAAAACACAAAGCAAGACGAAAACAGTACGCGGTCCATAGTAGGTAATAGGCAATTAGAGAACCAGTTTGGTTTAGTGCTTAAAGGCACCTGTCTAGAAAGCAGGAGACTGAGTTGCAGCCCCGTTTTAGGTATGAAAGCCGGCTGGGTGACTTTGGGCCAGTCACTCACGCTCAATCCACGAGGCTTCGGCAACAAGGTCCCTGTCGCAACCAATGGATCAACACTCGGTGGATCCGAAAAGCAGATCCTCTTTTTACGGGGAAAAAGGTTGGAAGAAAAAAATCGGGTAATGAACAATGTGATTACAATCGGACAATCCTGTCCGAAGTTTCAGTATGGAAGTAATTTTCTGCTACGAGCTTTGGAGTTATGTCCGATCCGTTCTAAGCTATGGCGATGCCGCTGGGCGTACGAGTCATTTATCTAAAGCCGCGTTGATGGGAACTGAAACTGCCATCTCCCACGCGTACCTGAGACTGAGTCCTATTGAATTCACTGGGGATTTCCACTAGCTTCATAAGTAACATAGGACGTATCTTAATGACTTTGGAAAGGAACAGCGGAAAGTTGAGAAATACTTGAGTTATGCGGCCGGGATTTTTTTTAAAAAAAATCTGCCGCATGCTTTATTTATTGAAGATGCTCAGTGGCTTTATCGGTGAGAACAGCAGTCAGATTTATCCTGCATCCCGTTAACGTTTTAAGTCGGGTTCTTAAATTGCTAATTGGTCATTTTATTACTGTTTTAACCAATACAAAAGTTCTTTTACATAATGAATAGTTGGGTTTTGATATTCAATAGCAAAAACATTATTACTGTTTAAAGTTAAATCAACATTTTTAACAGGTCCTCTTTCTGCACTTTTTTTTATTAAAAAAACTATTTATTTACAAATTTTAAGTTCAATGCACCAAAAATATTCAATAGGTTCCTGAAATATTTTTGCAAGGCTTTGTGTACTGTAAAATCTCAAATGCTTTTTGTTTCTTCCCATGTCAGACATTTGTTCATGTGATTGTTGTCAGTTCTAAATAAAGTACAAATCATCTCAAGATGTAAGCTAATAGTTTATTTTTAGTCTGTTAGAGTAGAGATAAATTCTAAAAACAATGGGCTTATGTTTTTCATTAAGCTATAGTTGGTGTGCTTGTTTGTGCCACAGCATACTGTGAGAATTCAGCTGCTGTGCTTTGTAAACAATTGCTACTGTAATAGTTTTATTGTATTTTGCCAACCCAGCCAATAAACTATGGTCAAACAAGCCACGCGCTGAATTCACTTGTGGTTTCATTTTTGTTATTCCTTACCCTTCTTCCAGAGACATATGCTATGGGATATTTAAAAAAAGTCAAGATTACAGCCACAACTATGCAATTGAAGCCCCACCTCTTTTAAAGTGCATATATTGAAAAGGACTGTTTACAGAGACACAGGTAAGAAGATTCCACAAACAATTGCACCCTGATTTTCGGTGACCCTCAGGATCCAGATAAACAGCTGGATCCACAACAGCTCTCAGAATGCTAACACCAGTTGACTGCAAAGATATATAATCCTTCCACCACCGTTGCCATCCTGTCAGAATTTCCATTCCCCTCGATCAGAACTGATTATGCTTCTTGGATGAGAAGCGAAATGTTTACTTCTTTTTTCTCAAGGAAAAAACAGTCCAGTTGCCTTTTAAAAAAAAAAAAAGCACCTTTGAGACACATGTTCTATCTTGCTTTTTTTTAAACATTTCTCCTCTGTTCTTCATTTAAATTGGGAACACTATAGTGACATTTTAATATTTATCACATAATTTAAGATAGTATTCTTTATAGAATCATAGAACTGGTCCAGAACATTTTCTCAAAAGCAAACAGTAATTTCACCGTTTGCAAAATTCATACTCATAAACATCCCCCATATATGGCATTTGTCTCGATGCATGTTTCTTCAGAAATGTATATAATAGA
This sequence comes from Crotalus tigris, assembly GCF_016545835.1. Taxonomy (NCBI): domain Eukaryota; kingdom Metazoa; phylum Chordata; class Lepidosauria; order Squamata; family Viperidae; genus Crotalus; species Crotalus tigris. Next base: position 1,116,286 of record NW_024100552.1, on the reverse strand, counting down.
TCAGGACAGTACTATTGGGCCAAATTCAGGTCCTTGGGAAAGACCTGATATGTGAATAAAAATGCCAAATCTAATCTAAACATCTGGCTGACTTGTGACCAACCATACTTATTAAACTTCTATGCCACCCTATTCTCATTGACTCCAGGAGGCTCACATCAATCAAAGAAATTATGATAAAATCAATAAAAATAAAGATAAAATGTGATGAGCATGATGAAATGAAGTATTTCATTCTCCCCAATGAAGGCCTGGTGAAAAAATGGAAAGAATAATAACAGCTGGCTACAGAAAATAGGAAATTCTAGAACAGCGGTTCTCAACCTGCGGATCGCAACCCCATTTGGGGTCGAACGACCATTTCACGGGGGTCGCCAAACAACACAGTCCGCCATTTTTTCCCCTTTTCCTTAGCTGTGCTACTCCCTTTTATTCTATTGGCTTTTGGAAGCCAATAGAATAGACTCTCTTGAATAGAGTCTAATTCTATTGGCTTTCAAAAGCCAATAGGTCCAGGCTGTCTCTGCCTTGCTGAGCCTGCCAAAATCCCATTCTGCAAATGGTGCTGCAAGTTGTCTGCAGCGAAGGCGAGCTGTCTGGAAGTTTCCACCCCTCCCTTCTGAGCAACTACTAAAAATATAAGAGGGCCAGGGGTGGGAGGTGGGAGGCCGGTGGGCGCAGGGAGGGTTGCTGGCACACGTGAGGCCCAGTGGGTACCTTACCTCCCTTGGGCTGGGCTGGCTGGTGGCCCAGCCACTGGTTGGCCTGCACCGTCTCTGCCGCTTGCCAGCTACGCCTTGGCCGGTGCAGGGGGCGGCACCGCGCATGCGCGGTGCTCCCGGGCAGGGAAAGTCCTCGACTTACGACCGGTTGGGTAGTCCTCGACTTACGACCGGTTGGGTAGTCCTCGACTTACGACCGGTTGGGGGTCACGGCATTAAAAAGGTTGAGAACCACTGTTCTAGAAGCTGCTTGAAGACTGGAATTCTCATCTAAGGGAATCCATCCACTTGTCAGCCCTGAAAGAGAAGCTGAGTTGCTAAATAATTGGTTCAGATTTTTAAGCCCTGGCCTCATGTCATCATTTTATGCTTCTTCCAGACTTTGCTTAAGGACTGATTGGGTGATGAAAGAACAATGATTTAAAATGCAAAATCCAGTTATTAATTCTAAATTGTGCTTGATGCTAGGCAAACATACAGCTTTGGTGGCAGTTGGTAAGCAAACACTGGGACAAATCCGATTGTTTTTCTATCAGTGAAACTGTAGATAGTATATTGGAATAATGGGAAAATGTGCAGAATTCGGTGACAATACTCAAGCCATTTCCAGATATCATAGCAAATAGATTCAGTATCTGGTCACTGACCACCGGTATAGTTTTATATGCATATTATATGCAGAATCAAATTAGGCACGTTGGGATGGAGGGCAGCAGACATAATAAGGGACATGTATCTCTAGACCGGGGTAGGCAACCTTGGCTCTTTTATGTTGAAGTCCATGAGTCATAAAAGAGCCAAGGTTGCCTACCCCTGCTCTAGACAATATAATGTAGAGATTACACATTATAGCATCACCTGAGAATTGAACAGTCTAGGTTTATTAGCTGACTCTCATAGGGAAAACTACTACTAGTTTATGGTAGGGATAAAATATGGGGAGACTCCATTTATTTCACCTTGAGTTTCCGGAGAAATAATTCAGTGTCATAGATTGTACTATTGCATCCCCAACAGATAGCCATATAGCCTCTGTTTAAATATCTCCAGTGAAGAGTCTACCACCCTGCCAATGAAATCTATTCCATTACTAAATGGCTGTTACTATTAGGACATATTTGTTTTTGTCCAATCAAATTTCTTGTAATTCCTTGTAATTTAGACATCTTATTTTTGCTCTGTCTTATATACAGAAATTCTATTTCCAGTTCGGATGAAGAAAAGAGAGGAGGCCATTCAGTGTATGTGTTATTTATGTATTTATGCTTCACCCAAATTGTGAAACCAATTTTCATGCTGCAAGCCAGACATTTTCAAATGTAATATGGTAGCCCTATGGTACAAATATATAATGTATTGATTGATATCCTGTCTTTGATGTGATTGTTTGGCCCTTGACATTTGGATGGAATGTAAATTACCCTGCTGTAATGGAAATGACAGATGCATTTTGGGAGCAAAGTATTCTTCAAGGCCGGTTCCACTAACACTGATACTGAATTTATTTTTACTCTTAGCCCTTTTTATAACCACACTGACTGTTGTTGATACTATCATTAGAGGCTGTGAACATTGGTTGTGTTACATCCAAAAATAAATAAGTAGGTGTCCTTTGGGGAAAGCTGTATTGTTGGAACTCTCATATAACAAATACAAGATCTCTATGTCACAAAATTTCTATAATTGGAATCCTATTCTTTTTTTAAGTTTATGGAATTATTTCATCTATTTGATCCATTGACAAAGATCAAAAGAAATACAGCAATAGAATATAAGCTAATAAAACAAGTTGAGAAATAAACATACTAAAACAGCAGAAGTTAATGACAAACATTATATTCTTCTGCAAGAAGCATAAAACCATCCAGGCCTAAACATCTAACAGTAAAACTTAATAGCAATTTAAACGGGAAAATATGTCAACTTTTGGTATTTTGTGAGGTTCTTAGCTATCTTGCGCATGGCTACTTGCTTAGATATATTTTAATGATTTCTGTTATCTTTTCCTCTATACATTGTTGAGGCCACAGAATAAAATATGAGAGAGGGAAATAGGTCCATATTCTTTCAAGTGAGGAAATGCCCTTGAAAAAAAGAGCTAAATTCTTCCTCCCCAACATGTCAAAAGTGGTCACATGTGGCAACTTGAAGTAAAAGTATCAGACATTTTCCATAAGCCACCCAAAAATGCTATCTAAGGATTGTCTTCTGCTAGAAAATAATACGGTACTAGATTTGCTTGACTATGGAAGGACTTTTTCTAGATTATTTTAATTTATAAACTTTCTTTTTAAATTTTTAAACAACTCCAGAGTGGGCAAGCATGTTTCTTTCTGATTCTCATATATAATTTGAAGGCAATATCATTCTACAGATTCTGCTGCATGTGCTTGAAACAATAATAAAGCTTAGTCTATAATTTAGGGGTGAAACTGATGCAAGTGCTCATTTTATTCAGTAACTCCCCAAAGTGGAAGAATTTTCCTCAGCTAAATACATTAAATGTGCATCTTCAAACATAATAATTTTCATGAACATTTCAACAACAGCATTTTCTGTAGGCAGCAGAGTGTTAATGCTTAAAATAATCAGCTCAAGGCTTCTTGCTTTCATTCTGAAACTCTAAGCTTCATATGACTATATTCTTCTGTTCTGGTATTAAAGAAAAAGCAGGTATGGAAGGCCAAAAGCAGCAGTAAAGCAGCAGCAGCAGAGAATGCTGGTTACAATTATTCCTCTCCAAATGGATTTACTAGTCAAAATAGATACAATGGCACTCTGTCCTTCATTCTCCGGACAAATGGCCTGCTAAACTAAGGGAAAGAAAGGGCTTAAAAATATATAATGGGAAATTGTTAATCACTACATTCTGCTGGTTTTCTATTCCAGCACTCAGTTTTCCTCTCTGAAATGTATATGTAAACATCTCTGTGAGTAGGTGAAAAGCAAATATTAGCACGACCGATAACTAACTGTAGCAGGAGAACCTGCTAGAGCAGGGCTGTCAAACTCACAACGTCACATGACATGTCATGACGTATCGTGACTTTTTTTCCATTGCCGGCAATGGGGTAGGCGCGGTTTCGCCATGACGCATCCGGCCCGCAGACCGGCAGTTTGACACCCCTGTGCTAGAGGAGCTGGCACAAAAGTGTATTTCCTTCTCTGTTTGCAACTTTGAAGCATCACAAAATGATGGGAAATGTTAATTATACTTCTTCCAAATATTATTTCTAGAGCACAGGTTTCAGATAAAACTTTCCCTAGTTTTATTTGAAATTGGCAGTTTCAGTAGTTAAATAAAACCATTAGGAAATATATGGACTCCAGAAGATGGTAGAGGACAGGAAGACCTGGAGGAACGTTGTCCATGGGGTTGCGATGGGTCGGACACGACTTCGCAATTAACAACAACAACAAGGAAATATATGACGTAGGGTAGAGAAGAGCAATAAGATTTCATCAACAATTTTTTTTTATATCATATGCGCTGACTTTTGCTTCCTAAACTTGGATAGATAAACGGGTACTCTCTAGGTCAGTTTTAACCTTGGCAACTTTAAGATGTGTGGACTTCAAATTCCAGGTTTCCCCTATTAGCATATGGGTTGGGGAATTCTGGAAGTAGAAGCCCACACTTTAAATTGCTGGGATTGACAAACATCAATCTAGATGTTTGTGGGGCTTTTGATTTCTGTCAGTTTCAGTCAGCATGGCCAATTGCAAGTGCTTATGGGAGCTGTAATTCAAACCACTTTGAAAGACGTCTTGCGTTGCCCTAATGTTGCCCTAATGTATTGAGTATATATGAAATAACATTCCCCTGCTAATCGTGTTAGGTATTATATATGTTATTAAAGGATGAGGGGAGGAAGCAGGATTTTAACCTTTACCTGAAACAACAAAATATGTTGGGCTGATCTTGACTGTCATTCCAAATCAGAAGAAACTGCATGCTGAACTTAATCTGAGGCTACAGCTGACAAATGCTGTAGCCTGCTTGAGAGAACATTGCTTCCAAAAAAGACATATCTGTTGTATTTGAAAAACAAATTTGTGCATGATTTTTGCATCAAGATTCCACTGTTGAGCAGGAAAAAAAGACGGAGAAATGCTACACTAAAGCATTATTGAATTCAAGTATTTTTAAAAGTTATAATTAAACAAGATATTTAATACATGAGTATTGTAGTCATAATCAAGTCCTCAAGACAATGTTTTATTCACCAAATTACTGAATGCACAGTTCCTTTCTAGAGTTAATAACTCTAAATAGAAAGACAGATGTACAGGAAAAGGAATTTGCAAATGGAATGATGTCTTTAATACTATTTCAGTGTATGCAAAAAATGAAGGCACTTGCTTTAACAATATCACTAATTAAGTTGCCATCAAGGAGTTTGAACTCTCAGTCTTCAGTACTATTATTTATCAGATTCTAATTGTGATATTCTAGTACAGTGGTTCTCAACCTGTGGGTCGGGACCCCACTTGGGGTCGAACGACCATTTCACGGGGGTCGCCAAACAACACAGTCCACCATTTTTTCCCCCCTTTTCCTTAGCTGTGCTACTCCCTTTTATTCTATTGGCTTTTGAAAGCCAATAGAATAGACTCTCTTGAATAGAGTCTTAATTCTATTGGCTTTCAAAAGCCAATAGGAATTGTCCAGGCTGTCTCTGCTCTGCTGAGCCTGCCAAAAGTCCCATTCTGCAAACGGTGCTGCACCATTTGAGTAGTCCTCGACTTACGACCAGTTGAGTAGTCCTCAACTTATGACCAGTTGGGGGTCGCGGCATTAAAAAGGTTGAGAACCACTGTTCTAGTAAGTGCATTAAGAGTTTATGATCTGTATACTGCAACAACTTGTTCAGATTCATAGGTTGCCTTATATCAGAAGTGCATGATGGATTGAGTATTCACGAATTATTATGTTCAAGACTAAATGAATCACTCAAGGGGCAAGAAATCAGCAGAAAGAGATTAAGCAAAGGTTCCTCCAGCTATGTATGTAATTTCCAAGAAAAGAGAATATTTGCATTTCAGGGCTGAAACTGTATGTATATAATTGTTAGATCTGTCCATTTCAGCTATCTAAAGGGAAAACTTGTTCTTTCTTTCTTGTTTCTTCCTTGATAATTTTTGTTTTCTCCAATTCAGAAATCAGGAAAGCTAAAACAGAGCCCACATCTTTATAAGAATTCCAGTAAAACATCTGCAAAAATGTTTTTTGACTTGTCTTGGAGAAAATACAGATGGCCAAAGCAGTTTTTCAAGTACTCCATTAGAGTATTTGCAAGAATAAAATACTCTTTTTGGCCATCTTTCATTTTTCTCATTTTTAATTACCAGTTTCCTTATAAATGAAACTATGCTTAGAGAGTTGATAAAATAGTCATAAAACCTTATAAAAAGTTATGGCCAGATTTTATTGGATGAAACAAAAGAATGAACAATCATAGCAGAAAGGATTTGTTGCAATATTCTGTTGAATTTTCATAGCGTGACTTAGCTATTGTAAATTTTCTATGCGCATTTGAAGCTTTTCTTGTACAAGAGAAGAATATTTCAGCTGACTTTCGGAAGCAGGAAACTAGAGAAAAGGAAGCATGGGAAAATAGTAGGATGAATAATTGCTAGTTGCAGCTGCAAATAGACACTTGTTTAATGATACATTAGATGCATATGAATGTGTTTGTCCCCTTTTCTAGTCACCAGATGTTTGTATATATATTATAGAAAGTGGAACAAGAGAAGAGGGCAGTGGTGATTAGAAAGCAAAAGAAACTGGTAGGGGCATGACCCTTTTATCCTGTGGTAAAATATAATGTCGAATCTCACTGCTATGGAGTGAACACATAGATCAGGGGTCCCCAACCAATGGTCCGCGGCCTGGTACCAGGTTGCAGCCTATTGGCCACCGGGCCCAGGAATAGCTGGCGAGCCCCGCCCCACTTACAGTAGCAAGAAACCCTGCATTCAATCACAATCTAGGATATTTATAAATTGCTAAGCCAAATCATAAAATTATATTTTTAAAAAAGGCTTTTGATTGCAGATCTTGCAACTTCAGGTTGAGGCTCCCAAAGGATTAAATCATCTTCGTTTTCTTAACACAAGCAAAATTTCTGTTCAATTATTGCTTTTATTGAAAAAACTAAATTATATAAATCTATCCTATACACTCATTGTCTTTATTCAGTCAAGCTTTTTGAATAAGGTCAATGGGTGTATGTAAGTGCAATAAACATACTGATATTTTCCAAAATTTTCCAAAATGAAAATTGCATTTATTTGGTCATAGAACTGTTAAGACTATCACCTCCAATATGCCACAATTTTTAAAGTGCTTCGTATTCAATTTATATATATATATATTATCAATTACTCAATACCTACAACAAAATAATTCAACAATTCAACAATATTTTATTTTTCCACATTTTTTCTGTGAAGTTCGGTTCTATTTGTGTCCAAGGACCTTCCAATTCTTTTGGGAGTTGTTTTCATTTCAAGAGTCTTAGAAGTCAGCATTTTGTCAATGCAATTGCTCTAAATATACTCAACTGTTGTTGAAAGCAGAATATCACCATATTATATTAGAAGGTCATTTTATATTTCAAGTGGCTTTTTCATAGACAGCTTGTACACAGGACAACAAAAGCTTCAAAAAAACCTCAAAGAAAGGCAATACAGACCACAATTATGAAAACATACTTTTGAACTGTGATGGTAACAAGGGCAAAAGACCAAAGAAAGAGATCAAAGAGATCATATTGTGACTATCCATATAGCACATTAGATGACTTTATCTTCAGAAGATATATATATGGAACAGTTAATAGACAGGACACCCTTCCAGGCTGACAACACCATGAATGTTTGACATTTTGTTTAATAAAATAGATTTGTCATTAATTTTCATATTCTTTAAACAGCCAAGGAACACATCCTGAATTGGAAGCCATGGTGTTTCCAAATTAACTGTAAAGACAAAGCATAAACATTGATTAAATATATAATATACGAACAATTGGATATTGTTGAAAATAACAGTCTCTGAGAAATGTTAATATCTTTATTAACATATATTTGAATGAAATAGGCTGTTCTTATTTCCATTTAAAGCAAAATGTTAGTGATGCATAGCAATGCTATTACCATTTCTTAATATTTGCAATAATACATATTAGATATAGTCTGCTATAATATACATATAGGAGCCATTTCTCTGACTTAGTTTGGATAACATTGTGAAGAATTAATGAACAATGACAATAATGATAATGATGATGTTCATGATAATAGTAATAGTAGTAGTAGTAGTAGTAGTAGTAGTAGTAGTAGTAGTATAAAGAATGTGTGATACTAAATGTTTGAACATTTTCCAGAATAATTTTGCCATCTATTAATCAGTTGGAAGGTGACATTCAGTAGCTTCTGGAAAGCTGTAAACTCTTCACTCATTCTTTGGTATATAAAGCCACATTATTAATTCTAATAACTAAAACATTATATTATTTTAGTTGATCTGAAGGGGGGTTAATGCATATTTATACAGATAAGCACAAGGATGGGTTTCCTATGGCGAAGACAAGCATGATACACATTTTGCTCCTTGTTTTTGCAAAGAGGACTCCATTAAGCTATATGTTGCACTCAAACCTGATTTGTGAATATTTTCCAAACCCTGACATGTATAATTTCCAGTCTCTCCTGGTAACTAATATAAGAAAAAGATCCTCAACAGCAAAATGGTGGCTAAAATGATTTCTAATACAGTATGAAACAATTTCAGTGATAACATGGAAAGTCAGACTAATGGAATACCAGAACGCCAGAATTGGAAGGGACCCTGGAGGTCTTCTAGTCCAACCCCCTGCTCATGCAAGATACCCTATACCAGTGGTGACAAACCTATGGCAAGGGTGCCAGAGGTGGCACTCGGAGCCCTCTCTGTGGGCACACTTGCTATTGCCCCAGCCTTGCCTCCCCGCATGACCCCCTCCTCACCAGCAGCCCCCCTGGAGGAGAGTTGCCCCCGAGCGTGGCCCATGCAGAGCAGCATAGCCAAGGACATGGCAGCCAGGCAGTGTAGACAAGGCTCTGCCCTCACGCCCGATCGCGTACAGTTGATGCTGCGGGGTACGGGCAGAGGGCGTGGCTGCCATGGCGCTGCTGGGCTGCCTGGCCAATCTGCAGCGGGCCCTGGAGGTGGTGAATGGCCCTGCGGGCAGGTGGGCTGGGGGTGGGGCAAGGGGTGGAGCAGGGGCAGGGCCAGTTTTTGGGCACTTGGTCTCTAAAAGGTTCACCATCACTGCCCTATGCCATTCTGAACAAATGACTGTCCAATCTCTTCTTGAAAACCTCTAGTGATGGAGCACCCACAACTTCTGGAGGCAACCTGTTCCACTAATTATTTGTTCTCACTGTCAGGAAATTTCACCTTATCAGGTTTTTCTGGTATTTATTCTCCCAAATAATTTAAAGTGTCACCATCCAAAAGTAATCAAATATCCCAATATTTACAGTATAATCTTGAACCAGTACTTTAGAAAACTTATGGTACTTCTGGACATTGTTCCTTTCCCTACGTGTGCATACATGACAATAGCACTATAATTATATATGTCTCATTTAAAAATGTATGTTAGAGTTTCAAGAAATCCTGATCAATATTTAGAATGCATGGTTAGAGGGGACTGTAACCATTCTTCTGCTACACCTGTGCCCAAAAGATATTGTTCCCTGTGAGAAACATCACTACAAGTTGCTTCAAATAAAGAAAAATAGAAGCAATAAAATCTTGCTTCCTGATGCAAAATAGCTAGTTAAGAACAAGGCCATATCTCAAAATGATAATAAAACTCCTGCTCTTGTCTGATTATTTCTGACCCCCAGTTCTTGCATATGTTTATTTTTTAAAAAAGATAATAAAATACATTCAGGCAATTAACAATGGATTTTGCTTTGATCATCAGAGAGATGAAAGTTCATAATGGATGAGACAGAAACTTAGCTGTTTTTAAATGAGTATTATCACAGTTACTTATTTTTTTTCCAAAACAAAGAAATCTCATACCTGGAACTCTTCCAAAATAGAGCGGCTGAGCATGGCTGGTAGAAAGCTTAGAAGATAGTGCAGCAATATAATTTCTGTTTGTGTCTACATCTAAGTAGATAATATTCTGCTTCTGAGACACTATAAAAAAATCAGATGAAAAAATCAGTTCCATATCCCACCCAAAACAGTAGCTAGTTAGGTACCTAACTAACTAACTAACTAACTAACTAACTAACTAACTAACTAAATAACTAACTGTCAATAAATGCTTTTCATTCAATTCTGTTTCTCAACGTATCTGAAAATAATTTGCTTTGTCACATTCTAAGTCAATCCCTTCAGTGATGGGCAAACGCAGTAATCATGAAATTAAGAAGAAAATTATGCTACACTTCATGAAATATGTCTCATATTTACATTTTCTACCTCCAACTTGCTTTTCCTTGTTTATTTATTTAAAAAAAATGCATACTGTAAGCCCACCTGCCTGTCCAACTCTACAACTACTCTTATGGAATTGGTTATATTTTTATCCTGCAAAACTTGAGTCTTGAACCTTTTGCAGAAAGAAGCTCATCAAGGAGAAATCTCAGGGATTTCTCCCTATTCTATTGCAAAATATTCCTTCCTTCAAAAGATAATTTTCAAAAGAGAAAATAGAAGTTAGGCCAATATTATATTTAGATGACGTACAATGTCATTTGGTCTTCAATCACATACTTTTCTACTTTCGTTTTTTCATAGTAATTTAAGTTACAACATTCATTTATTTCTCTACTATTTGACTGACAAAATATATCGGAAAACTATTGAGGATACATTATAAGGAAACAGCAAAAACAATTATGCCAACTTTCATAAAACTTTGTTATGAATAGGCAAACCTCTAGTTGTCTTTAGGGATTACTTTGAAAGAGTTAAATTTGTCTCTCGGAAAAGACCCTATGCTTTTGTAAAGTTCTTTCACATTGACTTACATTTTGCCCTCTCCCTAAAGAGTGAATGAATGAAACTCCACCATACCTGCTACAAAGTGCCACTGTCCATCGCACAGAGACTGCTGAGGTGTGACTGACAGAGAAAACACTCCAGCACTATTATTTCCAGAGGCAGTGAGCTGTGAAAAGAAGAAAACTTTTCAATGACTACCAACAATAAGAATACATTTAAATATAAAAATACACACAAGGAACACATCTTTGTCAGATTTTCTGAGCTTTACTAATATTATCAGTAGCTTTAGAAACAGACTGCTATTCTTCAGATTGCTATGCTTCAAGAAAGTTACCATCTCCTGAGAATTCCCCGAGAAAAGTTTTCTAAATTCTGTATTTCACTAACCTGGGGTTTTTCAACTGGTTTTCCCTGGGTTGAGACTACTAATTTTACCTGTCTCTGGTAACTTACAATAACACACATATAAGAGACTAAGCTAACTCGTACTGCCAATAACGGGAAAGGGATAGATTTTTTTTATCAATCTCAGAAGCATTCATTCTTGAAGCATAAAACTCAATAATAATCTTTCAGTATAATTCCATCAAAATACCATTTATAGAGCACCACCCTTCACCTGCCCTTTTTTTTTGGTCACACCAGTCATAATACTATTGTATGATTTGTGTACTGTGGCCTTATATCTCAGTTTGTAAAAGTAAAGAATATGAAAACCACATCTCCATAAAATTTCTATCTTAGGGGCTGATGGCTTTATCTGGAATGATGACTGCATGTTGTAGGTATTCAAATAAAAGGACTGCTATGGAAGACAAAGCTAATTACAAAATTTTTGTTTCTCAGGGAGGCAAACTTTGAAGATTTTCTATTGTCAAATTCTCAGGATATTTTTTACTATTTCCTCTCTATTGTTTTCCGAATTCACCTTCTAATAAGTCCTAGGTTGCACCATTTCATTCTTTAAAGAATTCCTAAGGCCTATGTAAAGCCAGAGGCATTCTAGGAAATAAAGTGACGGCGGGATTTCCTTTGTTCAGCTTCCTTTTAAGTAATCAGATGAAGCAAAGGGCATAATAGGCACCCCAGCAATGTCCATTGATATATTGGGCGATTACAGCTATAAAAGATCTTCCGAAAGGAGATTCAATAACAAATGGTAGTGTACTTCAGGAATTCAAGACCAGAATCATTCCCTCCCTTTCAGTCCACAGCACAATGTAACATTTTAGATAAGGAAGAGGAAACAAGACAAAAATCATTCCTACCATGCCTCCTTCCATGTAAAGAGTTAAATAGTTTTCTTGACTACTGCCCGCATGGATTAAAATGCCAGTGAAACTTCTTGGGCGGATGTTAAATGCAATCCTATATTCCATGCTTATTAAAAAAGTGTTTTCTGGAATTAAAAAGGGGGAAATAGTTTTGTTCAAAAGAAAATTAAAAGTATTACCCAGTTCCATACTGCTTTCCAGAAAAATTCTCTGAGTAGCTATTTGATAAAATAGAGAAGTGCTATGGATTCCTTTCTCTGTGCCCATGGCGCTATGCTCATGTGGTAGGATAACAACATACATACAGAATTTTAGATCAGAATAAATAACTTATCCTATTATACTCACCAATCATAATGTATCCCCCTTCGTTGAAAAATGAAACACCATTCTCCAAAATATTGTCCAAGCAAGGCAGGACACCATTATTTTGCTGGTAAGTATACATGTGTTTTCTCCCAACTTGAAAGTTTCTCAAGCAGCCCACAAAACTCTTCTCTGGAATATTCTGAATATACATATACCCAATATAGATTGGAATAATAATATTATTACATACATTATATCACTACTACCACCCCATGTAGCCTACTGTATATGGTAAGGTACTAGATGTCCAGCAAAATGAAGACAATCCTTAATGAGGAGCAAATTACTTCAGGTTGAGCAAGCCCTTGTTTAAGAACCTCCAGTGATTTGCTCAATAACATTATGAACACCACACATGAACAAAACATGCAAAAAAATATTTCTAGAATATTCTTTGGATGAAAATCTGTAACTATGACATTGCTCTCTTTATTAGCCTAGCTTCCATTCTGATGCTACATAATGTTTTGTGTGGCTATAAAGTACCTGAATGTGATTATTCAAAATTGGAATTGAGTTTATATATTATCATCTTCATTTCCCAGTGACAGTCAAGATGGAAATATGACATGAGTATTATACTTTAGTTTTCCATTAATAACAAGGACTTGAAAGAGAAAAAGAAACATTTACTGCCTTGGCAATTATAGATAATCTGAGGTAAAAGTGTACATAACTATTTAAATTCATATAGTACAACTTCTCAATTTTACCTGAATATTTAATGAAGGAACAGCTCCTAGATATATTGATGCATCAATCTGGGAATAAGGATAAGAAGATGGTAGGTTTCCTTCGCGAGTCTTCAAACCATCAATTATAAGGCGCATTTTCTTTTCATTAATGCTGAATACCACCTTTTCAGGAGAGAAACATAATCTTAAACTGATATCTCAAATGGTGATTAAGCAATACTTAATTGACCTTAGACTTAAAAAAGCACATTTTAAAAATAAACTCAACAAACAAAAAAATGGCATGCTGTAGAATATTCACAGTGTACTGAAAGCAAAAACTATTAATACATTTATCTGGGTATTGGGTTTTGAGGCTACCTGATTTCAAAAAAGCTCTGGGAAGCTTACAATATTTAAAATACAAAACACAAGAAACATGGCTGCCTGCACTGAACCACATCAGGAACATTTAGGAAACAGGGCACCCCAAATCCTCTAACACAGGGGTCCCCAACTCCCGGTCCGTGGATCAGCACCTGTCTGTGGCATGCCCGCAACTGGGCCACACAAACAAGCAAAGTCCCATCTGCGGGATGCAGGCAGTTTGCAAAACCACGCCCCCTCTAGTCCACGGAAAACCCTTTCTCCACAGCATCAGTCCCTGGTGTTCAAAAGATTGGGGGCCTCTGCTCTAACACCCGGCCTAGGAATAGAGCCAGGTCTTAAGAGACTTCCTTGGAGAGTGAGAGACATACATATCTCTAGGGCGGGCAGAGCTGCAACAGAGAAGACATGTTCCTTTAGTCCCAACTAAAGAAAAGGACCAGGAGCATATCCACTCTGCCCCAGCATACTGGATAGGCAGAAGAAACGAGATAGAATAGTGACTGGCAGCGTGGTTCCCACAGATACTTTCAAAGACTCTTTTAGAAAATGAGTCAATGAAAACCAATCAATCAATCTCTAAATTTGCAACATAGACAGATTTTGATTAATCTATTTTTGAAAAAAAAGCCTAATTTTAATTAATTTTTTTAAATAAAAAGATGCTCATAACTTTACAAGAAGAAATGTAATTGTGTCCAATAGTGAAAGCATTTCTGACTTCTGGTCTTGAGTATCTAGACATGTGATACATTGATATACTCTAACAAAACAACTAATACTGTTTAGAAAGAAAAACACAAGCAACCCATCCTCACCGTATGCCACTGTCCATCATTGTATTTGGCTTTGCTCTTGATTTTTATTTTTTTTCCATCATAGGCAACTGCAAGGACATACCGTCCTTTTGAAAGATGAAGAGCAACATATCTGTTCCCCATCTGATCTCCCATGAAGAAGACCATTCCCCTAGATGATGATGTACGAATATCAACAGCAAAATGGGATCTTGAATATACAAACATAAAAAATAAGAATAAGAGAAGGCAGAAAAAGACAAAGCAAAGTGGAAATAGAATGTGTTTTACTTCTCATTGCTTTACTATTAATTCTCTGCTTCTATAGTTGTTATCTGATTTGTATTCTGATTATTATTCTGATTGATCATCGCACAGTCAGCCAGATGTTCAGACTGGATTTGGCATTTTGTCTACCTATCGAGTCCTTACCCAGGACCTGGGATAGGCAGATGTGGATGTCTGATGGTATTACAGATATCGTCGCAGGATGGAAGCAGTTCCTAATAAGGCCGCCTTTTGCAATTGACTAATAGCGAATTTGTCAATGCCAATGGTGTTCAAGTGGTGCTCCAGTTGTTTTGGGATTGCACCCAAGGAGCCTATTACTATTGGTACTACCCTTGCTTGCTTTTGCCACAGTCTTTCTATTTCTATTTGTAGGTCTTTGTATTTTGTTATCTTCTCCAGTTCTTTCTCTTCTATTCTGCTGTCTCCAGGCACTGCCACGTCCACTATCCAGACTTTTTTGTCTTTCTTATCGACAATTGTTAAGTCTGGGGTGTTATGTTGCAGGTGCTTGTCTGTTTGAATTCTGAAGTCCCAGAGCAGTTTAATTTTATCATTTTCTATGACTTTCTCTATTTTATGATCCCACCAGTTTTTGCTTACAGGCAAATGATATTTTTTGCAGATCTTCCAATGCACCATTGTTGCTACTTTGTCATGCCGCTGCTTGTAATCAGTCTGTGCAATCTTCTTGCAACAGCTTACCAAGTGGTCCACTGTTTCTTCAGCTTCTTTGCATAGGCGGCACTTACTGTCTGTTGCTGTCTTCTCAATTTTGACTTTGTATGCATTTGTCCTTAAGGCTTGGTCTTGTGCAGCCAGAATTAGTCCCTCGGTCTCTTTCTTCAATTTTCCTGCTCTTAGCCATTGCCAGGTTTTATTATTATCTGCTTTCCCAGCTATTTTTTTCATGTATTGGCCATGTAGTGCTTTGTCTTCCCATGCCTCTATTCTGTTCTTCATTTGGTCTTTCTTGTAGGCCAGTTTGGTCTCTCCAGTAGTTAGTAAGCCTTCCTGATATACTAATTTCAGTGCATCTTCATCATTGTTCTTCAGATATTCTTCCAAAGCCATTTTTTCTTCTTCAACCATCTGATGTACTTGTAGCATTCCACGCCCACCTATTTGCCTTGGTAGATAAAGTCTATCAATGCCACTGCGTGGATGAAGGGCATGATTCATTGTCATTATTTTTCCGGTCTGCCTATCCATTGCTTTTAGTTCTGCTTGAGTCCAGTCCACTATTCCAGCTGTGTACCTAATGACTGGGATTGCCCAGGTGTTGATTGCCTTTATGGTATTTCCTCCATTGAGTTTGGATTTTAAGATCTTCTTCACTCTCTTGATGTATTCACCTCTAATCTTTTTCTTGACTTCAGTGTGCTTGATGTTGTCAGCTTGAAGGATACCCAAGTATTTGTAGTAATCTTCCCCATCCAGACTCTTAATGTTATTTTCGTGGGGCATCTTGATTCCTTCAGTTTTCACTATTTTTCCTTGTTTGATAGTAAGTGGCACATTTGTCCAAGCCAAACTCCTTTACAATATCTTGGCTATATATACGGACAGTGTTGAGCAGCGATTCTATTTCAGATGATATTATTATTATTATTATTATTATTATTATTATTATTATTATTATTATTATTGTAAAAGATGGTTAGGGTTTGCTAAAAAATTATCTACTGAAATTCTTGGTTAAACAGACATTTTAACTGGCTGCAATCATAAAGTCAAAGCTACATTATCATAGAAATGATCAAATGCTATATATCTTTTTATATTACTTCTATTAAGCATAATTTGTTACATAAGGTAATGAAGAACACAAAACATGAGTTCACACTGCAGCATGTAGACACGTTGTGTATCACAATGAGACTAAATCTAGGACCTAGTTGCCAGCCGTCCCATATAAACATACACTCAAGTGTGTGTATAAGAGAGAGAGAAGAGAGAGAGAACATACACACATACGATCATGTATACATATATGTTATATATTCCAATGAATCAAAAGCTTGGACTTTACCTAAGGCTTAAATTTCAGGTACTGGTTTCTATTTGGAACAAAATAAAAATAAATCCCATTACCTGTCTGTTGATGTTTGGGATACTGTAAACAATAAATAAGTTCCTGGATTATTGCCAAAGTGGTAGGCTTCAGGGACAAATTTTAACCCAGCATGCGAAGGACAGTCATTCTTGTTCTGCTGTCTATTTGAATCTGTCGAATAGGCAATAGTTTTCCTTTTCTGGAAATGGAAATTATATATATATATATTTAGTATTCCTGTCCTGGTAGAGGACAGGAAGACCTGGAGGAACGTTGTCCATGGGGTCGCGATGGGTCGGACACGACTTCGCAGTTAACAACAACAACATATTTAGAATTGACGATTCCAGGAATACAAGATAGAGGTTTATTAAGAGGGAAAATCATTTAGGATTATGTGTTTCTTATAATAATCATGAATTCACTTCTCCTTTACGCAGGATGGGTAACCACTATTATTACTATTTGTATTACTTTACTTCTTAGTTCCTGTCACAGATCTTAAGACATTTTCATCTTTGAAAGAACAAGCTGTTCTCTGCAATACAAGTGGTGGAGGATGCTTCCCATCTCATTTAAATCAGTGCATAGATATAGAATACCTATTATATTGAATTATCTCTAGCTACTCTTCCATGGACTGCTAATGGAGATGCTCCCTTAATATTCATAATTTGCTATTCATTATGGGACAATGCTGCAAAGAGCATTCTGAATATATGTGTCCTAATTGTGCAATTCTACCCCTATTAGCTGTATTTAGGTTTACAAACTTTCACTATCAGCTGAAGATTTATTCCCTCCAAATTTTGCCTGAATTGTCACTGCTGCTGTTGTATTTTTTGACTGCTTGTAATTTTTCATGGCCCTATTGTTTATTTTCTGTATTATTTTTCATGATAAAAATAGGTAGCAAACTTTATATATATGGTTGTATAACAGAACACAGAAAAATTAAAGAGTTTTCTTTAACTTCATTCCCTACCTTTGAAATCTTTGGATGGTGTGCATCTGGCAATTCTTTCAACAGCATTGGCTTTTGTCGTTCTGGAATCATACAGAACCCTAGAGACACATCTCTCTTAACAGAACCGGTTAAATTTTGAACCTGAGCAGGTAGCTCTGAACTAGTATGGAGATAAAAGAATAACGATACAGCATATTATTGTTTATATAAATTGGTTAAGAATAAAACTTGCTGAAAGCAAAGCATGATGTGGATAAAGAAGGATGTAGGAATAACAAAAAAGGCTTATTTCAATATATTCAGAATAAAAGGAAAAGAATAAATGAACTAGCTGTTTATCTGAATAATATATTAGTTGCAAACTTGGAAAGTGAAGGACCATAGCTTGCATTCGAGAAAGTCCTGGAGAAAGTCCTGGATATTTTGAGTTTAAGTCTCCAAGACCAGAGTAGGACAAAGTATTTTTCTAAAATTAAATAAATATTTTTTAAAAAGAAGAAAAAAATCTATCTGGTCCTGGAGATTTAAACTCAAAGTAAATAGGTAGAGACAAAAGATTAAGATACACTTTAAAAAATGTACTTGATGAGGCGATGCAGTACAAATCACATGTATGTTGTATACTTTCTCCTGAATCACCTATCCTGCCGATTAGGAAACAGTAAGGAAAACAGAAGCAATACAAATGATAAAAAATAAGGATGACTGACATTCTACATAATATAGTTTTGTCTTCTTCCAATATGTTATGCTATTGTAAATTTGCTTGGTCATTAAAAACATCACAAAAATCTATATACCAGTAAAATTCTTGTGACTGTAACCTTTAACTGGTTGAAACAATGTATCATAGGGCAAAACATTTTCAACCAAAGTACTTCAAAAGGGTTAAGTTACAGAATGCCGGGACTAATTAATCTCACTGAAGTGAAATTTTGGAAAGTTCTTGCTGTTTCAGTGTTGCTAGCTGCTACTGTACACCATCATTACCATAGTCATCTGATCCTCATTTACAACATTCCCTAACATCTTCCCACAAGTCAATAGGGAAGCCTGGGAAACTTACAGAGAGAAAGGGTTCATGTGACTGCGGCTGATGGCGGCAACACGTTAGTGGATTTGGACTTGCAATTTCCTTTCTGGGAAGCTTGCAGGGAGAAAGTCAATGGGAAACTTTGCAGAAAAGGTCACAAGTTGCTCCCACATCTATACAATCCCCACCGGTCCCTGCACTTTCAAATATATCTGAAAGAATGACCCAATGGATCATGGATTGTTTAGTATTTTCAAAAATCATGTTGGAAATTTCGTGCTTTGCTCTAGTACAGCGATTCTCAACCTTTTTATACAGTGAACCCTGGTCACACGGCGTGCATGCACGGTGCCGCCCCCATGCGTGGTGTGCATGCGCGGTGCCGCCCCCATGTGCGGCGCGCATGCGCGGCCCCCTGAGAGGGAAAAATGGTGGATCGCGTTGTTTGGCGACCCCCGTAAAATGGTCATTCGACCCCAAATGGGGTCGCAACCCATAGGTTGAGAACCGCTGCTCTAGTAAATAGATCACCATGTATAGAATATGATTACATAATATATTTACCTTTCTATAAAGACATTGGACATACACCCTTCAAAGTTATTCCCACCCAGTTTTATTGGTTGATTTATTAATTTCCTTTCAGGTGTTACAACTGTTTTTGAGTTAGGCATATCATCAACTAATAACGTCAGCCTAGAAGGACAAAAAATGCATATGAGAGTGAAATTATCATGGCAAAACTATTATGATACTAAATAATTATTATTCACTTATATCATTTGTACATTCCCTTCCAGCAACTGTTACCAAAGTTCCTATTATATATCACATCACTATGTAATTTGTCTTAGAATCTGCCACCCTCCAAACAAAGTAATTTTGTATTTTATTATTAATAATGCTGTCATATTCAAGAATACCTCTGTGAAAAACAAATCATTCTCAGGATCCAGATCCATTGACTTATTATTTCTAATACAGTTTAAACATTCACAACCTTTATAACCAAGCATCAAATTAAACAATACAATTATATTTTGACCAAAGCATTACTCAATACAATAATCATTTAAACATACGTATCATCTTCTTTTATCACTGTTATGTAATGCATTGAACCAATTTCACATTTTTTGCTCGATTGGATTTCTTCATCAGCCAAGTTTACAATTACATAGCCATTTCTTAGGAAAACAGTAAAATCAGCAAGCTAAAAGAAGGAAAAAGAAACAGACATTTTTTTTGAATATTGAGATTTTAGATTTTGTAGGAAAGCAATCTGACTGTATTTTAGAAGACAACAAAAGATAATTTATCTTTCTTACCCGTATTTTATAACTTAATAGCATTCCATTAACTGCCAATGTGTGAAAACCAAATCCAACTTGGAAATTATCAGGAAATGGAAAATCTTTATCATCTAAGTCAAGAACTCCATTCTTGAAAAAGTTTGCAGTTCTCACCAGCTAAAAAATACAAGTAGATGATAAAACACTTTCTTTTTAAAACTAGTGAGTGATCTTTTTTTTGCTTGCTTCTCTATTATTTATAATAAGATTAACAGATGTTTCATATTTTTAGAAATATTTAGAGGTATTATGATTAAATAATGAAGACGAATTGTGAATTAAAGAATTGTGAACATTATGGAGTAATACCAAGTAATAAAAGAAGTGGTGATTACTTACCTTCCAATCCCCCGGGCATTTTCTGCTGACACCAAAACTTTCAGAGAAGCTTATGGAACGTTCAAATGAGGTTTTAATATTCATCATGCACCCACGAAATGGTGGTGTGGGTATATTAAACCTGCTTCCAAAAAATAAGTAAATAACAGCAATCAGCAAACCACAGCTTTAAAGTTGATATTATGCAAATCTCTTGTCTTTTGGGGTAGATAAACTACTCTCCACTATCAGAAAGAATTCCATAAACTATACAGGGAGAAAAGGGTTGCACTTTGATCTAGTGTTTGGTCTTGGCGGCAGGCTAGAAAACAGGAGACCCTGAGTTCTAGTCCTGCCTTAGGCATGAAAGTCAGCTGGGTGATTTTGGGCTAATCACTGTTTCTCAGTCCAGTTCACCTCACACAGTTGTTGTGGTAGGAAATAGGAAAAGGAAGGAGTATTACGTATGTTAACTGCCTTAAGTTATTTATAAAAATAATAAAGGCGGGATAAAAATCTAATAAATGAATAAACTTTCCAATTGCTGTAAAGCCATGGTAAAGAATTTACATCCTCTTTAATGTCTGTGATGACTGCATTGTTGAGAGTAGAATTCACCATACAGGAGAAAACAAACAATTCTTATTCATCTCTAAATTATGTTTGTATGTTTCTCTTCAAAATATATATTTATTCAAAGAATAACGTATTTTTTAAATTATACAAAGAAAATAAAGAGTTTTTTTCTTACTATTATTTATAATTATACATGTTTATACCAAGTGCATTTTTTGTACAAAAAAAAGTATACTATGGGAAATTCTGGAATCCACATACATATTCTAAAACCGTAGGTTTAGAAACTATAGAAAATAGCAGCATCCCCATTCTTACTTCTTTTGGAAAAAAAATTATGATTGTATATTATCCCCAGATCATTTGAATGGCAAGCTCAATTTCCAGAAGGAAAAAGTTTTAGTTAAAAAGTTTTTCATTCCAGCTTAGAAGAAGGAAAGAATTATTTAGTCATCCAGCTGGATCTTCTTTCTGTTAACTTACATCAAGCTTGAGGAACTTATAACATATCAAGCCAAATGCACCTCAGTCATTATATACAGTAATGTTGCTTCTAGATGACTGACAATAACCATACCAAGCATCAGTACCAAACCCAAGAAAGGCAAAAGTCTCCAGCTAAACCACAATCCAGGTGCAAGAATGCATTCAGCATGGCCAAGGCCTAACATGCATCCTTACTACTCTGCACCAGTTCCTATCTTCAAGATGGTGCCACTTACCGTTCTCTTAGAGAGTTTGGAATTCCTCCCAAGTAATATGAATCAAAATGAAATGTATTCACGCTGGCATATAATCTAAGTTTGTCAACCCCAAAAATATATTGTTTGGGGGAAATATGTAAAATAACCTGAAACAAATAAAACAATCAGATTTAAAGCCTTTTGTGTTATTCGTTATTTCATTATGATTTCAACATTTATATTTACAAGTGGTATCTTTATTATTTCCAATATTGTGCCTTTTTATGTTTTTTGAATTAGTTTTTAATAATTAATTAAAACAATGAACAGTCAATATTATAGGTAAGAAACAAAAATTAAGACAATACTAAAATATAGTCAACAGGAAACAAAATCAACAAGAGGGGAGAAGAAACCCAAAGTTCTCTTTTAAAATAGACGTTTTTTAAAAAAGCTGCAACACAAACTTTGCCAGAAATATATATTAGCTTCCAGTTCTTTTCTAAAAGATAGAAAATGTTGATATGGCCAACAAGCACAAAGCATTTTCATTCCCCCCCCCCTGCTTACTTTCAAATTTCAAACTTAAAAACGTTTCCTTTGAACAACATGGGAGCTTCTGCATTATACCAATCTTTTCTGCTATTACCTTTTATTTTGATACCATCAAGTCCTAATGAGGATTTAACATTCTTTAAACCTCTAAGACAATATAACTGAATGTGGGAAAGATGTAAGATAGTGCAGACCCTTGATTAATATAGCAATAAAAGAATAAATGGATTTTTTGCTAAATAATGACCACAAAATGGAATTTGAAAAGAGATTTACTGATTTCCACAGATTATCTCATAACTGCTACCCCACTCCAGCTTTAAAAATGACTCCTAACCCTCTTTCCCTGACAGGTATTCCTAGGCGTGGGTTTTGAGACTATCCCTCAAAATCCCTTTCTCCGTAGTAATTCTCTCCTCCTGCTAAGAGGGAGTGCTCAGCATTGCTAACTTTGACTGGCAGTTCCACTCCACAATCCTTGCAGAGATAACCAGGCATGAGGCCTGAACATTACAGGCAGGGGATACATAAGCAGCTGGGGTAATATCCGCTGGCAGCAACTTAAATAAGATATCTTTTTTTCTCAGATCTGCATGAAAACATTCCGCTGCCTGAGGCAAACAAAAAGACAACACCCCTTGCCTTTTTATATTAAAAAAGAGCAACTGGGCTTGTAGTTAACAGGGTGATGGTTCAACAACCCGAAAATGCTTTGTTTATTCAGGAGGAATAAGCAAAGGATATTCCTGTTCTCCATCAACTGCTACCTGAGACATTTCTTCATTGCTGGCTGATTTCCTAATCTTTACATAAACACTCTGCTGAATATTAATCATGTTTAGCCTTTCCCAACCTAAATGCAGATTTCAACTCCTGCAATTCTCTAGCCAGCATGGCCATTGCGGAGAAGCCTAGGTGTTGGAACCCTCCCATCTTCTGCATACCCAGAAGATAGTAAAGTTGGGCAAGACTGTCTTAGAACCTTCTGACATCAACATTCTGATAATATGGAAGCTCCCAAACATGTTAATCCAACCTCCTCCTGAGAACCTTTTGTCTGGAGGGGCAAAGCCAGAGTATGACAAATTTGGTGGTGGGACTGACACACAGTCTTAATCTCCTACATAATGTCCCCTTATGCTGACATATATATTTGGGAGCAATCTCACATATTTGTTTTAAGAATAAATTTTAAAAATTTCTATATGTGTAGCTAAGGTTAATAAAATAGCTAGCACATTGCAAAGGGTCGTGTGTGAGCATTTTCATAATGATAACAAGCCTGAGATTCGTTTTGTGCAGAGAAACTTACCAGTTTTTCTGTTACACTGCTCATAGTTCCATTTGTTATTTCTCTTGGAGGTTGTGAATCAACTTTGTATGTGAATATTGGGCGGTCATTTTCGATTCGCAAACTAATAAACTTGTCCTATAATCCAGAAATAATGTTTTATGCAAAATAATACAGAAATAGGCATTAACTGAAACAGGCATATTTTCTTTTATTCTAAATATCATAATATTTAAATCTTTTCCTAATAGTCTGATTGTTTCAGGTTTCATTTTTTAAAGAAAAAATGCATTGTTCCTTTTTAGGTGGAGAAAGAGGGCTATCCTTTCCCACAGATTTACAACTTGAAACATTTTTGAGCAACAACTGGAGAGTATTGTTGGGAATGACTGATTGAAGCCAATGAAGACCAACATTTTCACATCCAACTATAAATCCAGCTACAAATCCAACATCCAACTATTTTTCATTTTTATTCTATGAGAAAGCCATAATGCATCTTTCTGCTTTGTCATTCGGGCTGCTTGTTTCTATCACCAGACAACTAGAAAATCAGAAACCTGAAATAGGAATTTTATATATGCTCATGAATACAGGCAACAATAGCCCTACATTTGCTTGAGCACAGGCCAAGACTAGCAAAATATATGAATTAAAAGGGCAGAGGTTCTAACAGGTGAATATTGCATTTTGCTTACTGCCATTCAAGCCCAGCTACCATCCCTATATCTTTCATTTTCTTCAAGTGAGGCAGTAGCTCATGAAGCATCAGGGATTGGATCTGAGTGCTCAGTCTGATCTTTATAGCTACATTCAGAGACTACAATGATCATTTTTCTGTTTATTTAGCCCCCCCCCAAAAGACTCAGCATAAAGTTGTGAGAAAGTTAAGGTTATGTTCCAAAAACTTCAAAGCATCATAAGGGCCTAGGAAGTATTACTAAGCTGATCTGCTTGACACAATATTAAGGTCTGAAAAATGAGGTTCAGAAAATATTATGAAACCTAAGCCGCACATCTGTAACCTAAAGGAAAACATAAATTCTGCACTCCACAGTTTATGGCTAAATAACTCTCCAGGTGATATTTGAATATTCCTAGCTTACTGAGAAAAACAATGAAAACAATTTATTGCAGTTAACAGATATTAGCAAATTACAGCTGAGAAAGTAAATTCTCAACATGTCCAGAATAACATTTCAATATCTGTATACCTATATTTAAAATATTTTAAAAACTATTCCCTATCTTTTGGGATTATGCTAGTTAATACATAAACTGTTTATGAGATGCCTTTATTATTGTTTAAATAAAATATTACTGAAGAGACCCTCGGGATGGGTACAAAATGCAAACCGATAGTTCAGTTTTCCCACTCAGCTGGCCCCAACTCAGAAGGCAACATCACCCACCAACAAACTCCATATAGTGGAATGAATGAGGAATCTGGATAAGATGAGATCACTCCTTCGCTGGACATTTTTGTAAGTTTTCATTAAAAATATTTAAGCAGCTATTCTTGTTTCTTTAAGTCTTAAACTATGAACAAAATAATTGGGTATTTTAAAACTTCCTCCAGATGCATTTAAGTTAAGGTAACATCATTCCTTAATAAGAGAAAAAAAGATTTAAATGAATTAAGAATAATCTTCTTTCTTTGATGAAACTTAGGTCTTGGGTTGAAGAGTATAATGTACTACATAAATACGTATACACACATACTATACAAATACATTGTGTACATACATACTTATAAAATAGATCTCTGCGATGCACTTCCACCAAGTCTATTTTTTTTATATCACAAAACTATCAAAACTGTTTATGAATAATTTTTCCAACAGTACAATACAGTATATGTTGGAATCTGAAATGACTGGTTATTTGAATATGTGTTTCAAATTATTTTCAATTATAAGTTAATAGATACAAATTTGGGGTTAGTATTGACGTATTTACATTGCTTCAGAAATATTTATTTGTATGGATCTTCCTTTCCCTGTGCCTAATTTCATTCTTTTTTCTTCTCTGCCACCTTCCAGTTTGCCTGGAAACGTTTACATGAATATTAATTACCTGATTTGCTGCAAAGAAAACCAACCCGACATCTGAAGCAGTTTGAATGGTTTGTTCATATCTTATGACTCCTATGCCTGGAGAAGCCTTTATTTGTGCATAACCTATGCCTTCAAAGTAAAATTCAGCAGATTGTTCTCTGTATCTGAAATAAAGAAATCTGCGGATGAAAATACTACCATCCTACCAAGCATATTTGATATATCAAGAAATGTTTTAAACAAAGAAAACAGTCAAACTAAGTGAAAATTGTGTTTCCCTTCACAAGGAAGTAAACTATATGTTAAAGATACAATCATTCCGTCAGTTTGTTTTTTTATTCTTTTTAACAGTCCAATTGCACATTTATGAAGTTTAAATAATAGCTTACACTTGGTTTTTTGAATTATAAAATAAAGCTGTGTCTGATAAGAAATTGAAAGTTAACCAAACTTCCTTTATCTTTCTTCAGCCTATAGATGAACAAATTTCCTTGAATTTCAAAACTCACTTCACAAGTTGCACTAAGCTATTTTTGTTTCAAACGTATTTATTGAATAAGTCACAATTCAAACATCATGCTAAGCACCAGTCCTCATTTCAAAATCATGATCAGTGGGTTCTCATAAAGAGCATGTTAAGAACCTCAGACATGATTCAAAGAGCTAGCATGGGACAATGGCTCAAAGACTGAACTAGGATAGGAGAACTCAGGTTCTCCACTTCCAGCCACTAAAGTTCTCTGGGTGACTTGGGACCACTTACAGTGTTTCAGTACCCAAGGGCAATTGGGAGGGGAAGGGAACTGAAGGAAAAAGTGCTATATAATCCTGAAGAAAGGTGGAGTATATATCAAATAAATAAAATACACTTGTAATTCAACTTTGATTTGAAGTGCGTGTATCACATTGCTTCAATAAGAAGCTTATAGCACCTGCACAAGAGTTAATCTAAAGTCTAAATCTATTTGAAGGGATCCACATAACCCGCCACTTTAAATCGATTCAGCAATTCAGTTTCAAGTTTTGATCCAATTGCTTATGCAAAGTCCTACCTAACACATTGTAATGGCATGTATGAATGATCTTGGAGAGACAGGGAGAAGAGCTGCAGACTAGACAAGTGTTAAATAAGAGGCAGCTCAGCCAGTAGAAGGAATGTAGATATGGCAAACATCTCAAAAGCGACCCTCCTTAGTTTGTTGGATTGTAAAGGTGAGGGGGGGGAGAGATGTATTTTCAGACTTGCAAGATTTTCTTAATGTAACCTTATAATAAAGATAGAACTAGTATTTCTGGGTGTGCTTCTCATCTGACTACCTTGCAAAGGATGATACATGTGAAGTCAAAAGCAAACAAACCATTGCTTAATGCAATGTGAAAGCTCAACCACAGAATAAGGGAAGTATCAGAGAATGCACATAATATTTTAACTGAAGCTCAGTGGGAATTGAAATATAAATTCTATGCTATACATGTGAAGGAGAACTTTGGCACACAGAAAAAAAGTGGAGAATAAGCTTAACTGTTGTTAGTCTGATTCCTTCTGCTCTCACTGACTGCATTCTTCAAGTGGTAATAAAATGCCTAGCCAATGCCAGCCTACATCACGCACTGGTCTCCTCAAAAATGAACCTAACCCAGGGGCATCCATAGGATCTACCTCTGTCATAAAAAAAAGACAAGAGCAGTTCTGTGCCATGAACTTCATCCCTTTAATACATGCACATATTGTCACGATACATGTAGAAAAAAAAATTAAGGCTTGCATCACATTGGCACCATACAGATTTTATCAATTTTCCATATGACTCTACATTAATGCCACTGACTCCATCTCCAAGATATCATCACTGGAGTCAGTACACTCTGAACGATATTTTGAAACTACCATTTCAGGGTGCGTCAGTCAAGGACTCCAGAGGGTACTTAAGTTACCCAAGCTCAAAGCTAAAAGGAGCCCTTCAATATTAATTCTGATCACTTGTCAGAAAATATTTCTTTGCCCTTGGGGGGAGGTGGTTACATAGTTTCACCATGTAGATCCTCAAAAATCATAATAACAAAGTTTCAGCCACCTATATTTGATCTTACAGATAACTAATAATACCTCACTAAATGGAGAGGAATACTTTATTGTAGATCAGATCCCAATAGATGGAAGGACAAGGGGTAGCATGGCTATGTACGTGACCAACTTAAAATCTGAATATGATTTTAAAAGATACATAGAGATTTTTGAAGGCTGATAAAAACTATCCATATCTGAATAGGAGAAACAGAATGTCATAGATTGTGCTTGATAACATTCCATAATAATTAAAGCACATCTAGTTTTAAAAAAATTACCTCCTGCATGGTTGCACCGCAGTAGTGTTAAGATTAAAAGTCCTCTTGAAATTGTATAAGCTGAAAACTCTGTCATTTAAGCTGTTTAATTCAATGCAGCCTTTGTAATGTTGATAGTCCAGTGTACTAGGAGGCTGTAAAAATAAGAACACTCTTCAAGAAAAAAATAGCAGCATATTTCTATAATGCTCAATACTATATAAACATAGAAATTGCAATTGTCATGACATTCTGTAGCCCCCAATGCATTTTCATTATTGCATTGCACATACCCAATCATTTATAACTATATTCAAAATTCCATATCCTTAAAATTCTAATTCTTAATTAAAAGAATTTAAAAAGAAAAGTTTTGGCTTTTAAGATTGCAAAAATAATTTTGAATATTTGGGATTGACTGATTCACTGAATATTCAGCCTAATAACTAAAAATCTCACTTCCACACAACATTCCTCAATTCCTCCAACTTATTTGGAAGTCAACCATGCAGTTATACTCATTCTTCAGAATAAAGAAAGCAGGCAGAGAAAATCATGAGACAATTGGTGTTTACTCTTCAGCTGATCAATAGGTATGCAAAATCAATTATCCCCTCAGTGTCCCATCTAAAACTACTGCAACAAAACCCTGTTACTCTGTAATGCAAAAAGAAAAGAAAATAGATTGAGAGCAGTTCTTCTATCTAGTACATATTTCTCATTAGCTGCAAAATAAATAAAAAAATCACACACTGACACATTTCTCACAGGAATAAAGATCTGGCTCTTAAGTTGTCATCCTTACAGTATAGGAAAACTGTGAAAGTAGTGTGGTATCAAGTCAAGTTTGCAATCAAATACTTCTCACAAAGCCTTTAGCCATAGTTGCAAGCTAGAGTGATAAATGAAGTGGAAGAAATGGGATAATAAATCCTAAAGGATGCTAACAAACATACATCTGGAATAGGAGGCTGAAGTTGCCTTCAGGGGCAGGAGAGGGGAAGGAAGAGGTGTTCTAGAATAAGCACAATCCCCCCACCCTGACTTCATATTATAAATAAAATAAATACAGTTAATAGCATGCCCTCATTCACAAATGAAGTTGGAATGGAAATTTTGAGCTCAATAATCTGTAATCAGAGCATTGCATTCCTGTTAATACCATGCTGAAGAAAGAAAGAAAACAGACAGTACTCCAGCTAATGGTATATGATATTTTAAGTCTTTTTTTACATGGGATGACAATTTTTGATTATATCAAACAGCAAACAGGAGTTTTTTGGAATGTAATTGAGATTCTAACTAGCCTACTGATTGTAAGAGATGTATATAAGGCTTATAAAGTGGGTTATTGTCTCTGTAATAAAGAACAATAGAATTCTTGGTTGCAAATTTATGGAAAATATAGTTAAAGAATGTTTACTGAAATATGCAAACAATCCCACAGTTTACATTCATCCAAGTAGCAAATGGATAATTTTTAGATTGTTCAGATTAAATTTTCTTTGAAAAGATTGAAGTTGAATATTGGGAAAGTAATGAAAAAGATGGCAATGTGCTAAATAAGCACATTATTTAAAACAAGAGAAACACAAGATGTAATCACTGAAACAATGGGCAAAGAATCACAGATATATTAATTTACAATTTTTCAATTGTATTTTAATACAAGTAATTTTATGATCTTGATGATATGACAGATTAACAGCAAATGAGTAATATTTTGAGTGAATTTGATATTCAACTGTTACTACAGGATTGTGCAGGGATTTTGAAAGCAGCTTTGAAACTTAAGAGATATTTGAGACAGTTCAGCTGGTGAAAAGTAGAAAGCCTCCAGCCTAGATGGTTTTTCTATTAAATGGTATAAATATTTTATAGATATTTGGGGCTTGATATTCTAAGAGATTTATATTAAATAGTTTACATACTATTAATTGCCTTTATCTTTTATGAGGCTTATATAAACTGAATTTAAAATCAGATAAAGATTCTAAATTGTATGGAAAGGTATAAACCCATATCATTAATTAAGGTAGACATTATTAACTGTTTTGTTGGCTAGATCATTGCAGTGAGTGTTAACATACATAATTTATCCATCTCAGTCCAGATTTATTAAAACTAGACAGCAGAGAATTTACATTTATTAATAGATATTTTGGACATAGCTCAAGATGTATTAGATTCTGCTGCATTAAAATCTTTAGAAGCTGAAAACCTTTTGAAATGGTTCAGATTAATTTTCTAAAGCAAGTTACTTGTGGATATGGATTTCTACCTTCTTTAATTATACAGATTGCAATTATATTTGAGAGCCAGTTTGGTGTAATGGTTAAAGGTATTAGGCTAGAAACAGAAGACCAGGAGTTATAATCCTACCTTAGGCATGAAGCCAGCTAGAAGCCTCTCTCTAACATCCTGGAAGAAGGCAAATGCCATGCCACTTCCAAAAATGTGGCCAAGAAAACTCTGTGAATTGTCCATGTTCAATTTTACTCTAAAAATAGATGGCCTTACTTTACTTGAAAGTATATGCAGAATCTGAAATAGTAACTTTAAATCAATTATTTTATAATTATTATTTTAAGGAATTTCAATGGCTTCACACACTTTTTTTTTTTGCCTAATATACCACAGGAGTAATATAATTTAACTGAAGCCTGTCTTAAGCAGATGCTTCAGAGGCTTCAAAGAAACTGAAGTATTCTCGTTTTTGATGAAATCTGCTTCTGAAATCAAATTGATTTTATATTTATATTAAAAAAATAAAAATGCAATAGGTTTGACAAATCTATACATTCTTTTAACCTTTTTCTATAACTCCAAAAATCAAACAGATCATGGAAGCTGACTAATTTGTTCCATTTTCAAAAGTTTGCTTCTTTGTTTCAAAGCTCAATAATGCTTGACACAAAATTTGATCAAAAATAAACAACATAATAACCTCTCAAGGTATATCATGCAGTGGAGATATTCTTTCCAAGTACTTTTTTGTAAGAACAATATGATAAAATTATGAGAAGAGTCATTTATTGGATTACAAAAAATAATGATCTATTTTTTTTAATATTTGCATAAGACATAAAGCTGTTACCGTAAATTCTGGTGGATATCCTCCCACATAGAAGACTACTTTGTCAGGATCCAAGTTAAGAAGAGTGTTACTATTCCTACTGGGAATTTGAAAAGGTTCATATTTGATTGACAAATCTGAGGGTGCAGCATGCTTGTATTCTAATTCTGCATACTGGTAAATTCTAGAGAAGAAGAAAAATGCATAAAACTTCCAATATGAGTGCAAAATGATTGGAAAGGATCTATTTTAAGAGTCCATACCTCTTAAATGTGATTTGATCCAAAGCTATGTCCCTGGTGTTTTTCTCATACATTTTTTCCGTCACTCGTATTTCATATTCAGAGCCTCCTAGACTATAGGCGCAAATAAGATGACCACCACGAATAGCCATACCAATATAGTTGGAACGCTGAACACGAAAGCTTAAGTTAATTCTTTAGACAACATATTATATAATCCTTTTTTAAAAAAATCAGCAAATATAACACCTGCAAAGGAGGAGTATGCAAGCAAGATCATCAGGTCGGGTACTTGTTTTCAATTTTGTCTCAGTCTGTTGAGATTAAAAAAAAATAAATAAACTCCCACATAAGCTTGTGTTCACCTTGGGACAAAAGCTGCCTTAGAGATAAATCTAAATTCAGTATAGGTATTCAATTCAATTGGATGGTTAAAATTCTCCACAGAACCCATGGTATTTACAATCCTCTAATTATCTGATAGATAATGCTTTCTCCCGCCCAGAACAAACCTCCAGAGATCCACTGCCGCTCCTCCCAATCTCCATCCTGGGTGTTGGAGGCCAGGAGGAGGCGTCCCCCACCCAGAACAAATCTCCAGAGATCCACTGCTGCCTCTCCCAACCTGTTCTGGGTGTGGGAGGCCTCCCCACTCAGAATGGACCTCCGGAGACCCACTGCCATTGCTCCTGACTTCCGTTCTGGGTGTGAGAGGCCCGGAGGCCTCCCATGCCCAGAATGGAGGTTGGGAGCCGCGGCAACAGATCTTCAGAGGTCTGTTCTGGGCAGGGGAAGCCCAGAGGCTTCCCCTGCCCAGAATGGAAGTTGGGAGCAGTGGCAGTGGGTCTCCGGTTTGTTCTGGGCGAGGGAGACCTCCTGCAGGCCTCCAATGCCCAGAACAGAGGTCATAATGGCGGCTGCATGGCTCCAGAGGTCTCTTCTTGGCAGCAGAGGCTCTTTGCAAAGATGGCAAATGGCTTTGCAAATGGATGGAAGGCTTTGATGTTTTAGCACTTACCTCCATTTGCAAAGCTTTTTTGCTGCAGATCTCGTCTAGGCCTCCGTTTGCAGAGAACAGAGTCCTAAAGTACTGTGAGGTCATGCAAGATCAGTAGGATGAGATCTCGTGTGATCTTGCAGTACTTTACATCTCCATTCTCTGTGAACACACGGAAGGCCTGAAACAGCAAAACAGCCAAGAAGTGAAGGCTCTCTAGGGAGACCCAGGGCGGGGGGAGGGTCATTTGTAAGGGTGAATGACTGCTGTGGTGCAGCAACATTCATAATTTCGGGACTTTTTCGTAAACACTAGGTGGTGCTTATTGAGTAATTTTGAACATTCACTAAGGGAACATTCCTAACTCGGGGATTACCTGTATATACACAAATGCACACGTAGTAAACCCTGATTAACAGATTAAGAGATGAAGTGGTGCCTATTTCAGCCAATGTCCTTTAATAGGTGAATCAGACTTATATATGTGTCTAAAAGTTTCATACATGGTTCACAGCATATGGAAAACACACAATGTCCAAAGCTTCGCATGAAACAACAGGATTATAACATTATATTCAAAGAACCAATTAGAAGAATTAAAATAGGATGGGTAATTAAATAATTCATGATAGTACACATTTGCTGTTTTTAGAAAGTAATTATGTGCCTGCTTTGACATAATGACAGGAGCTTGGCTCTATTTTTAGCTATAATTCTGTTTATTTTCTGCATTAACGATATATTTGGAAGATAATTTTGAACGTTTATTCATATGATAAACCCCAAATTGAAAATAACAAGTAAATAATTTATTGGGGTGGAGGAAGTCACAGAAAGTATGGTTATTAATATTTTAGACCAGCTTATTGTTTAGTGCCTAAAACTGGTGAGACATGATCACTGACACACAGGCCAAGAAAACCCTTACGTAAACATGGAACTGATGTCTCAAGGTCCAGAATAAAGTAAATATTTTGATTCAAAACAGTAGAAGTCTTAGGATTTGCCTAATAAACATAGAGGTTACTTTCTGCATTCTGTAGTAGACTGACATTTTGTTTACATATGATTTCTTTCATGACAGAGTGACTCTTTTTTAAAATTTTGGAACACTGTTACATTGTTTTCAGTTTATGAATTTTTTATTGATCTAATCAATATTGCTTGCTATTATTGCATGTGATCTTCAAGGATGTATTTAAAAATTAAGCTTTATGATTCTCCATACATAGTACAATATTATTTATTGTTATTTTCCCTCTGTTCCTGATTTTTTTCTTTTTCTTGTTTTGTTTGCTGATTTTTTTTCCTTATCATTTTTGGCATATTAAGGTTATACAATTTTAAAAATGCTATCTCAAATTAAACAGCAGTGAAGAAGGTGCCTAGTGCCATATTCAAAGATACAAACACATTGTGCTTCCAGCTCATATACAGCGTAGCAATCCACAACAGGGTCCTTTTTGGGGGGAGAATGAAGAGCTTTTAGAGATAAGAGAATCCAATAATTTAAAGGTTCTGGATTGAGACCATGTTATAGCCATGACTTTCCCCAAGATGAGGAGATGGCCTCTGCAACAAGCAGAATGCCTCTCTTCACCTCAATTTATTTAATTATGGTCAATGACCAGCAGGGTTAAAAAAAAAAAACAATCCTCAGAAGCAATATTAAAGGCAAAATTAAAAAATAAAAGTTTTAGGCTTAAACTCAAAATTGCAGAAAAAAATGAATAAATTATAATAAAATAAAATATATTTTGGCTATAGATTTATGATAATGGCTCAATAAGAAATAATCAATGCTTACATCTTTGTTACCCAGATACATGACAAACATATCAGATGTCTGCGGTTGTGACATGTCTTCCTTTTTATTAGGCCTTTGTAGAAGGAAAGAAAGGAACGTGTAGCCCTTCAGATCATCCAGGATATCAGGAAGTCGAACCTCAACTCCCGATTTGCCATTGAATTTCATAGGGATGGCCACCTAAAATAAGGTTTTTTAAGTAATTACAAACTTAGGAAGCAAAACAAAACTTCAATTTACACAGAATTCAGTATTTACAGTATATCATTCTTAAACAATTCAACCAACTTGGACTTACACAGTTTTGTGAATATTACTCCTGTCCCCATTGGCCTGACCCATGTAGGCATCCTAAGATACCTAGGAATATTTAGGTAAGTATGTGAGAATAATTTTTAAAAAGAAAACAAGACATTTTTTGCCACACACCTTATTTGCAGCATCCCTGGCTTGCTGTATGAGCTCCCTGATGCGATTTATATTCTCAGTTATATTGCTTGTTGATATGACTTGCTGGTTGATATTTGTAATCTTGTTAAACAGATCTGGGAGCATGCTTGTTAAGTTATTTACTGTTGAAAGCATTTTAAAATGAGGGAGAAATATAGGATATTACATATTAAATAGTGTTTGCCAGTCTACATATTTATTAAAATTATGGCTAACATAACTATAAACTTAATTTTTAGTTATTAAAAATACACTAGTTTAATTACTTGTCAAGTATTAAACCCAAGTGGGCACAGAAAGGAAAATGATAATTGACTAGCTTCCTATGCCCTATTTTGTTTTCAAGAACACAAACTAGAAGGAATAGCTACACTGTTAAGATTAAACGTATGAGAAGCCTTTTCCAGTCTTTCACATCCTCCAAATTTCTTGAACTACAAACATTATTCACCCATACCCTACATTCAAGTTGAGGAATTTGAGACTCATCTAAACACCCACTGGGAAACAGAATTATTATTTTGGAGGAAACATGACTAGTATTGTATTATAAGTCCAATAATCACTACAGCTCTCTAACAGCGTTATACAACA
Source organism: Crotalus tigris (assembly GCF_016545835.1). Classification (NCBI taxonomy): domain Eukaryota; kingdom Metazoa; phylum Chordata; class Lepidosauria; order Squamata; family Viperidae; genus Crotalus; species Crotalus tigris. Next base: position 1,081,378 of record NW_024100552.1, on the reverse strand, counting down.
GAAAGTGGAACTTTTTCCTATATACAAAATGAGGCTGATGCAGGAAGTGACAGAGTTGCTTCACCATATAAACTTTCTTCAATTTAACACATTAAACCTACCTGTGATCTGTTAAACCTAAACCTACCACAAGAAGTTAAACCTACCCATGACTTGATTCCTAAAATCATGACAAGCTGTATTCCCAGCTGTTTCAATCCAATGACTATGACATTAAAATGGAGGAAGGGGATTCAAATATTTTTACTCCTGCTTAGATTTTATCAAACTCTTATTCTCTAAAATTAGATATCCTAGAGCTGCCTTCCATATGTCTATGCTATTTAGGTTTTGACAGGTGTTGCTATGCAACTTCTTCAAAGAGATTATTCTACAGCGAAAATCTAAATTATTTTGAGTTTTGACCATTCCAGAAAATTCTCCACAACGTTTGGTTCCATAACACTCACAGGGTGTGTCTGCTAAGTGATGACTCAATAGGAGTTTTAACAACTGTCCTTTTTCATAAAAAATATCATATGCAAACTTGAACATTAATTTAAAAATAGTTTAAGGAATCCACGTAAAAGAAAAAAGCTACCTGAACGGCTTGCTTCTCTCAAAGCCTTGTTGAAATCAGTAATCTGTACATTTTCATAGGTCTGCTTTATGTTCTCAACTCCAGCTTTAATTGGGTCCAGTTCACTGAGTACATTTGTAGTAATATTGTTGGCATTCTTAATCATGGTATTTGCAGTTGTGATTAAGCTCTCTATATTATCTAGTAGGCAGATAAAGTGGCATATAAATTCAGGGTAACATTTATTTTTAAAATACAATGAAATGTAAAATGCTCTCTACTGAAATACATGAGGCTTAGATTCTGCACTATTGTAAGTAAGTATGTAATTTCTATACAATTCTTTTCTTTTCTTTTTTTATTTAATGCTTTTTTATAAAAAAAATAATGTGTACAATAAATCCAACAAAATGTACATTAGTAAAAACCCACATTCTATTACTTACCTCTCTTTATTCCCTGGAGATTATTTTGGAATGCTCTAAGAACTCCCTGTACTGTAGTTTTTTTGTGTTCGGCTTCCTGAAGTTTGCTCCTCATATCATCAAGTGCTGGACTGAGATCTATAAAATAATCCACTATAAATCATCCTGATAATTATGGATTGTTCTCATTTTAATACTAATAGTAGTTTTACTATTCATGCTCTTATAACTCACTGCTTTCTGATAAGGTTTCTCTGCTTTCCTCTTGTCATTTTTTTGCCCAGGTTGCCAAACCATGAATCCATCACAGTCAAATTCATTTTCACTTTAATCCTACTAGGCAAATTTAACTACATTGAAATATGACTGGTTTGAGCGTTTTAGAAATATCACATGAATTGATTCAGAGCCTTTCCCAGATCATTTACAGTTACTGGTAGTCAATGGAAGGAATCCATCTCAAACAATTCTGGAAGCTGAACTCCATACATCTTAAAGCTGCCAATACTGTAAAAGACTAGTGCAAGTAGAAACCACTAGATTTTGTAGCCTCCCTTCTCACACACGCAGCTTTTACTAGCTTGAGTTTTGTAAGGTCTGTTTCTCTGAAACTCATTCTGTTGAAAAGCCATCTTAAAAGAAAGAAAAGCACTTTCACTACTAACTATTATACTCTTTTTATCAAATGTGGTGACTGTGATCTAGGCTGATGTGAAAACTGCCAATTTCCGAAAAGGAGTCAGTCAGTGGTAAATATAATTTAGCTTCTAACAAGATCAGGCCTGGAACAATAGTAGAGGATGAAAACATAAAGCTTTATATTGTGTTTTGTAATGCTTGCAATATATGGTGTGCTGAAGATACCTTGCAATGTCTTTTGTGTTTCTCGTGCTTTGTTCAACACTTTTCCACTGTTGGTTTTCAGTCTTTCAGCCATTCCAAACAGATCTTTTTCATCCACTATCTGAAAATGAAGCACTGCCAGGTAAAAGGTTTGTACAGCAAAAGAAGTACAAATTCATCATCCAAGCCACCAGTAGCAGAATTGCTGTAATTTTTTTGTGTGAATTCAGAAGACTTGGAACTGGAGGTTGGTGCAAAATGAAGTAAGTGGCACAGAAAGAGGGCTAGGACAGAGCAATATGCTCCAGAAACAGAGCTGTTACAATACAAAAATCTATTTCTTTTGAAGTTTATTTAAGTAGCCAAACTCACTCTCTCTCTCTCTCTCTCTCTCTCTCTCTCTCTCTCTCTCTCTCTCTCTCTCTCTCTCTCTCTCTCTCTCTCCCTCTCCCTCTCCCTCTCCCTCTCCCTCTCTCTCTCACACACACACAGAGTAGCTATTTTGTAACAAAAAAAAATGTGCATCCCTCACAAATCTCCTGGCAATCTAAGATGTTTCTAGTGTTTCCTACCAAAGCTATCATACAGCAATTATTTTTTCTTAAGAATTTGTTTGTAGGAAGAAAAAAAAACATGGCAATTACAAATGTAAGTTAATGTTATCTTTTTCCCCAATAAATTTCATTTGAAGCAGAGTAATTATCTGGAAACTGAGAAGGTACATAGTTGTAAAGCCAAGACAAAAAAACTAATTAAACAGCATTCTGATGAGAACAATTACATATATCTAATATGCTTGGTCTCCAATCATTTCTCCCAAGGGTCACACTGAAAATCACAATTTAGTGCCAACTTTGGGAAATCTCCAGAAATTGCACTCCAGGTTTCTAGAAGTTATGTGAGGTCTTAGGACCTGTCTCAATACGTTACAGACCTACAATGCAATAGATAACATGTTAAGTTTGTTTATTTTTCTACTGGGCAGGAAGAGCACAGTCTGAAAGTAGTTCTACATCCATTACCTTGTCATAATTAGACCAGATCTTGCTTTGAGATTTAGGCTTGCAGTGACTATTCTTTTCTACAGAAGTAAAAGATCAATTAAAATAGTCCATTAACATGGATTCATGTTCTGAGGATCTTCTTATAGTTTGGTTGGTACCCCTCTTAAAGAATTAGCTTTTGCTAAGATTGCTCATTTACTCTTACAGTGTAGCACAATGTTCAGCCTGTTAGCATCTTACATTAAGGCAGTTGGCTCATTGGAGACAACTAAAATCCTGTCTTCAGAATTTATACAGGCAGGCTAGGTTTCTACAGTTGGCCTTCCCAGCCTTCCCAAACAATGCTAACATCTCAGATCTACTTCCTTCATTGAATTTATTTATATTAAAATATAAAGCAATTCTGTATGCTGTGCATTTAGAATACTCTTACTGATAAAGCTGAATCTGCTGCACTTGATGCTTTGTTGGCTGCTTCTTCTGCTGCTCTAATAATATCAGTAATGTTCTCAAAAGTGTTAACAGCTCCCACAGCACAGGTCACTATCTCGTTCTTACTGGCATTCTTCTTGAGTCTGTGTGGCGGGGGGGGGGGAGGAAGCCAAAATATAGTACAGGTGTCAGGAAAATTAAAATATTTTAGTTGATACTTTGGTTTTCATTAATTACTGTCAAAAGAAAGAAAGAAAAGAAAAGAAAAGAAAAGAAAGAAGGAAGAAGGAAGGAAGGAAGGAAGGAAGGAAGGAAAGAAAGAAAGAAAGAAAGAAAGAAAGAAAGAAAGAAAGAAAGAAAGAAAGAAAGAAAAAGGGAGAGATGGATAATCTAGCACTTTGCTATTTTATTGAACACAGCATATTTTGTATGATAGGCTAATTTGAAATACTGTACTGCCATTTAAAGAAGAGACTATCATCAATTTGAAATAAAAACGAATCCATTCAGGAAATAGATTTTTAAAAAATGGAAATGTGTCTAGTTTCATCCCTGATTATTTCTCGGAGGGATGGTTGGGAATGGATGGGATTAACTAGGGGAGGGCATAGTCTAAACCAGTATTTGTTAAACCATGGTTCAAGAACCCCTGGGTCTCCCAAAAGTTCAGGGATTTGCAGAATCAATATTATTAGCCAAATATTCCTTATTTGGGCCCCTCTTCAGGAAACTTAATTGTGCCCCCAGTACTTTAAATGTCATTCATCTCTATAGTACAGTACAGCAACCACCCTCTTCCTCTTAAATCAGTTTCAGTATAACTAGATAGTTTACCTTTCCAACAGAAAGGAACCATAATCCAATGTATAAAACACTTCAAGCAAGGAATAAACCATTCTAAAACAATTTATTTATAAAACTGAAGACATACTCATCCAACTTTCTTGCCAGGTCTTGTAAAGAGTTAGCATACATTTCCGCTTTCACTACCAAAGGTTCCTTACTGGACGATAAGAATTGGTTCTTCAGTTTTTCATCCAGATCTTTCTTTGCTCCATCCAAATTGGCAGCTAGGCTTTCATATTCCTGGAATTAGAAGAGAAATTTATGAATTGTGACTAACAATATGCATTACATATCTATAAGAAATAAGTGGCAAGCTTTTGTTTGCTTTAATTTCTTATATAAACCCAAATGGCTGTGCATTTGAACACAATATGAAGATTGCATACAGCAGATGAGCTAGAGATGCCTTTTTTCATATGTGAGTAGTAACAGCTCCTATATTTTGCAAGCAGTTACTACTATCTACAAGAAAAAGTCATTATGGGTAGTATATTCTTATTTTCATCATAATATGAATGTTATTTTCCTCCTTTCAGCCTTATACAAGCATTAATTCTTTCACATTTACCTCCTTACTCTTCTGGAACAATTCAAATATACTGTTTGTTTGAGACACCGATGTTTTAGCGGAATTCAGAAGATCCCATATAGCACTCTGTTGCCCAGTCATCTCTTCTGTCTGTTTCTGATAGAAAAATAAAAAGTGATTCCCCTTTTTAATGCAAAAATAAGTTCTGTGGCATAGTATAATTACTATTTATATATTAATTTAAATATGATTTTTATATACTGCCACAATCATACGCAGACTCTTGGTAGCTCAAAGTATAAAAAGAAAAACAATAACAATAGAAATTTTATAAAATAAAGTCAACAGACAATCCTAAACTCCAAAAGATTTGATGTCAGCTTTCTGTTAAAACTTTGTTTCAAAAGCTTCTATCAGCACTGAGGCCAAACACATTTCTCATAGGAAGCCATTTCAGACGCTGGGCCAACAATAGAAAAACAACTTCCTGAAAATAGTGAAAGGCTACCAGCTGCTCTCCCAGTAGTTGGGAATGGTTAATATCAATATAATTGGGGTGAAAGTGGCTGGGCTGATTCCAGAAGAGAAATGCAAAGCATTAGAAGGTTTGCAATTCAGCCAATATCTGACTCATAATCTCATTTGGTGATATGGTATAACATTTTTTAAGAAGGTGGAAATGTAGATCTGGTATAAAATGACAGTGGATCATGAGGTGTGAAAGCGAAGGGTTTTTCTTTTGAGCTATTTCCTCAGAAACATCTTCAGCAAATAAATAATCAAATTAAACAGAGGCATTGTTCTGTGAGGTATCGGAATTCTCAGAGTCTGGGAAAGAAGAGAGAGGTTTTCAAAACATGGCAGCTAAATAGAAGACAGATGTTTCAGTCTCGCCACTTAAGCGAGATGTCAATCCATTTTTTAGGGATTCAGTGACAAAGAAGTTCAAACAGTTCATCAACACTCCATCTTCATGTACCCACTAACAAACTAGGACTGGTCCATACTCTTCTAGTTACTAAAATTTTGTAACCTGGCATTAAACCTGATTTATGAGAATATCTGTGAATTTTTCTCCCTTGGTCATATGCTGCTGTTAGGTGCTTAAATTACCAAACATCTGGGTTCATATGGTCCTCAAGGACTTGAATGAGGTCCCTTTTATCCCCTAAAATCAACCCACTTAGTGCATGATTTATTTATGCTTTGTCTTTCTGCACAGAGACATGGATATCAGAGGTGACGTTTCCATCCATTCAGCCCTGTGCCTAATGTGTCCTGCCCTTAAAGGACAACTTTGTGGCTGAATTTAGCTCCTAGATAAGTCCAGTGCCTCACTCATTCTTGCCTATTTTCAAAAGGAAAGACCTCCCACTTGAGGAGATCTATTCTTTGAAAAGAGTCTCTTTGGCAACCAAGAGAAAACGCTATTCTGCAGAAAACCTATCTTATATTCATTGCTGAAGAATTATTTCTTTTACTGAACAGTGATGAATATCTTAGGTATTTGGCAAGGAAACAGAACATGAAATAACAATTTTTACATATCCTGGTATGATTGGGTCAGTCATGGTACTTGCAGGACAAAAAGAATGGGCTGGGGCATGCCAGATGACTAAACATTTGCTTAAATATGTCTTTAAGTAAACTATATTATAGCGTTCTAAAAAAATAAAATAGCAAAAAAAAAAAAAAAAAACCATAGGAGAAATCTAATTCACAGGATCTTTTACAGAATTGTCTTGAAAAAGGTAACAGATCTATTAACACTTGCAATAGTTTTTGCCAAATTTTCTCCAAATTATGGAACTTTCCCTATTTAATGCAACATGCATAAAGACCATAAGCCTAGATAGGTAAGTAGGTAGACAGGTAGATAGATTTACCTTAATCTCTTCCAAGAGGCGTTTATTTTCTCTATTTAAATTTTCAGCTAGCTTGGTTTGTTCCTTTGCCTCTCTCAAAGATTCATGAAGATCATTGAGCTTGGACTCATATTCATTTAGTGAATCTCTCACAATTTTAATGAGCCCTTGGTTGTTTGCTTTACGCTTTTCTAGTTCATTCCTTATTCGATCTAGCACTATGCAAAATGAATAAAGCAAAACAGGAATAAATTAAATATCCTATGAGCATTAGGTCCTTCAAGTCCTTTTATCTCACAGTCTTTCTATAAATTAATTTCTCATCAAGAAATTATTTTTAGTTGAGTAAATCACCTGGCCTAGTAAGTGTAAATATAGATAGGGATTATCCATCCATTCTGTATATTATTATATTTCCAAATTTTCTGTAAAGACTATATGACTGCAAAAGCTCAACTCAAGTCCTGAACTAGTTTCAAGCAGCAACAAAGTACAATATTTTTGAGTGACTATTGGCAGTTTTCTTCATTATTAAACCACAACTACCTTCACACCCATCACAAACTCAGTGAGCATTTCCAGATAAGGCAGCAGTCTTTCTCCATCTATTCCCACCTCACCCAATCAAGCCATTTCTACCCAAAATATTTACAGTTTATAGTTCTTACAGTGTTGGGTTTTCCCTTTTTCCTTTTCTGCTTCCGTTAGCTGTTGGTCAAAATTATGGCTTCTCATTTCATCGATCATTTGCTGAGCTTCCAGAAGCTGTTTTGCAGAGGGTTTGGTAGGCACAGAGGTTCCTTCTGTAGAAGTGCCGTCTATCTGTCCCAAGAGAACTGACAAGAAAAACATAATTTGAATAAATAAGAGACTTTTACCAAACCCTATTACAAAGATATGTGGTGTATTTTTAAAGTAGGATTGCAAGTATGTGCTCTTCAGTGCAGTTGGAGGTCTCTCCAGGAGTCACATCAATTTGTGGGAATTTGTTAAATATATTTATTAAATATATGAGAAATAACTACATTAATTATAATAGGTTTTGTCTTGCTTTGACCACTTCTTGGACTGGAGCCCTAGCAAACCAATCAAAAATCAGATAAAATACAGAAATACAGAATGGAAAGATGGAACTTTCCATTCAATATATTATAAGTAAATTATTAATAACATTCTAATTTATCTCAGTCAATAGAAACTGCCAATGTTCACAAAGCTTATCAAAACATTGCAGTCTTATCCATGACTTCTCAGAAGTAAAGTTAATTTAGCTTAATGAGACTTACTCCTGAATACATGGCTCTATAATAATAATATATCTTCCTTGATAGATGTCCTAGGCTGATCCCTCTCCTTTTAGTCATATGAGCAAGGTGTGACACTTTTATGTATTAAGAGGATAACCCACAAGTCAAAGATAAAAAGTCTATGGATATTATGGCTATCATGAAGGTGTCAAACACATCCTTGGGGGAGGGAAATTGCCTCATGTCTTAAAACAAATGATTGGGCTGTTTTAGACAACTATTCTCCAATATCCACATTCTAGGGAAGATCGTAGAGAAGGTGGTAAGTTAGCAACTATCTAGAGAACTCTGGAAGAAATGGATTGTCTCTAGATCATAACAGCTAGAATTCAGATCTGGGTATCAGAAGGAAACTGCAATGGTCATCCTAGAGAATAACCTTTTAAAGGCCAGGGATGAAGGAATGAAACCCAGCATTGACTGGGGTATCCCTCTAAGCCAAACACAAGGACTAAGGGACTCTCCTCCTTCTTGAGCAGGTACTTCCAGTTGGTGAGGCATAGAAATTGAGTGCTTGCACATTGTATTATAGGACACTGCAAAACTCAGCCATTTTCCCTTATGATTTAACATTTAATTTAGGCTGCTAGATCACCTGTCAATATAGGGTAACCTATCATCATTGGTATACAAATTCAGCTTTCCTGTATGTCTCTACTTTTGACAGGGCAGACAGGAAATGAAGGTCCTAACCCAGTGCTTGGAAGTGGTTAGGAAATAGATGAAAGGAACAGACCCAGGTTGAACCCTACTACAATGGCATAGTTGTAGATTTGAAATTATTCTGAAACCAGATATATTCTACCTATATGTTAGCTCTGGGTAGGGTCATACTCACATATACTGAGCTGGTTTACAATCTGGAAGTTCTCCTGGATTTTTAGTTCCTACTTGAACAGCACGTAGAGGGCAAAGCCATAAGACATTTTACAGAATACCCTCCACATCTTTTCCTGGAGGTATTATGCACAAACATTTTTCGAGGGGGTGCATAAGGCTTTAAATAAGTTCAATTGTTGTGAATAGAAGCTGCTTCAAAACTTTATTACCGCAGTGAAAGGTACTGAGGAGGATAGTAATAAACATTTTTCACTAAGACTGACCTCAAAAACTGCTCCCAATGCTACTGCAATAAGGTTTTTAAACAGCTTCCACTGATGTAAGCAGAAAATGGTTAAAGCCTAAATGAAGTGTAAATATCCCTGTATACATGAAAGAAAACAAATTGAGAACTACCTGCTATGGTACTGGCGAATTATTTTGGTTCACAGTCTGATATAATTTCCCCAACCTTGATGTAGAAGAAAAGGCATTACTCTTACCCTTGATATGGATGAGAATAGATTGGATCTTTGAAATTAAAGCTCTTCCTCTTTGATTAGTTTTACTAAAATTATTTAAAAGAGTCTGTGCTTTCTTGTAATTATCTTCAGCCTAAGATAGTGAGTTAAAATGAGATAACATTAGTAAAAGTTTGATTTAAAAGTAGTTAATATTATAGATTTATTTGGGTGTTTATGTATCATCGTACTTCATTAACACATGTCTTTGGTAGACCAAAGGATGAATTTGGCATTTTTTAGCCATTCTTAAAAGATTTTTTTCTAAATGTATTCATTGCATAAACTTTACCAGAATTATTAAACAGACATTACACAAGGATAAAGATACAAAAGCAAAGGAACAGATAAGCAACTAATAATAACACATAAATAAAACATTATGGAAAAACAAGTATTGATAACTTGTGAGAAATCTGCTTACTCAAGATAGAAATCAAAGCTTTGGAGGATAGATGCAACAAAGTATATTTTTCGGGGGAAACTCTATGATGATCACCAAGTTTCTCACCAACAGGGACAGAGAGAATACCCCAAGTGAAACACTTCTATAGGTTTTATATCTCTGGTCAATTACATTAACAAACAGAAATATAAAAGAAATGATACAATTACAGGTAATCCTCAAGTTACAACAATATATTCAGCAATTATTTGAAGTTAAGGCTGCACCAAACAAATGGTGCTTACAGATAGTCCTTGACTTGCAGCCAAAATTGAGCCTGGAATCTCAAATGTTGAGTGAAGTGGTCGTTAAGGAAGATGTCACATGACTGCCCATGTAATTGCTTTGCTCAACGACTGCAATCCTGGCACTCCTGGTTGTGGTTGTTAAATGATTATGAAGGTCATTAAGCTGACAGAGTACTAGATACAGAATGGGGATACCTCAGGACAGGGAGAGGCCCTGGAAGCTCCCTTTAGGAGTTGAAAATCCTCCCTGCTAAAATCCATGCAGAGTTTTCATCTTCTGAGTGAGAGATGTCAGGTGGAGTATGCACCAGGCTTCCCCTAGCCATCTGAGGCACCTGCACTGCCTTTCATATTATGTTGCCTCTCCACTCTCTGTTTGGATTTGGGGTCCCTCTTATCACTAAGGGTTGGCTAAAAAAACTGCCTGCCAAAAGATGTCATTTCTCTTCCATACATGGAAGGGAATACCTTCGGCAGGAGGCAGGAACAGAACTCAGATCTTCTGGATCTGAGCTGCATTTCTCCACCCCACACAATATGGACATTAGGGTAACATTTTGCCATTTATTGAAGATACCTTGAGACATGGTCTTGAAATACCTTGAAATATGATCAGTAAACACAAACTTTTATAAAAAGGCCATGGACTGATACCAACATGTATAAGATTTAAACACTTACCTTTTCTTTCAGAGAATTAATATTTTGATTAAGGTGAAATAAACTTGTCTCCATTTCATCTACCTTTGAACTTTGCATTTTAATGACAGAACGAGAGTGATTCAACAGACTCTGAAAATAAAGGCAAAACAAAATGGGAATCAGCAAACTGAACACAAATACAATATGGAATTAGGAAAAATTCCAGAAAAGCGCTGGAATGAAACTTTACAAATCAGCTCCTACTGCCATTAGTAGATAAAGAGATTACTAAATTGTAAGACAGAATTCAACAGAAAAATGTTGCCTGGGTGTCCTGAGACTTGCAAGTCACAAACTCTGATAGCAATGAGGAAAAAGAAGGGAAATGTTAGAAATTCATCTGCAATGGGGCCAGAATAATGCATGGAATTTTAAAACATGCTGATTTCAACAGCTTTAAAAATCTATCAAATTCTGTGTGGACAATGAACAATAGTGGATGCTCTTTATAAATAGCTGCAATTTCCTGTGAAATGATACATTGTTTATTTAAATGTATAATATTTCTATTCTGAAGGAAACTCATTGTTGTTATTGTTAATTGCGAAGTCGTGTCCGACCCATCGCGACCCCATGGACAACATTCCTCCAGGTAGGAAACTCATAGGCTATGATTAACATTTAAATAAAATCAATGTCATAGCAATGTATTTAAAATTATAAGTAAAAACAGAAACAATAAGATCTTAGCAAGAGCAGAATGAAACATTTCTAGTGTTATTTAGAAAGTTTCAATGATTTAGAAAGGTCCTGCTTTGCTAAATCAAAGCAGACAAAAGAATAGATGTCTCTATCTGATGATATTCTAAAAGTGAAGGGCTGCAATCAAAAAGATCGTCTCTTCTGTTTCTCCAGCCTATCTTCTGCCTATCTTTTATGAGTAGCATGAAAGTGCTTTCAAAGATGAAATAATTCAGAAGATGTTCATATAGGAGAAGATAGAGTAGGTAAAGGACTTGGCTCCCAATCATGTATGGTCTTTATGAATTGTGCTGGAAATGAATTTGCAGTTGATTTGACTATTCTCACAAGATATCCCAGATGGTAATTTTAGCAGATGCATTTTTTCCACAAAACTTTATTGAACTTCAACAAAAATATAAAATACAAAAATGAAAAAAAATAAAGTTGAAGAAAGGAAAGGGTGCAGGGAAAAAGCAAAATTGGGGGTGCAGCCAAGAAGGAACAAAAAGCTGTAGAAAAGAGTAACTTCCAACATTCTTTGGTACAGATTCAAGGATTGAATACAATGCTCCTTTGAACTAGAATAAAACATAGCACGCAGTATTTCTGCAGGCATAAACAGTTCTAGTCATCAAATCCCAAGGCTAAAAGTTCATTTATTTCCATTTCAAGCAAAGCTTTAGCACTATGCTTTTGACTAACTAACCAGAAAAAGGCAATGGCAAACCATTTCTAAACTGCTGCCAAGAATACATTTCCACGAAGTGAGCAGAAGTTTTGCAGGAATTGGGCTGAGTTAAATTTTAAAGATGGCTTCTAAGACAGATGCATAAATAATACATTCCAACAGTCTAATCTGAATTGGCTGCTAGGGTCTTTCTTCTGAAGTGGCATTAGAAAGAGCAATGGAATGGGTCTCATCAAAATTCAGAATCATATTCCAGCCCCATAAGAGCATTTACTATGACATTTCTAAAGCACATTTCAGAAGTGTATTCAACCTCTGGAAAGTGTACCCAATCCCATGGAAAGCCAGTTTTTTTTCAAGTTACCTCCAGTTGCTTGCTACGGACTTCCAGGTGCTTCATCTGGCCTAGCAGTTGAGCACTAGTGTTGATACTTTGCATTTGAAATTCAATCACTCGGAGCTCACTTCCCATTGTACTCAAATCCTCCAGCAATGTGATTACACAACTCCCACAAGCTAAACAAAAAAGAACACACATGGAAGAGTTTAAAGTGTTAGTTTTTGTATATTAAAAATAAAAAGAATGGGACAATTATGGGACAAAACAATTATGGGACAAAAAGATATTTCCAAAAGTTTTATCTGTTACTATAGCAAATAACAAACTGTTCAAATGGTGTCATAAAACTATGTTTGTCATACAACTGTACTGCTTGTCTGCATTATGTTACTGTCACAACAAACAATAAATCCATATACATGTAAGAGAGAAACCAAATCCTTGGAGTCATTCTTTGTAGGTTCAACCTTTCCTAACTTGCTGCTCTCCAGATGTCTTAGATTACAACTTTTAGCATCATCACTGTTCTGTTCCCAGAAAAGAGGCATGGAGACGAAGCGAAGTAACAAAAACAGTCTTCCTTTATTGCAATTCACCAACAGAACAGAGAACAAAAATGGCGCAAGCCCTTTTATAGTCCCCTGGCAGGGACAGCGTCAGCCGATCATTCCACGGCATTCTCCCACCTTGCGCATGCGCGCAAAGCTGGAGACAACCTGTTGCGTCCTTCGCGAAATGGCAAGACACGAGAAGCAGTTGTAGTTCTCAGGAAACTTCTTTATTTCAGTTCAGCATACTGGTTACAAAACACCGACAACGCCCAAAACTCCCGGCCTCTTTTATAGGCCATTCCCGGGTCAATCTGCAACTTTTGGTGCGCCAGCACTTGCGCATGCGCACAAGTACTGGCGACAGCCTGTCTGGTTCCGGGCAGCTTGCACCTGCCCGGGACCGCCTGCAATGCCCCGAGCCTGCTTGCACAGGCTCAAGACATAACACCCCTTCCCCCCGGGCTAAGTCTATTGATCATGTCATAATAACACATAACCCATTGCGAGAGTAGCACCATACAACCTCATGCTATGCATTTCTTTTGTTCCCATCAGTCTCAGTGTTCTATTTCCTCTGTGTACAGGAATGTTCTCTGTTAACTCTGTTTTGCCAATAGAGTTACAAAATCCTCTAAATACTTAGGGGATCTTCTGGCTCTCTGTGACCTCCTAACCTCTGGGTACCTGCCAAGTACCCCTTCACTGAGGGGTGATGCGTATCTGTCCCCCCTATTACACCCTGGTGGTTCCCAAGGGCTGTGCTCCAATGCCTGGCCTGCTTGCTTGCCCACCGGGCTCGTCAGGCCAGGGCTTCTTTCTTTGTTTGACCTGGTTGTCCTGCCTAGCTGCAGGCTCTCTGGCCCCTCTAAGTGACTGTCACTGTTGGGCGATTCTGTGGAACCTCCTAGGTCCGTCCAAGACCTGTCAGGAGGTTGTCTGTCCCCTGGTTCCCGTTCTGTCCCCGGGCTTGTGGGGGTTTCAGTGCCGTCCCAAAACTCAGTTGTCCCCTGAGTGAAGTCAGAGGTGTTGTAGTCGGGATTCGGTTCCTCGACCACCTCCCTGTATGTTTGCCCCCTTCTAGGGACAGGGGTAGTGTCGGGCCAACTAGAAGGAGTGTGTGCCAGCTCTCTTGCGGGGTATGGTTTGTTGGGATGCTCCCGGGTATCCTCCCTGACTGGAGTACTGAGTGATGCGGGTGAGTAGTGATTATGCCTCCGGGGTGACTCCCTGGCTGGAGTAGGCATTGATGTCTGATGTCTAGTTGAGCTCCTTGAATTCCTGTTTGGAGCACTCGCGGAATCTTGGGATAAGCTGTCTGTAGCTTCCTCATTAATGATGGGCAGCAGCCCATACCCTTCCCTTTGCCCAAAGGGGTCCCCCTCCCCCCCTGGAAAGGACCCAGGAGTCTCAGCGGGAAGGTCCCGTCTAGGGCGAAGCTGGTCGATGTGTTGATGCAGGACACGACCGTTGTCCAGGGACACCTCGTAAGACAGAGGACCTGTGACCCTGGATATAGTAGCGGGGACCTATGAATGACCGGGCCCATAATTATGAGTCCAAACCGGGGCACCCACAAGTAGTTGTCTAGGTGTCCTGGGGAGTGTGAAAGAAGAAGGCAGTCTGTCCGGATGCAACCGGTCAAGCTTGGTAGTCAGTTTGCGCCCCCAACGAAGTTCAGCTGGGCTTCTCCCCGTAGAAGTGGACGGTGTAGTGCAATAAGAAAGGAGGAAGTCAGCCAACTGTGATGCCAGTCTCCGTAGGTAATTTTCTTCAAGGCGTCCTTGGTGATGCGAACCATGCATTCAGCCATACCGTTGGTGGACGGGTGGAAAGGTGCAGAGGTGGCATGATGAATCATGTTAGCCTGTAAGAAAGCTTGGAATTCGGAAGAAGTGAATTGAGGGCCGTTGTCAGACACGAGGACGTCTGGAAGCCCATGTGCAGCAAAAATCCCCCTCAGTACTTGAATAGTCTTTGCAGTGGTGGTGGAAGAGACAGGTACAACCTCAAGCCATTTTGAATGGCTGTCAACTAGGACCAAGAAGAATTGACCCTGAAAGGGCCCAGGGTAGTCAATGTGCACCCTAGACCATGGAGACTGTGATTCCTCCCATTTATGTACAGGAGCTTGGGGCATTTCGGGGCACAAGCGTTGGCAAAGGTGGCATGCGTGCACCTTAGCTTCAATGTCCCTATCTAACCCAGGCCACCACAAATGGCTGCGCGCAAGCGCCTTCATGCGTACAATGCCAGGATGACCCTCGTGGAGGGAACCTAAGACCCTAGTCCTCATTGAGGTAGGAATGACAACTCTGCTTCCCCAAAGCAGACAACCCTGGAAGGTGGACAACTCGTTCCTTTTAGACCAGAAACTCTGAAACTCAGTACCAGGACAGCTCTCTGGCCATGCGGATAAAACCCAAGAAAGGACACGTGACAGTGTGTGATCTGTGCCTGATTCAGCGGCTACATCTCTGGCATTAAAGGAGACTCGGGCAAGGCCTGAATGGAGAGAAGATTGATAGCTGGTGCAGGGTCAGCTTCTATTACTGGCAGGGGTAACCTACTGAGGCCATCAGCATGGCCCATTTCCTTCCCAGGTTTGTGAAATAGGGAGAAATCATAGGCAGAAAGAAAGATAGACCATCTTAGCATTCTGGGGGAGATGATTTGGGGAGTTTGCTTACAAGTGGTAAACAGTCCCAACAAAGGCTTATGGTCAGTGAAGACCGTGAAATGCCTGCCATATAAAAAATCATGGAATTTTTTAATTCCAGCAACAACAGTTAAAGCCTCCCTGTCTATTTGAGCATAATTACGCTCGGCAGAAGACAAGGTTCTGGAGTATTATGCAACAGGAACCTGAGTTCCATCTGACCTGAGGTGGCTTAATACAGCTCCTACCACATAAGGAGAAGCATCACAAGCGATGCACACAGGAAGGGATTCATTGAAATGTGCAAGTACACTGTTAGAAGTGAGTAAGGCCTTGACCTCATTGAAGCTTGCTTCATGCTTTTGTGACCACTGCCACACTGCCTGTTTGTCCAATAGCCTGTGAAGAGGCTCAGCTACACTAGCCTTATGTGGAAGAAAGGAATTGTAGAAATTCAGAAGGCCCAGAAAAGCCTGTAGTTCGGCCTTAGACTTTGGCCTAGGAGCATGCATAATAGCCTTCAGTTTGGATTCAGCAGGGTGAATCCCAGTAGCATCAATTTTGAATCCCAGAAAATCAGTAGAAGGCACTCCAATTTTACACTTGTCCTTCTTAAGCTTGAGGCCCGTTTTCCTGAACCTTAACAGGACAGCCCTTAATCTCTCAGCTAAATTGTGTGTAGAGTCTCCTACAATTAAGACATCGTCAAAATAGGGGCAAACCCCTGGTATACCCCGTAGTGTGTTTTCCATTATGCTTTGGAAAATTCCAGGAGCGACATTTACTCCAAATTGTAGCCTCTTCACCTTGAATGCTCCTCTGTGGGTCACAATGGGCTGAGCTACAGCAGCATCATCATCAACAGGCAGCTGTTGATACGCCTGAGCTAGGTCAAGCTTTGCAAAAACACGCCCCCCCTTGAGGGAGGCCAGAATATGACTGACCACAGGAACAGGATAGGCATGTTGCTGCAATGCCCTATTCAGAGTGCATTTGTAATCGGCACAAATGCGAATGTCCCCATTTGCCTTGAGAGGTGTGACAATGGGGGTTTCCCAGGGACTGGAGTCAACAGGTTCTAGAACTCCTTGCTGCATTCTAGCCTGCATTTTGCAGTCGGGCCTCTGCAGCCGAGTACCTTGCAGAGTGAATCCATGGCTCGGTTCTTGGCTGCACAGGCCTTCCAGAAAGTCCTGTGACTCAGAAATGCAGGCATGGCTGCAGAAGATGCCTCAGAAGAAGTGGGCTGGTGAGGAGAGGCCCGGCTGCAAGGTAAGCAGATGTATACCCCCACCCCCACCCCAGCTTGATTTTTAAGTGTGTGCCTTGCCCCTAAACTAGGGCTTATTTTGGGGATACGGCTTATATTAGGCCCACCCCCCAAAATCAAGCTAGAGCTAAGGGTAGGTCTTACTTTCAGAGAAACACGGTATATAAGCAAGCTTTCAGACGAAATAAGGTTTAAAACTTACAATTACAATCTTCATTTGGATCTATGTCTTTTGGTTCTTGGCTGATGCATTCTGGAAATTAAAAGAAAAAAAAGAGAGGGAAAAAAGTAGAATTAAGGATGCAACAATTATAAGATGTGACGTTCTGAAATGTCAGAAAGCATTGTGTTACTGATGCCCTGCACACTCCATTGAAAGCTGCACATTGTTAAGCAGGTAAAAAGATAGGTAACAAGTTCCCTAGAATCAATATTGTATTTTTTAACTATTTTCTTTCTTTACTTAATTTATATGCCTCCCATCTCACTCTCCACAGTGGGAAGCTTACAATAAAAATACATTAGAAAGGAAGTTTACAGGATCTTGTAGGGTTCTCCCCAAAGTTAAATTTACACATTGCTTTCTTGTTTTTTCTCAAATAACAACTTCAACTAATGTGAACAAATTCTACCATGACATTGGATCACCCTGCTGGGCTCTTCAGAAATCCAAGGCATTATTTACTAAATCTCTTAGCAGGGAGGAAAGCAAGGTAATTCAAGGACTCCTGAACTCGTCCTCTGATTTAACTTGTTGAGTTCAGAAACAAAAGATGTGGCATTAAATGGTAAAATATAATCAAAACATTCAATCAAAACAACCATATTTATGGTAAAATATAATCAAAACATTCAATCAAAACAACCGTATTTATGATTCTTGGTAACATTAATTTAGCAATGTTTTGAGCTATTCCTGTACAACTCCTTCCCTTATTAATCAAGGAAGGGTTTGGATTAATGCAGGTATCCATATTGTGGCTGCCTCTTATGCCAGTATAATTCTATTATCCCAAGAGGAGGAATACTGGCCTCTAAAGGAGTCATGCTGTCAAAAGACTGCTGGCTGCCAAATCTTTAAAAGACCTTTTCAAAACAGACTCCTCTTCCTATAAACCAATTCAGTCCATAGCATGATACAGTGATGAAATACTATAAAATATAATAAAGGTACTCACAACCACAATTGAGCCCAAAATTTATGTTGCTAAGCAAGACATTTGTTAAGTGAGTTTTGCCCCATTTTATGACCTTTCTTGCCACCGTTGTTAAGTGAATCACTGCAGTTGTTAAGTTAGTAACATGGTTCTTAAGTGAATCTGGCTTTCCCATTGACTTTGCTTGTCAGAAAGTTCTAAAAGGTGATCATGTGACCACAGGACACTGCCACAGTCATAAATATGAACCAGTAGCCAAGCATCTGAATTTTGATCACGTGACCATGGGGATGCTGCAACGGTCATAAGTGTGAAAAAGTCATAAGTCATTTTTTCAGTGCTGTTGTAACTCTGAACAGTCACTAAACAAACTGTTATAAATCAAGGACTATCTATATATGCAGCACAATACTTATATCTTGTTATTTCTTCCGACTTCGAATATCACCTCATCTCATTAACTTCAACCTCCAAGCCAGTGGTTCTCAACCTGTGGGTCGGGACCCCATTTGGGGTCGAACGACCATTTCATGGGGGTCGCCAAACCATGCTATCCACCATTTCGTTCCCTTTTCCCTAGCTGTCCTACTCCCTCTTATTGGTGGCCACACCCACTTGGGGGTCACCACAACATGGGGAACTGTATTATGGGGTCACGGCATTAGAAAGGTTGAGAACCACTGCTCCAAGCTAATGCAGTTTTGCAGGACAAGCAAATACAAAATTTGAGGCCTATCCTGCAAATATTGCTACTGAAGATTAAGTAGACCAGTTTTCTCAACCTCAGTAATTTTAAGATGTGTGACCTTGAACTATCAAATTTCCCCAGCCAGACTGAATATTGAAGTACTCTATCACTTTTAATCACTTTTATCTCTTGACACATAAAGAAGAGTGCCAATTAAATATGTTATGTCATTGGCTAATAGGAATGAGAACATCTATGTAATTCTATATAATTATAGAATTCAATAAGCTACTGCATGACCACAATCAAACCAAGACTCAATACACTATAGCAAAACCACAATGACATCAGGATTTGCTAAAGCAGTTGCATCTAGACTGAACTTGTTCTAGCAACTGTTAGTTTAAGCAGCAGAACAGCACTTTAAAATATGTTGTTTGAAATATATGTACCTACATATGTAATTCTAGTAGTTTACATAAAAGAATTAGGAAAATAACATTGCCTTGAGATGGAAAGCATAATATATTCAAATAAAACATATATATTTCAAACATTTCAGAGACTAGAACTGAGAAATATCTGCAAGTCTCAAAACGAAAGTCAGATATGTGTCCTTGGCAAGTGAAATTTTCTCAGACACAGGCCTGGCCATCTATCCTTGGCCTTGCCTTTGGCTCTGATTGAGGAAAGTTTTTTGTTGGTTGGGAAACAAGTTCCAGTAGCTCTTATATATTCTTGTTCTTTTGGGTTTCGTGATTCAGCTCCCTGCTTTCTTGTTCATCTCTAACTTTGACTCACACTTGAAATGTAAGCCTTTGACTCAGACTTGAAATGTAAGTCCTCCTGCATCGTTATATGGGCTCCAAGTCTGACATCTCCTCTCAGTAATACAGAGTGCATACAATGCATGCTGAGTAGCAAATCTGTGGATCTTTAAATGTTGCCAAAATACAACATCCTACATAGAAATAAGAGCGCCAACCCAGCAAATTGAATTCAAAAATCAAAGTGCAAACATCAAACTCTATAATACCTGTATATATATTAATTAGCAAGCACTAAGTAAGTGAACCACAAATCTGTAATGGTATGTGGGAATGACTTTGGGAGTCTGGGCCCAGAGTCGCTGTCTAGGGAATGGTCATTCCCACATACCCTACATAAAGGGATACATTAAAGTGACATTATAAGAATATTGTTGATAGACTAATATTTTCTTTTAGATAAAATTATATATTTTTAATTAGTTTTTCAGATATATATATATTATAAAATGGTTATTTTTTTTCTATTATCATCCATTAAATGATTTTTTATATCAAACTTTATTCTGATTCAGAAATAACTAAACAAAGCTAAAGAGAGACACATTATTGAAATCAACTGAAATCAACTGGAATAATTGATGCTATACATAATCATAGAATGCATTTAAAATTGCTTTAATTCTGCTGGTAGTTGTGTTGTTAAAAAAAGACCCACAGAATTAGGCAATTTTACATTTGGAAATTCAAATTAAAACCTTCAGCATCTTTCATTACTGGCCATGTAGGTTGACGCTGCTGGAAGTTGTAGCTCAACAATATCTGAATATATTCCCAGTGCCTATTGTTCAAGTTTATCTTTCTTGAAACTTTGAAACAATCAACATTAACATTGTATAGAAGACATTCATAATTCATGTAGATCTCTAAATTACCTGAAGGCAATCAGCAATGAAATCTGTAGGATGTAGGACACATAAATCTGGATCATGCTGTTTAAACATTAACTAACACATTTAATTACTTCATTAAAACCACAAATGTATAAAGCAGTTTTTTCAAATACAGAGGAATTACAGCAGCAGCCAGTGGGTCTTGGGACTTGTACTTCAGCAACATCTGAAGAGCTAGACTTTTCTCATCCTTATACTAGTAAGGATTTGTAGTAAGAATGAACAGCTATAAGCACAGAATTGAAAAAATATAATTTTTATTTGCATAGGAGTCTCCCTGGTAGACTATTTTCAAATATTCCATGGTTTCCTTTTTAATATTATTCAGAAATATTTATGTCACTTTACATACCCCCAGTCAAGCGATCGCATTTTGTGAGCTGGCCATTCTCCAGGCAATTACATTTTTGACAGTATCTGTATTTCAATGGATTTCCAAAATAACCAGGAGCACAGCTGCAAAATAAATTAATGAACAAATAAAACACACAAGTAATATAAATCACCTGACACTGAAAAGGTTTCTGCTGGCTTAAAAATCTGTATCACATCCATAAATTTTAACAATTTGTGTTACAATTGTCTAACTGACCAAATAATAGATATTGCTTTTTAGATTTTAATTATATCTCTAATTTGATAAGCCCTATACAGAGACAGTGCAGTCCAAAAAGAAATTTGATTATTTGATATCATAAGAATCTGAGCACATTTAGCTTTCTGTGGGCTGCATCAATACTTCATACAACTCTTCAGATTTAAAAACATCAGTGAATACAGTATCTGCATCTAATGCATAATTGGGCACTAATGCAATTTATTTCAATGAACATGAAATTAAATAGTCCTAAACGGGATGAACAGAGTATTCTGAAATTCTGAATCAAGGAGAGCAGCTTATGCTTACTAAAGAGAGCATTGTGTGCACATGAATCCTTGTAGCACTTTGGACTCCAGCCCAATCATGAAAATATGGTCTCTGTTTAGAAAACAATCTTTTCCAATATGTTAGTAGTTTCCAGTTGAGATCTGTTTTAACTTTCTACATAGTAAATCAGTATTGAGACAAGTCATATACCTTTCACAATGCTTTCCTGAATAGCCTTCTTTGCAAAAACATTGAATTTCTCCATTATCTTCCAGACAGCCAGAAGCAAAACTACATGGTAAAAAATACAGGAAACATGAAAAATCTGAAAATAGCTTTTTTTTTCTTTTAAGACATATTTATACAGCTTATGGGGAAAGGAAAAAATGTAAGGGCTATGTTACTGTCTGAACATCAAATAAAAGGCTAACAAAAATAATTTCAGTCTCAGACAAGTTGCAACTATTTTTGCTCATACATCATTCCCTATTACCTTTTTTTTTTTTTTTGCAAAATCAGAATGCAGTCCTACAATCCTGAAAGCATATTGCAAAATATTCAATAACAAATTAGGGAATAAAAAAGACAGCTTGATTATATTTTATTACTGAACAGTAGCTGAATCTGCATGTTTACCTGAGAAATCTAAATATCTCCCTTTTATAAGTTTATAAGTTGAAGGATAATTTCCATGTTCATTAGATCATTGAACAATAAATAAAATGGTGTCTATATCTAATAAAGAAAATTATTACTTTTCTTTACTTTAATGTTACTCCACTTTAATGTGGAGAAAAGCAAAGTTTTACATTTAGGCAGGAAAATCAAAGTTATAAGTACAGATTAGGTGAGATCTGACTCAAAAACAATAACTATGAGAGGGATCTTGGACTTGACTATGAGCCAGCAGTGTGCAGCAGCAGCCAAAAAAGCTAATACTATTCTGGGTGGTATAAACATAGGCATAGAATCAAGATCATGTGAAGTATTAGTACCGCTTTATAAAAACCCTAGTATGACCAATACTGCAACCAATTTTGGTCACCATACTACAAAAAAGATGTTGAGACTTTGGAAAAAGTTCAGAGAAGAACATCTAAGATGATCAAAGGCTTGGAGAATAAAATATATGAAGAATAGCTGCAGGACTTGGGTTTGGCTAGTCTAAAAAAAAGAAGAAATAGGGGTGACATGATAGCAGTATTCCAGTAGTTGACGAGCTGTCACAAAGAAGAGGGGGTCAAATTATGCTCCAAAGCACCCAGAAGGCAGAACAAGAAACAATAGTTGGAAACTAATCAAAGAGAGAAGCAACCTGGAATTAAGGAGAAACTTCCTAACAGTGATGACAATTAACCAGTGGAACAGCTTGCCTCCAGAAATCATGGGCGCTCCATCACTGGAGGTTTTTAAGAACAGACTAAACAGTCACTTAACTGAAATACCAAGGTTCTCCTGCTTGACCAGGGGGCTGGACTAGAAGACCTCAAATGTTCTATTCTATTCTATTCTATTCTATTCTATTCTATTCTATTCTATTCTATTCTATTCCTAGTCTTCAATATTATCAGGACGATCTGTGGCCTTCCTGAAATGGCTGCATTACAACCCCCACAATTGTTCCCCATCAGTTATAACTAGCTGGAGATTTTAGCAACTAGAGTTCAAATAACATCTGGAAAGTCATCATCTAGCCATCTCTGTTATTGCCCCAGTTCCTTTCTTTTTTTGAAATCAACAGCATGGAATCAGGGAGAACTCAGCAGCAAAGACGTGGTGCTCTATGCTAATCAAGCAAATCTAGGCCTTCCCTAAAAAAAATGAAGGTATTGCTCATTACAGTATGTAGCAAATACAATCAAGTCTTTTACGTGCTTGTAACAATGGGGAAATTAGCCTTTAAGGTATCACAACCTTACTTTGGTTTTATTGAAATGAACTAATATGGCAAACTTTCAGAAAATTGCTTCAATATTCATTTTTTTTATTTCTATTATTTTTTAATGCACTCATCATATTCAAAGTAGAAGACACACAAGAAATGTTCGTTGTATTTGGCAAAATAAATGAGTAAAAGCAATGAACTTGCTTTAAATATATTTTAAATTAATACCAACTAAATAAAATATATTTTAGGCCAAACTAGTTGACAAATTGTAGTCCAAGTCTTTTGCACCATGAATTTCTTTTAAAGTGGACTGTAGCTGCGATGATGCAGAAAAGATGTGTTCTCTCCGGTCTCCTCCTCAAGTTAAATTCCTCCAAAAGTGCAGATTTACATTTCAACAATGCCCACTTAGGATGTTAGTTAGCAATTATGGTAATTATGGGGATTGATGCCCAGCACATCTATAGGGTACCAATTTAGTAAAGGCTTTATGAAGGTCATGAGTCACACTGCAATAGAGCTTTTAAAAAATATAATCCAATAGGAGATCTGATCCAAGGTCATCAATATCTCATTTGTGGTAAATGCACTTAAAATTAGAATTTGTGGAAATTGCTTTATGATTTTTTTCTTTACAGGGAATTTCTTATTTTATTTTTTATGAAGATGTGCAAGATGAGTGACCATTGTCATCTTACCATCCATGCATAACAAGCTGCAATGACACCAAAATTTTATCATTTGTGCTTCATAACATTATTGCACAAATGATAGAATTATCTAATAGCTGTTTTTACTGTCATAAAAACACAGAATTTCCACCAGGGCAACTTTGAGCAAAGCACAATAAATACAGCTTCCCATTCTCAGCCCAACAGAGTACCTGTTTGTGTAAGGGCAGTGACATTCCTTACAAAGTCCTTGACTGGCATCTCGAAAGTATCCTTCTTTACAGCGCTCACACTTTTCTCCAGCAGTATTATGTTGACAGTTCTTTTTAAAATATATATATATAAAAACCAGAAGGTTAGCAGTTGTCTTGTTTTTCAAGTTTATTATTAATACCAATGTGAGAAAATGACAATTGATATGCTCCAAGCCACCACAAATTTACCTTATTGCAAGACTGAACAAATAAATTAGACCCAGTTAGTATCTGGCTAAAGGATGTGCATACAATTGTTTTCTGGTTAGTTGCAGAAGTAATAGCATAATATTAATTACACGGAGGGTCACACATTATTAATTTAAAGTAGCATCTGGCTTTCATGGTTAAAGTGGGACTTAAAGTCACTATCTCCCATTTTATTGTTCAGTGCCTTAACTATTAGACCAAACTAGTTGTTATATGATAGCTTAGAACAGGGGTGTCAAACTGCCAGCCGGCGGGCCAGATGCATCATGCTGAAACCGCACCCACCCCACTGCCGACAATGGAAAAAAAGTTGTGATACGTTGCGACACATCATGTTGCAAATTTGACACCCCTGGCTTAGAAGGACTGGAAAAATGAAAAGCTGCCCCACCAACATGGAAATTAAACCCTATTACGGTATTAATCATCAGTCCTACTCTTCTGATACTAATATCATTCCTCTGTCATAATACACCAGTATTAGGCACTGGGCAGCAAGGAACTTTATGGTGTTTAAAACTATATGACTCCCTATCTTCTGGATCCATGTGTTTTCTACCCATATGAACAGTTCTTAGTCGACCTGCTACTAGTTGATTAAATTATTTACCTGTGATCCTAAATTTATTATTGCTTTTTATCTAGAGGAAAATATAATAACACCTTATAAATTATTTTAAAATCTCATTCAGTGTTGCATTTCTGAATGGAAAGGAAGACTTAATTAACAATGCTAACTAGCTACCCAAATAGAATGCATGCTATAAAAACTGATTGCAAATATTTATCTGATACGCAGTATGAATAACCATTGGAGCTACCAAATCTGGATTGCAAAATAAAAAACAGACAATTACTAGATTACTACTCTATGCTACCATTTAGGAGTCATGTGGACTTGTGCCACCCAATCTGGTAGCTCTGATGGACATAAATGATAATTAGAACAAGACTGAAAAAGTTAATATTTAGAAAATTCTTGTCTTAGGGCAATGTACACTATCTAGCTCTTGCTGGTTGTATTTGCTTGTTATGGCCTGTTCCTCAATTGAAATGCCTTATGATTCACACCTATTTGGAACAGGCTGATTTGGCGAACAGCTCCTACATTTAAACTCAAAAGGGTTTGTCAAAAACAAAGTCAAAAAAAGTATCGTGCAATTTCAAAGAACTCTATGCGGGCAATGAATAATGAGTAAGTATGAGCAAAAAAATGTGGGCAAAGAAAGGCTAGGCTGTAAATGTATTTACTCAAAAAAAGAACTTAATATTTTTCAGTATAGTATACTATAGAAAAAAAGGCAATGAAATATTTTACAAATCTAGTATGCAAAAAAAAAATGCAAGCCTTAGAACTTTTATTCAAAAAGCATTGTCAATCATGCTCCTTTATACATATTTGCTTTGATTAACTAATTTCAAAAGGAAATTATACCAAAAAACAACATTGCTGTGTAAAGATCACATGTTTGGGTAGATTAATTTAAAGTTCCTTTACCTGTGCTTATAAATAAATGTTTATAAATGCTAATGTTTACTCCTTGGTGAGAACTGCTATTACATTCCATAGCTGCATATGAATGACTGCAGCTTAATGAGCAAAACAAGTAAAATGAAACAAGTTTTAAAGCTGGCTTAACATCCTGGTTTATTTCATTATTCATTGCTCAGATATATTACGAAACCCATAATTAACATGACTTCACAGGAAGAAAAGAGTGAAGTGATCTAGCATCTGATCATATCTCAGCTTGTAAGCTAAGTTAACTGTGCACAAGTGCAACCTTGGTAACTCTTGTTGAAAGAGAAAAAAATATGAAATGCATGCAAGCATATCACGTGAAGACAATTCATGTTTCAAAGCTAACAAACTTCTGTGGACATTTTTGCTGTAATAGATATGTCAGTTTTCACTGTACCTCAAAGACATTTCTATTTTTGCAGGCACAAGCAGTTTCTCTCAAAGTTATTACTGGCCTGAAGCAAAAGAAATTAATAAGAGCACCTGCAGCAGCATTTGTTGTAAATACTTACAATACAAATTCCAGAACCATCCAGGCATTTATCTGAATTTCCATTACAATTGCACGAAACACACCTTCCTGTAAATAGACCCACACTCTCACGATAGAATCCTGGACTGCATTCCTGGTGCATAGAGAAAAAAGGAAAAGTTGAATAGTGATTTGATAAGATTAGAAAATTAATTTTTTTAAAGTAGATATTGGAAGGTAGAAGAAATTTAATTATGGTACAGGATCACTGACATATTAGTACATATTACATAATGAATACAGACAAGTCATAATAAATTACAATATCTTGGCTTAATAAGATAAGATAATGAGACTTTTTATGGTTCTGCATACAAATTCTGCCATATTTTCTTCACCCAAGCTGGTGAACAAGTCAGGAAATCTTCTAATTTCTACAAGAGGGGCCCCCAATCCCTGGTCCATGGGCCGGTTCTGGGCCGTGGCATGCCAGCAACCGGGCTGCACAAACAAGCAAAGCCCCATCTGCAGGATACAGGCAGCACACAAAACCACGCCCTCTCTGTTCCGTGGAAAAAAATCCATGTAACCAGTCCCTGGTGCCCAAAGGTTTGGGACCTCTGTTCTACTATGTCCCTTTTCATCCAGATATTAATCATAACCACTGGATAATTTAGGCTATTAAGCAAATCTTACAAAGAACTGTCAGTGGAAGACTTACAAAGTCAGTGGAAGACTTTTTAGTTTGCTTGATTGCTCCCAGGAAGGGATTGTATGCATAGCCAAAGCTTATTTATATCGCTACTTATTATATAAGATATGATTGAACACAAGTAATATTAATTTCAAAGCCCATGAACTACTTGAACACTGAAAATGTAATTGTACATATTAAATTACAGAGGTTTGTCAAAAAAACATTTTATGAATTCTGTTACTGCATTGATGATTTGATTGCATACTGTATATTTCATTTGCTATTCAGAATACTCTGAGATATATGTGCACTATTCATTAATATCTTTCAAGCATACAACAATTAATTTTCAAAGTATTGCGATGATGGCAGTATATTGATTACTATCTTGGACTGAAAAACTTTGGGGAAAATTGTAGACTTATTTTTCAGCTTGTGGAGAAAAGATGGATGAAAATAATTATAATGCAAATCCAGCCTAAACTGATAGACAGTGCACTAAACCATATTAAATACTACATGAATCCATGTTCTCTCTGTACATACATACATGGGAGAAAGACCTCAGTGTCACCTCCCATTGGACTTGTCTCTGACCTCTGACTAATTATGGGATTTAGCTAAAGTGCCAAAAGCCACAAAGGTTGCAGATCAGTGGACTGAGGATTGTCCCAGAGAAAGATAGGTCATTCACACACACACACACACACACACACACACACACACACACACACACACACCTTAGTCATCTCATGCAAGAATGCCACATCCATTAATTAAAATATCTTTGATAATGTATACATTATAATCTAGTAATAATTTCTAAAACTAAATGTCTTTCATAAATTGAATGAAAACTGGTAGAAACAATTCAGAAGAATTTTTTGTCATCATCTCCATAGTTTTTGCGACACTATTCTCATCAAAAAAGGCAAGAAACTGCATCATAGATTCATGTATTCTCTTTGCAGCCTCTGCCTTGCCTATAATTCTACTCCACAAGTGTCTAAGCACATGTTTAGTAAGCAACTGGATACTAAAGAAAGTGATAAAGCTGTGTAGAAGACAATTTTAGAGGGAAAGCTGCAGGAAAAGCAGTAGTTAAGAACCTCTCCTTTCAACATCTCTGCTGCAAACCATCTCCACTGAAATAATTCACCAATTAGATATTCCTATTGGAGTTTAATTAATGTGTTGACAGGTAATATATACTTCCATCTTTACAAACCAGTATGTAGAAAATCACATAACGAATTAGTTGAGCAATGGAATATACTTACAGATGTACCTATTTACATGTGTGAACTTATGCAAAAAGAGATCTTAAACTTATTAGTTTATGAGATTACCTTGAATATTAGTGAAACTCTTTGATTAAAAAATAATTAATCCTTCTAGTATAATGAGACTTCCACTAGTAACTGATTAGATTATATTAACCTTGGTGCATTAAATTAATGGTATATAAACATTTGGTAACGTGTTTAATGAATGGAATCTATGGGTATAAATGTGATATAATAAAGCAGTGGTAAGTCTATAGCCAGCCAGATATTTCTTAAATGCAAATCTCAATAGCCTCAACCAATATGCTCAACGATGCTAGAAGCTGCAATTCAGGAGCATTTGGAGATCCACAAATGCTCACTGGTATTCATCAATCAATGCTAAATTCAATGGAGAGTGAATGTGATTCATTTAATAGTTGCAATTAGGGATAGATCTGATATTTGTCTAAAAGCCATTTCCCACTTGGCCAGATTGACTAGATTCACATATCTCAAGACATAATCCACCACCGGATTGTTAGGTGTTCCATTATACTATGACAAAATCAAACCAATCATGTTCTGGCTTAACCCAATGACCATTTAACACTGAACAAAGTTATATGCAACAATCCAAATTCCCAATTTGTAAATATTGGGCTAATGAACTCCCTCACAAGACACAATAACAGTACAAAGCTTTTGCAAATTAGTAATTCTCTGTGCATCAGTATACTAGGCAAAGCCAGTACAATGGACATTTAAGATGAAGGTCATTGCAAAGATATTTGGCTAAATTATCAATAAAGACACAGGAAACTGTTAGGGACAATTAAGTAGGAATTAATCATTTTAAACTGAGTGGTCAAGTTTTTGGTGTGAAATTGGCAAAAAAAAAACTATTTAAAGCCTTAATAAAACATTATTTTTCATTTTTGTATAAAAGACAAAAATCATATACATATAATAGGAACTGTCTTTTTAAACAGATTTCTTAGGTATTGAACTTGTTACGTGTAGCAAAGCACCACACCCAAATGAATATTAACATGTTTGCAGTCCACATTTCAACCCCACGGTGGGAAAAATGGCTTTAAACAGTTTTATTTTTCCATGTTTAGAACAAGGATTACAATCTTCAGTATAAAAGGAAGCAAACTAACCATTTACTGACCTCCTCCACCGGTAGAGTCTAGTGTAGATTATGGCTATCAAGAAAGAAATCAGTTTGGCCCCAAGGGTCTACTTAACACGCTTTCATATAAGGATTTTTTTAAAAATTCAGAATGAAAGAATAGGTGGGTGAGAGTAGAGAAAGAGAAGAGTGGTTACCTGTCTTGGTTTAAAATCCCAGTGACCTTGTTGCTGTTGCCCTCGGCCAGAGAGCCGTGGAAATGCTATCCTCTGTTGCGAAACATGTCCCAGACAGACCATCAGGTCTATGCAGAAGGCCAGCCACCCAAGGCTGCCCAGCTTCCATCCTGCAGCCCTCATTTTGCTGAGCCTTAAGCTGAGCTGCTCCCTTGCACAGCACTTGTTATTATACAGCACTTTCCCCTTATGCTACTTTGTATTGTTCTCCTCTTGGCTCTATCCGTATGCCAGGCTCTGCTCCTCCTTTAAACTTTGTACGTGAGTCAGGTTGTGCAATATAGGGCAATGCCTGATGTTAATGACCACATTGCAATTTCTGAAAATGAGCGTATCACTGAATTAAGGTGTGGCAGGCATCACCTTTTCCCTCCCGAACATAGTGAGACAGTACTAGACGATGAAGCAGCTTGTAAATCACAGGCTGAGTAATTCTTACGAAATATGTTGAGAGGGTGTGTTCCTTCCTGGAGTGTGTCTAAGTCTAGCTTTTAGCTATGTATTTTCACTAGGCTAGAGAAAACAAACCCACAAACCTGACAAGGTGTGCTTAGGGAATAAAGAATAAAGAAAGCAATGAGAAGGGTTTAAATGCACGCTCATTGATCGGTTGAATATTTTATATCACAGATTATAAAATCACTTAAAAATAAAACTGAAAATGTTTTCAAAATGACTTTCAACAAGCCCAGTATTGTAACTTGAGGAGAAAACTGAGACGGGTACAGGCTAATCTTAAAAATATTTGCTTTGCATAAGGTTACAATGCTGCCAAATCAGTAGTGAAATAATATCGAAAAATAAGCAGGGTAATCAGAAAGGTAGAAGAAGCTGCATAGAAAGCTGCATAGGGGTGCAGCTTTTTTCACTCTAACCTGACAAACTGCACCTTAAATGTTAGTTGCCTATAAAAATAAGGAAAGTCTTGTGCATTTAGCATCCTTTAATAAATTACAGAGATTTATACCCTCTGATTAAGCAAATCTTAGTTTAGAGTTATACATTAACTGGGTTACATTATGTTGGTCTTACATTTTATTTTTATTTATCTATTTTTTGTACATTTGCGTACCTTGGTTTTTTACCATGTCTTTGAATAAATGTATTTTCTACATGAGTTTATATGGATACATTACAGTTTTTCACTGAACTGCTAAGACGGTTCAAAAATAGGTCTCTGCGGCACTTTTAAGTCAAAGCATTGTGAATAATCTTTTCTTTTTGCTAGAGCCAAATCAATGTTGTTAATCTGAGCAATGTCTCATGGGTGATGCAGAATAAAAAGAAAGACAATTCCTACCTCACATGAATCACCCATATATTCAGGAGGGCAGGAACACGTCTCTACAGCATAAGCGATATTACCATTTCCTGTACTGGTGGCTTCTTCCAGACCAACATCGCCCAAGGTTAACCGCTGAGTTTCTGTGAAGTAAAGACCTCTGATTTGTAATCCATTAAGTCTAGACAGGACCATCATCAGCTCCTCTCGAGATACTAAGTTATTGCTGCTGGTATGCCTGAAGTTCCCCTGCACATTCAAGATACAAATGAAATTTGGGTTTGGAATACATTGCAATAATCTCCTACAGCACAGGAAAAAAGGGACATCAATTTTCAAAGAAAGACAGCATGAAAATCAGATGCTGGGAGTCTAGGGGAAAAGTTGCTAGCAAATAATTGTATCAACAAAGAACTAAAATCAGGCAAGAGATAATTAAAGGAATGATATGGAAGGTAGAATCAATATGTACAATCAACAAATAATAACAGAAAATTGGGAGCAAAATAAACAGCATATAGATAGACAGATAGATAGATAGATAGATAGATAGATAGATAGATAGATAGATAGATAGATAGATATAGATATAGATATAGATAGATCGATATATAGAAAATATTCTGTTGTCAAGCAGCAACAGCTCTTTCATTTATGCCACAGGTCTTCAAACATGGCCCTTTTATGACTTGTAGACTTCAACTCCTAGAATTCCTCAGCCCACATGCCTGGCTAAGGAATTCTGGGAGTCCACAAGTCATAAAAGGGCCAAGT
Organism: Crotalus tigris; assembly: GCF_016545835.1. Classification (NCBI taxonomy): domain Eukaryota; kingdom Metazoa; phylum Chordata; class Lepidosauria; order Squamata; family Viperidae; genus Crotalus; species Crotalus tigris. Next base: position 1,049,802 of record NW_024100552.1, on the reverse strand, counting down.
TTGAAATCCCCTGGTTTATGCAAACCAATTGGAGATATATATGTCAACATAAACATCTTGATTTTACTTCAGAAAACAAGAGGAGGGGAATCCACTTGCTCCCACTGGGATATAAATGATTGAAGATTGGTTCCCTGTATTATAACAATCTATTCATGAGGGAACCAGCATGTGAGATGTAGTGGCCAAGCTGGTCTTTTCCAAAAAGAGGTATAGTTGATAAATCATTTACAATTGGAAATAGGTATTCCTTGCTACTCTGCTATCCTGAGGACTTAGGGCAGGCCCATGATTGCCAATTGTAACTGCCCTCTCCAAATCCCTTCAAGTCTCTGCTCATAAACTTAGAAAGCTGGTGGGAAGAACCTAGTCCTGATGACATTATACAGTTTGCCCAGTACAGTTTTTGCCCTAGATCAAATCTCCCAGGAAATACAATATGTAAGTAGGAGAAAAGAGGCAGAAGGAAAATTGTTGGGAGTCTTCCTTGCCTTGACTGGTAAACTGGCCTAAGAATGGTACACAAACTGCTATTTCTGTTATACCATAATCTCCATCTTCCTAAGCACCTTCCACATTTGTCTCATGTACTCATATCTCTCCTGCACCAATATATCCTCCAAAAGATGAAAAGACATAAACCCCTCCCACTCTAAGGTAATAATCCACTCACACATTCACCCATCACTAAATTCTCAAAAAATTTCTTCTCTAATTAACTTATCAAGCTTCTGCCCTGGAAGACAATGTTCTTTAACAGAAACGTTTTTTGACATCTTATTAGGTTATTCTCTATCATATCAGTCAGAGAGAATCAAATACATTGGGTATATCAAGGGAAAATAAAACTGTATATAATCTTTCATTTCCAACATATTAAAATATTATATAGCATGATGCTATGCATATATTATCCACAGGTTCCATTCTTATTCATTTTGAATAGCAAACTGCACTAAATGCTATTCATTCTTTACTTATACTACAATAAAAGGCATTTGTTAGACCATTTCTAGGGTGCTTTGGAGCAAGATTCAAATTCCTATCTTAAGTTCTAATGCTTAACTCAGCCTCGTACATCAAAATGTCAGTTTGGAATGGCCTCAATCTTCAAGTACATCTGTAATTGAAGGTAGAGTATGATGCCAAATATCTTTATTTTTCAAGTCTAAACATGAATCAGCCAAGAACTCGGCTTGACTATTCAGGTAACTAGTGCAAGTAGTTGCTTAACTGCAAGGCAATACGGTATTGTACCATATTACAAAATTATTGGATGCCAGAATAATCTGATGCTGCTCTTCTATTTTGAAGGAAGAAATGTATCAACCTAAGTAACCAAGCAAACTATCTTTACAATCTAACTCCTGGCAATATTCCCCCGAAAGTCTTCTGGCATGAAAAGTTCCGTGGTAGCACAACAGGCATATTTTCGTAAATAGATAAAGCACTGAATACACAGTACTTTTTTTGTAAAAAAAAAAACAAGGTGCCAGAACTCACACACTTCATACAACCTGCCTTGCCTACCCTACAAGGTTCCATCCAAAAAAGGTGCCAGAACTCTGTTCTGGGCGTTCTATGAGAAAAAAAGCCCTGTGGATACATATAGTGTCTTTAAAAGCTTTGATTAATTACAACATAGAAACAAAGCAAGTGGAAGGATTAGGATTTGAGCCAATATGCAGCACAGCTGATAATCCTCCACCAGAGTCCCAAAGACCCACTGCATCCAGGGACGCTGTCCCTCTTGCCAAATGCTGATTAAAAATGCTGTTCTCCCTTCCAAGTATAAACTTGCTATCTTTTTCTGTAGCACATGAAAACTAATTTTGGGATCCACACCGCTATTTTTTCCCCACTGAGAAAATATTCTCTATTATTTACTGAATAATAAGCTCGCTATAAAGATTCATTATGTACCATGTCAAAGAAATATTTATTGCACAATTAATGCATGCTTATAAGCTTTTTCCCCCAGTAGACAATGGAATATTCAGAAAAGCAGTCTTGGAAATTATCCTTAGAGCAGGAACATGTACATTTGATTTTTCTGTTGTAGATCAAAATAGGCAAAGATTTGATGACATAGCTTATCAAAAGTGAGTTAACATCATTCTTACCTCAACTAATTGAACTGATCCATAATACATTTTGTCTGGCAAAGGATTATTAGGATCTATATAGGACATTTTCATCTCCCTTCCCTGTACAAAAATAGTTCAAATCCAATGTCAGTACAATATTGTACCAATGTACCAAATTAGCTTGCTTCCCAGCATCATTAAAGTTACTAGCTCAAAATTTATATCCCACCATCTTCTTGCCAAATGGATTTATCATGTGATTCAAAATGTGAGCTTTTTAATGCTAGGCCAACAGTGATAGCCACATGAAACAAAATATTGAAACAATATAATTACTTGTATATGTGGTAAATAATTATCACTTTTGAATTTCATCATGCATTGACATCATTATTGACAATTCTCTTTCTCCCAGCAAATCATGTACCTAAATATCTGCAACTTAGGATAATGCTTTCTGCGTGATTATTGACTACTTGCCAATGGAAATGCATGTAACTAACAATGTATTAACCTTTGTGGTATCAGAAATGTTTTTTACTCTTAGTATTGTATTAACTTTAGAAATAGTTTCAGTATTAATAAATCTCAACAATCAAAAATAAGAGAATAAACATAGCATAGTAATTTAGTGTTACATCAGATTGATAGCCAGATCTATAGTAGTATAAATAATGTGAAGGCTTTGTTTAGACAGAGATGAACTTGGATAGTTTATGGTATGCTGGCTAGAAATTATAACAGAAATTATAACAATCAATGTATCTGGAAGCTACCAGGCTGGGGAAACTCAAAATGAGAGGAAACTCTTAGTTCACATATTCATTTCTTTATTGACCATATATGTCCCTCTTCAACCTGGAGGTGATCTGCATTGGTAACTTCTCGTTCATGCTATTTATGAACACGGCTCTGCCAGCTTTCTGGAAGACAGTAGACCTGTGTCCAAAAATAGCTTAGTTGACAGATTGATGGGACAGACAAGGAAAACTGACTAAAGAGGTGGGGGGAATTCATATGGTGCTCTGAGAGCGTTTCCTTCCCCTTCATTTGTGCTAATCCTGCACCTCCTTGATTTGTTACTCTACTATTTCTAGTTTATTTGAAAGAGGTTTACTTGTCTGTCATTTGGGTTAAAGGGGAAAACTGGCAGAATTCTGGTCAGCACCATCTCAGCTTATAAATATTTCAAAGTACTGCAAAAGAAAGAATACCAGCAGCAAGTGGTCATAGTCAACACTAACAGGAGATATCTATGCAGTATGTAAAATGTTATTAAGGTACAGTGGGCAAAATGGCATCACACCAAAGTAATAAAAAAATAGAAAGTGTGGCCAAAATTACTTGTCAGCCAAAGCAACCGAAAGCCTATAACCCACTAATTTTGACAGAACCAGCAACTAAGCTCTATCAGTTAAAATCAACAGGCAGTCTACAGAGTCTACTGTCTTTTGAAAGACTATGGAACATGTCTTTAAAAACAAATCTAGTGGTCTTCAAGAAAACCACCATTCCAACATGTATTACTTTGGGGAAAGTTTGTATGCTGGGAAACGGAAAAGGAAAGAGAAGAGACAACTTAGATAGTATCAGTTACAGTAGTGGTGGGTGCACTGACGGAAGACTTGAAAGACCAGGACAGTCTTTCATCTGTCTAAGGACAGATTGTCATGATGTCACATAACCAATTAATTAATGCATTTAAATAACCTGTATAATGTGTTCACAGCACTTGGTTAACAGCACTAGGCTTACATGTACCTCCACAGAAACTCCATGTCCAGTTTCTATTACAGCCCTACTAAAAAGCCCATGGAGAGCAGTGCCAATGTAAGAAAGGAAGCATGAACAGCATTAACTAGACTGTAGGAGCTTATCAGATACTAGCCCTAACCACTGGGCTATCATAATCAAGATCATTAATGGGGCATCAGAAATTATAAATATGCCAAGACCTATGGTCAAAGAAACCAGAAAAACTAGGATAAAGAACACAGTTAGATTGCTACTATAGTGGGTTGATGAGACAAGCACATATCATGAGTCCATGTCCTCTAAAAATGGTTAGTAAGGCATTTTCATGACAATTAAGAAAACTTAAAGAATAAGAGTCATCAAAATGGCATATTTAAATAAAGACCTCTCAAACTTTCATATTTTCACATTGTGGTTGTGCAGTAAGCACCACATAAACACAGAAAATGTGCTGATAAAGGATAAATATTTTTTAAAGCTAAGATGATGCATTCATGTTTATATATATTATTTGACTTACAATTAGCTGTACATCTGGTCTTTTTTCCAGGAGAGCCATGCCTTCACTAGGTAAACCAAAGGATTTCAGCTGATAGCTTAAATATCCTCCATATGAAGAAAGCTAAATAACAAATTACAGGAAATATAGAAATTGGATTTTATACTTTAAGATAATTCTGATATTTAGTCTTCACAATATCTTCAACTGCATTTCCAATATTGGTACAGAGAGGTCAAGAAAATTAAAAAAAAAAACCTTTGTCATTAAAAGGCTTTTTATTGATGTATCAGATTGTCATTTTGCCTGAATTTACTTTGTTCTAAATGATACTATGACTTGTTTGGTTTTGGCTTAGCATGTTGTATGAATCCAGCTACTATAATTCATAAACTATGCTTCATAGTCTGCTACCTGGGAGCCCCACCTGTATTTGGCTATTATAAATAGAATAAAAAAGATAAGAGAAAATAGTGTTTGGGGCTGATAATGGGAGAATTTTAACAGATATTACAGAAAGGATCATTCACCTTATTCCCCAAGTAAGATGATGGTGCCACCCAATATAAATTGTGTAGAAAGGGGGGTAATTCCTGGACATCAGCAACAACACTGTTGCTAATAGGATTGAAAGTTGTAGGAATACTCATGGCATTACCCACTGCTTCCAGATGCCAGTTTCTCATGTCGGTGGACTAATAATAAAACAGAGGAGAGATACAAAGTTTTGTTTTAAAGTAAGGTTTTTGCACAACACAAAAGTTAATTTGCAAGATGGAGTCGTATTTGGTAGAAACCTTTTCTTCTCTGGCTTGTATGAGAAGGTTTTCTGATTCCTACCACCAACAAAATCTGTATGATTTTCTTGCCATTACAAAATGTTGGCTGTATAAAAATTACTTATAGGGATCTGCTTCCAACATCACAGTAATGAAATTGTCCACTTATCAATACACAAGCAGTATCATAAGGCACTGGCACAGAGCATACTAATCAGTCACATAACACATTTCACTAACTCCTTCTGCAGGTTACCCAGAAATATGGAGTAAATGCTGGAAAGCCAACTGCCCTGCTTCACAAGTGAGGTGCTTTTCTAGGGAAGCAGGAAAATTTCCAGAGAGACACTGATCTCTGAGACAAATATACATTTTGGGCATTGCAACTGTGACAGGTGTTAACACTTCTGCTCACGGCAAACAAACAAGGCAACCTGTTTTTGCAAAAACCTGCTGAAAGCTAAAGAAAAAACAATAGCTTTAAACTCAGCAGGATGGAAATGACTATACAGTATAAGGAACAGCAATGACATAAAGACACAAGAAAAGGAAAAATGCATCTTAAAGTCCTCAGAACAAAGAGAGAAAACAGAACAGTATTAATGACAACTAAATGTATTTCTGTCATGCTTTTTTTAAATATTAAAAGTAATGCTCTTAGCATGAACAGATATGGGACCTGGAAAGCCACCACTGATTTGTGTGCAGCCAGTTCAATCCCCTGGACACCCTACAGTCAGAGGTCTGCTGCTCATTTCAGTCTCAATCACATCACTACTTTTAACATACAAAGCAAAACTCCAATCACAGATATTCATCTATCTGATACAGTAGTCTCCTCCAAAGGAAAAAAAAATATAAGTAACATTGAATACCTTGACTCTACGTTTATTTGTACTGTGGCAAATATCGGTTGCTCCAAAACAAAAGCAAGTAGTACAACCTTTGGGATTAGCAGGGTCCAGATAAAACGATCCTGAACGGCACATGTCACATTGCACTCCTTCAACATTCTCCTATAAGTCATTTGGAATAAGTCATTAAATGTTTCCATTTAAAACTTTGCAGTAATATATAGAGAGAAAAATAGCTGTAAATGTTCAAGACAGTCCTTGGTCTTTCAATACTCAATAGCATAGATGTTACTAAAATTATCTCTTTTGCAAGGAAAATGTTTGTCTGTTCAGTATGTAACAGCCATTGCCACCACCATTATGCAGTTATCAGTTTAAATAAAGGGCCTTCCAGACAGGCATCTTTGAAGTCTGTTGACACAAATTTTATTGCTGTGTGATTTAAATGATTCACGCCGAATGCACCTAAAATTCTTGATCAAATTATAAGAAACCAAAAATCTGTTTCTGAACTGCCCTAATAAATGCATCTATTCTTTTCTGTTTCCATATTATCCTACCATTAGTTTTTTTTTAAAAAAAACCACATATTTGCATGTAGATAAACCCTTCTAATATATTACTCCTGAGACATATTTATAAGTACATTCTCAAATGCTTTTTGAACTGAGAACTCTGAAAAATTATGAAGGTTGGTAATTACATTCTTCTCTTCTCTTTAGTTCAAAAAGGACTGATCATTCAATTAATGAGAAAATTTTAAAAGTCCAAAGCCTTCCTGCATTCCTAGTAAAAAAAAATATAGACTATAAAGAATGTTGTGAAGAAGCCTGCCCACCTCACATGTTCAATAAGCACAGCACAGAGCATTAATAATACTGCAGCATGTGCACTTCAGCATTTTGCTTTGATTCTGATCGTATTGCAACAGTTACAGGAATCTGAATGGAAAATAAATTGTCTTACACTGGTATTATACACAGTTGAAGAATTTGATCAGTAGAGGAAGAAAATTGATGCTGCATCCATCAAGAGCCTTTTTGATTTAAAACAAGTGGACAGGGTATGCTGATAAGGAGAAATAAATATAGTGCTCACCAGGCCTTTTTTTCTCATAGAACGCCCAGAACGGCATTCCGGCACCTTTTTTGGATGGAACCTTGTAGGGTAGGCAAGGCGGGTTGTATGACATGTGTGAGTTCCGGCAACTTTTTTTTTTTTAAAAAAAAGCACTGGTGCTCCCTGACACCCAATCATTAATCCTATTACTAACTACCAATTAAGCACTATTCACTGTAACTCTTTGAAAGTTTTTCTGTAAATATTATCACATTTTGACAATAGTTAGGGCATCAAATGAACAATTCATATATTCCAGAAATGTTATTAAAATGTGAGATCACAGCTAAATAATATTGATTGGCCAGTTCCCAAAAACCTAATTCCACACTCAATGAGCCCCTATTCATATCTAGAATGAACAATGCAACATATTTTCCTTTATTCAATTCACAAAATAGGTTAGGCAAGCACATGCACTGCTGGAAAAACAGAGGTATATGATCTGGTCAATAACTCTAGGGCAGTGGTTCTCAACCTTTCTAATGCCGTGACCCCATAATACAGTTCCCCATGTTGTGGTGACCCCCAAGTGGGTGTGACCACCAATAAGAGGGAGTGGGACAGCTAGGGAAAAGGGAAAAAAATGGCAGACAGTGTGGTTTGGTGACCCCCGTGAAATGGTCATTCGACCCCAAATGGGGTCCCGACCCACAGGTTGAGAACCACTGCTCTAGGGGACTTCCTAGCAATATTTTGTTTACAATAACAGAGAATCTATAAATAAACCCATTCAACCTTTTCTTAATAGTTCTTCCACATTCCTACTAAATGCAGTTGAAGAACTGAGATGCAATCTGTATTCAAAAATCAACCATATTCTTATGTGTGTCACCTAATTATACAATGTACTGCACTAAAACTTCTAGAAACAAATGTCTAGATATATTATTTTTAAAAATAATCATGAGAATGAGAATTGTTTACAACTGAATAAGAAGGAGCACATAAAATAATCACACAAACTTTGAAATGTCAAAACATCTGACCTTACAGAGGCAAACTCCTGTTTGTGGGTTGCAGATGTCTGGTTCTGTTCCTCCTCTGTTACATTTACAAGGTTTGCAGTTGGGAAAGCCATAAGAACCAGGAGCACAATGATCACACCGCCGCCCTGCTATTCCTGAGCGACATCTTGAACAACAAAACAAAAGCCAAAATTCACTTCTGAAAAACATGTGTTTCCCCCCGCCCAGGAGATGCGATTGGTACATAGCACAGATTTTATTAGAGTAGTAGATGCAGGGTTAGATTTATGGCTGTAAAAAATAAACCTGCCCTAGATGTTGAATGAATCTCTATTCCTTAAAGACATTATCTTGCTAAGCATGACATTTTGCATTTCTTTTCCAGTGTGGCTAGCAAATTTCCTTTTATTTTCTATGCCCCAAACTAAAAACAGATATGATGCTAGAGATCTCTGGTTTATCATTTTTGTATTGTATCAAACGACTTAAATGGAATCATTCTAAATCATTTGAAAGTGAGAAGCAGAAAGGTACACTGGATGATAAGGTTTGATGCAACAAAAATAAAATATTATAACCTGAGAACATAAAGATTGTGGAACTAACTTAACATTGATTTAGGTATTACATCATCATGTAGCTGGGAAAATGACATTGGAATATACAAGTACACCGCTCCCTTTCCAAATACATTTTCTCAGAGAAAAATCAGTTGTCAGCTTAGCCATAAAACATTCAGAAAGATCAAGAATGTTGATGGGATAGGAAAAAATACTAGAAGGGTTCTGGAAACCAAGGATAGTTTTAGATAAACTCCATAGATCAGGGGTCTTCAGACTTGGCCCTTTTATGACTTGTGGACTTCAACTGCCAGAATTCTTCAGCCAGGCATGCTGGCTGAGGAATTCTGGGAGTTGAAGTCCACAAGTCATAAAAGGGCCAAGTCTGAAGACCCCTGCCATAGATAAACATTCAAAAAAGAATGTTCACAAATTACTCATTATGTTCTGCTCCCATCTCATAACTTGGCCCTAACTAACTACATATCTAATACTCTGCTATATCCAATCAAATACATTGCTACTGTATCCAATCACATTTATGTTCTATAGTAATTTGCATAACTACATGGAAGAATTGCCCCTTTTTTGCTCCACTTGGTACCCAGAGTACTGAAATAAGCAATCTGTTGCTTAATAAACAAATTGTCCTTCCGTTTAAAACAAAACCTCGTCAGATAAAGTTTTCCTATAATTATAAATAATTACTAGTTAGTACAAAATAAAAGATTATTAAAAGGTCACTCTCAGCTTTAGGATAAGAGCAATCCAATTCTTTTTATAGCAGGATTATAGCAATATGCTAAGGCACAGGTATTTTGTTAGTAGAAGAATATAGCTAATGCTGTGTTTCTCACTCTTGGCTACTTTAAGATATCTGGACTTCAATTCCGAGAATTCCCCAGCCAGCATGGTGGGGATTCAAGGCGTTGAAGTCCAGACATGTTGAAGTTGCCAAGTTTGAGAAACATTGAGCTAGAGTGAATGTATCTATAGACAGATACATAGCTAGCTGCATAGCTGAAACAGAGAATCAGTTAGTAATCATGTCCTAACAAAATGGCCTATGAACATTGTTTGCTGTTCCAATGTTACCTCTTTCATTGCATGGTATTACCCTGGGAAATAAAATACTTCTGCTGCTTTTCACAATGGAAGAGAGCAAACCTGGCTCACTAGCTTTACTATTGGGCTGCCTGGCCAGTCATTAGCCATTGTCCTTAAAAGCAGCGTAGCGCATGTTTCATACAGAACATCTCAAGAATTAACTTGGAGTAAAATCCTTGGTAAGCCACTCTCAAAAATCATGTGAAGGAGATAGGACTGAGACTAAGGGATTGAGTAGTGAACTCCCAAGTCCAATATTTTAACTATAGCATCTTCCTGTGCAAAAACAAAAACAAGATTCATTCCATCATAGAAAAATTAGTTACCTGCACTGCCCATCAATTTTATTACATTCAGGATTCAGAGCATTGATAACTCCTTTGCTTGAGCAATTGCATTTTTCACAGCCAATAAATGGATGGTATCCAAAGTGCAACCTCACACACACTTCACATCTAGGCTTAACAGTTTGTGGAGGACAAAGACATTTCCCAGTGACATCATCACAAAGACGCCTTCCACAGCTGCAAGCTGGGAACAAGAATACAAATTATTTCATATTCAAAGAATATTTGAATTACATACATTGGTCTTGTTGGAACAAAAATCCACTAGAACTTATTTTATCTCATTCCAAAATTCATTTTTAAAAAATGAAAACGTGATCCGAATATAGGTATGCTCAACAAATAGTAGTCATTTTTATCAAATGCATGGCTCCCCCTCCAATGTTATTTAAATAACACGTAAAAAGGTGATTAACATAGCTGAGCAAGAAATAATACAGTACATTAGAGATGAATCTCAAGTACTTTGATATACCTAGATGATCATATCTCAGTTTAAGAAGCTGAGGTATGAATGAATGTTTTCCTCATCCATTCTTTACATCCAAACAAAGCAGGAAGTTTTTAATGAACAACTCTGAGCAAAATCCTTAAATTCAGAATGAAATCAACAACAAAATAAAATGTCCAGTTTTTCTGGCAACATTCCAAAAAGTGGATAACCTCTCCCATTTGGAATTGCTACTTACGTTTGCAGAATGGAAATCCATAGAAACCTGTCTGACACCTGCTACACTGGCGACCGATGATGTGTGGTCTGCAGTTACATTGCCCCCCCTCGGGGTTGCAAGAAGGGCTGGTGGCACCCTTTCTGTGACAATTGCATGGCAGTGCCCCATCATTAAAAGCAGCCACAAGGGATCGAGCTGAATTTCGACAAAATTCTGAAGAATTGCCCGGGCTGTTTATCAGAGGAATAGAAGGAGAGCACATCTGAGTTCTGCTATTAAAAACGCTATGCTCACTTTCGTTTACATTTATATAATATGTGTTTATTTAGTATGCTTTTAGCATAATTCATAATCCATCTTTCTTTTCATATATATTCTGTGACTTACACAAGGTAAAAACTGTTTCCACCACACTGGCTGATGAAATCTGTTGAACGCATCACACTGTCTTTATGAAGAAGTGAATAACTGTAGCTATGTGCTGGAACAACCAGGATATGCTCCTTTAAAATGATAAAATTAAATTGCATATTTTAGAAAGCTAAAGTATTGAAGCACAGTTTCCAGACTGTCTCCATGCATTTGAAGGGTATGCACACATCTGAAAAGTGCTTGCATTGCACCTAAGTTCTAAAAAGATAAAAAAAAATTAAAATACTTATTTAATATTTATTTAAAGCAACTTTAATATATAATTATATTAAATATTTGTATAATTATGAATGGAGAGAATGTCCATTCCTAAATGGGGCCTGCCTTAGTCTCTCTCATTCTTACAGCTCCCTGGTACCCCCACTTCCCCCCAGTTGTTAGGAAACCTCTTCCCCAGGGCAAATCTTGAAAAGGGAATTAAATTGCGTGGGACAAAAAGCAACTTCCAAATTCCTGAAGGCTTCTCCACTGACTTGTGGGAAGCTGGTAGAGAATTTCAGAAACCTTCCTTCCTTCCTTCCTTCCTTCCTTCCTTCCTTCCTTCCTTCCTCAGCAGGCAGGTAAATGATTGCTGCCCAGTAGTGGACACAACTTGCAACCATGTTCTCCCTTGACTTTCTCTTTGCAAGCTTTCCGCAAGCAAAGACTTCATTAGTGGGAAGGTGGCAAGGAGTGTCAGCAATCACATTAGTTCCTTTTGGCTTCCCCATTGATTTATGGGAAACTTTCAGGGAATGTTGAAAATGAGGATCGCATGGCTATTTATTTATTTATTTATGAGACTTATATACCGCTTTAAGTGCGAGCACTCTCTAAGCGGTGTACACCAGTAAGCAATGTATATATATTTACATTGCCCCCAACAATCTGGGTCCTCATTTTACCTACCTCGGAAGGATGGAAGGCTGAGTCAACCTTGAGCCGGTGAGATTTGAACCGCTGACCTGTTGAATACAGTCAGCTAAAGTGGCCTGCAGTACTGCACTCTAACTGCTGCGCCACCTCGGCTATGTTGAAGTGGCAACAACTTTCCCAAATTTCATTCCCATAGGAGTCATGGGTCACAGTATGTTGTAAGTTAACCCATTTCAATTACTCTGGTTAATAATTCTTGCCCTTTACTTTCCAAAATTGTCCAATTAAAGGTTACACACAATCAAATAGACATGAAAGTTTTAGTAGTATATACATGGTCAAATAAAATACAGTTCTGAGCAATCTTACAACATAGTGCAATAGTTCAAATCAATTTTATCTAACTCAGAACCCTCCAGAAATATAGAATTACAAGTCCCTAGATTTGCAGCTATCACAAGTCCCTATATTTGCAGCTATCACAGCTATTGACATCAAGATTAGAAACTCTTAATTGAAGTTTTACATATTTGCAAGATATTTTGGTCAAAGCTTTACCTAACTGTAATTGGATAGTCTCTATCTCAGTTCAAAATTACGCTTATTTTAAACTTACCAATACCATTGTTCTTCCATTAGGAATTTTCATGGTGATTGAAAAGTCATGTTTAAGGATATCAAATTCAATATGATTTTCTGACATTACCAGACTTCGACATCCAGAAGTATGTGGACAAAACGAAGCATTGTAAGAACCTAGAACAGTTAGAAGAAGTGGGATGAGGACACATCTAATTGATGAAAACTCAAGTGTCCTAAAAAAATCTAAAACATTGTTAAGTCTGAGTTACCTGACCAGAGTTGTCCTCCATCCACTGATACTTGCACCAGAAATGTTGGATTTTCTGGCTGATAAAAATGTATAATGATCACATGTTGGCCTATATGTGGGACTCTCCCATTCAGGGTAATTTGGTTCTATCAACATAAATAAGTGGAAATTAATATATTGGTCATCATAAAGTGAACACTGAACATTATGTTTGCACACTGTTTCCTTGATTTAATACTAAAATGAAGTGGAAGACATTTAACTTTAGACTTTAATAAAAAAAACTTTTTGACCCACTTTTGTTTGAACCTTCTCTTTCCCAGGAAATTACTTAAAACTTAAATGGAACAGAAATAAAATAACCTGCTTATCAAGTGTGATATTTCAACTGTATGGTACTTCTGCTATTTTTAGAAACTGTAAATGACTTCAAATAGTTGCACCTTGTGAAGGAAAAATCATAATAACAATTTGCTACTCTTCTTTTTACAATTCTCTATCAGACTATAGAAGCTCACATTGTAAATAAAAGCAACCTATCAAACACCAATACAGAGCATTCTCAGATTGCTGGTAAAGTTCCATTCTCTGTCCTCTGTCAAACTTCTTCCTTTAGTAAACATGGTTGAAACTTTTCCAGAAATTTGATATAATGTGGCTCATAGTAAAATTTTATTATAAACTATATTAAATAGTCAATCGTCTCCTGGCAGAAGATTATAGTCCTTTTTTCCACTTCCTGAAATTTCAGCTTGGTGCCCTTTTCTCCTGCTCTTCTTATGGCTCAGTCAGCACTGATAAGAAGTGAGAGGTCCAGCCTATGGCCGATTTTTTGTGATGTGTCGCATGACTCAGTACTCTCTCCACTCCTGTTTAATATCTACATGAAGCTGGTGACTGAGATCATTCACCATCAGAGGTTGAGGTATCATCTCCACCATAGTGATCCAAGTAATGCTTCCCTCTCTTGATGCATAGAAACTGTGGTGGGCCTGGGGGGCGGACAACAGATTCGGCAGAACCCTAGCAAGTCTGAATGGCTTTGGATGCACGTAGCTTCAAGATTCAGGACTTTAACTACCTTAATTCTGGATGGGGTTGCACTACCCCAAATAGACCCTATCTACAGGGTTCTCCTGGAGATATGATTCCTGCTCACAGAGTAGGTGACTGTCACAACACAACTTTGTGTTGTGCACTAGTTGTGGCCTTTCCTGGATTGGGAGTCTCTACACTCAGTCATTCAAATCCTGGTCATCTCACTTTTGGACTATTGCAATGCACTGTACATGGGGCTACCTTTGAAGGGCATCCAGAAGCTTCAATTAGAACAGAGTGGTGGCCTGAGCAGTTCTTGGGGTCCCTAGGATGGCCCATGTTACCTCACTGCTCTGTGAACTGCACTGATTGCTGGTTTGCTTCCAAGTCCAATTCAAGGTGTTGGTTATTACCTTTAAAGCTCTGCATGGCATGGGTCCAGGATACTTGAGGAACCCTCTCATCCCAATGGGACTGACCTGCCCCAACCAGGCCCCATCAGACAAGTATTTTCAGCTGGTGGGATCCAACAGAAGGCCTTCTCTGCTGTGGCTCCTGCCCTTTGGAACATCCTATCCCCTGAGATGAGATTGGCTCTTACCCATCTGACCTTCCATAAGGCCCTGCAGACTTAGCTCTGCTGGATGGTTTGGGGCTGCAACAGGGGAGCATCACATTGGAGGTGGCTGAAGAGGAAATTCCAGATCTACCCCGCACATCCTACTCCTTATCTTCCCATCTTTCAACTATATTTTTTATCTTTGTAATTCCATTTTTATCAATTTTAATGCTGTAAGCTGCCCAAACTTGCTTCAAAATGAGATGGGCAGCAAATAAAGTTAATAAATAAATAAACACATAAATAAACACATAAATAAATAAATAAATACTGACTTTCTAATGATATAAACAGAAAGTCACGAGGTATTCATCTCCAAACTCAGGTGATAAAATGGCTAAATTTGATCATATACACAAATCATAATATCTATAAAAAGAGCCAAATGGAATATGAGCTTCAAGTGTCATCTGAGCTACTACATCAAGAAGGAACTCTTTACTAGATGTCAGCTTCTTGCAAATCAGTTAAGGGAAGTACTCTTAACTTCAGCTATAGGTCTTCAATTTCATAGCAAGTAAGATTAATATTTACAAACCAATAGGCTGAAGGTCCCTATTGGACTTTTTCTATCTTTAATGCAAAAGGTAAATTACCTGTGAGGAAGATAGAGTCACACCATTAGCTGAGGGAAAAGAGGATAAAGGAGAACTCAATGAATCTCTGAAGACCACATGTCTTGACTCTTCTACAACTTCGCTGTTCCTGCGAGCATCCAAAACTACAGCTTCAAGAGGCTTTTCATATTGCAATGGTATACAGGAGGCACTTTAAAGACAGAAAAAAATGCCAAATAAATGTCAAATATGGCATGCTTTAAAAATGCTCACTGAACAGAATAAAATATGCCTCAAAATATAGACTGTGAAGTCAATAACTCTGTTCCCACAACAATCAAACTGCCAACCAGTGTAACATTTACCCTAGCATGTTGTGCTAATCCTTGTCACATAGTTAGTTGCAAGTTCAGTGTGCTGTGTGAATCAGGAGAATTGGATTAACTCAAGTTCAGCTGTACAGTCAGCATTTAGGACACAACCAAAGGTTTTTACCATGTGGTGACTTAAATAGCAAAATTATTTTTTGAAATGAATCCTTTGATAGACAAAATGGCATAATTTACCTATTAATCAAAAGTACCAGCAGTATTGGAAAGTCTTAAGATTAAATAAGTCTGACTACTTCAATCAATGTTTCTTAAGTTAAGAATAATGGAGTGACAGCTGTGTTGCACGATGGGCATTGTAACTAGTTGCAAACTGCTGAGCAAACTGAGAATATTAACATTATTAAGTCTTAAAAGTTCACTTCTGAGGAAAGTAAAAGGGAAGGAAGTATTTTACCTTAAACCATGACTATATGTTGCAATGCAATAAACTTGAGGTTCCACATAGTCCAGAGAAAAATCCTCAGTTGGAATAATGCAAATTTTGTGCTAGGAAAAAAAAGACAATGTGCTTGTTAACTTTTTCCCCATTAATGGATTAACAGCAGCATGTGAAAATGGGGCTGAATATTATTTAAACTTCTATTTATGCGTCTAGAAAAAGTAAAGATAAGAAAGCTTTCTAGCTAAAAACTAACACAGTTTGTTGAGACTTGTGAGCACAGGACTTGTTGGTGTAAAGCAGGGATCTTCAAAATTGGCCCTTTTATGACTTGTGAACTTCAACTCCCAGAATTCCTCAGCCAGGCATGCTGGCTGAGGAATTCTGGGAGTTGAAGTCCACAAGTCATAAAAGGGCCACGTTTGAAGACCCCTGGTGTAAAGCTTTGCCTACAGTTTTTTTGCAGAAGGATGTGTGAGTGTACTATGCATGAGATTAACTTGGCCAACATTTACTCACTGTATTGTCTTAGACAGCTCATTTGCTTTTGTTAAGGAAAGAAGGAAGACACAGAAAGATTAAATCTTCATATACCCAAAAGGTGGCAGTAAAGATTTTAGAATAAAACTACCATATTTGAACCTTTCAAAGAGAGGAATCTCTAGAGAAGTGATTGTTTTATCTAGTGTACTGTATGGTTCCAGAAAAACTATTTATACATTTACAGCTTGACTTTCTTCTGAGTGCTCAAGGTGGCTCATGTGGGGGCTTCCTCTTGGTAAGCTGAGAGAGAGAATTGGCCCAAAGCTACTCAGTAAATTACATGGTCAAGTGAGGCTCTGAAACTAATTCCTTTGAGTTGTCTTCTGCAGTCATAAAAATACGTATATACAATCATATACCTATATACAGGAAGCGCTCAATATATAGAACCATATACCTATATACAGAAAGTGCTCAGTTAATGATGGTGACTAGGACCAGCAACCCCATTGCTAAGCGATGCAGTTGAAAAGTATGACAACTTGTCTCTTATACGAGCAGGGGGTTGGACTAGAAGACATCCAAGGTTCCTTCCAACTTTGCTATTCTTATGACCTTTGTAGCAGCCCCATGATCATGTGATCAGAATTCAGATACTTGGCAACTGGTTCATACATTTGACAATTGCTGTATCCCTGGGTCATGTGATCGCCTTTTGTGACCTTCTGACGAGCAAAATCAATGGGGAAGCCAGATTCACTTAACAACTGTGTTACTAACTTGTCAACTGCAATGATTCACTTAACAACTGTGGCAAAAAAGGTCATAAAATGGGGCAATACTCACTTAACAACTGTCTTGCTTAGCAATGGAAATTTTGAGCTCAATTATGGTCGTAAGTCGAGGACTAGCCGTATTCTTGTTATTGTGATTTTATTTTGCAATTTTGATTTATTAATATTATATGTACTTTATACTTTATTGTATACTGCTTTGTTAACTGCTTAGATTCAGATGTTTTAAATTAGGACAGCATAAAGTGTAATGAGCAAACAAACAGAAGGTGACTTGGTCCTTCATGCAGCTTTTATGGTTTTTCCATGTATGAATTAAAAAAAAAAAAAAACCTTGAGAGTCCTACCAGATAAGAGGCTATCTAATTCAGTATTCTGTATCCAACAGTGGCCAACCAGATGCTTTCTAATCCAGGTAAAGGATTATAGACGAGGATCTTGCCTTAAATCTTATTGTCTTGGGCTTCAGACCCAAATGATAAATATGGAATCTAGCCTGAGTTGTAAAAATGAATGCCAAATTGTTGAGAATTTAACTCTTAACACTTTGGAGAATCTAAAAATTCCTTGTGAAATGTCCCAACAAGATGATTCCCATACAAGATGATTTTGGCTGCATAACAAGATAAAAGATAAGCATGCAAAACACTCTGAAATGATCTAGATCACAGGTCGGCAACCTGCTGCTCAAGAGCCGCATGCGGCTCTTTGAGCCTTCCCCTGTGGCTCCCAGCCTCCTCTGCCTTTGCAGAGAGAGACAGAGACAGAGAGAGGCAATTGCACTTCCCTGCTTCTCTCTCTCTCTCTCTCTCTCTCTCTCTCTCTCTCTCTCTGTGTGTGTGTGTGTGTCTGGGTGTGTGTGTGTGTTTTGTGTGTGTGTGTATGTGTAAAAGAGAGTGCACTCACAGTGTTCTGGAGGAGCTGAAAAGCTTTCTGGGCGGAGCTCCTCCCTTTGCTGTGTCTCTGAAGGAAGCAGGAAGCAGGAAGGACAGGAGAGAGCTAGCTAGCCCAGTTAGGCTGACTCAGGAATTCTGGGAGTTGAAGTCCATGAGTCATAAAAGAGACGAGGTTGCCTACCCCGGAGGTTGTTGGACAACAGCTTGAAGCTTGCCAGGTGAGCAGCAGATAGGAGGGGGGGGGGAGAAAGAGAGAGAGAGAAAGAGAGAGAGAGGGGGAGAGAGAGTGGGGAAGAGGAGTGGCAGACCAAGGGCAGATAGAGAGGGAGGGAGAGACTCTTTTGACATCTAAAATGAAGATAACACTGCATATATCCTTTTTTTACCTGTGTGTGTATGTAATTTTATTCTCTTAAAGCATTCTCTTGGTGATCATTGTTTTAATAGTATGGATATTCCCAAACATACACACATACACATATACATACACATACACACACCTATAATAAAGGTAAAAAAGGATATATGCAGTGTTATCTTCATTTTAGATATCAAAAGGGTTTTGCGGCTCCCAGTGTTTTGTTTTTGGTGGGAAACGGGTCCAAGTGGTTCTTTGAGTGTTTTGGGTTGCCTACCCCTGATCTAGATGGTTTATAGATAAGAATTCATTAGCATCTAGGAGAAACCTTAATTATGACAATTTAATGACAGAGCATGTCACTTAAACAAACAATAAGAATGGATTTTGCCAGAGACCCTAGGGAGCTGCTCACTCTGATATATAGAGCGGAAGAATAATTGGTTGAGCTGGAATAAGATAGCATCCTATATTTCCTATGTAAAATAGTGGCATATTTTCTTGATATTCTGTTTAGGAAAATATATAAACTTACCAGTAGAAAATCTATAGCTGATGACTTGAGATGTAATGTGGTATCAGCCAAAAGGTCAAAAACTGCAATACGAGCCATATCATCAATCACAACACTGCGACAAAGGAAGCTGGAATAGGTTTTAAAAGTAGTTAGTAACTAAGTCCTAATATTCTCTAATTCTAAAGAAGTTTTTTGCTTTTTTTCTGCCTTGAACTTCTCCTCTATAAAGCTATTACCCAATGCATGAATTGCATATCATGTTTAAATTAAACAAAGAAGCCCAGAACGAATTGAAAAAAAAACACTGCTGTCAATCAATACATGAGTATTACAGATTTCAGTTCTCCATTCAATTTGTTCTTCTATGCCTATGAAATATCTAAGGGTATTCTACAAATACAGGCCTTTACAAAACATGACAAAAAAAATGTTAAAACAAGATTGATTTGAACAGAGTCACAACCAGGTGGACAGATTTTAGGACTGTGTGGGACACAACAGGATTCTAGTAATTAAATCCATGGTATCAAAAAGTGCTGCAGATGTGCATTCAAAACCTAATAAAAAAGATATGTTGCAGTTATGTATTTAATCTAGGAATATAGGATTTTTAAAAAACCAAATTGTGCTTTTAAACAACTGCCCATAATTCCATTCCTGGTTTTATTTCCCAGTCTTCATGAGTGACCGACCATACAAAGAAATATTTAAGTTATTGCTATAGTTCAACAATAGAAATAGCAATCAAAATACCTTTCATTCCTCTGGAAATCATCCCCTTAGGCAGGATGCAAATATAATAATATTAATCTCAAGAAGTAGAATCTGAATCATCTTCTGCCCTTTCTTAGCTTAATATTTTAAAAATATTCCTATATTCATTTCAGTGTAATAGGAACAATCTTCAGTTTTTACATATCATCCACACTTCAATTATACAAGGGGGAAAAACCCCTTAATTAACAGTATGTAACTATTTGCATGAGAAAGAAACTACAGCTGTTTTTTTTTTAAAGCAGAGGCAAAGAATTGAGCCTGAGAAACATACATGTTATTAAGAGCGCTATTTTTATCAGGAAAAATAAAGGAGATAAAGAAAAGGAATGCATTGGAAACTAAGAATCCCAGGAAAGAAAAAAGAAAAGACAGGTTTATTTAGATGATGAAAGCCCAAAACATGAACTTATTACATTTTTCTCACCTATATTTGCAGCTGTATATATTAATTTTAGCCTCCATCACTTGCCCAAGACTCTCAGTCTTTATTTTACCTACATACATTAGGTCATGATCTGTGACATACTCAAAGATGATTATATAGCGGCCAACTTGGGGAACCTTCAGTTTGATCTGTAGATTCACCTAAAGAAGATTCAAATCATGCTTGGATGTTATCAGAATAATGGAGGGTGGCTTCTTCTTTCATACACTAAATAACAACCTAGTTTTTTAAAATAAAGGAGAGAAATATCAGGTCAAACAGATGGGTTTCCAGGCAGTTCCAGGTATTTTCTCACACTTTTTAAATTTAGCAAATACTACCTGAACCCTCAGATTAAACCTCAGCTAATAGGGAAGTAAACCTGTCAATGTTTTTTTGCGAGAAAAATGATAATTATTTTCTTCTGCTTTCTCCAGGGTTAATACTTTCCCTATACATTTAGCTTCCAACATGGTGTCCATGTCCTTGCAGATATCTCTACCCTATCTGTTTTATTTTAATTAGATTTTTAGTACTGTGCTATAAAACAAAATTCTAGCATCCAGTGTCATCTTTATGCACTATTTCAGAAGGCCTCTAGGGCTTACATGAGTCATAAAAACAAAAATGGTGGATGGCTGCATCCACTGGTTCACCAACCTGCCCAAGAAAAGAGAAGCACAGTGGATGAGATATCCTGAAGCACAAATAAATAGAGCAACCACATCAGTCTGTCTTCTAATAAAAAGTATTTCAAAATTATTCACATCTACAATGGCAGTCATAAAATAAGCTCCTTGTTGGCCATAGCTTTGTGAGCCCCCACAATATACCCTCAAAATTTACAATGTGCATGTGAATCCAGAAAGAATATGCATAAAACTAAAATGTATCAATCTGGCACATACTGTGACAAATCTACAGGCTAACAAGGAAGCTATCAGAATTGTATACACAATTGTAATGAAATGTGTGGATTATCTTGGGAAATGAGGGGAAGAGATGTTGCCTAGGAAACAATCAGACAAGGGAAACAGGAGCCCCCAATGGCTTAACAATCAAGAAAAGAAATATAGGAAGGAACCCAACCCTAATTGATCAAGCAGTTATTAGTAGTGGTAGGAAGTTTATACTTTTAGACTTGCATGATTCTATTGATGTAGCCTTACAATAAAGTAGAATTAGTTCACATCATTGTTTTCCCTGGCTGATTTACTTCAGAGGGGTAACAATAGCTCACCTTCCCTTAAGCATTCAGAGGAGAAAGATGCAGATGCTACATTTTGCCATGCCCATTTGGAGGGGGATGCTTATATATAGCAATAGCAATAGCACTTCGACTTATATACCGCTTCACGTGTTTTACAGCCCTCTCTAAGCAGTTTACAGAGTCAACATATTGCCCCAACAATCTGGGTCCTCATTTTACCGACCTCGGAAGGATGGAAGGCTGAGTCAACTTTCAGCCAGTCAGAATTGAACTCCTGACAATGGGCAGAGTTATCCTGCAATACTGCATTCTAACCACATACACACAGACATCGTGCAGAAAGCAAGAACTGTCTTTACAGTATTTTTACACAATATATATCCTGTGTGGTGTTTTCCGTTACACAGACTGTCAAGAGATACTGAAGGCACCAATGTAACCAATTTTGTCCTATAAGGATATCTTACCTCCTGACCATTAATATGAGACATCACTGGATGTTTGACTGTTGGCTGTTGGAAAGTTGTTTTTCGGTATTCTCCCCCATGCAAGAAAAATGTTACTTCTGTACCAAAAACACAGCGATATTTATCTACTGGCAAGTATTCATACTGCAAACAACTTGAAAATAAAAAAAAGGAAAGTGTTTAACTGGATCATCAACATAAATTTTAGATAACCATAATAGAAGATCCATTAATGTCCCTGAGATACTAACTTATCTGTTGGGATATATCCTGAATATGTGCAAGGCTGTACGACTGGAAATTGCAAGATGGATGCTTCATAGTAGTCACTCGGTAAGAGGACTAGGTAATCCTGAAGTGACAAAACAATACTAGCATAAGCATATTAATAGCCAATAATATATTATATGAAAGTTTCAACAAAATTACCTAATAAACCAGCTTTCTCCAGCCTCTATATTCTCCAGAGATATGAACTTCAATTTCCAGAATTCTCAACAACAGAAATGTTGGCTGGGGAACTGGAAGTAAAAGTTCATACATCTGAGAATACTCAATTTAGAGAAGGCTATAATATACATTTGCAAACAAGGTTCAGGCTAGAGTCCATTCAGGATTAACTATACAGTTCAGATATCACATAACAGATATCAATCTATATGTAATCTACCCATATTGAAACACATTCCAAAATAATCCTATGTGCAATTGTAGTTCAAAAGCACAGGTCTGTGTTCACCATATCCATCAGATTCCTACTGCTTTTACAGGGATGAATCTCAAGTATAAATCAAATTCTAGTAGCAGCACTTGAAGAGAGTAACTGACTCATTCTATACACCAGTGTGAGATCATACTCTAGAAAAGAATTAGTTTCCAAAAATATAAATATTATTGTGATAGATCTTCTTCTTACCAGAAGGACACCCTCTACCATGATTTTAAACATCCAGGTTCCAGGTCCCAATAAAAATGAATCTGCAAAACGTTTTCCTGGAACAGTTACAAAAGCTGGCTCTTTACTGAGTGGGAAGAAGATGTCTTTACTCTGATCAGTCCCTGACAGAAAACAAATCAAATTAATAATTTATTGAACATTATTCAGCTAACAATAACATTACTTAATTCAAGTTAGACAGTCAACCAGTGAAGAGTACATTTCCCTATATGATCTGCCAGCATGGACACCATTCCCTGGAGACTCTGCAGCCTGATTCTAATGCAATGAGCTTATATAAATAAAGTGTGATTTAGAAGAACAGAACAAATCATGTGTCCATATTTCCTCCTGTATCCAGCTTTGAAGCTCACATTTTGCCTTATTAAAGCTGGAGTTTGTTGTGATATCTGAACCAAGCACCTTTAGTTAATCTCTGCTTACAGATGAAATCTTGGTCTGTAAGCAAAGATTAAAATATAATTTCCATATGAACGTTGTGTGAAGTAAGTTGGCTGTTGGGATGCAAGTACCAGAATTGGACACATAAAATGAGGAAACCAATTTAGGCAAGATCATGGAGACTATTCTCAGGTAAATAAATTCAAATATATCTGCTGTTTATGGTACCTTCATTCAAACAAAAAGAACCCTAAATTTAGCCCTGAAGCTCATCAAAAACAAACTTTATCTACTTTATGGCAACCAACTTAAATTTTCTAGTAAATTTAATGTTCAAAAAAGTTATTAGCAGTACAAGATGTTCATCAGCTATAGTTGTCTCCTAATAACACTCACAACCCACAGCTTTAAAGATACATAATTCATCTAGTCTAATGTTTAACAAACAAGCTGGCTAGGGAATGCTGGGAGTTGAAATCCACACATCTTAAAGTTATCAAATTGAGAAACACTCATCTAACCAAATCTCAGTACAGGTACCATTCACATTGTATTAACCTCTCAGACAAAGCACCCAAATTTCAAGTTCTAATCCCTCTGTCAAATAACATTGCTGGCTACGTAGAGGCTGGAAATGGTAGCTTTTAAAGGCACATAATTAAAGCCAAAAGCAAGTCTGCCAAAATCACTTTTTCCTAAAAGCACCTTAAGAAACATCTGTCAGCACTACAGATCTAGTAAAGGCAAGCATAGAGAAATATGGATTAATTATGAAGATCATTAGCATGACATGCACATGTCGGCATCTTTTGTGATACTAGAAAGGTACAGCAACTGAAAATTGTTTAACTTGCTGGGTTATAGGGCCTGTTTTCATAATCACTTGTTCAAAGATAAGTAAAGTTTTTTTTTCAAGGAAGAGCAGGACACCTGAGTAGCTGGGGGGCTTTATACTTTTCTTTAGCTTTACCCTGCTTATATTCAGAGTGATTAAAATAATTTATTCTGGAGTTATGACCAGACAGGACATTTCTGCCATTATGTACTTATAGGTCACCTCTGCAGCCATAAATAAGGGCAGACAGATCACCGATAGCCTAGTGAAGATGCACAAAATCTATCTTGAACTGAGTCAGGATGCCAGTTCAATATACTTGCCTGAAATTTTGTTTGAATTTGGTTATGTGAACTTTCAAATATCTTTGGTCAAAGGAACCTGTGATATAGATCACTCAGAACATCCACATCTATGATCACAGAAAACACTTAACTAATAACAGAATTATTCTATTTTCTGTGATTACTTCCTATGTTGAACTAGGTAAATAGGCTGGAATAGTGTACTAAGTCAAATGCACACAGACAGACTTACAAAAGGACAATTATCACTAATGAAGCACACAATGTTACACAAAAGCAAGCAACTCATGGTTTTTAAGAAAACCAATTAAGCATGTTGAACAAGCACAGAAAAAAATACCTATAGCATGCATGCAGGAAAAAAAATGCACGTCTGATACAAGACCTATCAGAGGCCTGCCCAAAATGAAAGTTGGCAAGATCAAGCATCAAGTAAGAGACTACAAAATGCACAAAACTCACTGGATTATGTAAACAAACCTTATTAAATATACACTAAATTGCACTGAACATCACTGCACATCATTCACTGAATTCTGCATCCGTCCTGCTTACCTACCTTTTAGGGTCCGGGATTGATAAGCTGTTATGTGGCCAGATACTACTGCAGTTCCAGGATTTATATATCTCAAGATAACATGAAATAAATAGGGTTTTGGTTTCTTCACACTCAAAGTTATCCTGACTTCATTCTGTAAAATGGAAGTTAATAAAAGAAGAAAAAGATAGACAGCCATAAAGTGCCAAAAGGGTAAGCCATGCAAGCAAAATATTCAATGTCTATTGGGGAGAGAACCCCTCTCCTTCCTCTCTCTCTATAAATAGATACAGATATGCAGCTGAATACATAGAGAAAGAAGACTTTCCTGAAGTAAGGAAGAGAGAAGAGCAAACCTAGCAAGAAATGTAATTCACTTACAAGTGTTATGAGGGTCAAAATGTTTTCCCTCAGCAATTGAGATCTTCCCTTTAGAGTGTTTTGAAACCAAGCTGACATAGTGCAGTACTAGATGGAAGAGCTTAGGAGAAGCCACAGTGACAGGAACTACCACCTCTGGCTGGGAAAATAAGAAGCAAAGAAGAGGACAGGAAAGCAAATTACTTAAAACTACCACCGAAAGACAGGAAACATCTAGAAACATTAGAAAATGCAAACACAATGGGTAAACTTTGCTGTAGGTCCAAAAAGAATAAAACATTTCACAATGAAATCCAATCAAGTATATAAACTGATATATTTAGAATAATGCCTATTATCTGAGACTCATCTCCAAGCCTCATCAACTTTCTTATATTCACCTGTCTGAGAGTAAGCCCCACTGAATTCAGGGTCTTCATTTCTGATATAATTGTCAAGTGAATCAGTGAGGGACTGTAGTATCATGCACTGTTATCCAATTAACTTTGATATTAATTCGGTGAAATGTTGCATCCAACAACCAAATATTATATACTTTGTGTTATGGCCATTCTTTGATCAGTTTTATATTAGATATTTGAAAAGTAGGGTGTTTCTCCTTTTAATATGTTAATATTTTGTTATAGCTCACTATCAAGAGAATCAAATTTAATTTTAACAATGCAAGGGATACAGTTGGGAAGAGTTCCATACTTACTCCTCTTACAATTGTTTGAAGACAATCATTTTCTTCAAAATCATCCTTTTTATTATGTTGATAGAAATGCAATAATTTGATCTGAGGTATATTATTTCCATTTTTCTCTCAGAAGTCTACAAAAAAGTTAGTCCTACTCTCACTGTTCTTATTTTCAAATATGATGTTGACCAGTTCAGTGGAAGCAGATGGGCTGTAATCTCATGTCTCACAAATCATGTCACAGAAAATAGCCAAGAATAATTTCCAGCATCGTCAACAAGCTGCCTTCAGTTTAACTATACATATAAATTACATTTTAATTGGTGTTTGGGAGACATGGATTTCTAATCAATCTCAATGCTAAATAAACAAATATCCTAAAAGGAATTTGATTAATTAATCAAAACCTAATTAATTTAATTTCTGAATACATTTCTCCTTTTTGGTAATTAGGCTGTACCAATTTTTTTCATAGAAAAATTCAGGTTTTGTAACACACAACCATTCTTAATGGGTTGAATGATGTTAATTCCCAACACTGTTGCTCAGAAAGAGAGACGTCAAATGTTTCTATATGGCTATAGAAGAACCATGGGATCTAAAGGTTTATATAAACTTTAAGCACATAATTGTTATGAAAATGTTATAGGTATATATGCTGTTCCAAGTTATCTTAGTTACTGCTGAGAAAATGAAATGGAATCATCACTTAGGTCTTTCTGCAAACTGTGTAATAAAGAGACCAAAGTTTATTGAAGGATGCTGTGTTTTCCATCTCCTCTTTCACCACCTAAAACAGTTTTTCCTAACTTTGTTCACTTCAAATGTGTTAGATTATAACTATCATCTTTCCTGTCTTAACAATGAAAGGTGACCTGAGCCAACAAATCTAGACAGGGAGTAGGCAGATCTAAAGAAAGGGATTTAAATCTGTGAAAACAATTCCAGCAGGATTAAAGAGATGGTGATGTCAGACCAAGATTAATTCACACAGCATATCTGGACCAAAGTAAAGTACATGCCTGTATTGAAGACATCTGTACATAACCTCTCCAATTAAAGCCAGGAAATTCTTGAGGATTATAACCAAACCGGACTCCTCTTCCATTAGGAGATATACCATCCTCAATTTCAAACTTCATGTGATGTAAATCAGGTAAGTAATAATTCTTTTCAGGCCTTTTATAAATGAGATAATAATAATGTCTTGGTTTCTTTTTGAACATTAATGTGTTTTATATTAACATAAAACTCTACTGGATCAAATATTTGTTTAGCATTCAGTTTTTCACATTATTGCATTTAAGGTAATAACTTATCTTCAACTCATAGGATCCCTAGCAAAGTACACTGTCCCTTTGCATCAAGCTTTAATTTATTTAACATCAACAATATATTTTATTATTTATTCAAGTACCATTTTTCTGCTTTGCCTCAAAAAATAACTTCAGATCCAAAATTCAAATCATGCTGTAACACATGGATATTTTAAGTACATTGTAGATTAATATAAAAATAGCAAAGAGAAATAGCACAGCCCTAATAAGCAAACTATCAGAATTAGCATCAATTCCAGACTTAAACAGAACTGCCTTCACCAAAGATAAAACTAAAAAGAAAGAAGCAAATAGGTAGCTTGTTGGGTAAGATTCACAACTGAAATGCAGCCCCATGAAATCCATCGAGAAATATAGTACAGGCTACTTAAATATTATAATTTTGTATGTAACCACATCTTATTTCATACTAAATTATCAATCATGAAGATTGCTTCTAGATATAAAATGCCTAATAATGCCTAATAAAAGACACTTTGTAGTTATTCTGTTTTTCTTTTCTTAAACCTTGTGGGTTTGTTACAGCATGAGGGAAAACATTGTGATTTTCCTGCTTTGCATAACTGAGGAGGGATGTCACAAAACAAGTCTTCCCATTTTACTTACTCCGTACAAGTTTTCCCAATTATGTGCTTTCTGCATTGGCAGTCACCTGACAGGTCATTGCAGACAGGACTTACAGACCCTCCCACATCACATTTGCATCCTGCAAATGAAAAATAGAATCAAATCAACTTTTGGTCAGAGAACAAATACAACACACTACTAGAAGTACTGTAGGCCTCTGTGGGAAGAAAGATGAACAAAATGTTTTCCAATCACAGAATGAGAAGGAACGTTGAAGACCATCTCATTTACAAGGAGTCTGGATCATACACACTTCCAATAGCGGTTTGTCCATCTTTCCGTGAGGGCCATGACCGAAGAAGATAATATTATCTTCTAACTGGTTCTCATACTAAAGTCTAAAATATTTTACAAAACATTGAATATTTATTATATTGGCCATCTATTTTAAAATATGTCTTTTTTAAGCAAAATATTTATCAAAGGCTACAATTATAAATGAGTTTGATTGTATTATACTTTAGCCAATCTATGAATGGTAGCTGTGTTTACTGCTTGTTCCATCTTGCCCTTACCTCTCTTGAAATATCTATTCACTACCATAACTGAAGTTTATTAAGGCAGATGTAACCTCCTAAGTTTTACATAGAAGGCTCAAAATTGCATACTTATAAGAAGCATTCCAAAATGTTCGTCAACAAAGCTGTTATATAGCAATAATATACAAAAACAATCTTTTCAGAAATGTATTATCCTGTATCAAATTTTGCTCTTAAAAAGCCATACTGTACCTTGACATCCAAAATAATTCTTGGTTTCCAGGCCATAATAACCAGCTTCACAAGTATCACAAGGGCCTCCACAAACATTAGGTTTACAGTAACATTCACCACCCAACTATAACAGGAGAGTTGGAAGGAAAAAACAAAGGCAATTTCAACCTTTCCATTGATACCAACAGTAGCAGAGAAGAAAACTTTGGACATTATGTGGCAAATGGGCATACAGTCACAAACAGCATATTTTATTGGATTGCTTCCTTAGAAATGCACAAGTGTTAAGTCTTCCCACAATTTAGAAAACAATTTCCAGGTAGTAGAACAGACTGAAAACATCTTGTAATCTGTCATATTTCAACCAACTTTCAACTGCAGACACTCTTATAAGGTGAAATATATCAGAAATTGTCCTGAGAACATCAGAACATATGCTCACATTTCTGTTAAGCTCATTTTTCCACAAATTTCAGGAGTTACAATCTGAGAGTCTTCCACTAGTGATCCTTCCTAATGAATTATGAAGGAAGATCTTTTTCATTACTAATAAGAGTGAGAAAATATTTATGGAGTACTGAACTTGACAAATCATCTACAACTTGAAATGCAGTAACTTACATTATTTTTAACACAGGAGGTTGTTTTTAGTGTTCTCCAGAACATTTACTGTATGATAAAGAAATTAAAAAGCAGAGGCAAAAATAAAGTTAAGCAAAATATTAAACTGTATCACGAATTTTAAGAGTGTCTGTGTCTATGGACAGACTATGTTTAAAAGATGTTACAGAAGAGCAACATGCACTAACTGACAAGATTGAAACTGAGTTGAAAATTGATTTACAAATGACAGGCTACAAGAATGACATTAATACAATATTATGCTGAACATGTAAAACCTGCTAATGTCT
The DNA here is from genome assembly GCF_016545835.1 of Crotalus tigris. Classification (NCBI taxonomy): domain Eukaryota; kingdom Metazoa; phylum Chordata; class Lepidosauria; order Squamata; family Viperidae; genus Crotalus; species Crotalus tigris. The sequence continues at coordinate 1,020,361 of NW_024100552.1, read as the reverse complement.
TAATAATTAAAAAGGGATATACAAATAAGAAATCAAGACTATGACCTGGATAATTTTCATAACTTGGGTTTACAAAAAAGGCTTGTTAAAGTTTTGAACAATTTTGTGAGAAGGAACAAAGAAGAGAAGAAACATAATTCCAGTACACAAATTGAAGGAAGTAAAGATCAAGGTTGTTAAAAATAAATGGAATGAATATGACGTTGGTTTATTTTATCAAGGTTAAAATGAATATGTTGTTATATCTGGTAACCTTAATGACTTTTGCTGATCATGACTGAACAACAAGACTTTAAGGATTTGTTCTGGATAACGGATAGGATATGGGAAGAAGATTTGTTGTATTATAAGAGAAAGTAATAAGTCATTAAAATTGTTTATACTAGTTCTGATGAAGGGGGAAGTCATTTATTTACATATTCCCATTTTTTTCTTCACTATAATATTTTTTCTTTCTTTTTTTGGAATTTCTATTTTTTTTCTTTTTATTCTTCTATTTTGTTTAATTTGTATTCATTTTCACTGTTGTAATTTTAATCTTTAATAAAAAAATTATAAAATAAATTTGTATTTTTTTATTTCATAAAAAGACTTCTGTAATTTTTAATGTAAACAGAATGTAAATAAACTGTTAGTAAATAAAATGCTTTTTACCTGCTGACATTCTCTAATTCCACTTAGTACTCCAGCTGTATCACATTGGCAGTCTGCAAAAGGAAACAAAGCTATCTGAATGAGAAATTCATTATAATACTGGAGTTCACTAATCAAATGACAAATCCTTAACATTTTGGTTCTGGTGGTTTTGTACAACTGATAGACAGACTTGACTTTCTTTACATAATACTAAAAAAAAAAAAAAAATACCAGCAATGATGCACAGAGCACACTAGATTTCCAGTTCTCCAAACCCCTACTTTCAAGCACAATGTTAAAAATCATGGAGATAAGGAAGCAAGGATCTCAAAAGATTAGAACAGAATAAAAATATTTGAATAAAAATATTAAATGAAAATAGCATTTACTCTTTCAACAATTAACTTCAAGATGGTGGCCATGGAGAAGTACAAAAAATAAACCTGAGATCTGCCCTGCAATTTCCATATTTACTGGGATTCTGAGAGATGCAATCAATTGAACCATAATCTCTCTCTCTCATTTATTCTTGGTCATGCTAAATATCAACTCTTTTTTCTAATGAGTCTGCTGCAAACATTGTTTTCTTTTTCCTAATCAAACTTCTTTGTCCAGCATTGATCATTACATTAATTAATAATATCAGTTCAGTACTAATTTCTATTTTGATTAATGCAAGCACATTGCTGTATAGATGATGTAATTATTTGTGGGAGAAGAAATACAGTACACATCAATTTGCAGCATATTGTATATAATGCATAGTATGCATTTTGTAAAATACATTAGCGTTTTGCCTCATAAACAAAAAAGCAAAAACTCCATGTTACACACTGAAAGGACAAACACTCCTGTCTTTCAGTAGCATGGAACCACAACTCTATTCCTTTCAAGGCTGATGAACAGAAAATAATTTTGGAAAAACTGGAAGGGTCTGAAAATAATAGGAGGAAAATAGACTTGATTTTTATTATATGAACAGTTACCTATACATCCATAAGGATTAGCACTAGCCAGGTTCCAATAAAGTGGCTTACAGATGCTACAGGTTGGGCCTTCTACATTTTGTAGGCACTGACAATAGCCCTAACAATGAAGAGGAAAACAAATTTGTTATTTTAAAAAAACTAAGCATCACACAGGCTAAGGATGCAGATCAATATAGAAAACTGAAATAGGGAACAATTTTACAGGTGTAGAACTGATTTAACAAACAAGCTGTCAATTATATCCACAAGTGAACCTTAGTTCATAACTATTAGACTATACTGACTGTGATATTTACAGGACTCGAAAGGAGAGATGAGGACTTTATATCAAAAAGTGGAAAATCTTACAGCAGAGGCAATCTTAGAAATTATTTTTTAAAAATACCTTACTTAATATAGAACTCTTCCAACAAGGACAAAAGTTTTCCACGTGGCACCAAAAACACTAGTGTGTGCCACAGAGTGTCACATGGGTCCTTGTCCTCTTCATCTTTTCATGTTTTATATAAAAAATAAACATGATTGCAAGAGCAACTCATTTTTTTGTCTGAAGAAAAGCAAGTAGGGTAAAAAGAAGCACTCAAGGCTGATAAAACTGTTTTATGTCTCCCAAGGCAACCATTTTGGGAATGGGCCAATATCCCACACAGCCATTTTGCCAAAGAATCCATAACATTTTTTTGATCTTTCATATGTGATTACTAGCTCAACAAAATTGAAATTCCTAGACATTTCTGAATGTTTAGCCTCTGTTTAAATACTTCTGATGAAAAAGCTTCCTATTATTGCAACAGAATATTTCACTTCCACAATCAAGCATCTCTTATGGTATAGGTAGACCTTGACTTACAACCACCAAAGTTACGAAGGCACTGAAAAAAGTGGCTAATAATTGGTCTTCACACTTACAAACGTTGCAGCATCCCCATGATCACATGATCAAAATTGAGGTGCTTGACAACCAACATGTATTTATGATGGTTGCAGCATCTCGGGATTATGTGATTGCCATTTGTGACCTTTTCCACCAGCTTCCAACAAGCCAAGTTAATGGGTGAGCCAGATATTCTTAAAACCATGATTCATTCAACAACTGCAGCGATTCACTTAAGAAACCATGGCAAAGAAAGTGGTAAACCTGGGCACAACTCACTTAACAACCACTTCTTAGAAATGGAAATTCTAGCCCCAATTGTGGTCATAGACCAAGGACTATCTGTAACAATTTTTTTTCCTAATATTGAAATGAAATAAACTTCCTTACCATTTTCTTCCATTGGATTTATTAATTAGTTCCTTGTGGATGATCTAGACACCTGTAAATGAATTATATTCTCTCTCACAGATTAAACTTCCCCACTTTTCTGACATATCTGACTTCTTTGACTATACATTCAACACTACTTTGATCAGGTTTTTTTTTAACTGCTATCACTTCATGCCACTTATATAATACTCTGCTAATTATATAATATAATACTTACAGAAAAAGAATCTCTGGTTCCAGCAGGATCACATTCATTGATGACTCCTTTTTAACAATTAAAAAAAAAGATAGTATTATTCTCAAAACTTTACTTTTATCAATTTATACAGGAAGTTTAAGTTCAAAGAATTTGACCTTGCTCAACAGTGACTCACGGTTTATCTCCACAGCAGATTTCCTTCAGAATATGAATAATCAGTTATAATCAAAAAAGCATTTCTCTGTGCTGAGTCAGGGCTGGCCAAAATACCCACTCAATTCAAGATGCCAAGCATTTTATCAAAAGCAATCAACTTCTTTGCAAGGTATGTTGGGAGCTAAGCTGATCAAAATCTCCTGATCTCAGACAAATCCATACCAGCTGCTGATTGTACAATGTTTCTATGAGTAAAACTGTCCTTGTAATTCTTACCTTGGCAATGAGGAAAAGTTTTACTTGTTGAGATACATCTGTCACATTGCTGGCCTATGAAACCAGGTCGACAATCACACTGGCCTGTGGTTGGATCGCATGTGTCTTGGTAGGAGCCATACCGTGAACACTGACAAGCTGCAAAAAGATATGAATCTTAGAAAGAATGAAGGAGCCATGTGATGGGTGATATGCTGTCTCCCAATTCTCATTTTTTGATTTACAAATCCCATCTTTCCCAGTTGTCGGCATCTCTGTCTAAAGATTACATAATTCTAATTTCCCATCACCTAAAGGTCAGAATTTGGAAATCATTGCATTAAACCTTTCTCCAGCATGATCAGCAGATTTACAACTGCTCAAGCAAGCTATGACTTCTTCTTTGTGGGATAATGCATTCCACATTTCTCTTTTGGGCACAGGTGTGTAACTTGGTGAGTTCATTTATTGTAATCCCTACCTACACAAGTAAGCTCTTGAAAGAAAGGAAAGCTCTGTTCCTATCATATTAATGTCACCATTGGAAATGCTGGGGTTGAGTTCAAAAGGAAGAAAATCATGCAAATGTGATCAATACTAAGCTGCTTTGCAGGGCTCTGAACTTCTCATTTATCCCAGATGAGAAATGAGACAGTTCAACAATGAAGGGCCATGACAAAGAAACTACATCTGCAAAGAATGACAAAGGAATATTTAATAGCTAAAAAGATTCATGTTCGACATAAAAAAAATTCATATGTGGAGGCAGACAAGAATCAGACAGAATGATGATGGAAAGTGAGTAGGACCAACTAAGGTTCTCCTTTTACCCTATTTGTTTGTAATAACACTATACTAAGCTTATTTTAAGATTGTACTTCAATTTAAATATGCTTTCTATGCAAAATGGCAGGAAATTACCAGACACTTTTCAATAAACAGAGCTAAGCAAAGCAGCTGAACCAGAGAGGATTCCAGGGATCTCAGAAAAGTTTAGATCTATAACTACGGTGCTTCTTCGTACAGAGTAGCCACTTTTGAATGACACTAAATTTATCTCAAGTATTGAGGAAGCTGCATTAGAGTTTAAACTCAGAAAACTAACAATACCTATTAGGAAAAACAAAAAAATTCCAAAAACCAGTAAATCAGCTAAAATTTACTTGTAAATTGAAGTGTCTGAGTGAAAAGGCAGAAAAATAAAGCTGATTGTTTACTCAGCACCTGGGGGATCTTAATAACCATGAATAACTGGCTGTATTTGGACCCAGCATAATTTGGATGGCAAAGACAATTGCCCTAAAGGCCATATGTGTTGTCCATAAACCTTATCTAGAATGCCTAGTTGCATTCTAGATAAGAAAAATAAGAAATTAATTTACCATGGTATTCTGTTTAAATCTTTAATTGCCTTTTGTCTCTCCAAAGCAAAATTCAAAGAAATCAATGAAACCTAATTTCTGTGGGTGAGGGGATTGTTTCCTCCCCTGAAAATATATGCTGAATTTAAAAAAAGGAGTAATATTTTTTCTTTGTATTAATGTTTATATTTTTTAAAAAAACAATTCTTATTTATCTCTGTCATTTGAACCAATGAAATAGGTACCAATATACTACACAAAAAGTTTCTTATGCTTTTTCCTCCCCCCAGGTCCCAGTATATTAATACATGCAGGGTATTTTTTAACTAACTGGAAACTGGGAGACCTCCTGAAACATTCCTATATCTTTTTCTCTGGTGTTTGTTAATTTAGAGACACTGCCCTCCACGTGGGAGACATCTAATGTGAAGCACAGAAAACTGATAATATCAGCATAGCAATTCTATCACCTCCAAGTTTTGATTTAGTCAGCTGGGGTAGTCAACCTTGGCTCTTTTATGACTCGTGGACTTCAATTCCCAGAATTCCTGAGCCAGCTAAGCTGAAGTCCACGAGTTACCCCTGATTTAATGGATAGTTGATTCTGTCTGTAGGTAAAATGTAATTATCTTACCTTTTGATTTAAAAGCTTTTTTTAAAGCACAAATATTTCTGTGTACATAAATAAATGTGCCCCAGTTTTAATTTTAAAAAACAATCTTTTAATTTTTAGAAATTGGAGAACTCTGAATTAGAACAAAATTCAGTTCTCAATATATTATTATGACACCTCAGTGACTGTTGAACATGTGTTCATTTTTAAACTTTATAACCTGCCTTTTCATTTGATGAACGCCATTTATAAATGCTTAAAATATAAAAACAAATCATGACCTACTTCGACAGAAAGAGTAATGGAAATACCCAGTCGCATATCTGTCACAGAGAATACCCTGAAATCCAGTCTGGCATTGATAATGAACCTGTACCGCGATAACAAATATCATTATTGAACATCCCTGAGCCATAACATTGACAGGCTGTATTTAAAAGAAATGAATTAAAAATGTTAACAATAGCCTCGAGTTTCAAGCACAACAGGAGCGGGGGGGGGGAGTCTCCTAGTGATATTGCCCTGCAGTTATCTTTGGCATTTCCCAGAAGAATAGCAAAACTTACGCTGACAATGTGTTCCAAAATATCCTGGTCTGCAACGGCTGCCTAATACTGGAAGAGAGAAGAGCATGACAGTGTAACAGCATTTGCCAAGAATATCTTGATTGAAGTTGCAAGGTTGGGAAAGGTTGATGCTGCCTAGACAAAGCTCTAAATAACTAAGGGAATTACAGAGCAATAATCCAGGTGCAGAAACAGATGTCAAATAGCTTCCAGTTAAAGATTTCCTGTGCTAAGAAGCTTCCTATGCCAGAGGGCCCTGTGATGGATAAACTCTTAATCAGCAAAGGTTGACACCCTCTGCAGGTGTCTGCTGGTGTAGGTGTACAGTACTTACATATGCCTTTTTAAATATATGTCTGTATGATACTCTTTTAAAATTCACATGAAAAGTCCATTCTTCTCAGCTCCTCATTCTGGCTGAGACCACTCCTACTACTTGCCAAAATGAAAAGAATATAGAGAATTAGATAGACTATTTATCCATCTGCTTCTGTTTGGGTCTCCAGAATCTCAGGCAGATTATTTCACATCACTTGCTCCCATGGTAGGTACAGTATTGTAATGGAATAACAGAGGTTCAACCTCTGGAAAGCATTGTATTCTATCATTCAATTACAATATTGAGGGAAAACTAGCACAAGAATGTGAGCATGGCCTTGCTGGATCAGACTCCTGCCCACTTAGCCCAGTAGTCTGTTCTCATAGTTGCCAATCAACTGCATAAGGAAACCCACTAGAGTCCCAACAAATAGCCTTCAGATACCAGCAGACTGCCTTCAAGACTAATAGCCATTGATTTGCATGACTTCCATGAATTGGTCCAACTCTTTTTTGAAGTCAGCTAAACTTCAAAATAAGTAGGATTATTTATTAACACAATTTATACACTGCCCAACTCCCAATGACTATTGCAATATTGTCCAAACTTCACTGCCAACCAATAACTAAGGAAACTCAAAACAACAAGTTCCCAAACTAATTGGAAAACTGACTAGTCCAGGTTATGAAAAAGATTAGATGAACTTATCTTATCCATCTCTTGCTCAATATTCATCTTCTCTTACCTTGATTTATTCTTTCCTTCCAATAAGAATTTTCTCTCTCACAAAGTGAGAAAGAAAGAAGACTGGCTGTTGAAGGATACCCTGTAGTTTTTATGCAGTCATAAAATTTAATAGAATAGAACTTCCTTCTTCCTATTTTTTTCTACCAAGGTAATATATTTCTATTTCAGATCCTCTTTTGTCCCATTTTCTCCATGTTTCAGCTCCTGCAATATCTCCATGTTAGCAAATATCTGCATCTTGATATTTATAGCAAGACTTTGAAACAATTATTCTTCTATTATAATTTTTAGTGACCACATTCCATAAGTGCTATAGTGGCACTAGACTGAAAAACAATTATAGCATTGGAACATCAAACAGAGAAAGAAAAAAATTAGAAGTCAGGGGAGAGCAAATTCATCCAGACAGGAAGTGTGATTAAAAATAGAGTTGCCTGATTCCAATCTAGATAATTAATCTGTCAAAGAGATATAATTCCAGATGCTTGTGGAAGTTCAGCTTTAGCTCATATTTCAGAAAAGACTATTGCATGGCAATAAACTAAAATATTTACCTCCTTGACTTATTTAGAAGCATGACTTAGGAATGCTTAGAGGTAGCATTCTGATAAAAATTAGTATAAGAGAATCTGGAATAAAACAATGGATATTAATTTAGAGATTCACTGGACATGCTGTTACACTCACGGTAACAGAAAGGAAAACTATGGTATCCATCAGCACACCGATCACAGGCTTCACCCTGATAGTTCAGCTTACAATAACAGTGACCTGATCCTTCTTCACAGCCATTGGAATGTTCAGGGCTACACCTGCAGGCTACAGGAAATGACATCATCAAAAGCTTTCTTCAAACACATTTATTTCCTGAAGTTTACTAAGTTTACTGTAATTATAATAACAGGAATTCCTATTGTATACCAAATTGCTACTTTGCTTTGGCAGCAATAGATTTAATAATTATATTACTTTTTATCTTGAAATGCTGTGTGAAGCCTATCACATCAATATCCTTTTTAAGTACAAAAACCTAAGCAATTATTACTTCACAATGGAAATACATTTATTTTGTGTGAAATCAGCTACAACTACATTCTAGAAGGTTAATACAGTGATCTGAATCATTTATCATGTATCACACAGAGTTCAATTTTGTATTCACTCCCATTAGCTCCCATATTTTAAGGATTCTTGTAATGGAATTGTATGACCATACTGTCAATGGAGCCCGTGATACAATGTTTCCCTTTATTTTGGCATTTGTATTCTGCTTCCATGGCAGCTTACCAAAAACCGTTAAAACAAAGTAAAACATTGTTTAAATCATACAAGTGCTCACACAAAGAATGTGCAAAGCAGCAGAACCATAGCAGCAGATTTAATTCCCCCCCCCAAAAAAGCTCTCAGTAAATAAGGAATGGTTTTTAGTTCCTAAAAGAACATGAGATTTGATACTGTACAGGTGAACCTCACTGGACAGTGCACTCTGTAGACAGAATTGTTCTTCAAAAGAACTTCACCTCCTCATGAAGTTCCTTTAAGAATAAAATGGCAGACCATTAAATAATATGACCTCACTTGCAGCACAAATGACCAGATTCAAATTATCCTACTTCAGAGACTGTACATTGTGAGGCATAGGTATATAGCCTTATAGGAGATATATACAATATCAGACAGACTAAAACAGACAAAATGTATAATTATCCAACAGGCTTGGCATTTGCCATCCTAACAGGGAACTTTTCCCATGTGATCTAAAATAAAAAGCATTATTCGTAGTATAAATAAACTTCACATGGTAAAATATATTAAATTATTTTTTCTTATTAAAATATATTGAGGGGAAGGGGCTAGTAAAAATAATAGAAAAATTGACATACGTATACATCCATGCACTGCTGTGATTGGAATACCATATGGACGATAGTAACCCTTCAAACATTTCTCACAATTTATACCAGCTGTATTGTGCTATATGAGATAAAATAAAGGAGAAATTGGCATAAGAGAAATACAATCAGAAGAAGAGATAAACAATTTAAGTTTTGGCAACTTTAAGTTTGTTTTCACAATTAAGAAAAAGGTTGATGTAACAGTACTATGACTTGTGATTTCTGTCAATGTATCAGGAATGCAGGCTGAACCAGGAAATAGTAACTTTAGGTTCATCAGGGATTGGTAATATTTTCTGATGGTGAGTGCCATCACATGATTTTATATAATATCATAGGGCATCAAGTTTAAGGAAAAAGGCAAATAAAATTAAAAATGCTTACATTATCATGAAATATCTGAATTTTCATATGAGATCTCATCAGATTTGGGGCATTTCTATTTTTAATTTTATTGCAGTATGATGATGAGGTTTTGTGGGTGCCACCTGATTGTATTATAGGTATTGCGCTGCCAGCTTCCAAGGTTCAACTATTTATATGGTAAACAAGCAGAATACCATCATGAAACATCTCTTTGAGCAATGTGGTGTTGGTACTTCACAGATAACTGGAATTACCAAGATTAACCACTCAATTTGATCAACTGCAAGGACCATCAAGGAATTGAAGGTGCAACTTTGTCTAACCAATTATAGCTTTTCCTAGCTCTTTCTAATATATGACTTATTTTTTGTGTTTGACTTTTTTTTAATTAAAAAGTTTTATAAAAATTACAATATTAACCCACCCAACCCCCCCTCCTTCCCCCATTTCCCAGAGCTGAATATAGGGTTACAAATATGATAATCATAATCTAACTAACATTACCAACTATATAAATAACCAAATCCATAATGCACTTTAACTCTCCTTTAACATATTGTTTGACTTTTGATTTGTTTCTTGGTATTAATTCTTGTTTCTATTCTTTCTGTTGTTTTCCTAACACAAAATGGATTTCTCTTGTGACTCAAACTTAATATACATGGCCACATATCCAACATAGCATTGATACCGGTATAAAACATAAACTTAAAAATATCAACTGTAATAAATTCAACCTTATATGGAAGATGAATTCAGTTCTAGGCACCCTATTTCAAAAGGGCAGTAACAACTATTCAAGCTCAGAGGAGGACAACCAAGATGGTTAGTAGTCTGGAAAACAAGCCCCATGAGGAACAGTTAAAAGGATCTAGCCTAATGAAAGGACAACTGAAGAGAATTGTAATAGCATTCAAATATCTTAAGGACTGTTATACAGAAATGGGAGTAGACATATTTTCTATTGCCCAAAGGAAAGGGCCAGAACCAGTGGGCTAAAACCTCAAGGAAGGTAGCTCAAACTAGGCATCAGGAGGAATTTTCTACCTGTTAAAGCTGTTAATTGATGGAACAGACTCTACATAATCTTCAAATTCAGACTGTATTGGAGCCTGCCCATTACATTCGTATATCGTAATGGTGGTAACATTTTACAACCTTTTCTACAGTGGTCATTAAGTGAAAACTGCAGTCATTAAGCAAACCAAAGGTTCTTTATAGGGAGGGTTTTGTTGAAAACTGAAAGTGCCAGATTTCAGCAACACCATCATAAAATGTGATCACATGACCATGGGACAGTTGTAAATGCAAATGTGTTGCTGAGCACTTGAAATTCAGTCACATGACTGCAGAGATGGCCCAACCGCTATCTAAACCATGTAATCTTAGATATTGCTCTACTAAGGTAAAATAGTTCAATTCTACAGAATAGTCCTGCATATTTTGCAATCAAAATTGAATAAATCTTTGAGTGAAAGAAAATTACTCTCTTCTCTAGCTCAGAAAAATTGAAGTTCAGCATGCTATTTGCAACGTTCATGTACTTATCAATCTACAAAAGGTGTTACAGGGGGTTTACCTGACAGTCAATGCAGACTCCTCCCCCTTGATACTGTCCATGAAGATTTAAACTTTCTTTACGTCGTTCAACCTCACGATCATAATAGCAGTCAAGGGCGTGGCCATGACAATTGCAGGCTGAAAAAGATGGTGGGTTAAAATTATTTTTAACAAAAAAGAAAGAAAATGAGCAAGGGAACTCTGATTTTTTTAAAAAAAAAATAGCATCACAAATTGCACAGAGAACGTGCAGTGACTTTTTCACAATCAGCAGAAGGCAGATAATATGTGCTCAGCTTGAAACAAGAAGCATTCCCACCTACCAACTTTAATCAAGTTGGCTTGACACAAGAGATTTAAAAAGGCCATTTAATTGCTCTACAAAACTGCAGAATCACAGTTCAAATCTAAAGAAATACAGAGCTACTATGGGATTCATATATGTTTGTATTACTTACCATTTACATAGTTATTAATTATTATTATACAATGTAAACCTTGCAAATGTGACCTGTGTTTACATTAAAGCAACATTTGTCTTTCCGCATGACTTACGTTCACAGAGATTTGGGCTAGTGGCTGTTGCAGGTTGCCAGCTTTTTTGATTATACCCTGGACAGCAATGATCACAGGTTTCCCCACAAGTATTGTGTTGACATTCACATTGGTACCTGTAAGTATTAAGTAATTCTCAGTTAAATTTCCCCTGTTGCACTTTTCATGATTTTTGTTGTACTTTACAACCTTTTTTGCAGCGGTTGTACAATTTGAATATGTATGTGTATTCTCTGTATACAATTCTGTCTACAGAGTGCACTGTCCAATGAGGTTCACCTATACAGTATCAAATCTCATGTTCTTTTTGGAACTAAAGACTTTTCCTTACTTACTGAGACCTTTTTTAAAAAAATCTCATTCTACTGCTGTGGTTCTGCTGCTTTGCACATTCTTTGTATGTGCACTTGTATGATTCATATTTTATTTTTTTATGAGATGCTTTTTAAAAATAATATAATTTATAGATTATGTCTTAAACCAGGTCTATCCAAACTTGTCAACTTTAAGACTTGTGGACTCAGCACCCAGAATTCCCCAGTCAGCTATGCAGGCTGGGGAATTCTGGGAGTTGAAATCCACAAGTCCTAAAGTTGACATGTTTGGAGACCCTTGTCCTAATCCAATGATAATACAAATTCAAATGTTAACATATTTGTTTATGAAATGTATATCCCACGTTTGTATGTAAAAGTCCATACAGGAAACTAATAGCTTTTTCAAACCAAACTCATTCTATCATAGCCATGGGGATGGATGAATGAATAACCTTTACCATTATCTGAGATTTTGGGGCAAGGAGAGTTCCTAAATCACCCCCATCATTTTATAAACATAAACTAAAATCATTTGTAAGAACTGTTCTTTTGATTGCACTGTTGGTTACTTTACCTGTAGGAATCTGGGTCAGTTTTCGCAGCACACACATCAGCATGTCCATGGCAAACACACTGTCCACCAATGCTGATGTCTTTTATACTATAGTAGTACTAGATAACAGAAGAAATAAGATTTGTAGAAAAATAACAGAAGCAATCTATTTTCAAAAAGTTAGATACTTTTATGGATGCAAATTGGATACTAATTATTTGTTATGAATTATAGATTTAGCCCAAGTATATTCTCCAAACATGTATTACTTAATGTAAATCATTAGAAAGAGACTGGTAGCAACTTTCCATAAGAGCAAAAGCCTTTTAGTAACATTTGTTAATCAGAAGAGATGTTACCAGACTTCTGGTTTTTTTGCCTCTTGGCTATAATGGCTTTCCTACTACAATGCTAATAAATCATGCATTTGTTTTGTTTTCTACACTTTCTATATTTTAATGTTTTTTCACAGATGAAAGAGACAAAAAACAAGAAACAGTGGAAGGAAAGGAAGGGAATTGTATTAATACTGATAATAAACAGGTAAAGAGATAAAAAGCTGTACCTACGGGAAAGAAAAAAAAGACATGTTACAGGCTTCCCCACAGAAAAGTTGCAGCAATACAAGACTACAGGCATGAATGGAAGGCTGAAATCTAACTAAAATATCAGGTTGGGTATAAATCATCATGGAAAAAAATCTATTGGTGTGGTTGCCAAAAGTGAACAATAACTTGATGGCACATCAGTCCTTAGAACAAACTCTATTATATTACAGATCTATAGAAGACTAAGGGGGAATATTTAAAAAATCATTTTCCCTTCATTATTCTTTTAATAATCAGTATAATGTCCTTTACACTATTAATTCAAACACTTGGTCTTTCTTCAATATTATTTAACCAATTCTTTTCCGTTACTGTTTCTAGAGATGCTTTGAGCTAAATTAAAATCAAGGCTTCAAGCTTATAAAAATTCACATTGGAACAAATTTTCCTGAATTAAGTGGAATTTGTGAATAGATTAATAAAGAGTGGCACTGAATTCCTATATGCTACAATTTGAATCAGACTCATTGGACCCAAATAATTCCAAGTAAATTAGTACATTCACTCATTTATTCAGAGTAAATACACATCGGATTAGGTTAGAAGTCATTAGTAATCAAAATGGTACTCAAAGAATTAACAGTTTATTATTTTGCTACTACTCCCTACCATCAGGTTATTTGATGATAAAGTTATATCCTGTCTGGGCTGACTCACTGAAAATGTCAATACGAATGATATATATGTATATATAAGAAAGAGAGATATTCTTTACCCTACCAGCAATGTACTGATGCCTAGTTCAAGAAGGTGAAAATGAACCAAATTTGCTGCTTTACTCAGTGACCAGAAAAAGAAAAATGGATTATCTTAAAAATTCTATTTGTATCTATATCTATAAATCTGGTTTATATATTCCTCATTATATAAAAAATGCTTCATATTTTCTAATAGTTCTATCATGTTGGATTGTGAAGCAAATTTTCTTCTTAGATCACTTGCCTGCATTTTATTCTGTCCCTGAAAAATATTGAAAATATGCATCACATCTTTGCTAGCAAAAAAAAGTAGCTTTAAACAAAATACATATCCTTCAAGAAAAAGGAAATCTGAGTTATGTTTTGCCTCCAGGATTCATGTTTCTTTAAGAATGTCCAAAATAGGGACTTTCCAATTTTCAGGGGATCACAGCACAGTTATAAAAACTTTGCAACTAACGGCTGGCTAACTCTACCCTGATACCACTTTTACCAGTATCCATGTAGACTTCTGTGGAGAGAAGCAGTTCATTAGATATGAATGCTTAATGATACAGCAATCTTCTTTCTGTCTATAAAATATATTTGCTTTAACATCCTCTTTCTTACTAAACAATTCCAATTGTCACAAAAATGCACTAATGAAATGAAATACTATTCTCTTAAATCAATGCAGGTCTTCTGCATTAACAGTCTGCAGGAATTTAATCATAATATATTCAAGAGGAAAATTGTGGTTTAGGGGGCATAAAGAAACAAGCTTTTAGGTTGCAAAGGTAAATTTATCCATGTACAGAAATTAACCATATTTTAGTGACAGATAAAAAGCCTATTTGAATAACTATGTTGCTGAAGTGGTGATGTTTCCAAATACAAATATTGTACCTTCCTTTGCCATCTGAGTTTTTTTAGAAAGGCTCTCAGGTACAAGAAATGTGCATACAACCACTTTGCCTAGCATTCTGTAAAGGTTTTCCTGGTTTAGACAGAGCTAAACTCAATGGACAATATTCTTACTCAATAAAAAAAATTACCCACATATGAGAACATGCAAACAGAAAGGGTTTTCAGTTTGTTGCTCTTGCTATCTATCTGAATTTCAAGCAATAGACCACAACATAATGTATAATATGGAAAATTTACATAGAATGTTATACCCTAAATTATCAATAATAAGTACAAGCTGGTTAAAAATTGGTCAAAGGTTTTGTAGAATAATGCCATTATTATCTATTGGATTTCCTCTGTCAAAAAGAACAAGAACTCACTCTGCGTGTCACAGTTGGATCCCGCTGAGCTTTAGAAATCAAGTGTCCAAGTAGAGTGTTGGTTCTGAGGAAATGTAAACGAATATTTGTGGCTTTAGTAAACTCTCCAAGTATGGAAGAAGGGCTGAAATAATTTGCTCCTGGACGGCCATTTACCAAGGATATCACAATCTGATTCAAAAAAGAGAGATGGATAAATCAATAGCATCTGCTTTACTCTCAATGTTTTTAAAAATTATAAGAATACATCTATAAATGATTATAACATTCATCTTTATGTTTTAATCTTTTTACTGTTGTTGGAAACATTGATTGCTCATCTGTCTAGGATAAAAACTGAATAAATAACATGTTCAAAAGAATTGCAATTTTTACAAATATCACTAATAGATATCTGTACATCACTAGAGGATTGAATACTGTTAACCCTGATCAATGTGTATTTATTTCCTGCTGTAGCATAAACAATCAAGAAATATTGTAAATAAGCAAAAAAAAGGGGTCTTTTAATCAAAGGCTTTTATAGCAACAAGAATATACACAATGTTCTTATGGAACTTCCTCATCAGCAAAAGCAGGTTTAAAGTTCTTTTTAACAAAAGCTCATCTGACTAGGATAAAAATTGAATAAATAACATATTCAAAAGAATTGCAATTTTTACAAATATCACTAATAGATACCTATACATCACTAGAGGATTGAATACTGTTAACCCTGATCAATGTGTATTTATTTCCTGCTGTAGCATAAACAATCAAGAAATATTGTAAATAAGCAAAAAAAGGGGTCTTTTAATCAAAGGCTTTTATAGCAACAAGAACATACACAATATTCTTATGGAACTTCCCCATCAGCAAAAGCAGGTTTAAAGTTCTTTTTAACAAAAGCTCATTGCTAACTCAGAATTCAGTTCATGGAACAACTCTATTTTATGAACAAACTGGAAACTTTATTCAAAGCAGTAAAAATTTATTGGTTTAACAAAATTGACTTTTATGGGAAACAAGTCTATCTTTATTTTGATGGTCCTAATTCCAAACTAGGGTATTTGTTTCATCTCTCTTTGGTTGTTATATAAAAACAACTGTGCATAAAAAAGAAAATAATAGCCTCAAAATGACCAGAAAAAGGTGGTCACACAATAAAGCAATGAATGGTCAGTAGTGTAACTTAGAATAAACTGAGCAGCTTTTCTCAACCTTGGCAACTTTAAGATGCGCGGAGGTCAACTTTCAGAATTCCACAGCCAGCCATGCTATGGGATGTGGGAATTCTGGGAGCTCACAAATATCTTAACATCTTAAAGGTTGAGAAACATTGGACTAGAGCAGGGGGGTCTTCAAACTTGGCCCTTTTATGACTTGTGGACTTCAACTCCCAGAATTCCTCAGCCAGGCATGCTGGTTGAGGAATTCTGGAAGTTGAAGTCCACAAGTCATAAAAGGGCCAAATTTGAAGACTCCTGGACTAGAGAAACAAGAAGGGATATCTGGAAGAAGGAGGTTGTCATCAAAGTGGGTTTTTCTTTAAATCGGTTATTACTGAATCCAATTCACAATAAAGTAGGAAAGGAGGATAATCTGAAGTAAGGCAGCAAATGTGACCATAAATTTGAGGAGGAATATTCACTGATAATTGCAAACCAAGTTCCTAGAATTTATGATTCTAGAAGTACTGAAAGAATACATGCAATAACATTTGAACAAAGCATTTAGAACATGGATGTCTTCAGCTTACCTCTCCATTTTCTAAAGGCACTATCCGAGAATATTCTGTTGTGCAAATGACATCATTATCCTTTTTGAGAGGACTATTAGCTTCTTTTCTGAAACGTTCCCAACAGTCTGCCTTAGAATCTAATTTTTTAAAAAAGAAAGTCACTTTTAGTTCAGTCTCTGATATGTTTTAATTGTGTCTCCTAGTCTCGATACTAACACTTATAAGTAAGACAAATGATATCATCAAAGCACAAGAGTTCATGCTGAAGCAGCTTTGGTGTTTTCAAGTCCTGCTCCTTGCCCTTCAGTTTTCCAAAGTTGATGGACATTCTCGCAAAGCTGTATCAAAGTATTCTTGGCTCACTAAAATATTAATGTTTAATGAATCTGAATCAGGGAACAGAATGAAACAAAAGGAAGGTAAACAGTAATCTACATAGAAGTAGCAGAACCTCCACATCAGTTCTGAAAAGAATAAAGCCACCTTATGAATTCTTTTAAACAGTAATAAACATTTTGGGTCACCATAGGCATGAACCAGAACATATCTTGGTCTCACTACTATTACCTGGCTTTATTGTTTACCTTAACTATGAATCAGGGAACAGCATTTTAGACTCATTCTGTGTACAATTCAACATGACTAACTCTATAAAATTCAATTAGCTTGAATTCATTTCTTTTCTTTTAAGAAAAAAAGTACTATAAACACTGAAAGAGCTCTGTGGTTGATACTCACAAGCAAAATATTGCCATGGTGTATATGTTCTTCCAAAGTCTATTGATCTCTCTAATACCCACAAATCTGGACGAGGAGAATTTGCAAATTTGATAAGGACATAAGCCACATGGAACAACTGGTAATAAAATATATAAAGGAACATTAGAATATATCTGACAGCATTATGATACTATAAAGTAGAATGAGTAAGCTAAGTTTTTTTATTGGTAGTGAGCTGGCATCCATTTCTAGGTATCGTATGTACTTTTAGAGGAACCATTAGCATAAGATTAATACTGCCCTGGGCCTTTGGTTAGAAGGCAGTATTGCAGGCTAACTCTGCCCACAGCCTGGAGTTTGATCCTGATAGGCTTGAAGTTGATATAGCCTTTCATCCTTCTGAGGTTAGTAAAATTAGTACCCAGATTGTTGGGAGTAATATGCTGATATTGTAAATTGTTCAGAGAGTTCTGTAAAGCACTACCAAGCAGTATATGTCTAAGTGCTATTGCTATTGCTGTTTGATGTTATGTATGAATTAGCTAGTGATCATTTGATATTTACTATCTTAAGGGTTGAAAACAATGATTACATTAGACATGAGAAATACCTTTGAGGGCAACCTCAAGAGATTTTCAAAAATTATTAGCAAATTAAAAACTAGTGTTTGACAACAGAGAAAAGTTATACATGAGTACATGAATATGTTATATGTTAACTAAATTAAATTATAATTACATTTAACTATAAATAGGATGAATTTAAATTTCATTTTATTTCTGATGTGAACCATCCATTTCTTTTTTATTTACAGTGTGCAAATCAAAGGTTAGCTATGGGCCTTTGTTCCTAAAACGCTGTGCTTTTCTATTTATCAATATAGTTCAAGGTTCCTCTAGTCAGACTTCATTGAACAGACTAAAAAAACAAAGAATTTCAGAGAAAATAATGTTACTGTTGGATAATTCAATAGAAAGGAATGTATGTGGACTTTGTCAATAGGACAGTTGCCCTGGGGGAAGTATACAGAGACCGTACCATCCAAAGTACAGTTTAATATCTGAAAGAATTGATGAATCAAGCATACTCATTCAAGACTTGTCATTAAAATATCATCCCATTTTACAATATTTTGAATTTCTCAACTTAAAATTCCTTTTACTAGATCATTGAGATTCAGCTGAACAAAAATTATGTGGGCAAACAAAGAACTGACAAGAAAGGTGATGTGGATTCATATGACTATTTTATTGCCTCAGAATCTCAGACTCTTTTTTTTAAAAAAAAAAGAAAAACCCTCAGGAAGCATGTTTTGCATGCCAAAGCTCTCAAGTTCAAACCCTGGCAAGAAGGAATAGCTAACAGATATGTGAAAACTCTTTCTTGGCTTGATGCTTGGAGAACCACTGCCAGTCAAAACAGGTGGTTGTGTGATTTAAATGGTTGCATAGTTTAATCTAGTATGAGAAAAATGCCATAAATGTGTAAGATTATTTATGCTAAAGCAGAGCAAAGAACTCCTTAACTTGGCTAGTAGGCTTCTATTGTATCTCCACAGTGGACTATCTCTGCCTATAGGAAATCCATAAGCAGGTCATAAATGCACCTGTTTCCCAGCATACGACATTGAAAAGCATACTGGTTTTCATATGGGAAGTAACCACTGAGAGTTTTGTCTACCATTAATGTTTAAAAGCCACTATATTTATTTTAGTAACTGTGCCTTTGGTTTCTCAGGTGATTGGTTAAAAAATGTAATTGATTTTACATGAATTCATGTAATAGTTTAAGCACTTTAGTTTTACTTTAGATTTGATCTTTTTTTAAATTATTCTACTTTTATCCAACAATTGTATTTTTATTACCCTCTTAATTATCATTAGTAGGAAAACCTGAAACAGCAGTGTAAGCAATCTACAATATCATCACAGTATGGTTAGCCTTCTCTAACTTTGTTACTTTAAGGATATTGTACTACAACTTTACTGATTGACATCTAATCTGAGGAGCGGCCAAGCTAGCTGCAATGATGGAGACTGAAATTCACACATTTGGATACCTGACAGGGACCCACATTAGTGAGTCTGCTCTATATTATTTATTCTATAATGTACCCACTGCTGATGATGAGTCAAAATTGGATAAATATTTTTAGCGTTTAAGGATATGTTTATAAATCTGCAATTCACTCAACTATAACTTGCTTAAATATAGATTATACAATAAAATAACATTGTCTGAGTTTTCACAATATACTAATTATATTAAGATGTAACATGTTGCACAACATTATTTAAATGTATCACGGCTAATTGTATTTTGGTTTATTTATCAGTAAATTTATGGTGTCTTTTTTTCCAGGACAGAAAGATGCTGGAAGACAGGTGATCCCATTTTCCATTAGAACCATTAGAGAAACTTACTGAAGGGAAACTATGGTTATTACTGTATTTTAAATATGGTACTATCCAGATGAGGAAATGGGATTCTGTGGGATTTTACAGATTCCTATTTCAAAGTAATTATAGCAGTATTCTTTTGGATATTGTGCTATTGGCCTGGGAGTAGATCTTCATTTGCTGCTGCATTTCAGATAATACAATGCCTTATGCTTGCCCATTTCCCATCTGGGGTCTTCATTAAGACTGGTGTTCTGGTGTTACAATTAAGAAGAAAAAAAACCTCAGTGGCGAAGATGCCAAATGTGAGACCTGCATGTTTCTCTGAGCAAAACATATACCTCCCAAAAGCAAGATACAGTTTAAAAACGTGAAAAGGATGAGAAGAATTGGATTAACTGTATATATCATATCCATGTCTCATGCTGCCTTCTCACCTTAGCAAAGATAAGTTATTGTGTCCAAAATATTAATGTTGGATATGTCATCATAAACTAAGGGACATTTCATCAGTATGATATACCAACCAAATATAAAAATATTTTAATAAAACAAAATTTGATTTCCAAAGATAATGTAACTAGACTTTGAATCAAGGATATATTTAAATTCATCTAGAGTAGGGGTATCAAACTGCTGGCCCGCAGGCCGGATGCATCGTAACAAAACCATGCCCATCCCATTGTCGGCAATGGCAAAAAAATCACGATACGTCGCAACATGTCACGTGACGTTGTGAGTTTGACACTTCTGATCTAGAGTAAGCAATTTTTATCACACAAACGTTCAGTTTCACTTCTCTTAAACCTTCTGTTAACATTAATTTTTATGTTATTTTGCTTGGAACATTGTCATAAAATTTGGATTGTTTACTCTTTAATATTAACCAAATTTATTAAAGTAGGTAAGCCCACAGTGTATTTGATGAAGATGAACTAGTACATTAAGATAATGGAATACTAGATAGCTTTTACCTTCTGGTCCTGGATTTTTTACTTATTTTTAAAAGCTGTTCAGTTGTCTTTCCATAAAATCTAAACAGAGTCAATGTCAGGTCCCAGGGAAATCAGAAAATCCAGACAGTTCAAGTGAATATAAATATTTATTGCAAGCTTTAAGTTCTCTACAAGAATCTGAACTACTATAGAACAAATTGGCAATAGATAAGGATCAAAGGAATTCATGGTGGGCTGAACGTAGATCACTTGTGGGTGCAAAGGGATTCATAACTGATGACACATTTGACCGCTCCCTCAGGCTTAGGCTGATCATCTTCTATAGTCAAAGCTATAAATAGAACAGCAACTTCTCCCAACGGACAGGAAAAATAATAGATGCTGATCTTGTGATATGTTGGGGTTGCTTGGATTATGCCTTCAAAATAGAGGTATTATAAATAAATCTGCTAGTTTGCTGAATACAAGTATAAGTAATTTTTCCTGCCAATCTTCTCTATCCAGTGGGCCAGCAATATAAAACCAAAAATTTGATCATTTCCACTATAGTTTCCCTTTACATGCCTAGACATAGTTAGCAAGTTTCACCTAGCTCTTCTTTCCCCAGACTAAACATCCTAAGTTCCTTCAGTCTACCTTTAAAGGGCAAATCCTCAAATACTTTTGTTGACCTTCTCTGACCTTCCTTTATTTTGTAATACACCAGTGATAAGTGACTTATATTAACCAGGCCATATTTTTGCGGTACTTGTAATACTTTTTAGGATGCTGTCATTTCTTCTACTATTCCTAAAGCTTATCATTCTGAAAGCCTGACTGCACATAGCACTTTCCTGCTTTTATCTATAACGCAGAGAAAAGGAAGGAGGGAAATGCTTCAGAGAAGTTTTGTCATCAGGCAGGCAAGGCTGACCTGAATGTAGAAGTTAGCAATCCACATAAAAAAAATAGGGACATTTCTTGACCCCTTTAGCTAGTTGCTTATTGGTGCAGTGATGAACTCAGAAATAATTATATTGCAACACAGTAAAAAAGATAATATAACTTTTTTCCAAGATCCTTGCAGTCTGTGCAATTTGAGTAGGACATTGATCTGCAAATAAATAATAAAGGAATATTAAGTAAGGGTAGAGGGGTTTTATTTTTTTTATATTTTTTTTTTTTTAAAAATCTGGAAACAAGCAGGAACTTTAATTCCCTGGAAAAAAGAGCACCAAGGGGTGTGGTTTGATTTTCAAGGGACACGTTGTAGACAGGAAGTTGTTTCAACTTTCTTCAGTCAGTCTGTTCTTCTGATAAAGAATTTCACAAGGCCATAAGGTCTATTTTTCTCCACTTGGATCTTGAATCAAAAATCATTCTAGCTAGGGAAAAGAATTAGTTTTGGTATTAAAGTAGTTTGCTGTTCTGCATTATGTTTAGAATAGTTAGTTATTTCATGCATCTTTCTAGGTACCAATGTTTCAGAACTGAAAAGGATTCTACTGTATAGGAACTACAGGCAATTTTTTTTTTAAAAAAAAAAATCATCTTATTTGGACTTCCAGGGAAGAAATGATAGACTGGAGATATTTCCCCTAAAAGCAGATCTGACAACTGCGACAGAATGAAGAAATCATGCAAAGCAAGTGGAATGGCTTTTCATAATTCCTCTCCGGACAAGGATAAGACCTGAGATCATTCACAAATGCTTCCTTCAGTTGCTTTTCCTAAGGAGACTGAATGGCAGCTGTCTCTGGTGGGTGGATTTTCCTTCAGTCATAGTGAAAGAAGTTTTACATTTAAATTTAAGGCAACGAAAAATTCTCTTGGATAATCTACAAAAGAGGAGTTGTGACTTTGATTCTGGAAATTTACAAACAGACTAGGGGGTCCAGATGAATTTAAAATAAAATTTTGGAACTAATTATAAAAATCCTTCCCATAGGAAAATGCTTTTATCTTGAATTCTCTTTTAAAAAATGATAGGACGTGACTCTAATGGTTGGACACTAGAGAGAGCTAGACAAACTAAAGATTTCAATTAAAGAAGATGAGCAAAACTTTTTAACATTGGACATATTGAACGATATTTTGGAGAGAGAGGGGGGAGGAGAGAGAGAGAGAGAGGGAGGGAGAGAGAGAGAGAGAAGAGACTGGGAACTTCATCATCATACTTCATAAGATTTTATGAATGTGCTGCTGAAAATTAGGGGCAACTTAGAGGGAGGATTGAAAACCAGGAGTATTCTGAGTCACTACATTTGTGACTTCAACAGAGAGTACTTTTATTATTATTTATCCAACAATTGTATATAGTTGCCCAACTCATATATAGCATGGTGACTCTGGAAGACTTAGATTAAAATTTCACAATGTAAGAACCCAGGAATCCTTCACAAGTCTCACTTTGTTGATTTCACTCACCTCTCAATCCTCTTTGCCTCTGCAGGCGAAAGGAAAAAGAGCCTTTGGCAATGTGAAAAGAAAAGAGGCAAAAATATATACATATATACTCATGTATTGGCAAACCTTTGAATTTTTTAACAAAAATATTATGAAATGTGTACCACCCATGGATAAGCTGACCTGAGTTTTAATGGCATTTTAGTTTTTAAAAAAATCAAAGATGGGCTTATCCGTGAGTATATACATAGCTTGGTGTGATGTATGAATTTAGCCACAGAGAAAAGGAGCTGTGAATTAGCTGTGGTTAAATTTCCTTTGGGTTATGGACTTCACTATGAATCTCATTTTAAATAGGGCTGCAGAATTTTATAAGTATCTATTCCTTTCATGCTTTCTGGTTAGACTTTATAAACAAAACCAGCTTCAACCATTATTATGGCCTAGGAAGAATGTTAAACAATATCCTTTATGAATATGAGCACCAAGAATCTCCTTTTTGCATGCAAGCCAAATACACATTTAGGTTTTTTACTCTGCGGAAGAGAAAACATGAGAAGATTTTGTCCCACCTTAATGAAGTCTGAAATCCTATATTTATCATATAGGAAAGGGAATTATTCACAGAGAGAATAAGGGGAACATGGCATATTTCAAAAAGTATTTGGATTTGTTTGCAACACTTTTCCTCTAATTGTGTGTATTTTAATGAACGGCTTACCATACAGTAGAACTAATGTTTCCTAACAATGCAGTGCACGTTTCCCTAGGAAGAAAAAAGAACAAACAAGCTAACTGGATTAAACCCCAATATGAGCTCCACCTGCATAATAGAAACAGCAGCAGGAACAGCTGAGAAAGGGGTTAAGGACTTTGATGTCTTTTTTAAAAAAAATGTTTTATTGATTTTTAAAAATTACAATCTTTAGTGCTTAATAAACAACATGTTGTCTGGGTTCACATATTTAACATTAACTTCTTCAATATAAATCTGTTCAGTACTGCAAAATCCAGTATTTTTTCCCTGATCCTCCTTTCTTCCCCATATTTTTTCCATTTTCCCCTCATTACACAGTTACAATTCTTGTTACTTTTGATGTATACAAAGTTAGATGTAAACATCCTCATCATATTTTACTAATATTATACAAATAATAATATCAATTCATAAATTAATATCTTGTTTTTCATGTTCTTATTAAGGTTTGATTTCCCATCAATATTTGAAATATCTTTGTCTGATATGACAATATTTTCTCAATATTAATTACATTTATATAGCTAAAAGTTTTATTTGTACCAGCCATCCTCTTATTTTCATATTTCCCATATCAAAAAAAGAATGCTATTTTAATTCTAAATCATATCTTTCATTATAAAAGTCTAAATATATCTAAGGGTCATCCATTCTTTTAATGATATTCAAACAAATATTTAAACATGTAATGCCCCTTCTAACAGGTCAAATCTTATGTTTTTTAAATCTAACTCTTGCTTTCTTTCTTTGCCAAGTAGCTTTCCAAGCCAAGGCAATTAAATCACCCAGGAATTTTCTTTCTATTTCTGTAAAAGTTGCTTGGCATGAGGAAGACAGTTTAGGTAGAGTATTTTGGGGGGGAAATTCCGCCCATTTATATTCCTTAAGCAACTCCCACTTCCCTTCTCCCTCAATTTCTCTTTTCATTTTTTGTCTCCCAAGTTGTAACATTTCCCCTGACTCTATATTCTATATTCCATTTTTTAAAATCTTCTTCCTTATCATCAGGTATATTTTGCAGACCTAAGGGATCTTTTCCATTTTCGTTGTTATGGCTAAGTCTTGCAGTATTTTATATGTATACAGTAGTTTATATTTCCCTTTTATCTCTTCCTCTCTAGGTCCATTTCTTCTGCTTCATCTTCTGATTTCTGATTTATTTGTTCATACTTTGTAGTCGTTGCCTGGGAATTTTCTAGTTGTAGATTTAGTTCGGAGATTTGCTCATTTATATTATCTAAATTATTTTTAGTCTCATTATGGTTTCTTTTTGTATCCTCTTTGTGTACGACAATTGTTTGGTGAATTAATTGTAGCATACAGTATATTTCCTTCTAAAAGGTGTTTATTTTTTCTTGAGCCATCATTCCTGGAGATCCTCTAGTATCACCAATCTCAATAATAGTAGAACAAAGTTTCATCTAGTTTTCTGGTCTTTATGTTTAGCCTTTATAATCCAATAGTTCCAAAATATGGGTCCAGTCCTAAAAGCAATATTTTGTAGTCATCTTTTGTCTCAGGTGTCCAAGAATTGTGGGTCAGGCAAGGTTGTAATCCACAATGTTCAAAGTGTTCAAAATGTTCAACCACCCTGAAAACAGCTCAAAAGTCTCTCCCAGCCAGATGTACTCAAAAGTCAATTTTTTCTTTGTCACGCAGTAGTTCTTGAGATTAAAAGTCCAAGCTCAGTAGGTGTTTATAGTCCAAGAAGGTCAGGTTGATAAGTAATGCCAAAATATTTTCCTTTGTTGCCAGCTGTTCTCCATTAAGCTAGGAGTCACCAATCAATCCTATACTCAAATCCACCACTAGATGTCATTCAAAATCCATTTTCCACTCTTAAGACAAAGGATTGATTTCTTATATTTCACCTCAATGTTTTTTTTCCAAAGAGAAAATCTTAACAATTATCTCAGTTCTCAAATTTATCAAAGCTGTAGCTTTATGTTACTTCCACTTCAGTATTATGTCCCCCATAAAATAAATTAAAACGCCGCTTCCGTTCACGTTCAGAGGTTTTAGCTTCTTGGGAGCCTTTCCCAGGAAATTCAATTGTAAAATAGTAAAGAAAGGATCAATGTTCTCATCCAGCTCCAAACATGCTGTTTATGATGCTAATTGGTGCTTTTCTTCTTCGGTTGTCAGCAGCTAATGACTGGCCACAGGAATGTAGCAAGTCTTTCCCCTACCAGTTTGGAGGGCTTACCTCAGATCAAACAGAAAGACCACCGTCTCTCTGTGATCGACGAGGCACCCCTCCTTTTCGATCGCTCTGATGGGAGCATGCTATGAGGAAGGTGGTTGATTGAATGAGAGATAAAAGTTCCCATCTGACTGTCCATGCTCTTGTTTTAACCCTTTCCTTAACTGTAACTAATATTAATTTTAATGTTTTATAGCTATGTTTTTAGTCTATTGTAAGCCACCAAGAGACATCTGGGACAGTGAGATGGCCAGCATATAAATTTAATAAATAAATAAAACCTAGACATAGTCTTTCATTTGCCTCTCGTTGCAAAACTGAAGGGGATTTTTTTTTTATCATATCAATGGGGAAATATATAAATTTTGATCCTATGTACTTGAAGGATGTCATGCTGCGAGAGGCTGGTAAGGTTTATGCATGCCACCTTACAACAAGATGCTTCCATGTTCCATATTGAACCACATACACAGAACTTTAACCAATCCATACTAAATCAGCAACAAGGTAAGCAGAATCTGTACTTACCTGTCCTAGATCCAAAGTAACATTCACTTCATCATACTTAAAACCTAAGGAAAGAGAAGGACTCTGCCACCAACGTTCTGTTCCATCTATAGCATAATCTATTGGATGAGCCTTATTAGGATCAGCAGCATTGCAATAGTCGCAAAACTGGCCCTGAAACAAACAGGCAAACAAAAAGCTATAACAATTATCATTCAAATTTTAGTGTATTGAAAGATTCAGAAGTTGTACGGTCATTTCCCATAAAGGCCTAAAACAGCCTAATTCAGAAACAGAGATAAAAACAGATTCTTCCAGAGTAAAATTCTTGCATTACTGCAGTTACTTAAAGCAGAATTAAAGTGTGATTCCAAATGGCAACATATTCTAAATAGTCAGCAATGTTTTACAGCCAAAATTCGCTAACTTGAGCCTCTAAGTAGGAAAATTAATATTAAAATAACTAGAAACCTTTCAGATACTCGCTGACTAATTGAGTCTAACCAGTGTTGGGATTCAAATATGTGAACAACTGGTTCTCGGTGCGGATGCCATTCTGGGCCTGGACAACAAAAAATTACCTACCAGTTCTGCCGAAGTGGTGCAAACTGGCTGAATATCACTACTGAGTCTAACTGATTACTAAACTCCATCAGCACCATACTAAATAAGGAACAAAGAACAGAAGCAAAAGGAAAGGTCCAGTTAATCTAAAAGCCTTCACAGTGCTTCACCTCCTAACATTGCACAGATTGGAGTAACAACCTAATTTCTAAAGCACCAGAAGACAAGACAAGAAACAATGAATGGAAACTAAACGAGGAGAGAAGCAACCTGGAACTAAGGAGATACTTCCTAACAGTGAGGACAATTGCCCAGTGGAACGGCTTGCCTTCAGAAGCTGTAGGTGCTTCATCACTCGAGGTTTTTAAAAAGAGACTGGACAGCCACTTGTCTTGAATAGTATAAGTTCTCCTGCTTGAGCAGGGGGTTGGACTAGAAGACCTCCAAGGTCCCTTCCAACTCTGTTATTCTGTTATTTTTGTTAACTGGTCCTTGCACTTCAAGTTAGTCAAGTGATAAAAATTTGAGTGATTCACTCAGGGCTTTTTTCCTCATAGAACGCCCAGAACGAAGTTCCGGCACCCTTTTTGGATGGAACCTTGTAGGGTAGGCAAGGCGGGTTGTATGACGTGAATGAGTTCTGGCACTTTTTTTTTTTTTTTTAGAAAAAAAGCACTGGATTCACTTAATGAACATAACAAAAAAAGGTCTTAAAATTGGGAGTGACTCACTTAAGTGATTGACACTCTAGTCCCAGTTGTGGTCATAAGTCAAGGATTACCTGCATTGTTTGTATTAGATTGACATTATGCAGGGCATATAAGAAAAAAGATCTGCCCAAATGTAACCATTAGAAACTCCAAAAGTAAAGCACTAATAACTATAAGTCACATAGGTCAAAACAATATATACCGTACGTGCCCTTTTAAAGCAGTGATGAGGAATCTCTAGGCCAAAGGGCAAATTCAAGGGACAAGGTCCCAAAAATCTCATAGAAAGGCAAAAGTGGACATTTTAAAAACAACATTTTCAGGTCACATGAATAACCTGAAGTATTTATTCTACTGAAATTAACAAGTATATTGAAAATTTGTATTTTCAGAAAGCATCTGAATGGGGCAAATAAACGGAAGCTGCCTGTGTTGGTGAGAGAAAGTGGATTATCCTGATCATTGCTGGATCATGATCTTCAATATTAATTCATAGAAAAATGCCTACTATAAAGTATACTATTTGAATTCATTTAAGCATTATCTTAAATTGCCTCTCTGCTTTATCCTATGAAACTCATTAGAAACTGAGGAAATGCCAAATTTCTACAGTGAAGATTTGCAAGGAAAATGTTATGGGGATATTGGAGAGCTAATTAAAAATTGCCTATTCTAGCCAGGAATGGTTCTCTCACCTTAGGCAGGGTAAAGTTTTTCATTATTTTTATCAATATCTGTATAAAGATAAGGATGGAAGCCAGGAATTACATTTTACTTGCAACGTGCAAATGTTTTGGATATATAGTTCTCCCTTTTTGCTCCCATGTATGTTGCTTTGTTGGAATATGATTCTTCTGCCTCATCCCAGAAGAACTTCACAACTAGACACATGTTTAGTCTCATTTAAATCCTGTGGAGTCCCATAAATTATGGATTATTCCCAGAAATCATGTATACATGAATGTTCTAAGAATGCATAATTAAATATCAATGCAGATACAATGCCACTGGCTAAAGTTGAATTAAGAGAACAATTAAACATTACCCAGGATCCTGGGTGTTTATACAGTGTTACCCTGTAGACACATAGCACTGTCAGCAATCACTTTGGACAAAATCTTGAAAAAGAACATCTTATCAAGCTATACTTAAGGCAGGACAAGAAGCAATGGATGGAAACTAATCAAAGAGAAAAGCAACCTAGAACTAAGGAGAAATTTCCTAACAGTGAGGACAATTACCCAGTGGAACGGCTTGCCTCCAGAAGTTGTGGGTGCTCCATCACTGGAAGTTTTTAAGAAGAAACTGGACAACTATTTCTCTGAAATGGTTTAGGGTTTCCTGGCTGAGCAGAGGGTTGGACTAGAAGACCTCCAAGGTCCCTTCCAATTTTTATTATTATTACTACTACTATTATTATTACTATTATTATCATCATCATCATCATTATCTGTAAACTGCATAAAGCCTATGCAGATTGGTGTGTAACAGATAAATTGAACAAATAAGTAATAAAATAAACAAATCTCAGATAAATCTCCAATTCTATATGTTGTCTACCTTAGCTTTCTGATTATCTGGATTGTGCTATTTTCCCCATCTGTCCCTTTCACATGGCTATATCTGTATGTATGTGGACATGTTCGCTTAAACCTTTAGTTTAAGCTATTTATGCATGGTACCCAATTTTATGTTAAAATAATTCTAGTAATTTAAGTTGAAACAGTATGACAATATATGCATTGCTGTGGTGATTTCCCAATCTTTTGAAAGAATGTAGAAGCCCTCTTGAACCACAGTAAGAGGTAAACTACAGAAGTATTCTTGCTATGTGTCTCAATGAGGCGTTGCTAAAACTGCAGAGAAGAACTTTGATGGCTTCCCATTAAATCAAATATGCAAGCAGAATGGCATGTTTTCTTGTGCCAGGAAGTCCTACTAAAATCTTGGACATAGCACAAATCATATCTGACTTCTACCCAAAATCTCCAAGTCAAATATTAAATAAGGAAAACTCTATTCTTTTTTGTTCTAATGTTGGTCAAGTCTATGGCTACATTAATGAATAAACCCCAGAGCTTTCATTTCATATATTGGCAAAGAAGCACCTGTATTTTTTCCTTTGGTTAGATTACTCTTGACCAACCTGATGCCATTCAAATGTTCTGGACAACAACTTCTAAGATAATTGGCCACGTTAGACAAGAATTCTGGGAGATGTAGTGTTAGTTCAGTTTCCCCAGATTGGGAAAGTCTAACATGGATTTATGGAAATTCTCAGTCATCCAGGTCATGGTTGTCCCAAAGATGCTTTTTCAAAAGCCAACTGGACTTTCTTTGTTTTTCCCTGAAGATGTTTCACTTTTCATCCAAAAAGCTTTTTAAATTCTCAGTTCTCAGAACTGAAGAAGTTTCTTAGATGAGAAGCAAAACATCTTCAGGGAAAAACAAAGAAAGTCTAGTTGTCTTTTGGATCATCTAACATGGATTATTTTAAAGTGACTAAATTTGCAAATGTTTTTAAAACATTTATGCAAAACCAGGTTAGTATTCACAGAGCACGGATACAGAACCACTGTATGCTCTGAAAGTATTTTCAAGAAGCCCATAAAATATTATGCTTAGGTACCTTGCTGCTCATGGACAATGCTACTATCAGGCTGTCCATTCATAAGTAAATTTTCTTGAATGTAATGGCGCTTATTCCAGGATTCTGAGTATAAAAATGCAACTGTACTATTATATATGGTAAATCTGTAACTCTAAATGTATTCTTCAAGATACTATTACTTTCTCAAACATCCTATTGTCCATACAAGTATTTTCTGGTATATTATATCCAATAGATATTATAAGAAAAAGAACTGAATCCTTTTTGTGTGTCTTCATGCAGAGACACACAAATATATTCATATACATTTATCAGCACTCAGCTAAAATGCATGAGGCTCAAATACATACATGACAAACAATTAGTTGATTTAGAAGGGGACTAGTAGCTAATTTTCAGGACAAACACCTTAAGCTATTTTCAGTGCATATGCAGAATTGATGTTGTGTAATAGTGGATCACTTGTGTTGGATTTTATTCTTCTTCTGACTCCTGACAGACAAGATCCTACAAGTTGCTGCCAAAACACCTGAAGGGAATTTATTTTCTTTAACCCAACCCTGAAAAGTTGTTGGTGAATTCTTCTTTTCACTATAATAAAAAGAGGCTGGTAATGCCACAATGTTGTTGCCCAGAGACACTGCTTTGGTTATCACATTGGCCTAGGAGCTTTGAGCAAGAAATTTCTCAAGTAGTACTTTTATGTTGGCTAACATAAGTTTCTGTATTGGTTAAAAAGAGGCCCATTTGTTTAAACCCTTTTGGCACAGCAGCTGAGTAGATTGTGATGTAGCATTGCTTTATCATACACAAAAGGAAACCAGAAGTTAAGATTGAAAGAATACACATGTTTCCTTTAATAAGGAAGATGATTATGCAGTACATGACAATCTTTCTCAGCCAAATGCTTTCTAAAACCATTGGATTTCATCTCTCTATGTTAGCCATAATGATAAGTTGACATGCTAGGAATAATGAGAAATGTAGCTAAACACGTCAACAGGGCATCTAGTTTGGGAACACTGACTTGCCTTCTTTATACTAGGCAGCATTTGATGAACAAAGTACTTGAACATGAAAAAAAATATCTAAGCATCAAAGAAGAACACTCATTTAAAAAATCTGGTTTTAATCATTTTTACTAGAAACAGCCACAATGATGATCATTAGAAAAGAGAGGCAGAGATGAAACAAAGCAAGAATTTGTAAATAGTTTAATCACATATTTATTCACCGGCAAATGGAAACTTCTTCCACGGAAGGTAGGCTCCAAGGGAAGGCAGACCAGCAACTATTACAGATTTTAAAATTCTCCATAACAATGCTCAGTTATTTTCCTTTTTGAGAGATGTAGTTTAGCATCCCTTCTAATAGAAGATTTGATAATCAGAGCAGGATGGTATCCTAGCTCTGCATTCATAATCTATAACCTGCACTGAAGACCCTTTGAGCTTTTATTTATTTTAATTTTTCTTGGCCACATTTATGGACAAAAATCTATGAAAAGTTCAAAAGATAAGTTCACAACAGAAGTACAGTATAGCGGTACACTGGGGTGAGGCTCACATAACGTGGCTTTTCTGTTGCTGCCTCAGTTTGTGGAATAGTTTTGCTTTCCAAGTTAAAGATGCTCTCCTCCTTGTTGACATTTAGAAGCTTCCCGTTGATGTACATTTGAACTATATACATATATGATCACACTGGATCAGTGCCACTGGTATTAGAAGAAAGAGAGGTTCTATATTACCTTGTCTTGATGAAGACAGCTATTACTCAGAAGTGATTTTATGCATGCCCATCCAGAAAAAAAGTCTGAGATTCATGGACCTGAGCCCCAACTGCAACCGTGATAGTTACTATCACAAGAGAAGTAATTAATCCAATTTCGAAGTTTTATAAGCGCTGCTGCTCTTTCCGTTCTTCTTCTTCCCAATCTCTCTATCCCCCACTCGCCCCTCCCCCTCCCCCACGGTCATTTCTCTCACCTGGATGGTTTGTCCAGCGGGGGATGCAGCGGGTCCCCCCACGAGCTTGCAGAAGAGCTCTAGGCGGGGCCTCCCGCTCTCGTCCTGCCCGCAGGTGGCAGTTGCCCAAATGCGGGTTGTCTCCGCCAGGTTGAAGTAAGGCGGGTGGAGACTAAGCGCCGGCTCCCCGGCGCCCAGGGAAGAAGCCGGGAGAGAGCCCGCGAGCTGGCAGCAGGACCAGATTGCCAAGACCAGCCCGGCCAAGCCTGCGCCCGGCGGCGCTCGAGAAGTCAAGAGAGATGCCGCCACCCGGATCCTCGCCATCTTCGCGCCCCTTCACTGGATGTGTTTACGCCGTCCGCGGGATTAGTGAGCCGAGAGGGACGGCCTGCCTCCGCCCCTCCGGTGCCCCTTTGTGCTCTGATTAGCTCGGAGGGCACCGAAAAGAAAGCGAAGGGGAGGAGGAGGAGGAGGAGGCAAAGACACCTCCTGCTGCTCCGCTGCCACTTTCGCGGGATCACGAGGGAAAACGCCGCCCAGCGCCACAGGGAGAGGAGATCGGACTACGTGGGCCCCAAGGAGGCGAAGGCGGTGTGGTGACCCCCGGAACGATCTCGGCAGAGAGAAACACCTGCAGCTCTAACAACGACCCGGCGCTTGCTTCGGTTAGCCGGGAGCGCCAGTCCGGCGTAAGTGAGGCGAGGACTGAGGAAACGCGTCACTCTTTGCTGGCTGCAGATCAGATTAAGGCTTCGCCCAGGACTGCGACCCTGTACTGTCCGCGTTTCTCTCAGCTCAGCTGAACTTCGTGGAATTTGCCTTTGATTAAATGTCCATTACAGGGTGCTCGAAACCTTGTGGGTTTAGGGGCCGAAGCTGGCATTAAAAACACAAGAAAATTTCTTAAGACAACTCATACTTTCCACAACTTGATGCCTTGTAGAGACTTTGAGGTTGGGAACACCATGTTCAGGATTCCCACGTACCTAACTTCAAACAATTCACAATTGCACACTTACTTCACTTAAGCTATATGAACAGGCTTCATCTTGGATTTCAACTCAGTTCCATCTTATTTTTCCTCTTTTAAAAAAAGCTGACTTCTACAAATCATTAAACTAGAGGGTGTCAGGATCATCTTTCATTCACTACATGGAAATTAAGACATTTCCTCTGGAGCAGCTACTTCAGCATTCAAGGTTACAACAGCATAAGTAAAGTGCCAATTTTTTAACATTTCTGGAAGATTGTAATAAGGCAAACAGTACTAATAATAAAAGAGGACCCAGATAAGGAATAAAATATACAGATTAGAAATTTAAATAAAATTACAACCCTTCCCCCATTTTATTCTATTACAGGGTAAATGTATCTTGGCAATTTTTTTGTTCTGTTATGGACTCATGACATTGCGTTCATTTCATCTGGTACCCATAAGTGGGATGAACTTGCTATCCGTAGCTGTTCTACTTTCAGAGTAGTGTTTTCCACCTTAAACTAGTAGCAAAATGTGGAAAATCTGCTGCCTGTCACTAGCCACAATAGTCTATCAGCATCATAGAGAGGTAACCCATAGAGCAGTGGTTCTCAACCTTTTTAATGCCGCGACCCCCAACCGGTCGTAAGTCGAGGACTACTCAACCGGTCGTAAGTCGAGGACTACTCAACTGGTGCAGCCCCGTTTGCAGACTGGGACTTTTGGTGGGCTCAGCAGGGCAGAGACAGCCTGGACAATTCCTATTGGCTTTTGAAAGCCAATAGAATTAAACTCTATTCAAGAGAGTCTATTCTATTGGCTTTCAAAAGCCAATAGAATAAAAGAGAGTAGCACAGCTAAGGAAAAGGGGAAAAAAATGGCGGACCGCGTTATTTGGCGACCCCCGTGAAATGGTTGTTCGATCCCAAATGGGGTCCCGACCCACAGGTTGAGAATCACTGCCATAGAGGGTAAAAATAATCCAGCAACAAAGGGCTCCATGCTTGGTCTCAAACCGAGAAGAGACCTGAGTGGTTTTATCTGTCAGGTGTTTGATAAATACTTCTGCATGGCCCTGTAAATGATCATCTGAGCCCTCCTTCCCAGTGAGAGACCAGGTGATTTTGAATAGGGCCGTCGGGCGACACTCTAGGGATGCAATAAGACCCAAGAAATAGTGACATTTTGTTGCTCTTACTGCCATGATGTAGAGCAGACATGTCAAACACAAAGCCCGGGGGCCGGATGCGGCCCGCGAAGTGGTTTCACGTGGCCTGCAAAGTCATCCTGGAAACAGTGAGGGAACAGCCCCCGCTGCCTTGGCCCTGGCCCAGGCCAGCTGGGAGCCAATGTACAATTTTGTGGTGGCTATTATGCTGAAACGCATTCAGTCTTAGCTCCACAAGGCCGTCTAGAAACATTGAGGCACTAGCCCCTGCTATGTCGGCCCCGCCCCCTGGGTGCATACTGGGGAGGTGTCACCCTTTGTGAGGAATGAAGAAATGGACCATGCCTTGGTGCTTGCCCCAGTTCCACCCCCTTCTGCCAGAGAATCTCAGATCTGTCCCACTCCTGCCCAGGCCTCCACAGGTACCCTTGATGCGAACAATGTAGAGCTGGCCATGCCCACCCAGTAGGCCACACCCACTCCATCCACACCCACTCAGTAGGCCGTACCCACCCTGGCCACACACCTGCAATGCTGATGCGGCCCTCAATGAAATTGAGTTTGACACCCCTGATGTAGAGCTTAACAATGGCTCTGACTTGTGTCCAGTCAGATGCGTTCTTAAGTTTTCCTCCAGCAGTGTTCTATGCATCTTTTGGCCCTTTCCAGTAAATTCAGCTCCTCCACAAACCATAGAGAGTTTTGGGAGTGATGGGCCAGAAGAGAGCACATGGGTGTGATCCTCTCCAGTGCCTTGGCTGCTTTCTGATTCCAGGTTGTGGCCAAAGCCTCCATAGGCCAGTCCTGCAGAACCCCCAGAACATTCCCTAGCCCAGGGGTAGGCAACTTTGTCTCTTTTATGACTCATGGACTTCAACTCCCAGAATTCCTGCTGGCTCAGGAATTCTGGTAGTTGAAGTCCACAAGTCATAAAAGAGCCAAAATTGCCTTCCCCTGCGGCCTAGCCTAAGTGGGTCTAGTCACCGAGAGAGTAACATTCAAATAAGTCTTCTCTCCTTGCAGAAGGAAGCAGCATTGGAGATTCTTACAGCCACCAGGGCATGGTCTGATCATGCTAGAGGGGATAATTTATTTATTTATTTATTTATTTATGAGACTTATATATCACTTTAAGTGCAAGCACTCTCTAAGCGGTGTACACCAGTAAGCAATGTATATATATATTTACATTGCCCCCAACAATCTGGGTTCTCATTTTACCTACCCCGGAAGGATGGAAGGCTGAGTCAACCTTGAGCTGGTGAGATTTGAACCGCTGACCTGTTGAACACAGTCAACTAAAGTGGCCTGCAGTACTGCACTCTAACTGCTGTGCCACCTTGGCTCTTTTAATGACAGATTCCCTACCAGATCAGGTTGCCAACAAAACAATCATATCCGGAGTATGACCACAGTCCTGATTTGGACCTTGGATAATAATGATGATGATGATGATAATGATGATGATAATAATAATAATAATAATAACAATAACAATAACAACAACAATAACAACAACAATAATAATAATAATAATAATAATAATAATAATAATAATAATAATAATAATAAAGTTGGAAGGAACCTTGGAGGTCATCAAGTCCAACCCCCTGCTCAGGCAGGAAACCCTACACCATTTCAGACAGCTGGCTGTCTAATCTCTTCTTAAAAACTTCCAGTGTTGGAGCATTCACCGCTTCTGGAGGCAGGTTGTTCCGTTGGTTAATTGTTCTAACTGTCAGGAAGTTTCTCCTTAGTTCTAAGTTGCTTCTCTCCTTGATTAGTTTCCATCCGTTGCTTCTTGTCTTGTCCTCAGGTGCTTTGGAGAATAGCTTGACTCCCTCTTCTTTGTGGCAGCCCCTGAGATATTGGAACACTCCTATCATGTCCCCCCTCATCCTTCTCTTCGTTAAACTAGACATACCCAATTCCAGCAACCATTCCTCATATGTTTTAGCCTCCATCATCTTTGTTGCTCTTCTCTGTACTCTTTCTAGAGTCTCAACATCTTTTTTATATCGTGGTGACCAAAACTGGATGCAGTATTCCAAGTGTGGCCTTACCAAGGCATTGTAAAGTAGTATTAATACTTCACATGATCTTGATTCTATCCCTCTATTAATGCAGCCCAGCATGAGTTGGCCTTTTTGGCAGCTGCACCATATTGCTGCTCATATTTAAGTGATTATGCACTAGGAATCCAAGGTCCCCATGAACTCCTGAGCTGCCTCCGAGACCAAACCAGATTGAAGTCTGGACCATAAGCTAGAGGAACTCCCCTGCTGATTCCGAGATGGCCTCCAGCAGTTCAGGCAGGGAGGCAACACAGAGGCTGGGACAGCAGCAGCAGCAGCATTTCCAACTGATCCTGTGAGACCAACAGGGTCTCACACCCAGAAACCTGTGGAGCATGATGCCTGAAAACCCAAAAAGATTCTCTTCCCTAAGGCCTTGGCTGGTTGCAGACCCTAAACCAGTGGTTCTCAACCTTTTAAATGCCGTGACCCCCAACCGGTCGTAAGTCGAGGACTACTCAACCAGTCGTAAGTCGAGGACTACTTAACTGGTGCAGCACCGTTTGCAGAATGGGACTTTTGGCGGGCTCAGCAGGGCAGAGACAGCCTGGACAATTCCTATTGGCTTTTGAAAGCCAATAGAATTAGACTCTATTCAAGAGAGTCTATTCTATTGGCTTTCAAAAGCCAATAGAATAAAAGGGAGTAGCACAACTAAGGAAAAGGGGGAAAAAATGGCGGACTGCGTTATTTGGTGACCCCCGTGAAATGGTCATTCGATCCCAAATGGGGTCCCGACCCACAGGTTGAGAGCCACTTCCCTAAACCCAGCTGGACACATTCCCAAGAGAGAAACTCCCCCTTCTGGTGTCAGCCAGGCTTCAGTAATGCATGCCAGGTTGGCTTATTCCTCCCCTATGAGTTCTAATTATCTTGTAATAGGAAAAGTGTATGACACGTGACCACCACAACACAAAATAATTTACAAAGTAAATACTGATAGTTGTATGAGTTTTATATTTAATCTTCTGCTTTGGAGAATACTGGCTGATATCACCTAACACTTTTAGCAGCACTTCACAGGAATAAAATATAGACTCTTCATTCATTGCTGAACTACAAAATCCTTCATCATTGCTGGAATTGCTGCTAGGAGTTAAAATTCTCTCTCTCTCCTCTTAATTAAATACGGCTGAAACATCGACTCCATTTTTCCAAACCGTTCTTAACCTTTAAAAGTGCACATGCATAACTTACTGCAATGCTCTGATATTAAACGATACATTAAGGAAAGGAATTTTGGATTATTATACTGGGAGCCACTCATTCTCTTAGAGCCCTAGGAAGAAAGTCCTGGCACGCCACTTCTGAAAACGTTGCCAAGAAAACTGCAGGGACTTGTTCCTCTAGCCACCAGGAGTCGGGATTGACTTGATGGGCCATAACAAGAAGACTATCATAATGCAGTCCTGTTCAAGGCTGTACTAAACACAATGAGAGTATTCTTATGAAGGTTGATATGTGACTATTCTTATCCACTTCTCTCTCTCTTTTTTTGCAAGGTGTGCACATCAAAAGCCAAAAATAACTTATGTTCCTATTACAAACAGCTTGCAAACTGAATAGACATCCCTAAAACAGGACACTTCAGGTAGATAACAAACTTGGTCTACTTTTTCAGTTATTCTGTTTTTGCTAAACAATAGTCTCAGTTCCTGATCTGTAGTTGTTCATAACCATATATAACACAATGACTTTTAGTAGTGTAAACACTATAGTATATTTTTATTTTATCTGTGATTTTGATTCTGGGGTTTTCCAACCAGCTTGTACTAAATTTCCTGACTTTCCTCCCCAGGGTTGTTTTTAAATAGCTGCAGATGTTTTGGAATATTTTTGTTTTCAGCCAAATTCCTGGTGGAACACCTTTATTTGGGGAAGCCGAGTGTGTCAGGGTTTGGACAACTGAGCCATCAGCAGTGCCTCTCCCCCTGGTTTAATCTGAGATAGAATTCAGTCAGAAGACTAGAAGCCAGAACCCTGCTATCCATCTTTGAATATTCACATAATGCTCCATTAGGGCCCTTAAATTAAGTTACACTGAAGTATTTTGTGAATGTGGCAAGGAGAATCTTTTGACTAATTGTCCTGACAAAGCTTTAAGAGTTGGTTTCTAATCTAAAACATACAAGAAAGTTGTTCATGCTATTCTAATCCAGGAAAGCAAAGTAGGCAAGAGAAAGGAGTCATCTTTGTATACAGCATTTCAACATTTGGCTTTTTATTATTTGGAAAAAATTAAGCACAAAGTACATTACACTTTTTCCCTAGTATGTAATTGGAGTTTTACCCAGACCAACATAAAGAAAATAAACATTTGTCATTCTAAAAAAGCATAATCAAAATAGCTTGAAAATCTTGCACAGAGCAGAAGCAGGCTTTAGAACTGAAGGAATAAGTATCTTGGTATAGAAAGACTAGAACTGACTTCTGTAATCTACTGATCTTGCCAAATCTACATATTACATTTTATGTCAACAGGTATTGATAGAGAATAATGGACATCAGCAATTCCAGTCTGCTTGTTTTAAATGACAGATTGCCAGGTTCTACTGTATCTTGTCTAATATACAGTATAGTAGTGTTAAATCTTTTTTTGTAATTCATATCCTGTTTTTAATAAAGTACAATACTGCCAGTGTTCCTCCTAACTTTTTAGCTGAGGAAAGTGATGACAAATGTTTTTTGCCACTGTATTTAAAAGATCAACTTAAAACATCTGATGCTGAGTTGTGTATGTTTCTGTTCAAGAAAACCTGAAACACAAAAATGCACCAATAGTGAAATAGATCTTTATATGTGCCAGTGGCTCACTGTTAAGTCAAAGAATAGATGAGGAATACTTATGAACATTATTTAATAGATTTATGCACAGGTAATGTCTCCTACGTTATCCAGATTGGGAGAGATCTAGTGTCTGTGCAAGCATGAATATGTTTTCTTTATTGCATTACTTCAGATATGTTGAACAGCATTAATCATGCAGCATAGTGAACCTTATCAACCCAAGTTCCAACTATAAATTCATTTTCTGAATATAGACAAGCTTCAGTGCTGCATTTCTTTTAAAGGAAACTCTATGTCAGCAACGGGTGGTACCTAAGATATCATACTCACCTATTTTTATAAAGTACACATGTATATTCCCACTGTCTCTCTCTTCTCCCCTTTGTAATCAGTCTACATGTCTCTATCCTCTTGCTTTTGCTTCCTGCCCTAAGTTCTGCCTTATTACCTGCCTCTAGTCTGCAGGACTCCATCATTGCTACAAGCAGAGTAAGAGAGTGGAAATAGGAAAAATATGTGATTTCAGGCCTGTAGCTTAATTATGGAATACAGTTGTTGCCCACATGAACAGACAACAAGATATCTATGGAAATATTCCTTGATAGTTGTGATGAAATAATTTTGTTCTGTTAAAAACAAAAAAGTATTAATTGGGCACAACCATACGAAAAGGGAGCTATACACCTAAATGAACTTGTAAAGAGGGAGGATGAGAACAGAAAGGCAACTGAAACTTGGCCAGAACAGCAATAGCACTTAGACTTATTTTTTTTATAAATATTTTATTATTTTTTTAATTTTACAATCATGAGTACTTAATAAACAATGTGTTGTCTGGGTCCATTGGTAATTCACTGGTACATATTAATTTTCTCAGTCTAGTTCCAATACTACACCATCCAGCACTTCCTTGGTCCTCTCTTCTTCCGGTGGTATGTATTTTTCCTCACTGAGCAAATACAATTCTTGTTACTGTTAATACATATACAATTAAATATAGACTTCACCACATTTTTCTGGTATTATACATAATATTGATAGTGTCAGTTTATAATATCTTTTTTAGCCAGAACATATCTCAATTGCATTTGCACTTAACATCCATTTGTTCAATCAATATCCTGTTTTTCTTGCTTTTTTAAAATTTTAATTTCCCATCAATGTTCAAAATAACTGTCGCTTATAATTTTCTCATAATAAATTATATTTGGGTAATCAAAAGCATGTCTTATTCAAATCCTTTTAGAATTTTCATATTTTCCATCTCATAACAAAGTATAATATTCTAATTACAAATCCTATCCTTCTAATTATAATAATACTTTTATTTCTAACAGTTATCTATTTTCTTAACCATATTCAAACTGTTTAATAGTATAATATCCCATCTAATAGGTCAAAACCTCTATTTTCTTCAGTCTTACTCTAGCTTTCTTCCTTTGCCAAATAACTTTCCAAGTCAGTGCATTTGAATAATCAAGTAATTCTTCCTCTGTTTTTGTATATATTATTTGGAATGAGGAAGAGAATTTGATTGAAATATTTTTGAAAGAACACTCAACCCATTTATATTCATTAAACAGCCTCCATCTTTCTCCTTCAGTTTTACTTTTCATTTCTTGTTTGTCAATATTCAACATTTTTCCTAACAGCTTTAACATCTGTCCTCCATCTTTGGATCTGTTTCTTCTAATTTTCCTTCTGTTTTCGGGTTACTAGTTCCTTCTTTGTAGTCATTGTCTGGATTTGTAAGTTTAAGTTAGAAAATTGTTCTTTTATCTCACTTGCATTATTTTAGTCTCATCATGAAATAAAACAATTGTCTTTTGGATTGATTTCAACATAGAATTTCTTTCTGAGATCCATTAACATTTTCTTGTTGGTATATCAAGCTGGAGTCTTTGGAGACAAGTGAAAGATAGTTTTCTACCATCTTTATAGTCCAATAGGGTCCCCAAAACAGATAAGTAGCCCAAGAGTTTTTTTTCCCTTTTCCCAGCTGCAGTCTGCAAAAGTGAAAGTTTCCAGGAACAACAAAGAGTCTTATCTAAGTCCAGGCTTCAAGCCACGTTTCCTTTAAGCATAATAAATTGTAGTACCATAATTCACCACCAGATGTCACTGACATCATCTTCAAGCTTTCCAAATCCAAGCCTATTTTACAGACTTTAAATATGTTTTCTAAAAAAAGTCTCAAAGGTAGTTTTAGTCCCCAAATTTCAAAGCTATGTATCTGTATTAATTCCAAATTGATCTTGTAGTTTTCTCTATTTTTCCCCAAAGCAATTAATTTGCCACTTTTCTTTTCCTGAGGGAGTGGAGCAAAAACTTCCCTTCCCTCTCTCATCAGGGAGGATTCTTTGCTTTGGGCATTCTTTTTTCCAGGAGAGTAGTATTAAGTCATAAAAAGAAGATTAAAGTCTCATCCAGTTCCATCCTCGTAGCTCAAAAATTGCTAGTTAGTGCTTATCTTCGGTTGTCAGCAGCTTCTGATGGGCCACACAAATTTAGACAGTCTTTCCCCTGCTGGTTTGGAGGGCTTCCTTAGATCAAACGGAAGGGCCTCCCCCCACCGTGATTGATGAGGGTCCTCTCCTTCTTCGTCACCTCTCTGGGGGACTTTCGACTCTTTTTAGGTGAAATTGAACGTGGAAGACAGAGCCCCATCTTCTTACGCCCGTCACACCACGACACCTAACTAGAAGTCAGCACTTAGACTTATATATCATTTCACAGTGCTTTACAGC
Organism: Crotalus tigris; assembly: GCF_016545835.1. Classification (NCBI taxonomy): domain Eukaryota; kingdom Metazoa; phylum Chordata; class Lepidosauria; order Squamata; family Viperidae; genus Crotalus; species Crotalus tigris. The sequence continues at coordinate 978,184 of NW_024100552.1, read as the reverse complement.
CCTCTCTAAGCAATTCATAGACTCAATATATTGCCCCAACAATCTGGGTCCTCATTTTACCAACCTCAAAAGGATGAAAGGCTGCGTCAACCTTGAATGGTGAGACTCGAACTGCCAAAATGCTGGCAGTCAGCAATCAGCAGAATTAGCCTACAGTACTGCATTCTAATCATTGTGCCACCACAAGTCATTTTATAATTAAGCTTGGAAGATTACTTTAGTTGATATGTTTCTTTAAACAGATTCTATACCATCTGTTCATAGATTGTTTTAAATTATATTTTAATTGACCATAATAGTTTATCTCTTTTGAATATCTAGGAGATAGAATATAATAAAATCGAGTCTGTTATTACAATGTCTGGTAAAGTACACCTGAGAGGCAAGAATGTCTATGTAAGTTTAAACTTCAACAAAATTATTTTACATGGATTACTCTGAGTTTGTGGGTGGCAACAAGATTTTAAAGGATAGGTATGTTTCCACAAAATAAATTTGAAACAAGTGATGGTACTTGTCTCCAAATCAATATTGGTTTCAGCAGAGGTCATCAAATTCTCTGCTCATTTAGAATTTTTCAAGATTGTTTTAACTCAAAAAACTTACATGGGAAGCTGGCACTCTACAAGGCTTTCATCTTAATGAAAAAGTCCTTTCGACTCCAAACACATTCTTAGAGAATTAAAAAAAAATAATAGATGGCTGAACCCAGTGCTTTGTTTGGTAGTTTATCTGCCCAGGGGAAGAAAAAAAAAAACAATGGGTAGTAGAGAAGGCTAAAGGGAACAACTTCAATTCTTTGTCTTCTGGCAAACGGCTAGGTAAATAGCTGCTTGTCCCAGGGGAGCCTTTTTATTATTATGTATTTGATTTGTGCCCAGAGATAATTCATTTCTGCCAAGAGGGCATTCTTTATGAGAGTGCTGCCAAAAAAGCCAACACAGTGCTAGGCTGTATTAACAGAGGGATAGAATCAAAATCATGTGAAATATTAATACCACTTTACAATGCCTTAGTAAGGCCACACTTGGAATACTGCATCCAGTTTTGGTCACCACGATGTAAAAAAGATATTGAGACTCTAGAAATAGTACAGCAAAGAGCAACAAAGATGATTAGGGGACTAGAGGCTAAAACATAAGGAATGGTTGCTGGAATTGGGTATGTCTAGTTTAACGAAAAGAAGGACGAGGGGGGACATGATAGCAGTGTTCCAATATTTCAGGGGCTGCCACAAAGAAGAGGGAGTCAAGCTATTTTCCAAAGTGCCTGAAGGCAGGACAAGAAGCAAGGGTGGAAACTAACCAAAGAGAGAAGCAACCTAGAAGTAAGGAGAAACTTCTTGACAGTTAGAACAATTAACCAATGGAACAACCTGCCTCCAGAAGCGGTGAATGCTCCAACACTGGAAGTTTTTAAGAAGAGACTGGACAGCCATTTGTCCGAAATGGTGTAGGGTTTCCTGCCTGAGCAGGGGGTTGGACTAGATGACCTCCAAGGTCCCTTCCAACTTTATTATTATTGTTGTTGTTGTTATATGATCTAAAATTGCCTATGTGCACGTCTGTCCAAAAAGGTTGTTTACTTCTAAATTAGAGCATGTTTCTGAAGAAATGTTCATCATTCTCACTGTGATGCCTCAGGATTGGCTTTCAGCTCATGCACAATGCAATTTTGTTTCTTGCATTCTTGGTTGCTGTGGAAATTAGGAGATGCCAAGAGTCATTGAAAATACAGAAAATGCTCCATATGATCTATAGGTTGCCATAAATCATTATTTCAATATAAACTTTCGATCGAGATCTTCCTTGTTGTTTTGTTGCTGTTGTTCTGAAGCAAACATCTATCCTACTCTGCAAGAAAGGTAGGATAGAAAAGCAAGAAAAAGCTTTTCTAACTAAAATGGAAAAGTAAATACAGTATATTGTTTAGTTCAGTTTTTTCCATAGACTTAACATTGATTTAAGACTTAATATTGCTTTCTGTAAATTAATCCAAAAGAGATGGTCTAGGAACAAAAGGAAAATGTGATTGTAGAATAATTCAAGTAAATCATTTTTATAATTACCTTTTTAATTTATTTTACTCAGAGATTCAGATACAAAGTCATAACCTGATATTTATTTAATTCTGCATAATTGGTATTGTTTTGTGACATACCATGCAATCCAATTCTGTGTATATATGCCAGAAGTTAAATCCCAAAGTGTTTTATGAAAATTGTTCCTTTCTGGACTATAAAATAAATGCACAATGTCGTCACAATAGTAATTTCATATTATTTATTATTACAAAATGATCTTTCAGATAAGACTGTACCATACGTGCTGTTCTTCTGCTCATGTGTTAGGAACAAACTGGTACCTCTGCACTCAAAATCCATGAGACTAAAATAATGAAAGACAGCTTATTGAGAATTTTCCCCATCTAGTTACTATTGTAAACTAGGATTTGTAGTGTTTTGAGTGTAGCACATATGTAGAACTTAATTGGAAAACATAATGTACTTAATAAAGTTCCTCTAATCCACTGTGTCCATTCCTGTTTTAGAAGAACTCAACTTTTTCATTGCTGCTCTTTTCTTGCTTAATAACATTTAAATGCTTTTCATTACCAATCTGAAATATTTTCACGTGTCTTTTTTAAAAACTCTTAGCTGCTTAATATGCAAAAAGTGGAGTGTAAATAGCTTAAATGAAATACAGGTAGTCCTCGACTTACAACAGTTCATTTAGTAACCATTCAAATGGCGTTGAAAAAAGTGACTTCTGACCCTTTTTCACACTTAGCGATACTTGCAGCATTCCCATGGTCACATGATCAAAATTCAGATACTTGGCAAGTAACTCATGACAGTTGCAGTGTCCTGGAGTCATGTGATCACCTTTTGTGACCTTCTGAGAAGCAAAGTCAATGGGGAAGCCCGATTCACTTAACAGCCATGTTACTAATTTAGCAATTAGTGTTTCATTTAACAACTGTGGCAAGAATGGTCATAAAATGGGTCAAAACTCACTTAACAAATGTCTCGCTTAGCAACAGAAATTTTGGGCTCAACATTGTGGCTGTAAGTCGAGGACTACCTGTACTCCTGTAGCACAAGTCCTCTAATAGCCCAACACGGTTCTCCCCCACTTTTTGTCTTCTCTGCAGGTGAGCAGGCGGCCAGGAGCAAAAGCCTCGTCTCCCGATCCATTCACGAGAGTTCTGCTAATTCAGCAACTCCCGCTTCCTGCGTGACCCAACAAAGCGCGGGAATCCTCCTTGGGCACAACGATGAGCTAGCAGAGCCTGCGGCTCGCGAGGGAAAGCGGGCCTCGTGCTGCTGGTTGGCTGGCAGGCAGCCGCCGCTGTTGCTCAGACGCCGGCTCGGGCGTGGGGCTGCTGCTCTCTGCAGCCAAGCGCTGCCCTGCTCAAGCTGCTCTGCCGAGCGAACGTTAGCCTGCCAGGGCCAGAGGGAAGCCGGGAGGAAGCGCAGCCGGGCGGCCAGACCATGCAGCTCTACTTCTGGTGATAGGCATGAGCCCCTTAGAGAGCTCAAGATGTCTTTCAAGGTAAGTCCGCAGTCGAGCTGTGCCGGCCGATGCTGCCTGCTTCTGCGAATGCTGTTCTCCCGCTAACATTGCAGGCAGCCGCCGGCGCAGGCCTGGTGGAGCGACTGCCTCTTGACGTTAGCCTGGGTTGCAGAAGAGCAGACGACATGGGAGCCGGGGAAGAAACCGGCTGCTCCAGAAAAGCGATCTTTGGCGTGTCACCGCTCGCCGCTGGCGGTGGAGGCAAGCGCTGAAAGATGAAGCGTGTGTGGCTGGGGCGAGTCCTTCTTGTCTGCATTCATCTTAGACCCGCGGGGTTTTCTGTGCGTGTAGATAGAAAATGAGTCCGGTCAAGAAGTCATCGCACCCCGCTCCCTCCCCGCCTTTCCGTTTAATGTCACTTATAAGGGAGACGGCTCGCGTTCAAAAGACACGGGAAACGGCTTGTTTTGAATTTATACGGAAAGTGGTGCAAAGTCTGTTGTCATTGAGAACTGTCAGTCAGAGAAGCATTCTGGGAGGGATCTTTCCGCAGAGTACATAAATTGTTATTTATTTAAATGCATTAGTCACCCAACTCCAATGGAGTTTAAGAGGTAAGTCTGATGGAGGCTGGTAGGAAACACTGGTAGGCCTGAATTTTATAATCATCATCATCATCATCATCATCAATCTTTCCATATGCAGTCTTGGCACCCCAAAAGCAACTCACTGGATTTTTTTAAAAAAATAACATACTGATTATTAAAATATATATAACTAGATTCCTGGCCAATTTTTGCTGAAACCAGTTGGCTATAACTCCATCTGGCAAAAAAGCCACACAAGGCAGGGTTGTTCTGCCTGTTAATTTTTTCAATGGGTTGAAAGCCATAATCAGAAGAGTTTTTTCTAAATCTTTATGGTGCATTTCTCCACATGACAACTTTACCATAACAAGATATTTTAAACTGGATTAGTTACCTGCACTGAAAGATACATAAAGATGTATAAAGTTCTGTTTTATGCAGTTATCCACAGAATCCCTCCATGTCAGGAAGAGACCTACATAGGTATCTCCAAATAAAGCTCTTCTTGATGATACATAGACCCCCTCATACTGGGAAAGGGATAGTGCTGGGATAGGATGAGATGGGTGGAAGAATTTAATTAGGGATTATATGTTGGAAGTTTAACTTTGGAGCCATGTTTTTCATTTTTACTGTTTTAATAGCCTTAATATGGTTTTTGTTTTATAATTGATATTGTTTTAATTGTTGACTGGGAGCTGCCCAGAGTTCAATGTAAGATGGGCAGCTGTGTACATTTGTCAAATAAATAATACAATTTTTACAGCACCAAGAGGTTCAAGTTATATAAGGAGATCATATATTTGTATCCCACCTTATTATGAAATAACTCAAATTCATATACCTTCCTCTTCCTGTTTTTATCACAACAACTTCTCTGGGAGGGCTGAGAGAAAGTGACTGGCCCAAACCCAGCTAACCTTCATGTCTAAGGTGATGCTGGAATTCATAGTCTTGTAGTTAAGGAACAGTAGCCTGGTTCCTTAACCACTAGATTCAAATTAATCCCTGTGCTCGCCCAAAGAATTAGTTCTTGTTGCTCCATCTTTCCTACCAATCTTCTGCCACCTGGATTATAAAGTTATTTTCTTTAGACAGTGTGGGTTCTCAGTGTTTGAGGAAAGCATTAAGGTAATATTGTTCTGATTTTGGAATATGTTTTCAAATACATTGGTCATGCAGGCTGTCTCATTCAGCATTAATTTATGGTACAGTATTGTCTCCTTGATTATGATCTACATCAGTGGTTCTCAACCTGTGGGTCGGGACTCCATTTGGGGTCGAACGACCATTTCACGGGGGTCGCCAAACAACACAGTCTGCCATTTTTTTCCCCTTTTCCTTAGCTGTGCTACTCCCTTTTATTCTATTGGCTTTTGAAAGCCAATAGAATAGACTCTCTTGAATAGAGTCTAATTCTATTGGCATTCAAAAGCCAATAGGAATTGTCCAGGCTTTCTCTGCCCTGCTGAACCCGCCAAAAGTCCCATTCTGCAAACGGTGCTGCACCAGTTGAGTAGTCCTCAACTTACGACCGGTTGAGTAGTCCTCGACTTACGACCAGTTGGGGGTTGCGGCATTAAAAAGGTTGAGAACCACTGATCTACATGATCTATGAGGGCCTTACTTACATGGGAAAGACTTGATGCAAAAAATCATTCTCCTGTGTTAGGTATGTAGCCAACATTCTGTGTCTTATCTCATAGAAAAATCTTCACACTGACCAGACTCTATGCTTGGCCTCCTTGTCACTGGAAGAAGATTTAATAACCCCTGTGTAAGAGCACTACCTGACAGACCTGGGTGAATGGGAACTCCATAGATATTATCTAACAGAGAAAATGGTTACTGATGCACAGTGGATTTCCACATCTGCACTGCCCTTTTTATCTGGCCTGATTAGCAGATCTTTCTAATAGCCATGATAATTTGAAAAGGAAGAATGACTATACTTTTTCTGGATAATCAAATGTGCCAGATAGATAATTAGATAATACTTAAATTTAGTTTTCTCATCTGTTTTAATGTATATCTTTACATATTCTTGTTCTTTGATTATGGATCATGAGGATGATGATGATGATGAAGAAGAATATAGAATGCAATTTATTTCCAAGTGAAGGGAAGTTGATTGATAGTGGGATTCCAGGGTTTCAGAAAACATTCCCATTACCTGTTACTTCATTCTTAAAACAGGTCTTTGTATTGAGGGTTAAATCCAAAATCCCTTGAATGGAGAACAAGGCAAAAGTTTGCAATAAATACAGTTAATCCTCGATTTATGACCTCAATTGAACCCCAAAATTTCTGTTGCTGAGTGAGACAATTGTTAAGTGAATTTTACAATCTTTCTTGCCATAGTTGTTAAGGGAATCAACCATGATAATTTAGTAACACGGTTGTTAGAGAAACTGGCTTCCCAACTGACCTTGCTTGTCAGAAGGTCGCAAAAGGGGATCACATGACCCCAGGACATAGTAACCATCATAAATATGAGTCAGTTGCCAAGAGTCTGAATTTTCATCACGTGATCATGGGGATGCTGCAGTGGTCATAAGTGTAAAAAACGGTCATATGTCACATTTTTGAGTGCTGTTGTAATTTTGAACAGTCACTAAATGAACTGTTGTAAGTTGAGGACTGTCTGTAACATTCTAGAATTTCATGAATTTGCTTATCGCATTTAATATACAGGTAATCCTCACAATCACTCATTTAGTGACCATTCAAAGTTACGGCACTGAAAAAAGTAATGTATTAGTGGTCCTTGCACTTATGAGTGCCACAGCATCCCCGTGGTCATGTAATCAAAATTTAGGTGCTTGGCAACTCGCATATATTTACAATGGTTACAGTGTCCTGGAGTCACGTGATCACCGGCCAGCTTCCAACCACCAAATCAAGGAAGAAAATGGATCTTTTTAATGACCACATGATTCACTTCTCAACAGCAGTGATTTGCTTAACGGCCATGGCGAAATTGGGTACAACCAGTGCTTTTTTCTAAAAAAAAAAAAAAAAAAAGGTGCCAGAACTCACACATATCATACAACCCGCCTGGCCTACCCTACAAGGTTCCATCCAAAAAAGGTGCTGGAACTCCGTTCTGGGCGTTCTATGAGAAAAAAAGCCCTGGGTACAACTAATTTAAGAACCCCTTGCTTAACAATGGAAACTCTGGTTTCTGGTCTCAATTGTGGTTGCAAGTCGAGGATTACTTGGTACTATAAATTTCTAATTGCTTTAAATATAATTCCTAATTCAAGAAAGCACTAGAGACACTTGGCCGGATTATCATTCAGGAATGGGGAGATTAATGCTACTCTTCTGTAGTCCAGTACATATTTGTTTGAGAATAACCCCACTGAATTAAATCGGGCTTTTACAGGTTGCAGTGTTATGTTTTCTGGTTGATGTTAGTAAAGGGCCTTATCAGAAGGGAATGAACGGACATTACATTAGCATCCCTGAGATACCCCTGTCAGTCCACATATTTACATCCCCATGAATGCAAATGGCACCTTGGAATGATGCCTCTTTGCCTGCAGGATAGGCTTTCCTATTCTCAACTCTATAGCAAAAGAAGAGTAGTTATTCACTGCATAGGGGTTACTAAGTAGGATCTCTCCTTTCCTTTTTTTGTAGTGTCATTGAATCTTGCCTGAAAAAATGCCAATGCTCCAATAAACAGATAAATGTCAGCTAGATATTTTTGTATTATGTTTCAAGATAGTATTTTAAGTACATAATACTATAAAATGCTGGATTTTTCATACTGTCCCCATAAATTTACACAAATGTTTTATCATAACCTCTCAAAATACTGTATATTTGCTCCCTGGAGATTTGAGGGTAATAAATATCTCAACACTCAATTATAACACACTATACCAAACCTGCAGGAGAGGCAGGTAAATCCTTTGTTGGCTCAGGGAATACTGAAGTCAGCAAATAAATGTTGTGCATTTGTGTATCAGAAGTAGTTCTGGTGTAAAATTAGACTGCCAGTGGGGATTAGCCAGAGTCTGCAGGCATGTAGGATATAATGCAGTTATGTTCCTAATCTCTTTATCCCCTCATTAACCTCCTTGCATGGCAATGTGTTCATCTGGACTAATAGGCTCCCATTATTTATTGTGCATAGGATAAATATGTATGTGTTCTTTTGGGGGCTTGTTTAATAGTGATCTATCTCTTAAAGTTCCAATGCATTTATTAAACTATTGAAATATTACTTTACACTATTAAAGATAAGTAATAACTTTGATTTGGGGGTAAAAGTTTATCAAGATACTCACCTGCTTGTATGTAATATCATGAAACAGGTTTTAATTATTCTTGTTATATCTGGATTTATTAACAGAAGGAGACACCACTTGCAAATGCTGCATTCTGGGCTGCAAGGAAAGGAAACTTGGCATTGCTTCAGCTGTTGTTCAATAGTGGGCGTGTTGATGTGGACTGCAAAGATAGCGTAAGGGCTTTCTCCATGGAAAAACATATGATTTGCCTCTGTTTTCATAATACACTGTGATAGGAAAGACACAAATACCGAGGAATGTATTGGTGTTAGTTTCTAACTTTTGCTTAAAAGGAATTGCCAAAAAATTTTAACTGCAGTTCCATGCTTGGAACTTTCCATATTTTTCTCTTCCTTAAAGAGAATATCGCTTTTTTTTCCACTTTACTGACTTATTGTTAACAATGGGGGGGGTGGGGGGGATTTCAGTGGGAATTCCAGAATTGAGGAGTGCTATTTGAATGAAAACTGTGACACAAGGAACAGGATTGGAAAGTGCTAATGAGTGCTATAGCCTTAATTCGTATGTTGTCTCACTATGGTTTCTTCGAAAAGTTTGAAACATTTCTGTCAGATGATTTGAAATATTATGCTTCTGACAGGTAGTTCTTGACTTATAACCTTTTGTTTAGCAACTGTTTGAAGTTACAGTGGCAGTGAAAAAAATCCAGGATTCAGAGTGGCATTTGGACCAATATAAAGTAGTCCTTGACCTACGGTGGGAATTGGAACCAGAATTTCTATTGCTAAGCAATGCGATCACAAACTGCGATAGCATTTCTTAGTGATGGTAGCCCCAGCAGTCTGGTAGCCATCAATAACTGAATCACATGGACATTAAGCAGTTTCTGCTGATTCTTCATAACCAAAGTCAATGCAGAAGCTGGTAGGAAGTTGCTGAAAGGCAGACTGTGCCGTGTGTGTGTGTGTGTGTGTGTGTGTGTGTGTGTGTGTGTGTGTAGGAAGCAAGGGAGAAGGTGTGTGAAGTTGCAGTGAGGTGTGCTAGAAGTGCTATGTGGAGTGGGAGGGTGCAAGAGGGTATGCGAGAAGTGCTGTATAGGTTGGGGAGGGGGCACAGACGTGTGCTTTTGGTCAGGATGACACAAGTGCAGAGGAGCTGGAGGGAGGTGCATGGGTGAGGAAGACTTATCTCAGCAACATGCAGCTCTCCCTGCTGGCTTCCCCATTGAGTTTCTGAGGAAGGTAAAGTTTTCTGGGGAAAATGGAAGGTCAAAGAGCATCAAAAATGTGGAAGCATATATGCAATAAATAAAAAATAAATTATATTGAATGTAGAGTCTTTGGTGTTCTCTGAGCTTGATTGTTTTCTTGTAGATGTTTCATTATCCAAACTAGGTAGCAATGCTAGTAAGGAATGGGGTTGGCTCTCAATTATATTCTAGTGGCTTGCCCTGTCAGCGTTGATGGGAATGTTGCATACTAATCAATTAAAATCCTCAAAAACATCCTAAGTAAACCAAATAACCCAGCATCCCCAGAAGAAGAAAAAGGATTGATCTACAACCAACAGTGTAAAGACTGAAACATCCACTGCTTAGGACAAACAGGCAGAAGAAAAGCAGAATGCATCCATGAACACCAAGTAATAGTCAGAAGTAGAATAGAATAGAACTGGAAGCGACCTTGGAGGTCTTCTAGTCCAGCCCATACTCAAGCAGGGGAACCTATACAATCTCAGACAAGTGACTGTCTAGCCTCTTCTTAAAAATCTCCAGTGATGGAGCGCCCACGATTTCTGGAGGCAAGCTGTTCCACTGGTTAATTGTCCTTACTGTCAGGAAGTTTCTCCTTAATTCCAGGTTGCTTCTCTCTTTGATTAATTTCCAACCATTGTTTCTTGTCCTGCCCTCTGGCGCTTTGGAGAATAATGTGACCCCCTTTTCTTTGTGGCAGTCCCTCAAATACTGGAACACTGCTATTGTGTCTACCCTATTCTTTTCTTTAGACTAGCTAAACCTGAGTCCTGCAGCCGTTCTTCATATGTTTTAGTCTCCAGGACTTTGATCATCTTAGTTGCTGTTCTCTGAATTTTTTCCAAACTCTCAACATCTTTTTTTTTTTTGTAATATGGTAACCAAAATTGTTGGACCATAAGAAAAGGCTGATTGGACCATAAGAAAGGCTGAGCACCAAAGAATTGAAGCCTTTGAACTATGGTGCTGGAGAAGACTCCTGCGAGTCCCTTGGACTGAAAGGCGTTCAAATTGGTCAGTCCTAGAAGAGATCAACCCTGACTGCTCTTTAGAAGGCCAGATCCTGAAGTTGAAACTCAAATACTTTGGTCATCTAATGAGAAGGAAGGACTCACTGGAGAAGAGCCTAATGCTGGGAAAGATTGAGGGCAATAGAAGAAAGGGACGACAGAGAATGAGATGGCTGGATGGAGTCACTGAAGCAGTAGGTGTGAATTTAAATGGACTCCAGAAGATGGTAGAGGACAGGAAGACCTGGAGGAACATTGTCCATGGGGTCGCGACGGGTCAGACACGACTTCGCAACTAACAACAACAACAAACCAAAATTGGCTGCAGTATTCCAGGTGTGGTCTTACTAGAGTTTTATTAAGCAGTACTAATACTTTGCATGATCTTGATTCTATGCCTTTGTTTATACAACCCAGGATTGTATTAGCATTTTTGGCTAATGCTGCACACTGCTGGCTCATAGTTAAGTGATCGTCCACTAGGACTTCAAGGTCCCTCTCACAGTTGCTGTTTTTAAGCCAGGTCTTACCTAATATGTACTTTTACCTTTGATTTTTCCTGCCTGAATGTAAAACTTTGATTTTCTCCACATTGAAACTCATTTTATTGGATAGGGCCCATTGTTCAAGTTTGTCAAGATCTTTTTGGATCCTGAGTTTGTTCTCTGGTGTGTTGGATACTCCTGCCAGTTTAGTGTCATCTGCAAATGTGATGAGTTCCCTCATCTAAGTCATTTATGAAGATATTGAAGAGTACTTTGTGGTACCCCACTGCTTACTTCTCTCCATGTGGATGTAGTGCCATTGAGGACTATTCATTGAGTATGGTTTGCCAGCCAACTACAGATCCATCTGGTGGTGATGTTGTCTATTCCACCTTTTTCTAGCTTACCAAGGAGTAGGTTGTGATCTACTTTATCAGATGCCTTACTAAAATCTAAGTATACTACGTCCACAGCATTTTGCTGGTCTACTAGTTTAGTCACTTTATCAAAGAATGAAATAAGATTGGTTTAGCATGATCTATTTTTAACAAACCCCTGTTGGCTACTAGTTATAACTTTGTTTGCTTCTAGTTGTTTGCAGATCTGTGTTTTGATTATCTTTTCTAGGATCTTCCCAGGTATTGATGTTAAATTGATTGGTCTGTAGTTTCTGGGTCCATTTTTTTCCCTTTCTTGAAGATGGGAACCACATCAGTCCTTTTCCAATCTTTGGATATTTCACCGATGCTCCAGGATTTTTGAAAGATATGATGCAGTGGTTCTGAGATAACATCTGCCAGCTCCTTCAGAACTCTGGGTCGAGTCCCGGTGATTTATATTCGTCAAGGTCGGATAGGTGCTCTCTTACCATTTTCCTGCTTATTTTAATTTTTGTTTCTAATTTGTTTTTTGCAGTGGTTTTTTTGGTATGTTGGACTATAGTTTCTTTTTGTGTGAAGACTGATGCAAAGAATGAGTTAAGCAGCTCTGCTTTCTCCCTGTTGCCTGTTATGAAAACCCTTTAATTTTACAACACATGAACAGTCTTAACCATAGTTTCAGCTGGAAACATGACCATCTTAGATTAATCCAAGTAAAAAATGCTAGAGAATTTCTTGAACCCTGGCATCTGACAAATTGGCCATCAGTAGATACATAGATATAAACAACATCTATATACTATGCAAAAAGGATAATCAAGCCAAAAAAGGAACAAAAATACCAAAACACCTTCCCATCAGCAATCAACACCCAGATGAGCATAGATTTAACACCAAGATTAAATCAGTCAAGAAGTAAATAATACCCCAGTCAAGGAACTGCTAAACAAGCTAACAATAAACAGTCCAACCAAATCAAACTCCTACCAACTCTGACAGGGCAAGCTACTAGAATATAAGTTGATAGCAAACACCATTCCTTACTAGCACTGATGATGTTACCTAGTTTGGATAATGAAACATTTGCAAAAAAATACAACCAAGCTCAGAGAGCACCAAGGACCCTTCATTTCAACCCTGAGCTACAAATACTCTCTTTTATTTTATTGTCTATAAGCATATTGGTGTAGATTTCAACAATGTAAAATACAGACTTGCCCAAAAGTATTTTGTCTTCCATTTGAGCCTGAAGCTGCAGAGAAAATAAAAGGAGGCTCCATTTTTCAGGATTTATTTACATATTTAAGGTATTTACTGTATTGCTTTGTGCCCAGCTTGGTTCAACAGCCCTTATGGTAGCATCATACTATGGCCACAAAGAATGTGTGCGAGAACTGGTGCTGCAAGGAGCTGATATTAATCTTCAGAGAGAGGTACGTTAACCTGTATTTAAAAAAGAATTATCCCTAGGGATTGGTTTAATTAAAAATTCAGCACCCTACTGCATATTTCAAACCTGCTATAGACATTAAGGATAATTTATTACTTTAAAAATATTATTACTTTTGTACACCTTTTATTACTGTAGTCTCACAAATGCTGTCCCATGTTCTCAGTAGTCAGAGATTCTTTGATGTAGCAAGGTTTCCACTTGTAGAATGAAAGAAAAACTGATTTGTTTGTTCTACAAATGGCTTTTCCAGACTCCTCCTGCTTCAGAATATTAGGAGCATCTTCAGGAATATGTTCCTTCCCATTCTGCTGATGGAAGATCTTTCATATTCAAAGAACCTATAACTAAGCTGAGAGACTTCATAAGATACAACCTAATTACTGCCCAGAAGATTAAAATTTCATCCTGGTTTGTATAGCTGACAAAAGGCCTGAAAAGAGTAGTAGTTTTACTACTAATCATATCTTTGACAAAACATGATGGATTTGATATTCTGAATTTTCTTGGATTTCAGGCACTCGCTGTTAGGTTTCTATATAATCAAGGGCGATGACTGAACAAGAGACACATTTTCCTGAGAATAGGGTTTCTAATAACCCTTTTAATCCTCAATTTTCTATGGTCTTTAAGTCCTTGCATGAGAAGGGTTATAGGATATAGTGATAAGGAAATCATTACTGTATTTCAATTAATCTTGTTCAAAGGCATAGTTTTCACTACATTTGTATACTTTTAACACATTATAAAAATTATTAATCTCATTGCCACTTTTTTCTTAGCAATGCTCCTTTGTCCTCCATGAAATAATGTATCAGATGTTAGATGGCTGCCCAATTCATAGTAGGTGGGCAGTTTTTCATTATTACATGTCATTATTGGTGGTAGGATGCATCTGTCCCAGGGCTGTTAAAGGCACAGATGCCATATGAGAAACAGCATACTCAGTGATTGGCTAAAAGCTCTTGTTTCTTTCTGCTGTGATTAAAATATTATGCCTGCATTGGACAAAGTTTTTGCCTGCATTGGACATAGTTGATTGGTATGATATACTTGATGTGATTACTGCATGGATACATAAATCCACAGAACTGTTTACCATCAATAACTATCACACTTGACAGGAAGAAAGCACAAGGCAGAAATAGTGGAAAATAAGAGGGTGTAATTGATTGGTGCATAAAACTCACTGGTGAATAAAATGTTTTGGCAGGCAAAAAAGAAATGAGAGTGTAGATGATCTTCAATAGTAAAATATGTTTATGCTTACATGTAGTCGGTTCAGACTTTATATTCTTGAAAACATTAAGCATGGTCTTAACTTACCATGAATTTTTCTCATTATCAGTAGGACCTGTCTACAAATCTAAGAGCAGATAATATGAGTGTTGGTTACATAGCTATATTAGAATTGTATTAATCTCAAATCAATGTATGGAGGCAGTTAGCATTTGGATGAACAAAACAAGTTCAGACTAAGCCCTACAACACTGACCTGCTTGTTGCCAGCAAATAAACCATTACCTGGATGACTGAGAATCTCCATAGACATTGTAAATAACTCATGAAGAAAGATTTATCTATATTTAGTTGACAAGAACGGAGGCTGGGGGAATGGGCAAAGTTAACTATGTTCCTGCTCCTAGCTTCCCAGATTTGCTGGGATATGGATAGCATATAAATGTAATTTATAGACATGCCTTTCTGATACATGAAGGAAACATCCTGGAATCCTCAAAAGAATAATCTGATGGGAATGTCTTAATTTAGGAATGGTTGCTGCTAGAGACTTCTGGTTTAATTCAGCACTTCCATCAACATCCTTGTTAAATATCTTACATATATTTTGTATGAAATGCCCCTTCATATTTGCTAATCTATGGGATTTCTGATTCTCATTTTAGACCGGTGCCACTGCCCTATTCTTCGCTGCACAACAAGGCCACAATGATATAGTGAAGTTACTCTTTGAATATGGAGCTTCCACAGAATTCAAAACCAAAGTAAGAAGTTATACTTGGCTTCAACATGTTGGTGAACTTAGACAGCCAGGCAGGAAGGAAAAGCAGCTGTTTTCTTCTGATCCAAGGTTTGGCATGGAGAACCGACAAGAGGCCCACAGAATAATTTTGCTTCTCCCTGTACTGTTCTCTGGCAGGACGTTAAGTTGTGTATGACTCTTATTGCTCAGTTTTCATTATATAAGTATCACTCAATTTGTTTGTTATTTTTGTCATTTCATTTGGAAAGGGCAAAGCCAAAGCTGATTATAAAAGCAAACTTTAAAAAAGAAATACAAAAGACTTTCTGCTTATTGACAGATTGGAAATATATGAAAATCACAATTACAGACTATATTAGCTCAATTTAGAAAACAATACAAATATCGCATTTTCTATTTCTTAGGGACAGGAAGTGTTCCTGTAGGGTACTGTAGGTTGTCATAGAAATGTTCCCATAAGGTGCTGTAGTTGTCATAGCATGATAGCTGGGAATGATGGAAGCTGTAATCCCACATATCTGGAGAAACTAATTTGGGGACAACTGCAGTATATAAACATCCCACCTGAGATTTTCTTACTTTTGTACTGAATAGGAGGCCTCCAGATCTGCAGATATTGTTGCCATTGTAGATTTTTGCAGATCACCTTTTGAATTGCTTTCTCTTTGCTACAAAAGAGCCCATAACTGTGCAAATGGAGGAAGAAATTGTGCAGTGCTAAATAATATACACAGAACTGACATTAGTCTTAATAGTTACTCTTGATAGGGTACTGGCCCCCCTTAAGGAATGGGTGCATAATCTGGGAATCCTTCGTAGCTCCTGCTAAAATAGCAGATAAAAGCCATTCTTTAAGAAAGCAGCATCTTTTTGCACAAAAGCCTGAAAAGAAGATTTTGCATTTCTTTGAGGTCTAAAATATTTCTTTCTAATCATTTTCAAAATGTGCATAACCCTGCTATATCCCTTATAAATTCTAAAATATTTTTAATCATAATATTTATTTCTCTCACAAAGTTCTAATTAGGCAGGTCATTGTTTATGAAGTTTTGCCTGTTTGAAATATACAATAAACCTGCATCAATATGGAACTTGAAAAGGAATTTGATTGTCCCAGGTTCTCTTTGTATGTAAGGCACAACTGTTTTATGTGAGGAAGTAGCAGCTCAAGTTTCTATGAAAACTTCCCCATGTAAGAGGAAACTGGTACAAAAACCTGAATTTAGGTCACAGAACAGTTTAACACAGGACAACAACAGAAAACCAGTATCTGGCTTTAAAAGAAATAAATTTGAAAGCAACCAATAATAATAATAATACTTGTATAATAAAACCAAATCCATAAAATCCTAAATGCAGTAGGAAAGAAAATCATAAAAACTCTCAAGAAATTTTAGATAAGCAAAAATAAAATAAAATAAAATAATAAAAGCATATATCCACAAAATAAATCCACCAAGGGGACAGAAAACATCAGCCATAACCTGTGAATAGTAGAATCTTTGAATCTTGTGCCACAATCTACAGTAAGTAATGTGGCTCAAGAGTCTTCCCAATCAGATTGCAGATCCATCCTTCAGATAGGACAATTGTTTACTCCGTTCCCAGAGTGTAAGGAAGTGGATCTGATTAAACCAGCTTTGGCTTCCTCCTTCAGTTATGTGTTTTTGGAACAATGACATTTTGTTTGAAAAGGCCAAAGACAAAAAACTGGATCCTGGTAGAGGAAAAAAATAAAAATGAATTAATTTTAATTAAATGAATTGCACTTAGTACGATTACTTAGCACGTATTTCATTTTCCTCTTCTATTATTAGTTCAGTGGCATCTTTGGAGAGGCAGTCTTGGAACTACAAGTTGTGCACCCCTGACTTGCATTAAGTGTTTAGTTGTTTCTGACATCCTGTTCCATTAATGTGGAAACTGCATTTTACAGGAAGTAACCCATTGATTCACTACCTGTTTTCTAGGACTGCATGTAATAGAAGGTCGGTTGAATTTATATCAGAAACTGCTAGCATATGTTTACTTAGAGATTCAGAATATAGAGTTTGTGGGGCTTAATATAAAAAGTGTTATCAGAAGGAGATTTCCGCACCGTAATATAGTAATACTTTGCTGTTCAGCTTATTAGTTGTTTGTGCCCAAAATATATTGGAGGAATTCAGACTACTATGGACTAATCAGTTCAATATGCACAGCATCTGTTGTATAACTTATACATTTGCTTTCTGGTTGAAAAGGTCTCTTGTGCTTCTTCGTCATAACAAAGCCATTTTTTGGTAATTGTTCTGTGATTGTGCAAATCTCTTCATTCTGAGATCTTTGTGTGCAGTTGTTCTGATGTAATTTCTCAGAGTTTCCAGCATGTTTGCCAGCAGCACCA
The DNA here is from genome assembly GCF_016545835.1 of Crotalus tigris. Lineage (NCBI taxonomy): Eukaryota > Metazoa > Chordata > Lepidosauria > Squamata > Viperidae > Crotalus > Crotalus tigris. The sequence continues at coordinate 960,855 of NW_024100552.1, read as the reverse complement.
ATGCTGTTTCAGTTTCTAATACACTGCAGATGTGACCAACTTTTTGCCAAATGTAATATGAAAAGTGGAACTCCATCCCAGGCATAATTAGAGAAAGTACATATATTAATATGAAGCACTATATACTACCGTGTTTTCCCAAAAATAAGTCCTAACCGGAAAATAAGGCCAAGCATGATTTTTAGGATGCTTGTAATAATAAAAGCCCTACTCCAAAAATAAGCCCCAGTTAAGACGGACAATTTAGTACCGTATTTGCCCGAAAATAAGACCTAACTGGAAAATAAGCCCTGATGCGTCCTTTGGAGCAAACATTAATATAACACCTGGTCTTATTTTGGGGGAAACACGGTATCTAACTATTTCATTTTTGCAAAGCTGCTTAGTCACCAATTAGATAATTATATGTGACTATTATGGAAGAATTGAATTTTGCATTGTTCTCCTAAAACAAAGTTGTCTTTCTACACAAAAATATAGACCCGTAATTAAAGAAACATAGGCTATAGAATATAATATGTATTTCCTTAATAAATAGGAAGGCATGAGGCATAACTCTGTGGCCCCCTAAATTCAGGTTGAGAATAGTGGTTAGCTATTCTTGAAACATTCCTCTCGTCTACAGTATAATCAAGAACTGAAACAGCTCAGTTCTAATTTTTCTGAACTGAAGTTGAACTGGTGTTTTCCACTTCTCCCAGCAGAAATTTTGCAATTTGAATGAGATGCAAAGTTGTATTCAAGTGTAACTGATTTAACAATGTGATGGGTGTGGCTTGCTCAGCCCTTATTGGCCATTCTTGGCTAGTGCAACACCTGCCTTTGCTGCCCTTAGTGTGATAGTTCCGTCTACTAGCCTACTAGCATGGATGCCAGTACGCTATTCCTTCTTGTCCATTTTGCTTATATCCTTTTGCTAAGAAACTTTTGCTTCAGGTAGCCTTGCACTCCCTCTTACTGACCCACTGTGTGGGTGATTTTCATTTTGTCGGCATTCATAGCAGCAGGTTGTTGCAGTGGTGACTCTGACTCTTTCAGGACAAACCTCAAACTTCAGCAAGAATTATCACTCTTTCAACACTGGTGCTGACATGCCAGAAATCTTTTGGATTCCTCTCCATTGTAAAGTGATGCAGTTGAAGTGGGACTTCCGGTTTAGCCAGCACCTCTTCCCCTTGACTTGCCAATACATTGTAAAGTTATTGTTGGTTGAAACAAGAAAGCTTCAGCCAGTCTCACCTCCCCTGAATGGATCATAAGGAGATCATGTGGAGTATTCAGGAAATAACAGTACATGGTCTTGTCCCCCAGACTGCCTCTACAGAATATGGAGAAGTGGTGTGAAGTAGGAGCTCTACTGGGATGTTGCCTACTCCCCCAATTCAATTTTGAGGAAAGGATAAATCTACCACTCTACCCGGAATCTGTTGGGTTCTACCTTCTATTTGAGCAGTTGGTAGACACTTTCCCCATTGGCAGGGAAATGCACAAGTCGCTGCATCTTAAACTACCCCACAGTAAACTGTTTTCATAGTGCCATTTATGATTATTGAAAAAGACTACAGCCCAACTGTAGAGAGCCAATTTGTGCTATTATATTTTATGTCAACTCATGGACTGGACAACACCTTTAAACTAGCTATCTGGATGAGGATAAAACTTCTGAGAGCACTTTTAGACCAATGACATTATTCAAGTAATCTGCAGTATGCATTCGAACAAAAAACTGAATCTTACCAGTGTGTGGGGTAAATAGGATATTTTGCGGTTATATAAACATGTTGGGAAAGACAAGTATGAAGAGGTAATTATGGGATACTTTGTAGCCTGCATGTGTGATAGGAGTGAAAAATGGAAATTATTTCCTGTCATCTCAAGTTCCTGGAAGATTTTTAATGATCAGGGCAGAATTTTGTTTATGCTATATATTCTATGATGCTCCATTTAGTATAAAATCAGGGCAGAATATACATGCAGTTGTCATACAGAGACAGGTTTGACAAAGGAAAAGAGAAATGGGGAAACAGCTGTAACTTTACCAGATTTCCCAACTTTAATCTGCTATGGAAACTGTAGCCATTATAGAATTGAATAAAATTTTATGAGGAGCAGTGTTCTGTAATGGCCATGGTTTGAAATAAGGAACAAAGCATGATGTGGAATGACTTTTATCGTAAAAATGCAAGTTTGCTCAAAACACAAATTATAGGACATCATAAGAAATGCAGGTGTGAAGTAATGAACCTTCCTCATAGCTTTTCTGTGGTCTGTCACTCAGGTCACTGTTTCTTTAGGTTCCAAAATTAAAAGTAAACCCCGCTGATGTGGTTGGTGCATGTATAAGAGAGAAAAGAAAATACAAGGAAGCTTGCAACAGTTTGGGGGAAATGGCTGAGCTCTGCTTTTGCTTTGCAAAGTGAATCTAGCCATAGTTCCGTAGAAAGCCTTATTTAAAGAGTAAGATCTTCCATTGTTTCTTACAGTTTGGCCTTAAATGACACTTCTTAATCCTGAAAGCCAGGTTTCTGCTAGAGAAAGGAAAGAGAAAAGCACAGCCAAATTTTCCCCTTTAAAAGAGGCCACTGAATATAAATCTATATGGGGGAATATTGTCGTAAATGTAAAAGAGTAGCTGTTTATAAGTAGGAATAAAATGAGCATAAAATATTAAGAGAGGACTGCTTCCAGTTAAGGTTCAAAATGTGTTTTCAATTAAATAGGAATTAGGATGTATTTTCAGGGAAGCAAGTAATAACCACCTGAGTTTTTCTACTCATGAGTTAAGTGCTAAGAAATGTTTAGCAGTTACTGTTCTCTGAAACTTTATCCTGTATCCATTTGTATTTTTTTCAGGATGGTGGTACTGCTTTGTTAGCTGCTTGTCAATATGGGCACATGAGAGTGGTGGAAACCTTACTAAAGCATGGGGCCAACATACATGATCAGCTTTATGTGAGTTTCTTTGAAATGTACATTCATTATTTCAATCTTCTTTTCCATCAGTGGTGAAAACTGTTTCCAGGATTCCATTTTTTTAAAGTTTTCACAAGAAAAATCTTAGAATGAACATGGTCTGTAAAGTACGGAAAACAGATCCCTCTTTTAATCGAAATACACATTGGAAAGATGACTGGTAGAAGTGCACTAATGTCCACTGTTCTTAGATCAAAATATTTATCTAAAGGCATGTAAGTATAGTTTAAGTTAGGGATGTTCAAACAAAATTTTATTGATTGAGAAAGTGATTAATAGCAATACATAGTAGTTTAAATTTAAATTTTCAAGTTTAGACTGCATACATTAAGAGAAGGCCAGTGAATATAGAGTTGTTTTGCTTTTGCATTAGTCTGTTCCACTATCAAGAAGTTCTTCATCTTAAAATATAAAGTTATTTAGGTCCTACTGTCTGGGGATAAAAAGAACAAATTGTTTCATTATCTATGTGACAGTGTCTCAAATAATTGAAGATATCTGGAACACCAAATTAATACAACCTCTTTCATATGTTTGCAGAATGAAATAATTCAGCTCTAGCTTGTTCATGAGATTGCCATAGCAATTAGATTCTTTTAATATTTCCTAAGTTAAAAAATAACTTCTCTTTACTTAGCAAACAAGAATCTCAGGTTTTTGCCTATCTCTCTACTATAGTGCTGCTTTAATTTATGCCATGAAGAGACTTTATTTAAAATAGTACAACCTACAATTCAGTAACCATAGTTTGCATAATGTAAATCAGAATGGGATTCATTTAGCAGCTGAGGGTTGCCCTTGATTTTTTTCTTGGGTGAGAAACCCACTCAGGTCGTGGGTTATGATGAAACAGGGGAGGGGGAAATTCCTTTACTCCAGACCTTTAAAAAAATACAGCTAACCCAAAATTGCCACTTTCATTATTAAAGTACAATAGTACAAGTACAATTTTGATACAATAAAATGTTGCATTGAATAATTACCCCTGTATTTCAGGAAAAAGGTAGGAGGGGTATGTAGGAGCTGCACTAAAGCCTTGGGAGAGCTGCATGCAAACTACGGCTGCAAAGAAAGAGAATAGCTCACAGGTGTCTATGATTAGAGGCCATTTATATATCTATCTTCCAAGGTTCTGTAACTCAAATACAATAACTTGCGTAAGTATCCAATGTAATAATTGTTCACCAGAAATATTCATTTACATATATATATTCAATAATGCAATCTTCGATCTCCGGGAAGAGTATAATCTAGTTATTTATTGATTATTTATTTCATGATTTTCCACACTTAGACCCCCTAATGAACAAATATGGCAAAAAACTATTATGATTATTGTATTCCAAAAAAATTAAACCTTTGGCATTTTGTTGCAGTGCTTTTCTCTCTCTCTCAAAAAATGACTTGGATTGCTCCTTATTTCTATTCACCCCAGAATCTGTTGGTGATGGATATTTGTTTCCTTCTGGACATTCCTGCTCTCCCTATTCGAATAGTATATGAAGTTAGGCTGGAATCTTCTAGTCACTAACTGAGCCATGATATCTACATCTAGCCACAGTACGAACATATCCTAGCAATCTCTTTATTTTATTGTCTTCATGAGCTTGCCTTCACCTTGTCTGTAATTTGCGAGTGGGGTTAGGCTAAGCTGTCTTTGGCTATTACAGTTTGAAAATAGTGTTTTCTCTATAAAGCAGGCTAGGTGCATGACTAGGCCAGTAAGTGCAGTAGGGAATATGGACAAACTTAGTGCTGGTATGGAGTAACCTATCCCTTGGATCTGAGACACTTTTCTATACCACCATTCGTTTTTACTTTTTTTTTAATCCAGATTTTTGCAATTTGCTAGACAGCTGTTCTATACGGTACTGAAATCCTTACCTACTTTATCCTTCTCAATTTTGACTGATTTTGCTCTTTTGCTTTGTTGCATATGTACTATAAAGCAATAAGGATTACCTGTCAAAAATTCATTCTCTCTCCAAGTTGCACTGAGGATTTTACCCAGTGGTGGGATTCAGCCGGTTCGCACCACTTCAGCAGAACTGGTAGCTAATTTTTTGTTGCTCAGGCCCAGAATGGATTTCCAAAAGCCGCATCTACACAGAGAATCGTTGTTCACATATTTGAATCCCACCACTCATTTTGCCCCTTGCTTTGCTTAACAAATAACCTCCATATGTAAAATCAGCAACAAATGAGAACATAGACCATAATTGCTGTAGGGAGGTTGACAGCATATGGTAGATGAGTGATGTTTTTTGCTCAACCACTCTGAGAGGAAATGTACTGTACTGATCATAATATATGTAATGTTACCAGAAAGTTCCTAATCTTACAACATGTCTTTCCCATTCCCTCCTCTTTTTCACTTTTCTTTGCAACTGGGTAAAACTTTCTTCTCTAATTATTCTCTTTACATTTTCAGGAAGGACAAGTTAAATCAAATACTTGATTTATATGCATCTAATAAAATATTTAAAAATCAAGGCAATGAATAAAATTAGGAAAAAATAAATTACATTATATGGTTTGTTAAATCAATAAAGTTATAAAAGAAAGATAACAATATACAAATGAGCAGCGTATAGCTTTTGGTGCAAACTCTTTTTAAATTAGATCGTTTCAAAATTTTCAGTAAAAAAATAATGGAAATCCTTAGTCATGTTTGATAGTCTTTAAATGGTTTGATATACTTCAAAGCAATGGATAAACAGAAGAACCTGGTTGCCATTTGTCATATTTGTTACTCAGCTGAGCTAATACAAGGTTTCTGATTGGCAAAGTTCCTCTCTAGGCAGACCTCAAATACACCCTGCTGGAACAATTACTCACAAAACAGCTCCATTCTTTACATTGACTACATCTCAAGCTAGGAGCAGACTAATTAAAGAGCATCTTTGAATTTTACTTTCATCAGTGTTGCAGAAAGAGTTGCATTAAGTGGCAGGAGGTGTTTAATGGATGTGGAAAACATTCTTAAGTACAAGTGGCATTTTTATATGCTTGAGAATTAATGGAAGAAGGAAAACATTCATTAGTTCTATTATGGACATTTTTATTAGTAAACAAGCTAATTATTTTTGTATTTCAAATTAAGGATGGAGCTACTGCACTTTTCCTGGCTGCTCAGGGAGGCTATCTGAATTTAATTCGGTTATTACTATCTTCAGGAGCAAAGGTCAACCAGCCAAGGCAGGTAATATTCAGCATTGTTAAGATATAGATTTTGTTTTATTACTGACTTTATCTATTACATGCTAAAATTAATCAGCCACATCTTAATACTCAGTAACTTATAATTATTTTTTCTGATTTTAATATGGAAGTAAGTATTTGATAGACCTTGGGTTTCCATAATAGACTTTCTGCACATTGCTAAATTTGTTCTGATATTTGGCAATATGTAATGCTATGTGAAAGTGATCTTGGAGACGGGAAGGACAGCCAGAGATTGGACAAGCAGTGTGTAAAAGGTATCTCACTTCATACAGTAGCAGGGCATGGGAAATGTTTCAGAAGAGAGCCTCCCTTTTTTTGGAGAGTTAAAGAAAATGTGAGGGGGTCCTTGGTGCTCCCTGAGCTTGTTTTCTTGCAAGTATTTCATTACCAAACTAAGTAACATCATCAAACTATGTAACATATTGGAAGGGAGGGGATTTGCTCTCATTTTATATACTAGTGACTTGTTCTGTCAGTGTTGCTGGAAGTGGTGTTGGTAGTCCCTTGATTAGCCTGTTTGTTTACTGCTAGCCTGTTTGTTTACTCTTTGATTGGGATATTGCTTACCTCTTGATTATTGGCCTAGTGTTAATCTTGGTGTTAATCTCTGCTCATCTGGGTGTTGATTGCTAGCGATAACGTGTTTTGGTCTTATTGTTTCCTTTTTGACTTTTTGATTGTCTCTGTGCTTGTTGATGGCTAATTTGCCCTAAGTGCTGGGCTTCCAGGAATTCTTTAGCGTTTTTGGATTTGGCGTGCTCTAGGATACTCTATTTCCCAACTATTGTTGAGTCATTTAATATGTTATGAAATTAAAGAGTTTGCATCATGTCTTCAGCCTGCTAGTTGGTGTTCGTGGATGTGCTCTGCTAGTCTTCTACCTGTTTGTCCTACATAGTGGCTGTTACTGTACACTATATGCTGTTGTATGAGTTACTTTGTGACTTTATGCTTTTCCTTTGAGGCTATTGGGTCTTTTGGTTTACTTAGGAGGTTTTGGAGGACTTTTGCTGGTTTGTGTGCTATGGTGATGCTATGTGGTTGTAATAGACTGTTTATTGTCTGTTTAAGGTGTTTTTGATGTATGGCAGTGTTATTCTTTTCACAAATTGTGTTGGTTGTGCTACATTGGTATGACTGATCAGCCTATTTTGATAAAGTTGCATCGGTATCCATTTGGATGGAAGATGTTTTATAGATAATCTATTTTCTTCTGATATTCAGGGTTGCTGTAGTGATCGTTTAAATAGTGTTTTTCTTGTGGGAAGTTAGGTTGTTAGATCGGTAGTGGAGCACTTGGTTAGTATGGATATGAGAGATTTGTGCTTTAATTTGCCATCACTGCCTCTGAGGATTTCCAGGAAGGGTAGCATATTGTTTTCTATGTTTCTTGTGAATTTTATTTCTTTGAAGATGTATGTTATTGATGGTATGTTTTCTCTAAATCAGGGGTGTCAAACTGGTGGCCTGCAGGCCGGACGCGTCACGTGGAAGCCACGCCCACCCCATTGCCAGCAATGGCAAAATCGGCCCGATACGTTGCGCAACGTCACGTGATGTTGCGACTTTGACATGCCTGCTCTAGATGGTCCTTTGAGTATGACAAGATATCAACTACGTACCGGATCCATACTTTGGATTCTATGTGTGGGACTGCTAGAGATTCTAGGCATTATGGTCTCTGTGAGTCTTGAAAGCTGTAGTCCCAATTCCTTTGATTTGTTGTATATTTGTCCATCAAGCTAAAAATATGTGGTCAAAGGTTGATGAGATCCATGATTCTGGGTATTTCAATCTTGATATATTTGGTTAGATCAGGTGTGCTATATAGTATTGCTGTCATGGATTCTTTTGCTAATTCTGTGTATGCAGAGAGTGCTATTATATCAAATGAGAAAATGATTTCAACTATATTTCAACTGTTTTCAGGTCTTTGATTCTTTGGAAGCATTTGTTTCCCTCTGTGAGGTGTCCAAGCTTTCTTGTTGGTTCTTCAGTGATGTTGTAGGTTGAGATCCCTGTTAATGATACAATTGGATAGTTTAAAGGAAAGGAGAGGAGAAATATTTTAATGTAAGCTTACAATAAAAATAGAGCTAGTTCTTCTGGTTGTGCTTCTTGTCTAGACTACTTTGCATAGCTGCTCATGTATTCTTCTTTGAATTGTCAATCTTTTATTAACTAGAATCCATTTGTTCCAAATAATGAAAGAGATATATGTCACTGAAAGGTTAGAGAATGCATACCAATTCAAAGAACTCAGCAAAACAGAACCCAGCAAATTTTTGATATATTTATATACAGTTAAATATAATATAGTCCAGTGCCATCTACTGAATAAAATAGATAACATTATATTATGTAATTGCTTATACAGCTTTTATTGCATTTTACTAATAAGTATCACATGTAATATAGCATAAACAAAGCAGTAGGTAACATCAGAATATACTTCAGTATAAATAATGTATTCATGTGACTAATCCTACTTTGTAGTCTTAAATGCTTCCTTTCCAAGTGTATGAATCTACTACATGTACCCGTGTTTCCCCAAAAATAAGACTGGGTCTTTTTTTTGTCTCCAAAAGAGGCACCAGGTCTTATTTTCAGAGGGGAGGGGTGTCTTTTCCACTCACCTCCTGCACTGAGAGCCCCACCCAGCCACCCCACTTCTTCTGCAGCAGAAGGAACAGCTTCATTCTGCAGCTCAGAATGGAGCTCGGGCCTGCATTTCACAGTCCGGAAGGCCTTTGCAGCCAATAACCGAGCAATGGATTCAATCGATAGCTCAGTTTTTGGCTGCAGAGGCCTTCCAGAAAGGCCTGATTGTGAAATGCAGGCCTATGGACGCCGGAGAAGTGGCCGGAAAGGAGACTCCTGGCTGCAAGGTAAGTGGGTGCAGGGCATGTGGGGCAGCTCCACACCCACACCCTAGCTTGATTTTTAAGTGTGTGCCTCACCCCAAAACTTGGGCTTATTTTTTGGGTAGGGCTTACTTTTGGGGAAACACGGTAGTCCTCATTTAACAATGCTAATTGGGACTGAAAACTGTTGTTAAACAATGTGGTCATAAGCCATAAAACCATTTAACCATGCAATTTAGCGATGGCAGTTCCAGCAGCCCTGATTGCCATCATTAAACAAGGACTCTGTAGGTTGTGTAAATGAGGACTTCACATGACCATGACTTCCAACCTCCTGCCAGCAGGACTTCACTTGTGGGTGGCCAGCAGGAAAGATTGCAAATCATGATCATGAGGTTACACTGCATGGCCATATGTACATGTATCATTCATTCAGCCCATTGTAAGTTCAAACAGTCACTGAACAAGTGATCATTAAATAAGAAACATTTTCTTTGTTTATGTCTCTGTGCACCCAGATATCCTATATAGAAAGCTGATTATCTTTCTTTCCTTAATATCTTGATAAGTAAACCTCAAAATAATATATACCAATTATTGGAAGTAATTAGAAATTGGCTTCTTAATTATAGGCCTAGTTTTATCTGCCAACATGTGACATATCATAACTGACCATAAGGTTTCCCATTTCTTTTAATGTGTGGAAATACTTGTTAACATTAGATGCCATATAAAACAGAATTAATTCCTGTAATGATTATATTTTTATTCATTTCACATACTCTTAATTAACTCTTATTACCTTTGAAACAAATCACCTTTAAATCATGGATATGAAATTTTCTTTTTTCATCGACCGGTTCTGTACTGTATTTCTTGTAATACACTCTTAGATAACTTTACAAACTTGGATTCAGCACTGCTTATTCTGATTGAGAAGGTGACAAAACTGGTCTTTGCCCAGCTTTGGATGTTTTCTCAGCTTTATTGGAGAAGTTCTGCTGTCCCTCATATGCCATGCTTTGATCACCTCATGTTTTATTAGATATTGTAAGCCATATGATGTTATTCTTGAAGAGCATCTACATTCAGCAGCTAATGCAAAATGGGTCAGCCAGACTGCGGTTTGCAGGCTGTTCTACTTTTCAGTTTATTCTAAGATATCTCAAAGTAGACCATGCCAGTTTATGCTGGCATAGTTTGCTATTGGCTTAAGGACTGGTAGATAGTACTTTAATGTGGCTATCTAGAAGAGTCCATAGTCAAGAGTACTGTTGTTAATTTCATTGCCGCTTCTCTTAACATGACTAAGTCTAGATCTATCCTGAGTAGTTTTTAAAGAAAAAATATAGTGGTTCAAAGTGATGCCATTATTTCATATAGGCAACAAATATTTTGTCTATACTATGCAAAGATTTTTTTTCAGCTTGAAGACACGCTATTTATATGCACATTTGCATTTCCACTTGTCCTGAATACTATTTCTTTCCAAGGAAAGGATTTCATTTGGATATCCAGGTTCATTTTGTCCTTGAACTCCAGCCAGAATCTCATTGTAAAATGTCAGAAGTTTTTAGCACTGCTTGACTTGATTAATCCTGATCCATTTTTAAATTTTCCTTCAGGATGGGACAGCTCCGTTATGGATAGCCTCTCAGATGGGACACAGTGATGTAGTGCGAGTGATGCTGCTCCGAGGAGCAGATCGAGAGGCTGCAAGGCTGGTAAGCAAGCACTTTAGTTTTCTAGATTTTACATTGGAAGAAAGAATGATTCTATAGTAAGGTTTATTTATGGTAATTTGGGTGTCTATTCTGACTAGCCCCTTTATGGATTACTGCCTTGTCCCCTTTATGGATTACTGCCTTGTCGTGGCGAAGGGGCTTGCGTAACTCAATGAAGCTATAAGCTATGCCGTGCAGGGCCACCCAAGACGGACAGGTTATAGCAGAGAGTTCTGACAAAATGTGATCCACTGGAGAAGGAAATGGCAAACCACTCCAGTATCTTTGCCATGAAAACCCCATGGACAGTACTAAAAGGCAAAAAGATATGACGCTGGAAGATGAGCCCCTCAGGTCGGAAGGTGTCCAATATGCTACTGGGGAAGAGCAGAGGGCTAGTACTAGTAGCGCCAGAAAGAATGAAGCGACTGGGCCAAAGCCGAAAGGACGCTCAGCTGTGGATATATCTGGTGGTGAAAGGAAAGTCCGATGCTGTAAAGATTTTTTCTCCATAGGAACCTGGAATGTAAGATCCATGAATCAAGGCAAGCTAGACGTAGTCAAAAAAGAGATGACAAGACTGAACATCGACATCTTAGGAATCAGCGAACTAAAATGGACAGGAATGGGTGAATTTAACTCAGATGACCATCAGGTATACTACTGTGGGCAAGAATCCCTCAGAAGAAATGGAGTAGCCTTCATAGTCAATAAAAGAATAGGAAAAGCAATACTGGGATACAATCCCCAAAATGACAGAATGATCTCAATTCGAATCCAAGGCAAACCATTCAATATCACAGGAGTCCAAATCTATGCCCCAACCACTGGTGCTGAAGAGGATGAAATTGACCGGTTCTATGAAGCCCTACAGCACCTTATAGAATTAACACCAAAAAATGACGTCCTTATCATCATGGGAGATTGGAATGCTAAGGTAGGAACCCAAAAGATAACCGGAATAACAGGCAAGTTTGGCCTTGGAGTACAAAATGAAGCAGGGCACAGGCTAATAGAATTTTGTCAAGAGAATACGATGGTCATAACAACACTCTTTTCCAACACCCTAAGAGACGGCTCTACACATGGACATCACCAGACGGTCAACATAGAAATCAGATTGACTATGTGCTCTGCAGCCAAAGATGGAGAAGCTCTATACAGTCAGTAAAAACAAGACCAGGAGCTGACTGTGGCTCAGATCATGAGCTTCTCGTTGCAAAATTTAGGCTTAAATTGAAAAAAGTAGGGAAAAGCACTAGGCCACTCAGGTATGAACTAAATCATATTCCTGATGAATATACAGTAGAGGTGACAAATAGATTTAAGGAACTGGATCTGATAGACAGAGTGCCTGAAGAACTATGGATGGAAGTTCGCAACATTGTACAAGAGGTAGCAACTAAAACCATCCCAAAGAAAAAGAAATGCAAGAAAGCAAAATGGCTGTCTGAGGAAGCTTTGCAAATAGCTGAGGAAAGAAGGGAAGCGAAAGGCAAAGGAGAAAGAGAAAGATACACCCAATTGAATGCAGAATTCCAGAGAGTAGCTAGAAGAGATAAGAATGCCTTCTTAAATGAACAGTGCAAAGAAATAGAAGAAAACAACAGAATAGGGAGGACCAGAGATCTCTTCAAGAAAATTGGAGATATGAAGGGAACGTTTCATGCAAAGATGGGCATGATAAAGGACCAAAATGGCAGAGACCTAACAGAGGCAGAAGAGATTAAGAAGAGATGGCAAAACTACACAGAAGAACTATACAAGAATGAGCTTAACATCCCAGATAACCACAATGAGATGGTCACTGACCTCGAACCAGACATCCTAGAATGTGAAGTGAAATGGGCCTTAGAAAATCTGAGCAACAACAAAGCTAGTGGAGGTGACAGTATTCCAGCTGAGCTATTCAAAATCTTAAAAGACGATGCAGTAAAAGTGCTACACTCAATTTGCCAGCAAATTTGGAAAACTCAACAGTGGCCACAGGATTGGAAAAGGTCAGTTTACATTCCAATTCCAAAGAAAGGCAATGCCAAAGAATGTTCAAACTATCGCACCATTGCACTCATTTCACATGCTAGTAAAGTTATGCTTAAAATCCTACAAGCTAGACTCCAGCAGTATGTGGATCGAGAACTACCAGAAGTACAGGCAGGATTTCGAAGAGGCAGAGGAACTAGAGATCAAATTGCCAACATACGCTGGATCATGGAGAAAGCTAGGGAGTTCCAGAAAAACATCTACTTCTGCTTCATTGACTATGCAAAAGCCTTTGATTGTGTGGATCACAACAAATTGTGGCAAGTTCTTAAAGAGATGGGAGTACCAGACCATCTCATTTGTCTCTTGAGAAACCTATATGCGGGTCAAGAAGCAACAGTGAGAACCGAACACGGAACCACTGATTGGTTCAAAATTGGAAAAGGAGTCCGGCAAGGCTGTATACTGTCGCCCTGCCTATTTAACTTATATGCAGAGCACATCATGAGAAAGGCAGGGCTAGATGAATCAAAAGTTGGAATTAAGATTGCCGGGAGAAATATCAACAACCTAAGATATGCAGATGATACCACTCTAATGGCAGAAAGTGAAGAGGAACTAAAGAGCCTCTTGATGCGGGTGAAGAAGGAGAGTGCAAAAGTTGGCTTGAAACTCAACATTAAGAAAACCAAAATCATGGCATCCGGCCCTCTCAATTCCTGGCAAATAGATGGGGAAGAAATGGAGGTAGTGACAGATTTTATTTTTCTGGGCTCCAAGATCACCTCAGATGGGGACTGCAGCCAAGAAATTAAAAGACGCTTGCTCCTGGGGAGGAAAGCTATGGCAAATCTAGACAGCATACTAAAAAGCAGAGACATCACCCTGCCAACAAAAGTGCGTATAGTCCAGGCCATGGTTTTCCAGTTGCAATGTATGTCTGTGAAAGTTGGACCATAAGAAAGGCTGAGCGCCAAAGAATTGAGGCCTTTGAACTATGGTGCTGGAGAAGACTCCTGCGAGTCCCTTGGACTGCAAGGCGTTCAAACCGGTCAGTCCTAGAAGAGATCAACCCCGACTGCTCTTTAGAAGGCCAGATCCTGAAGTTGAAAGTCAAGTACTTTGGCCACCTAATGAGAAGGAAGGATTCACTGGAGAAGAGCCTAATGCTGGGAAAGATTGAGGGCAATAGAAGAAGGGGACGACAGAGAATGAGATGGCTGGATGGAGTCACTGAAGCAGTAGGTGTGAATTTAAATGGACTCCAGAAGATGGTAGAGGACAGGAAGACCTGGAGGAACATTGTCCATGGGGTCGCGACGGGTCGGACACGACTTCGCAATTAACAACAACAACATTCTGACTAGAATACTTTCTCAAGTATCTCTTGTTGCCTGGCACATTAGAAACTGTACTTACAGTACTTAAAAGTTCAATTATTGCTTCATGACCAGAATTAACCAGAATGAAAGGAACTGTATTTTGAAAAAAATTGCTCTCCCATGGCATTCATTTACATTTTAAGTATGCATGTAAATATATGTATTTATCTTACAAACGCATATCTTACAAATAACCCATAGGGTTCAGTTATTGAGTTTTTCATAACCCATGTTTCAAAAATCATATTTTAACTCTTTCCTCATATTGTATTTAACATTACTATGAAAGTAAAATAAAGAAGGAAAGGAACCATAGATTTGATTATAATTATTTATGGCTTCTACTTATTAGGGAGAAGGTGAAATATAATGAAAGTTGAGGAAAATTTTAAAAATTATGAAAGGGAGGTTAGGATAACTGCAGTATTGTACATTATAGGACAGTGATGGCGAACCTTTTAGAGACCGAGTGCCCCAAAACTGGCCCCACCCCCGTTCCACCCCCTGCCCCTGCCCTGATCCCCACCCCGCCTGCCCGCAGGGCCATTCACTGCCTCCAGGGCCCGCCACAGATCGCCCAGGCAGCCTAGCAGCACCATGGCGGCTATGCCCTCTACCCGCGCCCCACAGCATCAGCTGTGCAGGATGGGCTATGAGGGCAGAGTCTTGTCTATGCTGCCTGGCTGCCATATCCTTGGCTGCGCTGCTTCATGTGGGCCACACTTGGGGGCGACTCCTCCAGGGGAGCTGCTGGTGAGAAGGGAATTGTGGGGGGGAGACAAGACTGGGGCAACGGCGCATGTGCCCACAGAGGGCTCCAAGGGCCGCCTGTGGCACGCGTGCCATAGGTTTGCCACCACTGTTATAGGAGGTATATACCATTGTATATACCATAGTAATTTTTATTAAAATTAGCCAAAGGTTGCAATTATGTGCTTGTTTTAAAGTTAATCTGAATGCCTCATTAGGTTATAAAAAAATCAGCAAATGCCTACATTATACTTGTTAACAACATACAGTAGATGTCAGATTTACATCACTTCTTTTTTGAAGTCATCCTTGAATCATGTTATATAAACTGTTTATATTTTTATATAAATTAAAAAAATATGAATTATGAAGAAAGTAATATCTCAGTCACATCTAAAAAATGAGAGAAATCTTTCTGCATAAATTCTGAAGAGAGAAATGAAAAATGAAAATGAACTTGTGTGCAATAATATCCAGTTCCTTCTTTCCTCTGTTTCTGTTGAAGGATGGCACAACTGCTTTACTTAAAGCTGCAACCAAAGGATATAATGATGTTATAGAGGAATTACTTAAATTCTCTCCTGCACTTGGCATCCTGAAGGCAAGTTTTGAGGGAAAAAAACTTTGGAATGTTCAGAACTATAATTTATGACATATTGTAAAACAGAACTATAATGGATGCATTTATGCCTTTTCTGTACTTTCTAGAATGGGACATCTGCCCTTCATGAAGCAGTTCTTGGTGGCAATATTAGAGCAGTAGCATTACTCTTAGAAGCAGGAGCAGATCCATTACTTAAAAACAAGGTATCATACTTTATTTTACACTTGCTACACATTTTCAACTGTAAAACAATTGGGCACAGTATTTTAAATTTTTAACGAAAACATTCTGAAAATTCTTAGATGGTTAAAAAAGACATTGAGACTCTGGAAAGAGTACAGCAGATGAGTAGAGAACTGGAGGCTAGAACATGAAGAACAGTTGCAGGAATTGGGTATGTCTAGCTTAACGAAAAGAAGAACTAAGGGTGGCATGATAGAAGTGTCCCAATATCTAAGAGGCTGCCACAAAGAAGAGGGTGTCAACCTTTTCTTCAGAGTACCTGAAGGCACCACAAGAAGCAATGGATGGAAACTAATCAAGGAGAGAACCAGCCTAGACATAAAGAGAAATTTCCTGACAGTTAGAACAACCAATGGAATGGCTTACCTTCAGAAGTTGTGGGTGCTCCATCATTGGAGGTTTCTAAGAAGAAATTGGACAACTATTTGTCTGAAATAGTATATGGTCTCCTGCTTGAACAGGGAGTGCGACTAGATAGAAGACCTCCAAGGGCTCTTCTAACTCTTATTTTGTTCTGTTCAGTTCAGCTGGAAAATAAAAGCTATCCATTAGAGGGCAGCAGAACTTTTGGGAATAATTATTTGCATTCATTACAGTATGGTGTTGTTTCTGTCAGGACAATTTTTAGAAACTTTCATAATGTCTTAAAAACTACCGAATGTAGTACAGGTTTTCAATTACTGTTTCAACATTTTGTACTACTTTGGGGGGCAAAAGGCATAGTTTATAGATAAAATTATAAAAAATAGACATATTAAATGGGGAACGATCTAACTAATCCAAAATTAACATACCCTTCACATCAACAACTTTTCCTACCTGTAATATCTTCATTTTAACTGGGGAAGGCTTATAGCAGCTAGCCCCATCCATGCTAAAACCAAATTTTCAATCAATTCACAACTTCAGCCTCCCTGGATTAGCCCAGGATGACCTATGTGCTATTTTGCTGAAATTTATTCCAGATTATAATTGCCTTCTCATAGAGGTTTCATGTAAATTTTAAAAAGCATAATAAACTTTTCAAGCACTTTAAAGATCAATTGCCATTGAAGACAAAGGATTGTTTTGTTCTGGATTATTTCTTCCAAAGAAAATTGAAGTCATTTTGACTTCATACACATTACTACAATTCCAGGTAGGTAATTATTGTCATTTTTACGAAAGGCCAATGACAGGTCCAGGGAATTAAACGTAATCTGCCCATTCCTATGTATGTCATCTAACCTCAATCCCCTTTAATCACCTCATTTGCTAAATTTATTGCATGCTGGCAAGATGACAAACTCTGTAAGTGACTTACCTTGATGAGTGACTACCAGGCTGAAGAGTAAAAGAAGCAAGCAAAGAAAATCTTTCTGCAACTTTTTCGCATTGAAGAAGCTGAAGAAAAAGTTCAGCTCAAAGAAAAATTGGCTAAAGCACAGATGTGCAGCAAATGGCTGTGGTAGAAGCTGGGTCCTAAAAGGAGCCATACAAGTAGCAAAAAGCTTTCCAAAGGTTTGGAGGGCAGAAGAGAGTTTGGTTTCTACATCTAATTTGTGGGGGTGGGGGAGAGAAAAAGAATCAACAAGTCTGTTCCTCCCAACTTTATTAAAGAAATAAGGGAGCAAGTTAAGCGAAGAAAAGGTGTGGAGAAGCTTGTCCTGAAGCTGCCACCTCTGCATGCAGGTGGCTGGGTTTCCCAAAGCCTAGCAAGATCAAGGAGAGGTTTGCAGTCTCGTGACAGCCAGCTGATCAGGGCAGAGGTCCAGCCCACAAGTGACTTCATCAATCAAACACACAGGCTTATTTGGAAGTCTCTCCAACATTGGAACATGAGTCATAATTTAGCTTTTTCCCTGATTGGGCTGTTTTTGACTTTGCAACACTTTTTGTTGCTTGTTTGCTTCCCTTACAGAAACAGCAGGGTGGCAAGCTATGTGGCAATGACTTGTGTGTTCATTTAATGGTGGCATCAGGAGAGAAGGGGTAGGAGTAATTGAGGACATTCCACTTAATGGTTGTCACTACATGCAACCATAATGGGCAAGGTCCATTACAGTCATAGGTCATGAATTACAACTGATCTACAACTGAATGCAAATAATCCTGTTGATTTGTGCCTTAAACTTGGATATCAAAGCTAAGCAGTGACCATCCTTTTTCTGGTTTTTCACTGATTTGTTTCTTTTTCAGAAAAATGAATTGCCTTCAGATCTGACAAAAAATGAGCGCATTCTACATCTCCTGCAACCTAGAACAAAACACAGGAAGAGTTAATATCGCTTGACATCTTGAGATGATGAATCCTGTCCACATTAGGTCTCAAAGTTTGGTTTCCTGTAGAAGCAAAAAAAGGTTGAGATTCAAGTATTTCCTGTCTCCTACTCTGTGAACGAAGTCAGGTCCTTCATGGAATGGTAGATTTAAGATCTGTTAAGTTGTTATGGTCACCAAGTTTTAGTTGCTGGCTTTGGAGAAGAGAAGACTGGTTCCACATTATAGCTTTCCTGAAAAGCAGCTCTCATTCAACTAGAAAAAGACTCTCTTTGCTTTAGTATACTGTATACCTTGCAGTAAATTTCCTAATTTGTCTCCAATATTGTAATAAATATTAATGCAAGTGTGGAAAACATATACCTCTCCTACTGTTGCTGAACTATACCTCGCAACAACCAGATGAAAATTATGAGGGGTGCTGGGAGTTACACTTGTTTAATATCTTGCAGGTTATATATTATACTAATTGTTCTAACCATTTTTTTTAAAAAAAAATATGTTGCATAAGCTCTGTTTTCTGTTGGATATTTTAGATGTTGAGATACACAAGTGCCTCTCAGTAGGTTAGTGTCCTATGACGCATCTGGCTTCTTTGCAGTGATTAGACTATTATCATTTTACTTACACACACATACACACACACACAAAGAGAGAGAGAGAGAGAGAGAGAGAGAGAGAGAGAGACTCACAGAGATACAAACACATATAATATTGAATTTCCTTTTGTATCATTTATTACTGTTAACCTCAGAGACTTCTATGCAGATTTCCTATTATGTATGTAATTTTGTTTTTTTCTGTATTTTTTCCATTAGGCATATGTAAAATCATCACTCATAATATTTTTCATTTATGAATTACAATGTAAATTCATGTTTTATACATCTAGGAAAAGCAAAATTTACTGGTTGCGTTTTGTCACACATTTTATGCGTTACAACAGATTTAATGGATGCCAAATAGCTTTTGAAAATCTGCTGAATGTGCATTGGTAGCAGGCCAATAAAGACATGAAATAAGGATTAAACAGAGTTACTTTCATTTAGACAGTTCTGTGTAATGACCATTTCTCATGTCAGGACATGTTTGCCTGAATATTATTGACACACCTTTAACATGCTTCTTTTCTATTTCAAGAATCCTGGCCAAGTATGTCACAGTATCTATCCTATTTAAGTTAACTTGGAATATGATGCTTTTAGTTTGTGAATAATTTACTTTTCTCATTTTCCTTTTCTGGACATTTAAACTAACACAAACCTAATAACTTTATTTTCTATGTATTTTCTATTTAGCTATACTATATTACAGGGATTTGTCATCTTTATTTCAGTTATTTTGTTATGTCTACCATCTTTGTATTTTGTTTTATTACTAAGCATTCCAGTTTCTTTGGTTAAGACATTTCTAGTTCAATAATATTAGCAATATTTAAACATTTCTACATGTAGTATTCTTTTTTGTATATTCTTTTTTGTATAGTTTCTCCTGATTAATCAATATATACATGCCTTGGCAAGTTCTGCCCTATTTCCACTTCACACCAATATTTTAAACAATATATAACCCTTAAAAAAATGGTTTAAACATTTTTCACTTTGTGTTTGGTATCTTCTTCACATACTTCCCCAGAAATAAGTTCTCAAGCTGTTCTGTTTCTGATAGTATTGAATAGTTGAGATTCATTTCATTGTACTCACACATAGTTCATCTTTTTCCTACAAATATGAAAACTTCCAAATATTCTCCAAAATCTGCAATGAAATCTTTTTTCTTAACATTGTGTTCATATTTGGATATCTTCCACATCAAAAACAAAACACTTCTGACACACAATCATGAAACTCCAACTAGCAATCTTTTTTTTCCTAACCAGAATATATTTCCAACAGTCGTCTTGCTGACTTTTTCAGTGAAGCGGACAGACCTATACACTATTCATCAAGAATTACTGGTAAAACAATTCTGCAACTACCATTTCTTTGCAGGGTGAGGCTTTTCCATTTTTGCCTTTCTTTTGTCAACCTTTGTCACAGTCTTTTTTATTATTATTACAAGTATAACTTTGAATTGCCAATTATTGCAGTTGTAATAATTCAAGTGAAAAAGCAAATAAGGAATTTAATTTTCACAATGAAGAAATGATTACATTGAAATAATTTTGAGTTATTTTTAATTCAATTTATTTCAGTAGGTCTACTCATATGTACATATCCTATCAGATATAAGCCATTTCAATACATTTTTTTTACTGTCTGCTCCTAAAATAAAGCTAACTATATTAGTAACATAGTGCCTAATATATAACAATTTTACATCCACCTGTATATTAAACAGTAATCTTTTTTTCTTCTTTATAATTTATTTGGTGTAATTTTACAAAAGCATTTGACTTGAGTTAGGATATTATTCATCCATTATAATATACTATTTAAGTGCTCTCACCTACTAAATTGCTGTGTTAGATAAACATAGCAAAGTTCAAGGAAAGATTTTGGGGGCAGATATCTAGGGCCGTGCTCAGCATAATGAGGATATTTTCCAAATGATCTTTCTGATATGTGGAACACTGTTTTTTTTCTGAGTAAATACATAGATGACTGTTGTGAGTGAACTAAATACTGCTATCTAAAGAACCCTTTTCTCTGGAAAATCATTAAGCTCCAGTAAAATTATTAGGGCCAAAAAATAATTTCTTAAATTCTACGTATCTGAGCAGAAGTACTAAAAATCGTAATAACCAAGTACTGGTCTTCCATGATGTCTTCTTCCCTGCAACATATATTAGCCATGAAATACATACATATATATATTATGAACAATGCATTTATTTTTAGTATTTATGAGCCTTTGTATATTGGCTGTATTCCATTGACTGAAGATCAAGTTATAAGGCAAGTCTTATTGAATATATATAACACCAATTAGGATAATTGATGTCAATATATGGTGCCTTATAAAGTCTTTTTGTGTCTGATAATTGCAATAGCAAACTAAAAATAACTGTACAGTATGCAGTCTTCCTTTCATGTTTACAGCTATGTTAATTACAGATAAAACATATATCAGCACAAGGAGTCTTCAGTATAATTCTCAGAATGTTATTATATATAGCTGGACGTACAATTTATATCACCCACTTTGAAAATCAGTTTTTGTCAATTTCAAAGTCAGTTTCTATATTTAGGAGAATAACTTTGGATGAGGTTTAGAAAATGTGATTATCAGTAATAGAACGGGTTCAAAGGACAGTATCAAAATTCAGGAAGCACTAGTCAAGATGAGTCAATGGATAGAAAATAGTAAGATGAATTCAGGAAGTACAAATGCAAAATCTTACGTTTGGGCAGGCAAAAAAATCAAACTCATCAGGATTGGATGAGCTACATAGGGTAACAGTACATTAAAAAATGATGGGTATCTTGGTGGATCACATAAACCAAAAGTGTGATGCAGCGGCAAAGAAAGAAATAATTAAAAGAAAATAAATGCAATCCTGGGCTACACCTGCCGGAAATATAGTATCAAGATCAAGATAAGTCATAATTCTCTAGCTTGCATTGATTAAGCAAGACCTGGAATATTGTGTTCTGTTCTGAATACCGTACATTCGGAAATACATTGACAAATAGAGTGTATCCAAAAAAAAGCAACCAAGAAACAGGTAAGGGGAATAGTTGGAAATTTTGATATTTTTAACCCAGAGGAAAAAATAGGCAATGATTAATCTGTCCTGGAACTGGATAACTTCTAAATCAATATTTTTTTAAGATATTTTATTGATTTTTTTTAACATAAATACCTTAATATTTGGTAAACAACTTGTTGTCTGGGTTTATATTTACAAAGTAATCATTAACAGTTAGTTTCTATATTCCAAAATCCACATAATAGCTTTGCTTTATTTTCTCTTCCTCCAATAATAATCTCTTTGCAACCTTAAATTAATACAATTCTTATTAATTTGATAGGTAACAATTAAGTATAAAGATTTTTCTAAAATTTCTATCAATAATAATCACATCAATATCATGCTTCTTTTCTTGGTCATCTTGGTTGCCTTGTCATAAATCCTGTTTACAATTCTTGTTTAAATTTATTTTCCCTACAATGTTCAAAATATTTCTACTGGTTAAAATTTTCCCAGAATTAATTACCTTAAAATTTTTAAATCTATTTTCATGTCTTAAAAAATAAGTAAGAAAAAGACACAAAAGAAAGGTATAGAAAAAGAAAAGACGTGAGAAAAATAAAAAAGGGGGAAAAAAGAAAATAATATACTACTTAAAATACATATCCCTCTTAAGCTAGTATACGCCTATTTCCAATTTTTTTCTGTGCTCTTTACCCATAATTAAATCCAATCACCTAATCTTTTAACTCTATTCAAAACATTTTTCCTCATTTTTAGTTATCCATTGAAATTTTCTTAAAATCAGTTATATTTAAATACCGTATATGCCGGCGTACAAGGCGACCCGGCGTATAAGACAACCCCCGTCTTTGTCGCCGAGCCGCATTCCTAGAACGTCGTCTTATATGCCGGAAACTACCAGTATTTCTGGAGTATAAGACGACTCGGCGTATAAGACGACCCCTGTCTTTGGCGCCGACTTTAGCGCTTGTGAAAGTCGCCTTATACGCCGGCATATACATTTCCTTTATGTTGATCATCCCACACATTTTTATAGTTCTCATATCGAAAAACAAAAGAAAAAAAATATTATCTTACTTGGAGGGTTCATCCCTCTTAAACTAAAATCTTTCTATTTCTTCAGCCATATTCAAGCAAGTGTTTAATTTTTAAATATTCCCTCTGATATACCCCATCATCTAATTCCTCAATTCTCACTTTAGCCCTCTTTTTTTGCCAAGCATCTTTCCCAATCAATATATTCCGTTGCATCAAATAATCTTTCCATAATCTTGTAAATCTTGTTGTAGATATAGTAGGCAAATCAAACATCACGTCTTTGTAAAAAGATTTTGCCCGTTCATATTCATTGAAGATTTCTCTCATCATCCCTTGTCTCCCCGTTTCTTCTGGTACTCCCAACAGCTCAGCAATCCATTTTGTCAAATCTTTTTCCCTATCCTCAAATTTACTTTGTGGTCTTAGAGTACAAGTTATCTTTTCCATTTTCAATGTTTCTTGTGGTCATTCTCCACTTGAGTCTCCACTAGCTTACATTCAGTTGTCTGCTTTACCTGATCTTTTGTTTTGTTTTGTTTTCTGATCATTTGATTGTTGTGATGTTAAATTGAGAATGCATTCATTTAAATTTTCAAATTCATTTTTAATTTCCTCATGGTTTGAAGTTAATATCATTTGCATTTGTTGTAACAGAACATACATTTCCTCCTGGTAAGTATTTATTTTTTTCTTGGTATGCTCTTTCTGCAGATCTCTGATGCTCCATAATGACCAAAAATCCTTTCTCTGCCAATCACTTTAAAGTCACAATCTAAAAAATATTTATAATCCAGGAAGGTCAATTTTTTCTAAGTTTTATAATTCTCACTTTGTAGATAGTCCACAATGTTTTATTTTGTTACAGCTGCTCTTTGTTTAATCAAAGCCCTGAAGGTCATGACAACAGGCTTTTCTTTCTGGGCTGTATATTTAGGGCAGTATTTCATCCACCACTAGATGTCCATCTTTCAATTTTCTGTATTTTTATCCCCGAAACTTAATTTGCTGCTTCTGTTTAGAGGAGGGTGGAACAAAGACCCCCCCCCCACTTTCAGAGAATTTTTTACCTCTGGGTTTTTTTTCCCTTAGGAAATCAGTCAGGTAGAAGAGAGAAAATCAATATTCTTACCCAGTTCAGTCACACTGTTTACAATCATGCTTAGTTTAGTTGTTTTTGGGGGAGGGGAATGAGTTGAACCAGTGGTAGCACTGCACAAGTCTGAGCAAGAGATGGCTGGAGCTGCAGGGCTGTCAGTGCTCAGTGGAAGTGCCAGGATCAGTGCCAGGCTCCAACTGGAGCTTGGTGCTGATCCTGGCACTTCTGCTGAGCCCCGAAGAAGCACCGATCAGCTGGAATGTTGCAGGATCCCCAGGGTCTTGTGATTTACATTCAGATGCTTGGCAACTGATTCATATTTAAGATGGTCACAGTGTCCCAGGGTTATGTCAAGTGACCAAAACCTGCTGCAACCACCCAGCAGACAGGAGGAATAAAAACCAAACACCACCCCACCCCACTCCCGTGCCAATCATCAACAGAAATGCTCACAACAATGAAAACCTCGGAGGAAGAAGAGTGCCGCCGGGTGGGCAGGCAGGTGTCTTGCTCAGCTGTGGCTTGGAGGGCACTTTTTCAGTGCCATTATAACTTCGAACAATCACTAAGCGAACTGTTGTAAATCAAGGACTACCTGTACTTTATCACTTTTTTCCTTTTTTTTTTTTTGGCCATCAAGTTTTTGACACCTTGCTAGGCAACTGGTAGTAGTCAGATATTGCCATATCCTAAAAGTAATACAATGGATGAAAAGGTTGAAATATATTATTTAGATAGATAGATAGATAGATAGATAGATAGATAGATAGATAGATAGATAGATAGATAGATAGATAGATAGATAGATAGATATTTCCCAGATATACCCACTATCCCAGTGAGACACTTACAGATCCCAAACACATTATAATAATGATGCTGGTGGTTTGTGGCATACATCATCCTATTTATTATAAAAGTATGTTTTTAAATTGGACAAAAAAGATATGAGAGCATACAGGTAGTCCTCAACTTATGACCACAACTGAGCCCAAAATTTATGTTAAGTGAGAAATCTGTTAAGTGATCTTTGCCCCATTTTACGACTTTTCTTGCCACATTTGTTAAATGGATCACTGCAGTTGTTAAATTAGTAACATGGTTGTTAAGTGAATTTGGTTTCCACATTGACTTTGCTTGTCATAAGATTGCAAATGCTGATCCCTTGACCTCAGGACACTGCAGCCGGCATAAATAAGAGTCAGTTATCAAGCATCCAAATAGTAAATCATATGACCTACAATGGTCTTAAGTATGAAAAATGGTTATGTTATTTTTTTTCAGGGATGTTGTAATTTCAAATGGTCACTAAGTGAATGGTTGTAAATTGAGGACTACCTGTATTGATATTTTCTGATATGAGATAGTCTTTTGTTCCTAAAGGGTTTAAACCATATGTCCAGCTATATACTATGAAAATGTCAATAAAATGTGTGTCATCTAACATAGCCTAGATATCTACTATAACCTAGATCAGCGGTTCTCAACCTGTGGGTTGTGACCCTTTGGGGGATCAAACAACCCTTTCACAGGGGTCGCCTAAGACCATCAGAAAACACATATTTCCGATGGTCTTAGGAACCAAGACACCGCTCCGTATCCGTCTCCGCTTGGCCTCCTCCGCCATTTGCAGAGAGAGACAGAGAGGCACTTTCGCTTCCCTTCTCTCTCTCAGGTGGACTTACCTCCTGCAGGGCTCCTGATTGGCCCTGCGCCCAGGTGCCCCACCCCCTGGGAGAAGAGCGGCCAGGCCCTTGTGGCCTTGGAGCCACATGGGGAAGCCCCGGGTTCCCTGCTGGGAACGGCCTGCTGGAGGCTCTGCTGAGCGGGCCAGCCCTCCTGCAAGCTGCGGCCCAAGGGAGACCAGCCCCTGCGATCCCCAGCCAGCCGGACCATTGGACCCACTGGCAAGGAAGGCGCACCGGAGTCCAGGCTGCCGGGAAGGAAGAAGGAGATTCAGCAAAGGTAGGAGAGGAGAGCCGCCTCCTGTGGCCCAGTGCTGGCGGCGGCTTCCTTGCCATCCTTTTCCTCCTCCACTTCTTCCTCCTACTGCCCCCAAGGTGGCTCGGGTGGGCACTGGGGCAAAAGGGGTGCCTGGGGGGGAGGAGCCGGGCTGGCAAAGGGGCTGGCAGCGGCCACACGGCACCAGCCCCCACCGCGGCTCCATCGGATGTGCAGAGGGCGAGGCCGGGCAGCACAAAGTCCCGGTTGAGGCGGCGGCAGTTTTTTCGCCCTTCTCTCCTTCCTCCTGCTGCCCCCAAGGCAGCTTGGGTGGGCACTGGGGCAAGAGGGGTACCTGGGGGGGAGCATCCAGGCTGGCGGAGGGGTGAGGCCAGGTCGTGCGGCACCAGCCCCCACTGCAGCTCCATCAGATGGGCGGAGGGCGAGGCCGGGCAGTGCAGAGTCTGAGCTGGGGTGGTGCAGCGGTTTTCTCGCCCTTCTCCTCTCCTTCCTCTTGCTGCCCCCAAGGAGGCTCAGGTGGGCACCGGGGCAAGAGCGGTGCCTGGGGGGAGCAGCTGGGCTGACGGAGGGGCTGGCAGGCCACGTGGCACTAGCCCCCACTGCGGCTCCATTGGATGGGCGGAGGGCGAGGCCAGGCAACGCAGAGTCCCAGCTGGGGCGGCAGTTTTCTCACCCTTCTCCTCTCCTTCTTCCTCCTGCTGCCCCCAAGGCAGCTCGGGTGGGCACTGGGAGGAAGAGGGGTGCCTAGAGGGAGCAGCCGAGCTGGCGGAGGGGCTGGCAGGCTGCGCGGCTCCAGTTCTCACTGGGGCCCGCCAGAAAGAGAGAAAGAAGGGGAGAGGAAAGAGAAAAAGAAGAAAGAGGGAAAGAGGAAAGAGGGAGAGAGAGAAAGGAGAGAGAGGAAAGAGAGAAAGAGAAGAGAGAGAGAGAAGAAAGAGAAAGAGGAAAGAGAAAAGAGAGAAACAGGAAAAGAGAGGAAAGAGAGAGAGAAAGAGAGAGGAAAGAGAGAAAGAGAAACAGGAAAGAGAAAAAGAGAGGAAAGAGAGAAACGGGGAGAGGAAAGAAAAAGGAAAGAGGGAGAGAGAGAAGAGAGAGGAAAGAAAGAAAGAGAAGAGAGAGGAAAGAGAAAGAGAGGAAAGGAAAGAGAAACAGGAAGAGAGAAAGAGAAAGGGAGGAAAGAGAGAAGAGAGGAAAGAGAAAGAGAAAGAGAGGAAAGAAAGAGAAAGAGAAAAAAGAGAAAAAGAGAGAAAGAGGGAGAGGAATGGTGCTTCTCCAACTTGGCTGGGAAGAGCCAGCGGAACAGCCTTCCTGCCCCCCTCCCCGGCCAGCTGGATGGAGGGTTGGGGGTCACCACAACATGAGGAACTGTATTAAACGGTCGCAGCATTAGGAAGGTTGAGAACCACTGACCTAGATTATACAGGGTTTTTCTCAGAAGCCTTTTCATAAGGGACATCTAATACAGGCATACAAAAAATAAATATGTCTGGGCTTCTTTGTATCATATTATTTAAGTAAAATTCTATCTCCGGATTTCAGTTTGGAAAAGACTTTAATAGGATTAGTGCTATAGTCAAGAGGTATTTGTTGTATGTTTGCTGCCCAATGAGAAGCACTTCAGGTTGCTTTTTTCAACAGCAAGCTATCATACCTACCCAAAAATGCTTAACTACAATATCCTGGTTGTTATCTGCTGACGTGTCCCAGCATAACTAAGTATAAACAGATTTGCTTGAAATAACATATTTGGCCTCTTTAAAACTGCAAGCAGATGGCTAAATTCGAAGGTCATCTAGCAGCAAATAAATGCCATAGTCTGCTCTTTCCTCTTGTGGATTGCAAAATATATAAATTGCTTCAAAGGAAATTAGGGAAAGCACTTGCACTATGGTT
The DNA here is from genome assembly GCF_016545835.1 of Crotalus tigris. Lineage (NCBI taxonomy): Eukaryota > Metazoa > Chordata > Lepidosauria > Squamata > Viperidae > Crotalus > Crotalus tigris. The sequence continues at coordinate 933,204 of NW_024100552.1, read as the reverse complement.
CCCGTTATTAAATATGATGTAGAATAACCTTGCAGCTGCCCCGAGGTTATACCAACTTTACAATGGATCAAGGAAAGTTTATCCTATTTCCAATGACACTAAGCCTTTTCTAGAACACATTACAGTATCTTTCCCTCTGCATTTGTGGATGTAACTATATTATCTTTTTTGCACAGATCATGTTCCAATGCCTCTGAAGAAATTGAAAGTTTAGAATTGGTCTCTCTGAAAGTACAAGAAATTGTGCTTTCAACTAATCCAACCCTTAACACATAAGACTGCTTGACCATTCTAACCAATGGTATTTCATTTTTTTTCCTAACAGGGAAGTACTCTGAAATCATTATATATTTGCTAAATTCTATGCCTAAGTCATAAAGCTTGCTATGTGTTCAGACCTGATAATAGTAGGTGTATTTTGTATTTGATATTATAATTTAAATTATTGTATATACCCAACATTGGAGGGTGAATTCACCTTTATAACTGATTAAGCTTTCTTACTGCTAACTTTTCTGTGGAATTCTCATCATGTCAAAATCCCATCAGTGTCATTTTATTTGAAGGAAAAAATGATAATGATGCTTTTAAAATGTTATTTTGTCTTAAGTGTATTTGGGAGATATTTTAAATGTAAATGGGACAAGTGTTATACTGCTATTTCTGAGAATTAAAAAAATTAAGTGCCCCATAAATCAATCTTCTCCAAAGTGGTATCCTCTGGGCTTCGATATTATTCCCAACCAAACATACTCAGGATCCAATATATATATAGAATACTAAACTGGAAAACAGAGTTATAAATCATGAAAAAATACAAAACTGACACAAAAGATTTTTCAACAAAACAAAAAAAGGTTTCCACAATGTTTATAACGTACTGACTCATGCATGTTTTCAGTGGTCTCGTTGCTACAGAATTATCTATATTTATTCAAAACATTGTAAGCTTCATTTTACTCCCGTGGTGGCGAACCTATGGCATGCGTGCCACATAGAGCCCTCTCTGTGGGTACGTGCACCATCGCCCCAGTCCTAGGCCTTCAGCTCAGTTTTATAAAATCTTTTTGCTTTAGGCCTCCGCTGCCATGTGCAAAAAAAAAAAAAAGTTCAATCAATTTCAACTTCTCACGGAAAAAAAAAGATCTCGCAAAGTTGGAATTGATTGAACTTTTTAGTCCCACCCAATCTGCCGTTACTACCACAGTCACACACACCCAATGGGCCACGCCCACCCAATGGGCCACACCCACTGAGTGGGCTATGCCCACCTGGCACCCGAATATACACAAGTGGGTTTTGGGTTGCAATTTGGGCACTTGGTCTCTACTCTATATTGAATATTTCAAAGCAGAAGATTTGGGAATCTTATAAATGGATTGGACCGGAAAATCTATAGGTTTGTTATAGCTCTGAAGTTTTAAATAAAATTTTTTAACAAAACTAAAAAAAATTAGTTGCATGATTTATATTCTTGACAACTAATGAATATATGTGAAATATTTTTCTTTCAACAATTCATGTGTCTATCAGCATATAGTTCTGAAGTTTGCGAAATACTTTGGTTGCCATAGGTGCTGAATGCTATTTATTCATTCTGAGTCAGATGACAGATTCGGATTAGAAACTTCTGTTATCCATTAACAACAATTACAACACTAATCATGCCACTATACGTCAGCAGTATGTACACAAACAATACATTAGACAAAATTTCATCTGTGCTGCAACCCTAGTAAAACCTATTGTATCCTGCCACACAGCTGATAAACTCTATCATACAATGGGACTGCCTAAAATTCTATTAAAAACAGGAACATGCAGTTTGGGCCACATGCATATGTATCTAGAAAAAACTCTGCATTGAAATCAGCTGGGTTCATTTCTATAAAAATATGCATGGATAGAAGTTTTGTCTCTTGTTAAAAATCTCGTATGAATGTTAATACAAACTTTTGCATGCAATAATAAGTTAATACCACCAGATGAAATCTGCAAAAATCTGGACAACTATTAGATGACAACAAACAGATAAAGAAAACATTAACATGTTTGGTGACAGAATTTTTGCAACTCTAGCAGTGTTTACCAAAACTATTGGAAAATACTGTATGTAGAAACTGCCTATAAGTTTATTAACCAAAATGAATCTTTCATATTAATAATAGGCTTTTCTTCACAAATGTTTTTAAACTACAGTACTGAAACAAATTATAAATAAAATGATTGATGGGGTTCTTCAGATGCAATTACTTTTGTATGAAGTTATTTCTCTGTAGAATTCCACGTGACTGTGGGAATTGTCAGTAGATTACAGATATACGAGTGCAACTATATATCTTAGAATACAGGAATATTCAAATAGTAATATGAACCTTCAGACTTACATTTGATCATAGACCATATTACAAATTTTATATATTTATAGCTATTTTTTCCTCTTATGAAATGCTGAAATGTACATGCAAATTAGTTATGAATAAAAATCCATATGCATATAATGGAAGCCCTTAACATAATCATATACGTTTATACATAAATACATCACATATGCTAGCTGTACATGCAGCTGTGTACAACAAAGAAAACTAACAATAAAAAAACAGATATCCAAGCCTGTCAAGAAATGACACTTTTTAAACAAAAGATTTTTAGAACAAACCTATTACTTGTTAAAAAAAATGACTGAATTTAGATGAGTCAGATTCACATGAGTCTGCTGACCAGACACATCACATGATGAACAAGCTTTCAAAACAATTGCTTCTTCTTGAAAATATCACAAAGCGTTGTTTGTTTTCATATTTCAGACTCAAATTGCTAACATTGGATTCCAATTCAGTTTTACTGAACTAAAAAGACATTATTTTTAAGGGAGTCATCTTGCAACACCAATTTAAAAGTGCCCCCGTGAGAAATTTATTGATAAACACAATTTATTTTGCATATTTTATCTTTTTTAATGGAAATGACCGATTTAACCCTGATAATGTGGACCTCAAGTGAAAAATGTGGATTGCTTTGTTTGATGGTCCAATGGATTGTTTTCTTGGCTATGCATGATATTCTCAGGATAGTCTCCAACCTCAAAGTTCAAAAATGTTTTCCATATCAGTCTAACTTTCACTTCCATACAGTAACAAAGAGAAACCATGGCTTCCACAATTCTAATCAGTGCAGATATATAGGTATCTGTGTACTTGAATATCTTTTGCAAGGCCTTCATGGCTGCTCTAAATACTAGGAGGCAGCATATTTCTTGATTGCTGAATTAATGGAAATACTTGATATTTACTGATTTATGAACGGAAATAGTTCATTTCATATTTTTAACGGGAATACTTCAAATACGTATCGCTGTCACTTGGTATCAAGGTTTTCGATTTCAGCATTATCTTCACAGCAGCCCTAACAAGGAAACACAAAATAAGAGTACATTCTGAGGAAAAGAAAACGGCAGCAAGATTAACATTTGAGCAGATGTATTTGGAATTCAATTACGCAGGGGGGAGGGGAATCACACGACCCGTCACACTGAAGTAACCGGCTGCGACGCGAAGATCCTATCCTAATATAAGGCAGCCAGAAGTCCGCGAGACTAACTTTTGAGCAGCTACACCCAAAGAACTCAGCTTGGGGAACGGGCCAAAACGAGTCCCCAAAGAACTGGGCGTGTTTGTGGGCAGGGACGAAGAGTTGCGCGTGCCGGTGGCGTGAGAACGAGAAAGCATCACCTCACCAGAAAAGGCGAGCGACTCTCTGAGCGAAGGCGGAGCCGACCGTCCCGGCTGCCGGCTTCAACTCCGGAAGGGAAGGGAAAGCCGTCTCGGTGCCTCCCTCCGGTGGCTTTGCTCACCAATAGCAACGCCCCGCGTAGAAAACCGCGAGGCGAAGGGACGGCTCACCCGGCTTCTCAGCCACACTTCCTTCCGCCTAATAGGCAAAGCCTCGCCGGGGATTCCTAAAGCTGACGGCAAAGCGAGCCAGGGAGGTACAGCAGTTTCTCCGGAGATGCGCGATCAGTTTACTCTACGGGGCCAGAGCTGGGGGAGGCTCTGCGGCCTGTGCGTCACCGTCGCCCTTTTACTGGCCCTTCTGCCCGGCCGGGTAAGCGAGGGAGCGAGCGGAGAGTGGCGTGTGAGAGGGCGAATCTGGAGATGGTGCAGATGCGGGTCCGAGAATAGTCTTTGAAGCCTGACGGAGGGAGGGGAAAGTAGCTTGAGCTTGTTTCAGGCCTGGGCAGCATGTGCTGTACGGAGGCGTCCTCCAGTTTGTGGACACCCGCCATAAACTCTTTCTGCACCAACCCTGTTGCGTGGGATAAGGAGTTACCCCATCTGCTGGGGGGGTAAGGGGGTGAGGTGGACACGCCTCCTAGTCCTATGAAGCAAGCTTTGGCAAAAGGCATGACTGTAATATATTCCAAGTGCCTTAAGTGTTTACTTGAAAATAAGTCTTTATTAAACTCCACAACTTATTGGAGTCACATCTTTTCCCTGGTGGACGCCTATAGAGAGTTTGATTTCGGAGTGACATTCCTGAAGATGGTTCTGAGTTTAAGAACTGTGTCTCGGCAATTGCATAGAGCAGTGGTTCTCAACCTGTGGGTCGGGACCCCATTTGGGGTCGAACGACCATTTCACGGGGGTCGCCAAACAACGCAGTCCGCCATTTTTTCCCCCTTTTCCTCAGCTGTGCTACTCCCTTTTATTCTATTGGCTTTTGAAAGCCAATAGAATAGACTCTCTTGAATAGAGTCTAATTCTATTGGCTTTCAAAAGCCAATAGGAATTGTCCAGGCTGTCTCTGCCCTGCTGAGGCCGCCAAAAGTCCCATTCTGCAAACGGTGCTGCACCAGTTGAGTAGTCCTCGACTTACAACTGGTTGAGTAGTCCTCGACTTATGACTGGTTGGGAGTCGCGGCATTAAAAAGTTGAGAACCACTGGCATAGACCAAAAATTGGGCAGATAAAAATAACCTGGGATTAAGGATTAAGCAGCAAAGGTTGCTATCTTAATTACGAGGGCATAAATTAAAAAGAGTGATGCTGTTTTATGAGAGTTTTAATCAGTGCTTTTTTTGTAAAAAAAAAAAAAAAAAAAGGTGCCTGAACTCACACATGTCATACAACCCGCCTTGCCTACCCTACAAAGTTCCATCCAAAAAAGGTGCCGGAACTCCGTTCTGGGAGTTCTATGAGAAAAAAAGTGTTGGCTTTAATTATGGGTGGTTGTAGTGATCTGCAAAATATAAGTTGTGATACACTACGGTATTGAGTTGGAAAGCAGTTAAACTGTAGCAATTTGTAGCTTATCATTGTAATGTATTACATAATTCAGCAGTGTGCATGGCATAATATACACTGTAGCTTTAACTCAGCTTACTGAAACCTACAAAGTAAATGCAAGAACAGGAATGCAATGGAAGGATAGAGGAAGGCTAAATGTCCCTGTATCAACTGCATCTGCTTAGAATGCTGATATACTTACAACAGGAAATGAGGGGTGTCACAAGGAGGTTCTCAGAAACAGTTTCAGTTATTTTGGATGAAGTGTGGAGGAAGGTTTCCATTGTCACTTGCTTGATGATTTATTTTCTGCAAAGACTGGTTATACCTGACAATTGACTTTTTTGTGTGAAAATAGACTCATTGTATCCACTTTAATTTTTAAAAAAGTATTGAAGTGTTCACAATATGAGATACTGAATCTCCCATAGAGATTATTAAAAAACAATTTAACAATGCAACAGATAACCAAATGAATTAATTGTAAATATCCAACTCTTTAAGAGCAATATTCTTACAGCAGATAAAAATGGAAGGTCATCTGGGGAAAGTAACTTGCAAGATGTCACTTTTCAAGATACCTAAGTAGACAGGTAGTACTTATTTAAAACCAGTGTCAGTTTTACTACACTAGTGCTTAGGATGACCTTTCTGTGATATTCCAATTTTTTTTACATTTATGAGAATTTAAACATAGTATCTTCTGCACTTTGACTCCAGTTAAATGCCTAATGAGTAGTTTTCCAAAGATACTATTTATTTTGGGCATTCTAGCAACAACTACTAGCTTAAGAAGGTGCTGTTTCCAGATTTGTTTGCTTCAGAAATGTGATTTATTTATATTTCGTATTTCTTAACTGCCTATCTCCCTCAGATGACACAGTCCTCAGAGAAGGAAAATAAGCTTATCTGCCTTTACAGTTTGTTACAGGCATAATCCATGATATAGTTCTTCCCCTTTTCTGGTGTTATACTTCACATCTATATGGGCTGATCATGAAAGTGCTCTGTGTAGGTAAGAGTATTCTACGACTTCCCTGCTTCTGCAAGAGATATTCACCTTCTGGAAGATAGCAGTAGACTATTCTGTTGAAGTGATTAAACTGTGCTTCAGAATATGTTTAATTTTGCCTTTTCATCTTACTCTAACTTAACTATACATCAATGTATTCATTTGGTCAATAATCAGCGATTAATTTCTAGAAGTTGCAGATTGCTTTACTCATCCCAGTACTAAGGAAGATTTATTTATTTATTTATTTATTTATTTATGAGACTTATATACCGCTTTAAGTGCAAGCACTCTCTAAGCCAGTGGTTCTCAACCTTTCTAATGCCGCGACCCCATAATATAGTTCCCCATGTTGTGGTGACCCCCAACCACTTATACATCACCGGGTGCCAGGGGCGTGGCCAAAGAAAATGGGAAAAAAATGGCGGACAGCCTTGTTTGGCGACCCCCGTGAAATGGGGTCCCGACCCACAGGTTGAGAACCACTGCTCTAAGCGGTGTACACCAATAAGCAATGTATATATATATTTACATTGCCCCCAACAATCTGGGTCCTCATTTTACCTACCCCGGAAGGATGGAAGGCTGAGTCAACCTTGAACCGGTGAGATTTGAACCGCTGACCTGCTGAACACAGTCAGCTAAAGTGGCTCTAACTGCTGCGCCACCTTGGCTCATACATAAGATGGGGCATACAAGGTAAGGAAAGGATATGGAATTATGTTTTAGTAGGAAGATTTCTGATAAAAAGCAAATTATTTTAGTGATGATAAACTTTATCGTATTTTCCAGCGTATAAGATGACTTTCTAACCATGCAAATCATCTCCGAAGTTGGGGGTCGTCTTATACGGCGAGTCATCTTATACGCTGTAAAATATGGTAGTTATAGAGAATCCCTTCCTGTTATGTATCCATAAGGAATTCAAAATGATTAAGAATGGGATAGAAATGTTTCAACCCAGTTTTTGGGCCTCAAGCTGGAGCACAGATGTTAAAGATGCATTTTTTTCCAACATTACTCCCATGCTGGGTGAAACTCTAAAATTCATTCTGTGATTCATTTCTAAGAGGTAATCCCACAAAAGTAAAGTTGATTTCTAATAGGTTGCTGCTATTACAGACTATGCCTGTAATCTGTGTAAGTTGGAGTAAAATAGATTTCCTATATGTTCATAGAGAAAAAAAGGAACAGGTGGAACAGATAGTGACTTAATGCTTTTATGGAACTGGCAATATTTAATGGAAAATTTGCTTTATAGCATATCAGAAAGTATATTCATGGTTGCAGGATCACTGGATACTTTGCCTCCATTTTCAATGAGCAAAATATGTCCATTGTTTTGAATCAATGGTACCTTGTCCTGCACAGTTTTCTGCACCTACCTCTTCTGCTTTTTATATGAACTATTTATTTTGTGGAGTTTCTTTGTAGAGACATATGCTAAACATATTTTCAATAATGTACATGTAATGCAAGCTGTAGAGCAGGTGAAGGGACTTTTTTTGGTCAGTGCATTATTGGGTTCCATATTTGTTAACATACTTGGGGAAATGCCTCAATAGATACTGTGAAATCATATTTTACAGCATAGGCCTACTTTTTAATATCTCAGTTGTAATAGGATGATAATTGTGCCTAGTAAAATTTGATATAATGGCCTTGAAAAAAGACAAGTACAGATGGACTTGATTTAATTAGCACTTGTTCAGTAACTATCTGAACTTGTACTGTGCTGAACAAGTAGTAGTTACACTCAGTCCTTGAAGTTGTGCATCATGATCTGAGCATTAGGCAACTAGCCCAGATTTCAGACCTTCGCAGCATCCTGAGGTCATGTGATCATGATTTATGGCATTCTCTGCCGGTTTTGCACAATTAAAGTCAATTGGGAATATGGCAGAAAGTTAGAAGTCGCAATCATGTAAGGTCCTTGTTTAATGATGCTTATGGTTCTCACTTAACTAGGAATTGATAGAATTTTTAACTATTTTGCATGCACAATTTATTTCTACCATGGTCAGAATTATGGTTCTTTAGACTTGGGGAGGAAATAATGCACATCCATGCCACTTGTCTTATACATAAACTTCACTTCTATTACTGGGACATGTTGTATAATACTAGGCTCAGATGCTTCATTTCTAAGGCTGGATTTACAATATAGTACAACAGATTTCAGCTTAACCTCTAGCAAGACTAAGTGGTTTTGGGATTTGGGGCCTTCAGATTCCAGGATGTCAGAGTTAGTGCCTACAGAGGGGGAGGTGGTGTAATGGACTACAGTGAAACAGCAGCTTTCCAGGAAGAAGGGAACACATTCCAAAAATAGGGATGAGACAAGAGGCAGCACGACCTGGAGCTTGATAGGAAGCAGAGGAAGAGAGTAAGGATGACTCCCTAGAATCTCCCAGATATATCCATTAGATTGAGAATAATAAGGGTTTAGTTTGGCAAGATTTTGTCTATTGTGCATAAGCAGATAAATAACTGAACTCTGACTGAATTGTTCTACATTGTTCTTGAGCTTAGTCTGACACAAAAATTATGTTGATGCTGGATGAGGTTGGACTGTTCCAGACAGACTCTATGTACTATCCTGGGGTCCGTCTGCTTGCTGAGCAGGTGCTAGGAGGGTCTTTGAGCAACTGTGTATTGTGTGCCAGTGGGCTGTTTCTGGATTGGGAGGACCTAATCTCTGTCACTCGTGCCCTTGTCACTTGGGATGGATTACTGTAACATATTCTAGATGGGGCTGCCATTGAAGATCATTTAGAAGTTGCATCTGGTGCAGAATGCAGTAATGTAGCCAGTTATGTGCACTTCTTGATCAGCACACATTGCACCTCTGTTCTGCAAGTTGCGTTGGTTGTCAGGTTGCTTTTGGGTTCAATTCAAGATATGGTTATGACCTATAGAATGCTACATAGTATGCACCCAGTTTGTTGAATGGCTGCCTCTTCCTGATTAAATCTAGCTGTCTCATCAGGCCCAGCAGAAGAGGCATGTTATGTCTGTCTATCAAGGAATATCATCTGATGGACCCTAGAGGAGAACCTATTTTGCCACAATATCTGCCCTTTGGAACATCATTCCCCAAGGTTAGACTGGCCCTAACTCTGTTGGCCTTTCAGAAGGCTAAAGACATGGTTTTGACATTTTTTTATTTATTTGTAAAATTTATTAGCCGCCCATCTTACCACAAAGCAACTCTGGGAGGCTTAAAATATTAAAATATAAAACTATACATGAGAAATGGCTGTAAATCACTTTGTCAATGCCATTGTAACTTCAAGTGGTCACTAAACCACTTTACTCACGGTCACTCATGCCCTTGTCACCTCAAGACTGGATTACTGTAATGCGCTCTACATGGGGCTACCCTTGAAGAGCGTTCGGAGACTGCAGTTGGTTCAGAATGCAGCCGCGAGAGCGATTGTTGGGTGCGCCAAGGTACACCCACGTGTCACCTATCCTCCGCGAGCTGCACTGGCTTCCTGTGGGTCTCCGGACACAATTCAAGGTGTTGGTTATCACCTTTAAAGCCATTCATGGCATAGGACCAGGTTACTTACAGGACTGCATACTGCCGCATAGTTCCCAGAGACCGGTGAGGTCCCACAGATTGGGCCTCCTTCAGGTCCCGTCGGCCAGACAATGTCGGCTGGTGGGCCCTCGGGGAAGGGCCTTTTCTGTGGTGGCTCCGACCTGGTAGAATCAACTTCTCCCCGATATTGGAACTACTCCCACCTTGCCGGCCTTTAAGAAAGCCATTAAAACTCTCCTGTTCCGGCAGGCCTGAGGCTGATGTCCCCGGGGGGGGGGGATACGATTGGACATGCTGTATGAATGTATATATTTTACTGTTTTATTGTTATATTATTGTTTTAATTTTGTACGCCGCCCTGAGTCCCTCGGGATTGGGCGGCATATAAATTTTAGAAATAAATAAATAAGTTTAGAAATAAAACAAATCGTTGTAAGTTGAGGATTATGTGTAATAGGAATGTGCCCTGGTAAACCAAGTCATTCTAGAGATAAACTGGGCATTCTGTAACAAATCATTGTACAATCCTGGTCAAAAAGACATTCCATTAATAGGTAATTAATGGAAACCACACATATATATTAGGATATTAATCCGGATTAAATAAATCCACTATGAATTCCTTTTGTTTACTTTTTTTCATCTTTAATCCTGTCAAATGGTGTCCTACAAGCTAATATCTTATCATTTTCTCTTTGTTTCTTCTCAGGAACAGCTTGATCAGTTTAGCTATCCCTTTTGTAAATCCGAGATAAGGCTTTTCAAAGTCCCTTATTACCATCTGTTTAACTCCCTCAGGAAATATTCTTTCAAATCCATCTAGTCCTTTAACATTCCAAACTCAACATTCTAGTTCCCCTTGTGCTGTTTTCCAAAAATCAAAGTTTTACTTTTTAAACCTTAAACTTATATAAAACTTCTTTTATTCCAGGTAGAAGGGATTCTCTTGGCATAATATGCCTTTTGGAAGGTTCTGAACATTTGGAAGGTTAATAATAAGCAATTTCCTAATTAAGAACCAATTGTCCAATTTGAAGGTATCATTCTTTAGCTTAGGCAAGATGATTTTTCTCTCCCCCCAATCTTCCCCCCCCCTTCCCAGAATTCTGAAATCTGCTGGAGATTGCTCATTTATGATCTCTTTTAGAAGGAAATTCTCTATGGCACAAACTTGTCAATTTTCATTTTCTTCTGGATCTGGTGAGGAGTTCCAAGGAGCCGATCTATACAACAGCTCCACTTTTCACTATGGTCGTTGGTCTTATGACAGCCGAGCTATCTTCAATCTGCATGCTTTCCCCATGCTTTTGCAATCCTTAAACACACTTTAGAATACCAATGTGCACTTTTGCTGAGGAAAGAGACCTGAGGTTCAAAGAATATTGGCTGTCCAGATGCTAAGATAAAGTTTAAGTGGTAAACGCAGTCCCTGCATCAGCTTTTTAGCTTTTGCAATTTTCCCTTAGTTTGATGTTTCTACTTAGATTGAAGAGCCCAGGGCTCTGCCATGGTAAGACAAGGAAAACAGGTTCATGATAGCTTTTTCCGCTCCACCCATTTGGGCAATAACTTAATGTGATATTTATAAGATGTCTTCCTTTGAGAAATCATTGCATGGTACTTTTTGTTACCTAGTTATACAATAGTAGGGTATTTTAAATACAGGACATTCCAATTCCCTTTAATAAATTGAAAACCCCCCCCCCATATTTATCCAACTCCCTTAGAAAGTAGTACAAGTTTTCTCCATTATGTTTAGAAGGAGAAGATAAAGCTGAGAGGTTGAACAAAAAGCAAAAAAGGAAATAGTGATTTTTTTTGAAGGAAATCACTGAGTTTGGGAAAGAAAATCTGGAGACATTCAAGGTGAAAGTATGCTATATGTTTTTTTCTGGCTAAGGGAAGGGTATTTGCTTGTTTGTGGACTGCTGTTGGATCATGTGGTCTGAAGAGTCATTGATCAAGAAGTAGCTACTGGAGAGAGCCGTATTCCTTAGCCAAGAGCTCCTCTCAGGCAGCACTTGAGAGCCTGATCTCTTTGAAAGTAGCCTGCGTCCCAACCAGCACTATTTTAAAAAAAGGCAAACTTGTGGGATTCACAACTAAATTAAGCATAGAAACAGGGGAATTTTTCCAATGTGGTTATCCCCAACAGAAGCTCTGAAATACCCAAACCTATTGGATATAAATAAGATAATTAAATACAAGAAATTAGTAAATGAACAGGGAAATCTGAAAACAAAACAAGAATTGGAACAAGATATTGGCAGAGAGATTGACTGGTGGACATTTACACAAATTCAATCTAAACATACAGAGGACAAAAAATTATATGAAATCCAAAAAGAGCCACAAGAATTGGATAAAATTATACATGGAACAGAAATAAATTTAATTAGCAATTTATACAAATACCTATTGAGATATAAAATGGAAGACGAAGTTGTCAAAGACACAATGATTAGATGGGCAAAAAATTTTGGATATAATATAGAATTGGAGAAATGGGAAAAAATATGGGAAATAAATATAAAATTGACTATGTCGGCAGCATTCAAGGAAAACCAGTTGAACATGTTTTATAGATGGCATCTTCCACCAGCAAAGCTTGCCAAGATGTTCCAGAACAATTCGCCAACATGCTGGAAATGTAAAAAAGTACATGGAACATATTATCATTTATGGTGGACATGTCCAGTTGCAAAAAAAATACTGGTCTACAATAAGAAAATGGATCGAAGAAATAATAGACCAACCTGTAGACTGGAAACCAGAGATCTTTTTGTTGGGTATTTTAAACAGAAAATATAGTAAAGAAATATGGTACTTAATTTCACATATAATAATGGCGGCAAGAATAGCATATGCACAGTGCTGGAAAAATGAGAATATACCATCAGAGGAAGAAGTAATAAGAAAAACCCTGGACTGTGCTGAGATGGACAAATTAACAAAAGAAATAAAAGAAAAGGAAGACACAGAGTATTATATAACATGGAACAAGTGGTATGTCTGGTTGGAGACTAGAAATAATAGAGGAGAATAAATATGGAAAGGTCAAAAGTGAAAATATGTGTATAATAATGTATAATAATAATATGAATTATTCTTAGTAAGAAGTAGAACATGAAGGAAGAAAAATGTAAATAAGAAATAACGGGGCAATAAGGACAAACATTCTAAAGAAGAATAAGGGGGGAAATGTAAATAATAGATTACCATTACGCAATCGCTGTAAAAAAAAGGGAGAGGAGTATATATTGTGTGTGTATGTGTGTTGTGTTTTGCTTTGTCTTGTTTTGTTTTGTTGGTTAATAAAATAAAAATAAAATAAAATAAAAAAGGAACAGGGGAATTTTGTAGAAACCTGAATAGGGGAGATGGCCTTCACTTCCACAGAGCTGAGTTTAGTGACTGTTTAAGAAAGCCAGAGCTGTAGTTCCATTAATGGATAATATAAGGATATCTTTTCTCATTACTTCAATTTGATTTAGCTATATGGTGCTATTTAGATTTAAGTGGACTATGTCTATTGGTATATACGTGATATTCCTGCAGAATTCTTGGTGCCTTATAAATCTAAATCCCTTTGTTTGGTTACACTCCAAGCTTTGGATTCCTGTGATTTGGCTGTCCGGTGGCTTTCCATTTGAACAGGTAGCATTTCTGAGTAGGCTAGTTTGGCAATTGTCAACTTCACCGCCACTGGCAGCCAGAATTTGGCTTCCAGAGTGGCCAACTACATTTTAGTGTCATTAGTGATGACATGGAGTAGAGTTGTTGCCTCCCCCTCCAGCATTACCTAGTAGTTTATCTAAACTGTAATAGAAAAGCAAGTCTCCATGGGGGCTATATACCTGCCACATACCAATCTCTCTGTATTTCCAATGTCTGAATCATCTCCAGTTGAAAGTCCAGAGCAATATCCTTTGTACATGAGTAATATCATCCAAGGATTGGATCTCTCCTTTACTAACATCTCATTTTCTTTTAACTGATGTCTTTTTCAAGATTGTTGCCCTTAATTGTATGGGAGCTAATCTATGAAGCATATGTAGTAATCACATCCTTGAAAGTCTCGTTTTTCTGCATCAGTGGCATTTCCTACTTGTCCACTTTAGTTTAATTTGTTTGCTGAGAACCAAGAGTTCACTATCTTGTACAAATCCATAACTTATGTCCAACTTGCAGATATACATTTGATGTTTTATGCTATAACTGGAAAGTGCTCTTTCTCCTGTGGGTTTTCTACCACGTACCTTCTATTATTTGTCTGAGATTTCAAACTCATAACTCACAAGCTATGTAGATATCCAGCTCATTTTAAAAAGTTTTTTTAATCCCATGTTTATTTTTTTTATAAATAATTCAAGACAGCGAATTCATATTCCTTCTACTTTTCCTGCAACAACACCCTATGAAGTGAGTTGGCTGAGAGAAAATGACTGGTCCAAAGTCATCCAGCCAATTTGTCATGCCTAAAGCTGAACTGGAATGCTCCTGGTTTCTGGTATGGAGTCTTAACCGCTGGACCAAACTGGCTCTTTTTGTGTGGCCGATACTTAATATTTTTTCTTCTGTTCAATCATGTCCCTGCATGACTGGCCCAAAGTGACCCAGCTGGCTTTGTGCCTCGTGTGGGACCAGAACTCATAGTCTCCTGGTTTCTAGCCTGATGCCTTTACCACTACACCAAACTGACTGTACCAATCTTGCAAAGTAATAACTGAAAGTAGACAGCTTGCTGATCTTCCTTAAGCTGACAAAAAAGTGGCACAAACTTTTGGCATCAGGTAGGACAATCCCAAGGGATATTTGCTGTTGTCTCTGCTGTAGTTCCTCCTCGTTGTAACTCTAGAATGGGAAGCATGCCTTTGTCCATGTGCAGAACAGCTCAGTTGCAACTATATGTACTAAGGTGCTAGGACCATCAGTCAACCACACAGACACGGAGTCTGCACTTCATTCTAGAGCTGTAATGAAAAGGAATGACACCAGACAGCAGGCTAGTTGTGATGGCATCTCAGTGCCAAGCTGGAAGTGCAGCCATTCCTTAGCCTGTCCTGGGCCAGTCTCTTGGCTTAAGGTCATAGCAAGGAGGATTAGTGCAAGGGAAACTTACCCAAGCCCAGGCCATAATAGACGTGTTCCTTCATTCTCTGAGACTCTGTCAGGTAGAAGAGAAATCCCACTTAAAGCTTTTTTGTTGTGGAGAAAAATGGGGAGGAAGGAGCGCTTTTACCCTACTCTGATAAACATATCAAAACAGTAAGCAGTGGTGGGATTTGGCCTGCACCAGGTTCAAATTATAATGAACTCCTGATTGCTCTCCAGGCAAGAGTCATCCATCAGATTTCTATCTTTAATGTTATTATCAACCCTGTCTATAATTGCACACATTGCCATAGGCCAAGTAGACACAGGGAAATGATGAAAAATATAGGAAAGTTGTCCTATAAAATGTCTTTTAAATACATTTAACTTTGACGGTATACCACAATACTTTTTTCTTCATTTTTGATTCACTAGAGCAGGGGTGTCAAACTTGCAACATCATGTGACGTGTCACAACGTATCGTGACTTTTTTTCTATTGCCGGCAATGGGGTGGGCACGGTTTCACTATGATGCATCCAGCCTGCGGGCTGGCAATTTGACACCCCTGCACTAGAAATTTTTGTATCATTGTACAAAATGGCTTCTTCTCAAGTATTCCTTGAGGTGATTTGAGTTTGAGATCTTTTGTGTGTTAAATATTGGTGCATAAATTAAACATGCACCATTTGTTCCATGTTCCCGATGCCACATAGTTGTCTGATTTTGAAACTCAGAGAATTTTCACAAGCATTCTGTGATGTAGCATATTGGAACCCTATTACACGATTATACTAAATAGTAGAAATAAATAGAACAAGTAAAAATAAATTGACTAAATAGAAATAGCTTTCTAATATCCACTGTTTAGCCAATTTAGCTTGGTATTTTCATTTATGAAATAATCCAACATGTTACTTTTTTATAGGTCTGATAATTAAATCTGCTTCTTGACCAAATTAACATGCATCCTATTTCTTAATTGTTTTTTTTTTCTTATATGTAGGCATTCTCAGACTCTTGCATATGGTACGGCCAGTGTGAAATTTCTTCAGGAGACAAAAGGTATAATTGTCAATATAACGGCTCAGCAATACCACTACCAAAGGATGGCTATGGTTTAGTGCAGGTAAGTCTTCGATTAATTACATTTTTATTAAAGGATTCTTACAAATAAATATTTAGTGGAAATGAGGTAAAATATTTGGTTATGTTTTCCTAATTAAAATGTTTAAATGTGCCTTAGCACAAGTAATCAGCATGCAGATAAGCTAATATTAAACCATGGTCTTGGTTATTTAGGTGAGTTCTCTGTGCTTGGTGTTATATAGTTTTGGGACTTAGTCTTAAGAATGTATTATTCTATCTTTGAGAGTAAGAAATGTTCTAGGACCAGTACAGATAGTCCATGGCTAACATTCATTCATTCAGTGACTGTTCAAAGTTACAATGAAAATGAAAACTGTATTTATAAATAGTCCTCAAATTACAGCTGTCATATCATGTGACATCACATTTTGCAACCGCATCACTTAGCATCGGCAATCCCGGCAGTCCCAGGTGCTGTCACAACTCAAGGGTTACCCATTAGCACATCTGGAATTTAAGATTGTATTGGAATGCTCAGAGTCAGATATAACAAGTGGCCTAGTTATAAAATGCAAATTTATCTGAAGACAAAATGAGTGAGGTTCCTTCTTACCATCCACCATAGCCCACCAAGTGATTTTTATCACTGTTCAGGTTTACCACATAGCTATTTCTAATACTTTGCCTTGCAGTATATCACTTTCCTCCTTAAAATTAAATGTTTGTTAAGAAAAGCAAACACCCTCCTCCCCCAATAGATGAAATAGAAAGGTTGGCATATTTCCATAGCAAATACCAAGGAACTTATCTGCAGGCATATTTGTGCCAAACAGCGTGAGATGTTCTGATTTACCTACATAGGTAGAACATCTTATCCTTTAACTGTTCTATTTATAAACTAATAATGACTGTTGCCATATTGTAAGCTGGTAATACAGTGGATATAAAAAGTCTACGCAGCCTGGTTAAAATGCCAGGTTTTTGAGATGTAAAACAATCAGACCAAGATAAATCTGAACTTAATATGGGCTTGATCAGAGTCAGTTCAATTATTAGCAGGTGCATATTGTCTATTATTTAACATCAGTTTAAATGTGATTGGTTAACACTGAACACAGCCACAGCATACTTATGCAATCACACTACTGTAAGTATTTTATTGTTATTTTTCCCTCTAAAAGATTGGTTTGTTTTTCAATTGAATTGTATAGCTTACATGTTATATTAGAGATGGAAAAAATTCTGAAGTTATTAATCTTGGTCTGATTTTTTTACATCTCCAAATCCTGACATTTTAATGGGTATATAGACTTTTTATACCTACTGTATGTTGAAATCATGGGGGGAGGGGTTCTAAGTCAGATGTCTGAAGCCAGCAGTAGAAGAATCGGATTGTCTTGTCATTTTAGAAGTATTTCTTTAATTATTCATTTTTTTCTTAAGGAACTCTGTCCAGGTTTTTTCTTTGAGAATGTTAGCCTTTGTTGTGACGTACAGCAACTTCAGACTTTGAAAAGTAACCTGGAGCTAGCTTTACAGTTTCTTTCCAGGTATGTGGAGATATAGGGAGATTGTATAGATTGTTTTCAATACACTGTGGGAGATTAATTAGGCATTCTGTTCATAAGAAAACACAAAGGAATGCCTCTTAAAAACTCAATGTTATTTTGGTCTTAACTGTTTTAGAAAGTATTGATGGTAACAGATTTCTTGCTCTTAATACTAAATCACTTCCAGTAAGCTAAATTACATGAAGTGCTTATGTAATAGATGTCTTTTTCATATTGTATTACATTGCATGAATATGTATTTTGTTTTCAGTATGCATAGAAAAATCATAAAATAGCCTCTGTTGGCTGTATACATCTGCACTGTTGAGATTAATCAGCACGAATAAACAGTGATTAATACGTACATATGAACAAATATTCTTAAGTCTAGTATTTTGTTGTATTACCATGATGAACTCTGTGTATTGTTCATATATGAAATATTTGTTGTCTTTTTGGGTAAATTATAGCTATAAGATTTATTGATAATTTTTGAAATTACACATTCCAGAAGTTTATTAATAATTTACATTTAAACATTTGATCCATAATATTATTTTTCTCTCAAGAGAGAGAATATATGTGAGCTTTATTTTATATACACATGCTACAACATCAGTATTGCCTCTCTTCAGGTGTCCTTCATGCTTTTATAATTTCATAAATCTGTTTTGTGAGCTAACCTGTAGTCCTCATCAGTCTGAATTTATGAATGTTACTCAGACAAAGCCGTATCAAGATCCAGTTACAAAAGAGAACAAAACCAGCATCGTAGAGGTGCAATTTTATATTGGAGAAAAATTTGCTAATGGTAAGAAAATATAAATAATATAGTACAGTTAAATTTTTTCATTGTCTAGATTTATAAAGAATTCTGTAATTCTATAAATTTAACTGTGCATTTATGTATAGGCACATTTATAATTCAGGTAAAGAAAAATGCACCGATAATCTTCTTAGCTATTGAACTGATTATTTTGTTCTTTGCCTCAGTCCTGAGGTTTAATTTTTAATTTAAATTGGGAAATTGCTGGTTTTAAATTGAGTTATTTAAATCAAGCTTCCCACTAATATTTTCTAACACTAGTGGAAATGTGACTGATGAAACATTTATTGGGGTTGCTGCTGCTGGGTGGGGGAACATGCATGAATGGCTGGAAGAAGAGATGGTGAGCAGGTGGGAGAGACTTACCTGAACAACTTACTATCTTCCTTGCTGCCTTCCTGTTGACTTTGTTATAGGAAACTGGTAAGGAGGGTTGCAAATTGCAACTATGTGACTACAGAATGCTGATGTCATGGTTCCGACTAATGAAACACTTCAAACATTTCTTGCTTTGACAGCTGCAACTGTTGTAAATGTGAGCTGCTTGCCAAGTGCTCTGATCGCAATTATGAGACTGTGGGAGTAGTAGGATGGCCCAAACGTTTGAGGAACAGTCGTAACCACCACACATTTAATACCATCATAACTTCCAACAAACACTGTACTAGTGTTTAACTAGTTGTGTACAGGTAGTCTTAGACTTACAACAGGTTTTTTAGTGACTGTTTGAAGTTACAATGGCATTGAAAAAGTGACATAACCGTTTTTCACATTTACAAACATTATAGCATCCCCATGATCACATGATCAAAATTTAGATGCTTGGCAACTGACTCATATTTATGACGGTTGCAGTGTCCTAGGGTTATGTGATCCACTTTTTGTAATCTTCTGTCAAGCAAAGTCAATGGGGAAGCCAGATTCACTTAACAGCTGTGCTACTAACTTAACAATTGCAGTGATTCGCTTAACAACTGTGCCAAAAAAGTTATAAAATGAGGCAAAATTAACTTAACAACTGTCTCATTTAGCAACAGAAATGTTGGGCTCCATTGTAGTTGTAAATTGAGTACTACTTGTAAAATATCTCTGCACAGTTCTGTTTTGCATCATTCAGTATTGTGAAAAAGTCATTAAAAATAAAGTTTCCTTCCTCAAATTATTTGTAGCTCATCAAGAAATGTGAAGAGAGACATGGTGTGGAAGATTAAGAAAAGTGTAAGAGGATTTATGAAACTGGTTAAGCTTGAAATGTCAGAAATCTCTTAGCTAACTTAATACAATCTCAGGGTTGCTCTATTATTATTGTTGACTCAATATAATAAATCCTCTTTTTATAATTGAATATATCAACTTGTAATTTTTGTGTTAAAATTGTTTTTCCAGATATGTATAATGCCTGCAAAGATGTGGAGGCTCCATCAAGCAATATTAAGGCATTAGGTTTGATATGTGGGAAAGATGTTAAAGACTGTAATGCAACCAATTGGATTCAATATATGTGTAGCAAAGATAATGGTCAGGCTCCCTTCAACATGATTCCAATATTTTCAGGTAGGAAATATAGACATTTTCGAAGAAGAAATTTTATTTTATTTTTAATTTTTATATAAAAGTGTTTGAGAAACAATGTGGTGATTGGGCTATCAATTATCCTAAAACAAAATCATACATATATCACACAGATTAATTTCTTAGAAGTTCCCTCTCTTATTTCCCACATATTATTTTACCAATTAAAATTATTACATTTGTAAAAAAAGCTCAATCAATCCAATCGATCATCAATCACATTTCAATTATAAGAATCCAAGTCATGTTTTTAAGCTTTACTATTTTGAAAATTACCATGTTCCAATTAAGCTTATATAGGCATATTAACACTTTGGGCATCCCTCATTTCTCTTTTCCCTATCATGATGATTCTATCTAAGATAAATATATTATCCCAAAAAGCAACATCCTTACATTTTTTTAGATATAGCCTATTGCTTAAACTAATACATCATTTAATAATACTATTACTTCTCTTAAACTAATACATCATTTAATAATACTATTACTTCTCTTATCACAAATACCTCCTCTTCTCCCCCTATTACAAAATAGTTGTCTTGGTTAAAATAAAGATATCAGTCCAAAAGACCACATTTCTGTCTATTTTAAATATATATTCTATCAATCAATTAAGTAACATTTACCCCTCCAACTACTTATCATCTCTAATACCCAATATTGTTACAAAAAATATCCTTTTACAAAATCACCTATTTCATTTGTTATTAAAACAATCCAAGCGTCAACAATCTTTTTAACTCATTCAGTGGAATTTTAAGCCACATTTTTAAACCTAACTCTAGCTTTCTTTCTATACCAAACCGGTTTCCATAATAAAGCCTCTGCATCATCAAATCTCAACATTTGAGTAAAGCTATTTCTCAATACATCAAAATAGTCAAAGCTCTTTTCTCTTTCTTCCAATATCATCTGAATAGTATAGTCAATTTTATTTCTTATTGTAGTTGCCAGTTGATTGTCACATTATCACAGTTTTCAATAACTTGTAGCTGAATGTCAAGCTCTGTTATTTTTGAGAGATCAAGTAGCTCAGTTAATGTTATTCTTTGATCATCAATGTTCTCCACAGGTCGTAAGTAGGATTGTGTAGAATTAATTTGCTCAGTAGTTTCTACTGTAAGTTCATAATTAAATTGTAAGTGCAGTTCCTCTGTCTCATTCAGTTGTATATCTTGTTGAGTAGGAACCTCTCTAGGGTTACTCTGTTCTTCCTCCGTTATTCTTTGGTCTATATTTTGAACCGATGGTTGAAAGTCAATTTGTGGTTCTCTAGTATCATCTTTGATTTTTCTCCAAGATTTGATAGAAGCTTTCATATAGTTTGTAGTTTCCATAATCTTTTCCATATAAGTTCATAGTCGAGCTGTGGATAAGATTCCTCCATTTTAATGGTGAAATAGTCTTTGATCAAGAATAGTCTTTGATCTTTTAATGAAGGCTATATTTCAAAAAGGTCAACAAATATCCACCTCCAAAATTCTAATAAACAAATTCACCACAGCTGTTGCAAATCTTTTATCTTTTCCTTTTATTTGAAAATCAAATTCATCTTCAAATAGCAAAAGAAAATAGAGTTGTAATGGGATTTTTCGCCACAAGATGTCCTCAGTGGACTATAAACTCTTTCTTCCAAATAGGTAGAAAATTATCTCTTTCGGGAAACAGAAAAAGCAAAAGCAAATATCTCCAATATAATAGATAAAATAAAAAATATAGCGTTTCTTTTTTATTTTTTTCAGGGCCCCTAGGTATCCAGAAGGAAAAAAAAATCAAATAGTCAATACAGCTTTAATTATTTTAGTTCTTTTAAAACTTTCTTTCCCAAATAGACAGAAGCTGCTCTCTTAAGACAGGCAAGTGATCAAAAACTTTTTACAGGCAATTAGTCAGGACAGAGAGAGGGAGGAAAGATCTCACCCGGATTCACCACAGTGGTTCTTTATGCTTAGATGATTTTCTGATTTTGGCTGGTGCAGCTAAGTAATCGGCCATTTTACTGGCCTATCTTCTTCGTCGGCCCTACGGAGTTAGCTCAGACTGCAGGGGGAGCCGCCACTCCACCGTAGCCAAGGAAAGCCTCTTTGACGGTAGTCGCCCCTCCAGGGCGATTTAAGACCCGCATAAGGGTCTACTGGCGGAGGGAAAACAGCCAGCAAAGAGAGAGGTCTCTTCGTACGACTGAGATGCCGCGATCCGGAAGCGGAAGTCGAAATATAGACATTTTAATATACATTTAGTTTTTGTGCAATCTGTAGATGCTGAAGTTTTATGTTATAAATAGTTTTAGTATAGGTGCAATTATATTCCACTTGAATTTGAAATTTATTTCTCTTTACCCTTTAATTAAACAAATACATAGAAAAGGGGGAAAGTTAAAAGACATATTCTGACATTGATTGATTGATTTGATTTGATTGAATGTAGTTATATCAAACAAAATTGTTAATGTTTTCAATTTTTTCTAATTGCAACAAATTATGTTCAGTATTGTGTTCTGTTGATAATATATGTTCATAATATATTTTATAGATTTTCCTCTTAAAAATAAAGATTTTTCAAAAGCAACTACTTTGATAGATTCAGTCTTACAAAGTTAGAAATCATTTTTTGTATGATTGCATATACTAGATGTAGTGTTACTTGTTTAATTTTTTGCATTTATATAGAGCACAGCTGTGTGTCTATAAATATTTGAATGCTCTGAAAGTAATTTAATCAAAATGTTTTAAGAACCTTGTTTTGTGTTCTCACTGTGTCTCTAATGTATTTCTCCATTTGGAACTTGGTCTTATCTTGGATGAGAATTCATTGTTGAAAGTGTTGGATAAAAGTGGAGGTCCTTTTACAATGGATCCCTCTGTTTCGTTGATAGATAATATTGTTGATAGATTTGTTTTTCTTGGAAACAGGGTATCCTCAAGGACTTAGTTTGCTTTTCAACTGAATCTCACATCATCTGTGGCCTTGAAAAAATCTTTATAGATGCCAAATTTAGGATCCTTGATTTGGATTTTGAGATGGGTTAAAAATCTTGACCCAATGCAGTGGAGATCTTATTTACATTTTTTTTAACATTCTACCCGTTTTCCTTTAATCTAGTGAGGCTTGATGTCTCATCCTCTAGATCAGACGTGGGGAATGAAAGCCACTTTATGACTTGTGGACTTCAGCTCCCATGCTGGCTCAGGAATTCTGGGAGTTGAAGTCCACAAGTCATAAAAGAGCCATCATTCCCACTCCTGCTCTAGATGCTGGAGGGAAGGTGTAATAGTGCCTCCCTCTTGTAAGGCTTATGTCCATGCATGGATAAAGCTATTGAAAAAAATTGCTCATGTATAGCTGCACTGTGCTTTTTATAATAGTTAGTGCTCCAGGTTTATCAGTCTCCCACTACCTTACTGAGTGTTTAGATTGGCTTGAGGAGCAGGTAGTATACTTTCTCTTGGAAGACTAGCCTGTTAATAGCTTCATGAAATAACTAAGTTTTATACTATTATAAATGTAGTTTTTATATTTCACTTTAGAACTTGTTTATTTTCTTTTATATCACTTTATTTCATTTTTTAAAATATGTGAATTTTGTGCTTTATACATGATACATTGAATTATTTTATTTTTAATGACACAAAACTGAATTTGACAAATTATAAACATATTCTTATGGATTAATTTAAATAGCAATAGATTGTATCTACGTAACTAATGCTGCATTCTTGTTTCGTAAATGTTATCTTCTCCCTTGTTAGATGTACCTATCCATGGGATGATTCCTATGAACAATGCTACCAAAGGCTGCAATGAGTCTGTGGATGATATCACAGGACCTTGTAGTTGTCAAGATTGTTCCATTGTCTGTGGCCCAAAACCAGAGCCGCCACCACCTCCCGCCCCTTGGCTTTTGCTTGGTTTGGATGCCATGTGTGTTATTATGTGGATCTCGTATACCGCATTTCTTCTTATTTTCTTTGCAGTGGTTTGTGGTGTCTGGTGTTACAGGTAAATAGCCATTTAAAGTCCTTTACACTGAAAATATTTCGAAACTGTTTATGTACTATTAAATGCTTACTCACTGTTCAGCATCACTTTTAGAAACACTTCTATTATTAATCATTCTTAATAACCATGGGATTTTTTTCTCCTTTCGAATTGCTTGCTGAAAAAGGAAGATGGTCAGGTTGAATGGCCTAATGATTTTTCATTTAAGTAGTTGTTAATGTTTCATATTCTCTAAGTCTTTTTTTCCAATGTAAAAGTAAATATGGATGATGTTATAGTAACTACTCATATACAGAGTCACTCTATGAGTGAAATGAGTATCCTCTAAATCTGATAAATAAATAAAATAAAAATAAAATGTTATATATTTGATCACTTACTCTATTAACATAATCAGATTTGGCAAAATCATACAGGATGAGGGAAAGAATTCTTAAACTGTAAGCAGTTGGGTTACATTGAGATCTCTTTTTTGTTAGTGTTGATTTACACAGAATGTTGGCCTTGCTCAGTGTGAATAAATGCAGTGTGCTTCCAGCTGTATTACTAGTGATTCTGAACATAGAGCCATCAGAAAATGGGCTGAGTAAACATAATTTAGAATCATTCTTAATAACCGCGGGATTTTTTTTCCTTTCAAATTGCTTGCTGAAAAAGGAGGATGGTCAGGTTGAATGGCCTTATTACATACAGTATGCAATATTCTTTCAGTTTAGTTACAAACTGATGTTTTGAAAAGCTGTCTAGATCGTGATAGATCTCATGGTTTTTAATACCGAGTCATCTAAAAGTGAGGCACTTCAAAAAAACAAGAAACAAAGGCAGATGAAGGCCCTCTCAGTTATCTTCCAGCTGGATTGTCTCTTCCCCACTCTTCATTTCAGACTATTTTTCCTTGAGTGCCCCAAGTTTCAATAATAATAAATCTGTGGACTGTGTATAACATTCCAAAAACTTTATTTCCTGTAATTACTTCATGGTTGATTTGGAGGTATGTTTCAGATTTTCAGGTGTCTTGCTGAAATATATAATTACTTTTCAGGTACATATTGTAATTTAAATTTGATAAGCGATGCCTGTACTTTTTTATACAATTATACTTGGTTAAATACACTAATAGTTTATTTACAGTATTACATAAATTAATGTAAAAATGCTTACTTGTGCTACATTGTCTGTGTTTATATAATTTACAGGAAGAGATATTTTGTTTCTGAATATACACCCATTGATGGCAATATTGCCTATTCTGTTAACTCATATCAAAATACTGGTAAGTTCTAGAATATAAAGGAACCAATAACATCCACAAATGGTAATTTGTTAATATTGCATGCTTTATTATGGGACATAATGCTCTGAACTGTTTTGGATTTCATTGTAATTTATTTGCTATCACTGACAAATAATTAGAGGGTAAAATTTCTTTCTTCTGTCCAACCCCAATTTGCCAGTGTAAAAGCCTACACTCCCTAATTATTTATATGGTCTCTAATCTGAAAACATTCAGATTTGCATAAAAATATGTTGGACACAGAAATCTTAATTATTCATTGTGATTGTGTCAAATCAAATACCTCTATTGTGATCTTTTACAGTAAAAAAGAAAAATAATTTGATACCAACAATTCATAGTTTCAAAAATAACGGGACAATAAAACATGTCTAATTAAAAATTTGGGGCAGTTGTATGATATTTAATATTTATGATTGTGTCGTTGCAGGAGAAGCTACTTGGTGTGAAAGATTTGGTGAGAAATTCGAGAATACTTTAAGAGTTACATTTACATCATGGGGAGCTTTTTGTGTTCGGAACCCACGACCTGTTATTCTGTTCTCCTTGGTTATCATTGCCATGTGTTCCTCAGGCTTGGCATTTCTCAAAGTAACTACAAATCCTGTAGATTTGTGGTCAGCCCCAAATAGCCAAGCTCGGAGAGAGAAGGAATACTTTGATACTAATTTTGGACCTTTCTTCCGTACTGAACAACTCATTATTCAGGCGGTGAATACTACTCCAGAGATCTATTCTCCATATCTTCCAGGAGCAGACGTTCCTTTTGGACCTCCACTTACAAAACATATCTTGCATCAGGTAATATAGGAACTGATATATTTATATTCTGTTAGCATAGGTACAAGTTAAATGCATATTCTTCTGTTTGATCAGCAGAATATCTAGTGAGCGTTTAGGTTGAACCCAACCATTTTCCTATTGAATGAGTTAAGCAAAAACTGATATTTTTTTGACTGTGCTGTGATAGAATAAGAGCTGATAGGCTTTGGGGCGAGATTGATTGTGGAAAATAAAAGGCATAAAAACTAAGATGGATCATAGATTTAAATAGCTTTCAAATCAAAGGATAAGATCAGTGGAAGGAAAATTATAAGATTAAGTGACTATGAAATTTAAAGCATGCTTTTTTGCTAGAAAGCTCACTAAATTTTATATTCAGTTAACAAAGGACACACAGACACAGACACTTTTCCAGTACTATGATATTGTGATGTTGTATTTTTTGTCAGTTTAAATTGATTCTGATTCTTTAAGAAAAGTACTGTTTTCAGAATTTGAATGCTGAAAAATTACTTTGGTTCATTGTTACCTTGCTTTTAATTAAAATGTTGATTATAATTAACTTCATCTATCATATCTTAAAGGAAGATACGGAGAGAAAATATTCTGCTCCATTGATATGCTAAGTAATACATTTTTATTCTCTCATATTTTCAGGTACTAGATTTGCAAAATGGTATTGAAAACATAACTGCATCTTATCAAAATGAAACTGTTATGTTGAAGGACATTTGCCTGGCACCTCTTGCTCCCTACAATAACAACTGTACTATTTTGAGTGTTCTCAACTACTTCCAAAACAGTCATTCTGTCCTAGATCATCACATTGGTGATATATACTATACCTATGCTGACTTCCACTCTCACTTCTTATACTGTGTCAGGTAGGCCTAGTCAAAAATACCATCCTGTCTCTTGATTACATACTTTTGTAACTTTAAAAATTGTGTTAGGCTGATTTTCTTTTCTTTATATTGGTAAACTTGGTTAACTGCTCCAAAGGCTCATCAATGACTTATTTAAACCAGTAATACTTTTGTTTGTTTGATAAATATTTTTCTTTGCTTTTTTCTTCTTTCAATTTATTTTCTATGTTGTATGCTGCCCAGACTTGCAAAACATGAATTTGGTAGCCTTATAAATCTTTAAATAAATAAATATCCACCCAAAGCTAAACAAATAGTTATGAGTTAGCACAATTAATAAATTCAATCTTCAAATATAATTGGTAAGGATGAATTTGCCCAAGAGTTAAGACTTACTTTAAGATTAACTATAATTCCCTTTCTTGGGACTTTGCTTAATATCATTTAAACCAGATCAGAATGTGATTTATTGAAGCATATGTACTAATCAAACCAAAATACTTCTCAATGTATTATTGTAGTTCTTAGATAATACAAATTATCTAGATATGAATTTATAAAATGAACTACTACGCCTTAAAATTTTTCAGACTAAGGCATATTTTGAAAGTTTGTATTTGAAAAAATATTGTTCAATAATTTCTAAATTAAAACTGAAATAAATGGCTTTTTTGGATTGAGCATATATTTATTTCTAAAATTTGTGTACATTTCTTGAAAGGTCTTCTGAAAAGCCAGGTCTTTATGAGTCAATGTAATTTACTGCAATATTGTCTTAAGAAATAACCAGCTTACAGTTCTGATAAGAAACATTGTGTCCAAATTTGATAGGGCTCCAGCATCTCTGAATGACACAACCCTTCTTCATGATCCCTGCTTGGGGACATTTGGTGGTCCTGTCTTCCCATGGCTGGTGATGGGGGGATATGATAGTAAGTATGATGTATTTGTTGGTTTTATTGCTGAAATAGGAGACCTGTAAATCCACTTTCTTTTTAGACAGTCCATATTATACCATCCCTATATTGCAGATATGTAAATTGCTGCTGATATTTGTTTGCTAGCATGTTGTGTTATAATGTGTGGGACATTATAACTAACCAATTACTGCTTCTTGGCTACTGAGAATTAAATGTGCTAGTAGCAATTCAAGCAGATGCAAAATGCTATTTGTCCCATCTATTTTTACAAGTAAGGTAACTTCATTTCATGTGTGAAACAGTGAGGAGCTTGATAACCTTGAACTAGTACCCTTATTTTGTATTTTGTGTGTGTGTATGTGTCTGTGTTCGAAATAGTTCCTCATATACTTTATTCTTTTATTAAATACTTAGATGAAAATTATAATAATGCCACAGCACTTGTGATCACATTTCCTGTCAAGAATTACTACAATGACACAGAAAAGATGATGAAAGTTTTAGCTTGGGAAAAGGAGTAAGTTTTTTTCTAAATTAGGTTTATCTGAAATAATGTTTGTAAACATTTGAAATTGAAGTTCAGTAATTCTAGACCTACTAAGTACTTTATTAGTACTGGTAATAAAGTTATGCTTTGCAATATTTTAAGTGCTCCAAAATAAAGCAGCAACTTCATGTTTTTATAATGTGAATACTTATTTATTTGAATATTTATTCCGAAATAAAACAGTGTTTTTTGATATTAATAACTTTTTCAGTTCTTTCAGTATAGGAATTATACAAAGCCTTGTCTTAAACTTACAACCAATATATTTCACTTTTAAAGCCTTTATTGGGTAGATCAAGGATAGTTTTAATTTGAAATATCTGAAAAAACATGTTACGTTAAACGTAAGAAATGTAGGAACTTACACCAAAATTAGCATATATTGGCAATGCAGGGTACAATTTAACAATAAAATATTGAAACAATTTTGTGTACATTTTTGTCAAAGATTTGTGTTTAATAGAGATTGGTTAGTCTAGCTTTCTTAAAAATTATTGACACTCTTGTCTGTTTTTCAGGTTTATCAATTTTGTGAAAAACTATGACAACCCAAATTTAACAATTTCCTTCTCTGCTGAACGTAGTATTGAAGATGAAATAAATCGAGAAAGCAACAGTGATGTTCACACTGTTGTAATTAGCTATGCAGTCATGTTTATATACATTTCCATCGCTCTTGGTCATATTAAGAGTGCTGCTAGATTCTTGGTATGCATATTTTTAACTGTTGAAATTATTCTGTAGCAAAATACAGAATTCAATGTCTTGCAAGTTTAGTTAAAATGCATCTTAATGTTTAGTTTTAGTTTTATTTTATACTATCATTTTGAACATTTATCTCTGTAACAGCTAAGTAGTAAGGCAGGTGGATAACATACAGTATCAGAGAAGTTCACACCCATATGTGCTGTAAAAAATCCATACGGTCTTCTGGAAATTAGCTGATTTATTTATCTATTATTTTTTTAGCAGTTTTTCTCTTGCAAATTTAGGGAGATACACACGGGGAGCTCCCTAATTGATTTATATAATATATGTTATTTAAAAATACTGAAGATAGCATGTTTCAGAACAATAATTTTCCTAATTAAGTAAAAGAGATATGCATGTATATTATGAATTTCCTGGGTTAGGAATTGATATTTTTGATATTGCCTATTCACTTTATATTTTTTTAAATAGAATATACATGCTTGTTTTGGTACAAGTAGTAAAGTGCAACTGGTTTGACAATCAAACTATTAAAATGTAATTATATTTTAAAAAGGCTTCCAATGTATGTTGTCTTTATTTACCAGGTGGATTCAAAGATCTCATTGGGCATTGCAGGCATCCTGATAGTGCTAAGTTCAGTTGCATGTTCTTTGGGTATCTTCAGCTATTTTGGAGTCCCTCTAACACTAATTGTTATTGAAGTCATTCCCTTTTTGGTGCTGGCTGTTGGTGTGGACAACATTTTCATTATTGTTCAGACATTTCAGGTATTTTTGTTAATATAATGTATATAATAAGATGACATTTGCATAAGCACAATTTATTGGAATAAATTAATGGTTTGTTTAGCCTATGATTCTTTGGATAGGAAATACAAGCGAAAATGATAATCTGTTTAGCTCACCCTATTGCCAGTAGCTCTCCCAAGGTTTGGATGGAAGCTTTTTACAACTTATCTAGAAATACTGAAAACTGAACTTTAGACCTTTTCTGAGCCTGCTGATAAACCGTGCCTCGAAGCCTCTGGCTAAGGAGCCAGAACCCTATGGTGGTTCCATTGTAATAAATATAGTTTGGCTTTTTGCAATAATGTGTTAAGAATGATAATACACTAACCTCCTTTTAAATACTATTTGGGTGGCACTGAATATCTTTCTGGGAAGCAAGGAGAATACTATGTTTATGGGCTTTCTGGAAAACTCCATTTGACCTCTTTGGAAAACAATCTGCTCTTCAACATGGTGCAAGAGTGTGCCTACTGACACTTCCCTCATGCCTACAAGCTCCCTTGCATGGAATAGTCGCAAGTGGTATCTATTTTGGGAAGAAAGATTTAGTGGCCATGATTTATAGCAAGCATGGCAAGTATTTGAAAGGAATGTTTCAAATTTACATATGCTACATATATGTGTATAAGTGTACATACAGTTGCTTAATTCTTATAGTTCCAGAAAAAGCATTTCCTCTGTGTATACACAGAGATACAACAAGAAGAAGCCTTTTAGTGAAAAAAACCCCATATATTCCAGGGAAGAAGGGTTTTAATCCTTCCAGAAGGATATCCATGTTGATAGACCTTAGAAAGCATCCCTTTCAAGAGTTCTCTAAAGCCATTAATAACAAGGCTAAAAATGAGGGATTAATTTGGTCTTGTTTACTAAAACATTGTGTTGCATTTCATCTAGACAGGAAATAGGATAATTGCTACAGCAGTGAAAACTATGATTGCCTGTTCTCAGAAAGGAAACCAATATTTTCTCTAGGTTAGGTTGGAGAAACTGTGTGGCCAATTATACACAGCTGTTCATTTTGGATTTTTACACTATTTTAAAGAAGAATATTTAGAATTTATGAGAGTTTTTACAGTGTGCGTGCATGCATATGAGTGTTGATGTAGTTCTAAATCACCATATAGATATAAAACATATTACTGAACTTTTAAAAAAATGGATAGCCTGGAGCCTTTGCAGGTTGGCAAAAAAGCATATTTCTACTTTTTCTTAACTAAAATTTGTATCATAGATATGACACACAATTTGATTTAATGAGTTAATTATAATTTCAGAGAGATGAACGGCTTCAAGATGAAACCTTAGATAAGCAGATTGGTCGAATTCTTGGAGAGGTGGCTCCTAGCATGTTTCTTTCCTCATTTTCAGAGACAGTGGCTTTTTTCCTAGGTAAGATTTTTTTTACAAATTGTACTTAGCATTTTGGAATTAATTATTTTCTCTTACTCCATGACTAGTATTTTAAAAAAGCAGAATAGGTAAAGTCATTATTTTCAAATTCTTGAAAATCAACAGCAGCCCCATAGTGAAGTGAACAGTGGTGTTTTAAAAGGAACAGGTAAAATACATTTGAGTAGAATGCCAAAACTGGTGAAATATAAACTGCCAAATTCTTGATACAACATGGAAACATTATTTTACTGTTTAATTAATCAGCCTTTTGTTATTTATGAACAGCTGTGCTGAATAGTACCCATGTTTTTACTTTCCACCAAATGTGTTTCTGATACAGCTGGGAAAGAGGATGTATTATGGAATGAAATCATAGAATAGGTTTCATTTCTTCAAGTTATTTCTGAATTTAAAATATCTGTTCCGTTAAATGCTGAGATTTTAGAAAGAGCCCTTAAGCACATCGCCTGTAAACTGAAA
Organism: Crotalus tigris; assembly: GCF_016545835.1. Classification (NCBI taxonomy): domain Eukaryota; kingdom Metazoa; phylum Chordata; class Lepidosauria; order Squamata; family Viperidae; genus Crotalus; species Crotalus tigris. The sequence continues at coordinate 901,438 of NW_024100552.1, read as the reverse complement.
CATTTTTTGTCATCCTTGTACGGGAGTCTTGGCATAATATCTTCATGGGAAACCAGGATTTGGCGAAAAATCGCAATGGTAATGCCTACTCTTTTATTGAAGTAGTGCCTGTTATCTTGGTATATTGCTTAGGCACCTGGAAAAAAAACCACACTATTTTTTCACCAGCAACTTCTCATGAATTGTAGAAATGCACTGATTAGTATTTTCTTTCCTTTTTAATGACAGTATTTTAATTAACTTTTTCAAAAATTGGATTGGTATTTTATGGAAGTGGTACATAAATGTTTGGATATATTGTTTTGTATAGAGTTAGTATGACATGCATCTGTTTATTTTTCTCCTTTAGGGAGCTTGTCTACTATGCCTGCAGTTCGTACATTCTCCCTCTTTGCTGCAGTGGCTGTCTTTATTGATTTCCTTCTGCAGATTACTTGCTTTGTAAGTCTCTTGGGCTTGGATATTAAGCGCCAAGAGGTAAGATCATTATAAACTCTTTTCATATTTGTTTTGGGTAAGCATTATTTTAGCTGCACGTTCATTTTGGCCTTTTATTATTCCAGAATAATCAATGTGATGTCCTGTGCTGTATCAAAGGTCGTGAAGAGACCAGTAGTTTCCATCACTCTAAAAGCATGCTGTTTCAGTTTTTCAAAAACATTTATTCTCCGTTTCTTCTTAAAGATTGGATGAGACCAATTATTGTACGTATATTCTTATTGTTGCAGCTAAAGTTCCTTTTGATTTAAAATATCTAAACTAAATAATAATCTAAATGCAATCATGAAATTTTTTTGATGGTACAAATGTATTTAATTTTATGCAGATTTTGTTCTTCCTTCACTGGTTTTCAGAATAGTAAAAATCAGTTCAGTAGTCTGAACAGATTAATGTTAATTTTACTTACATTTACACTGTAAGAGAAACATGTTAAATATTTCTTCCACCCTATTGCTAGTGTACCATGACACTGTTTTAACCTTTAAATCGAAGAGCTACAGTATATTTTATAGCAGCACTGATTTACTCTATAGATTTCAAATATGTAAATCAAAATCCTGAACAGGTTTTAGATAAATGCTGTTTGTGAGACAAAGAAGACTTTACTGTATTTCAGATATCCATATTTGTGGGTGTGTTATCATTCAGCATAGCAGTTGTCAACAAAGTTGAGATTGGCCTGGATCAAAGCTTATCAATGCCTGATGTAAGTTTTTTAACTTCTTGTACTGCTACTCTTTTTTTTCCTTCGGAAATACTAAATTTACCTGAGAATTTTCTGAAAATGACAGCTCCCTATTTGTGCATAAAAGAAATAGATACTAGATTTATATAGATAGATAGATAGATAGAGAATAAAATTTGAACACCAGGAAAAGTTAAAACATTAAAAGTTTTAATATAAAACAGAAGTTTTAAATAAAACATTAAAAGTTTTAAAAATTAGCAACCTAGCTTTCGTTGGCTCCTGCCAACTTCATCAGGGCGTACATAAATCAATGGGAGTAAACGTTTATATATAAGTTAACGCCTGCGCCCGACTTCTGGACCGCGTAATGAGTCCAGGTCAGCCAATCGTAGCATTCGTTGTAATTGCTGCATGATTGAGTGACTCATCTACTTGTATCACGCGTCCCTCATATCATGTATCTATATAGAGAGGATTGTAGAAATATTTTCTTACTTTATTTTCCTTTCTTTTGTATTCTCTCTCTCTTTTCTCTCTCTTAAAATAAGGATTCCTATTTGATAGTCTACTTCAACGATCTTGGCAAATACTTGCATGCAGGTCCTCCAGTGTATTTTGTGTTGAAAGAAGGGCATGATTATACAACACCAGATGGGCAAAATATGGTCTGTGGAGGAATGGGATGTGACAACAATTCTCTGATACAACAAGTGTTTGATGCAGCAGAGATTAGCAACTAGTAGGTATTCATTTTCCTTTTTCCTTAAAGATTTTCTCTTGCAAATAATGTTCTGTTAGAATAGGAACGAACTTTTATTTAGACTCATGATTAACCAGCTTCTTGTGTAAGTCCAATATAGGAAAATTAAACAGGTCACACTCTTGATTTATTATTTGTATTTCCTTTTTAATTAAGATATGTCCAACGTAGCATCATTTTCCATATCTTCTTGTAGACTTTCATTTTTAAATCCATTTTCAAATTAGTGTCAGTCTTGACCAATGAAACCTGCTCCTCTTTCACAGCAGTTTTTAAACAGTCTATCTATAGAGGCAGACAGTCTTAAAATTAACTTTTGAGTCTGTTGTTCCAAACTAGTATGTTCAGTATTAAAATATTATGCTTCATTCTGTACTAGTAAGTCCAATTTTGTTCTCCCTTCATCAATCCTTGAACTTTTATTTAAAACTTCTTTCACTAAGGATTGAAGGAAACCCATCTGGTGTTTTCAATCCAAAGGCTTCTAATACAGGTAGACCTCAACTTACAACAGTTCATTTAGTGACCATTCAAAGTTACAATGGCACTGAAAAAAGTGACAAATGACCATTTTTCACACTTATGATTACTGCAGCATCCCGATAGTCACGTGATTTACATTCAGTTGCTTGACATCTGGTTCACATTTTTTATAATATTTTATTAATTTTCCAATTTTACATTTAAGTATTTAAAAAGCAAAGTGGTGGCTGGGTTAATCAATAATTCGCTAACAAAATCTTTAGTACAAATTTCAAGTTACAACATCAAATATTTCCTTTTCCCTTAACATTTACTGTCTTGTATTTAAGCTAATACAGTTCTTATATCAACTCAGTAAAAACATCATTATTACATTTATCAATAAATTTTAGCTTATACATATCTTAATTATTTTTAATTCAATCTTCATAAACAATCCATTTCCTGTTATTAATTTTTTCCCAATTTTTAGTTTCCCATCAATATTCCAATTTAACCTTTAATATTTATAATTTTCAGACTTTAGGTAGCCAAGATTTCCCTTATCTCCATTCATAACAGAATCTAATATCCAAAATACACATTTTATCTATTTGAATATAATCTTGTTCTATTTCCTAAAAGTTAGCTATTTCCCACCATGTTAAATCATCTACTTAATAATACAATATCCTCTTTAATAAATCAAAACCATTATATATATTACCTGGGTTAATAAATCAAACATATTCATAATATTTTTTTTCTTTTAGGTCTAATTTTTAAATATTAAACAGATAAAATCCTTATTTTAACTAATTTCCAAATTTTTTTAAATCTAATGATCAGAATTCCCCTTATCTCAACTTTTCTCTTTAACCCTCTAATTAATAATATGAAATCCCCTCTAATAAATCAAAACACCAATTTTCTTCAGCCTTATTCTGGCTTTCTTCCTTTGCCAACTATGTTAGGTTTTATTTTATCCCAAGCTGAAAGAATGGTTTCATGTATTGCTTTCAATATGGAAAGGATCTTTTCCTGGTCTTCATCCATCTCTTCCACATGTCTATAAATAGTTTTTATAGTAGAAATCGTTTGTTAAGCAAGATTTTATAGTCCAAGGTATTTCATCATCTCATATAATAACCAATATTCCTCAACTAAAGAGATAAGAAGGCAATTCCCCACATATAACTTTGAAAGTCAGTAAAGATTTACATTCACAGTTCAAGTAGGCCAGTTATGCCGCCCAGCTCTTCTCTTACAGCTGAGTTTCTCACAGGTGGTGCCAAGGTCAGAAGAGTCTTATTTAAGGTCTGGGCTTCGAGCCAAGTCTGTGTTGGGAAATAACAAGTTATAATACCAAAGTTCACCACAAGATGTGACCAAGGCCATTTAAGGTTTTTTAAGTCCAAAATTTTTATCATCCTTTTTCCAATTTTTTCCTATTTTTATTGGAGACTTTTGCTTTTATCTACAAAAAAGATTTTGTAGATAAAAGCAAAAGTCTCCAATAAAAATAGGAAAAAATTTGGTCCCGAAGTTTCAGGAACATATAAATCCAATTAGATTAAAGTTGTTCTTTTAGTGCTTTAATTCCCCTGGGTAGTCAGTCACCGCTATTCTTAGAGGGTGGGATAGAAATTCCCCTCCCTCTCTCCTCACAGGGGGAAAGATACTTCAGGCAGCTTTTACAGGAAAAGAAAGTACTTAGGGTAAAGAGAAGATTGGATCTCACCCAGTTTCATCTGCATTGCTTTCGAAGTACTTTGTGGTTTTACTTCAGCTGTCTGCAGCCTAGTGATGGGCCATATTACTATGGCTGGTGTTTCCTCCGCCGGTTTGGAGGGCTGCCCCAGATCGAGCAGAAGAGCTGCCACCCTCCTGTGATCAAGCAAGGGTCTCTTTCTTGCTCGTTGCCTCTACAGGGTGACTTTTGACTTTTTCCAGGGTCCCCCAGTGGAGCAAAACCAAACGCGGAAGACGGAGCTTGCCTTCCAGCGGCTGCGGCGGCCGCAATGGCAAACCGGAAGCCATTTATGATGGTTGCAGTGTACTGGGGTTATGTGATCATATTTTGTGATCTTCTGACAAGCAAAGTCAATGGGGAAACCAAGTTCACTTAACAATCTTGTTACTGATTTAACAATTGCAGTGATTCATTTAACAAATGTAGCAAGAAAAATCATAAAATGGGGCAAAATTCACTTAACAAATTTCTCACTTAGCAATATAAATTCTGGGCTCAATTGTGGTTGTAATTCAAGGACCATCTGAGGTTTAAAAGCAAGTTAACAAGCACTTTCCAAAATTTATTACAAAAGGAATTATGTAAACCCAGTGTCTTTTTGAAGGTGTTGACTGTGGTTTGAGCATCTCTCATCCCCCAGAGCTTTAAACCCACTGGAGATTGTTGTCTTGTAGTCTCCTTGCAGGAAGCAAAAATCTGGAGTACTTGTCGATGATTTCAAGTCCTTTCTTGTTCAGAGAGGAATAACAAATACCTGGTCTATTCACCAACTCTTTATTCCACCACCGTCAACTCTGCTTTTAGCAGAGCCATCTTCAGTTTGCCATTTCTTTCCTAGAAGTCCAAAATGCAAAACATTTATGTATTGGATTGGAAAAACAATTTCTAATGCAGGTGTCCCTTCTCTCCGAAATACAGGTATTCCTCAATATATAACCACAATTGAGCCCAAAATTTCTGTGCTAAGTGAAATATTTGTTAAGTGAATTTTGCCCCATTTTATGACCTTTCTTTTCACAGTTGTTAAATGAATCACTGCGATTGTAAGCAACATGGTTGTTAAGCGAATCTGGCTTCCTCATTGACTTTGCTTGTCAGAAGTTTGCAAAAGGGGATCACATGACCCTGGGACACTGCTGCTGTCATAAATATGAGTCAGTTGCCAAGCCCCTGAATATTGATCACATGACCCTGAGGATGCTGCAATGGTGATAAGTCACTTTTGAAAAACATTCATCAGTCACTTTTTCCAGTGCCATTGTAAATTTGAACAATCACTAAACAACCTGTTATAAGTCAAGGGCTATCTATATATTTTTAAAACTTATGGTATATGCAGTTTGTATAGAATGTATTTGAAAATGACAAACGACGGTACCGTTTTCATATTTTAGTACAAGAATTGGCTATGCACCTTCTTCCTGGATTGATGACTACTTTGACTGGGTCAAGCCGCAGTCTTCCTGTTGCAGAACTTATAACACCACTGGAGCGTTCTGCAATGCTTCAGGTACCACTGAATTTCAAGGCTTAATGAAGTATTAAATCTGAAGCAAATCAGTTTTACATGAATGAAGACAAATGTTAATTTTATGAATATTTTCCAATAACATTTATACAGTTGTCAATCCATCATGTGTGCGCTGCCGGCCACTGACTAAAGAAGGAAAACAGAGACCCGAGGGTGAAGATTTCATGACATTTCTCCCTATGTTCCTCTCGGATAATCCTAACCCGAAATGTAGCAAAGGGTATGTTTGGAAGGACATTGAGTCATAAAATACCTGGCTTTCTTTGTCTGTATAATAATGTCACAGCACAAGAAATGCAAAATAAAGCTGAACTTTAATTTTAAAATTGGGTAGGCAAATATTGCTTAATAAATGTAATTTAATCTTAGCATTATTATTGCCATAATTGAAACACAGCAATTGAAGGATATAATTTCCATGTAGAAGGAACCAAAGCAATTGAAAGGGAAAATAAATACACATTTGTCTGAATTATTATAGGATTTCCTGCCTCACCTCCAAGGTCCTTTCCACTCTGTTAGTCTACTATTCTGTTAAAATAAATCAAGAACTTTCAAAATGGCATGAAGTAGTGAATAATGAAATTATTATGTTATGTTCAAATTTGTACTTTAAACTTAAAATAAAAATGGTTGGAGGCTTTAATAGCAAGAGAAGCTAGTGGGAAAAGGAGCTCAACATTTGTGGGAGTTCCAAAAAAAAAGGAAACAGTAAAAATACAGTTGCGTACAATTGTGGAAAACTGCAGAAGTCAATGCATCCATACTAAAAGTTTAGTGAAGAAATGGACATATATTGTGAGTTGAAAACCCAGAAAGAATACATATAGATAGGCTAGATTTGAACCCTTACATCAGAAAATCTAAAACTCAGAGTAAGCTGAAACTGTTAATTTCAGATAACAACAAAAGAGCTCCTCAGATACTGTACCTTTAAAATAAAAAGAATCAGCAAAGTAGCTGACTATGAAGAAGGGAAAATACAAATAAAATGAAAAGGTGAAGCTAGCCTATTTTATTTTTCTCTGAAAAAAGAATGTTCACTTAATTGTAAAGTGGAATGCACAGGAACAATACTACAGTTTAAGCTTCAAAACAACATAGTCAAGGATTATGTACTGTTCTTGTATGGGGTGAAACCTCTAGAACCAGATTAATTTTACCTTATGGTACTGAATGAAATAGTTAATGGTTTGGTCAACACAATATAAATTGCCTGAAACAATTTAGAGATCAGAACAGATGAAATGCTACAGTTCATACTTTTGGATAAATGGTCCTATCTTCAGAAAAAATATGATCTAAGAAACTGTAGACTATTTAGTCTGATTCAATATGTGAAAAAAGTAGAATACATAATCAAATGATAAATCACGATGCATTAAATTTATCATGATTTCATCAAACCATTTGATATGCAGTCCCATGTTCATTGTCAAATTTATTCCCTGAATACATCCATGCTGCAAATCAGCATTTTATTGCTTTGTATTGTGTACTTTTAATAAGTATTGAATTGTAGCATCTCCTAATAAGATAATAAACTGAAATGCCTGTTAGTTGGTTGATTTGAAAGAACTCAGCAACTTTTTTGATGTATGCTAACTGAACTACTCCCTTTTCAGAGGACACGCTGCATATAGTTCTGCAGTCACCTTTACACACAACTCTTCTGAAATTGGAGCCACTTACTTCATGACTTACCATACGGTGCTAAAAACCTCAGACGACTTTATTGATGCATTGAAAAAAGCACGGATTATAGCAAACAGTATTACTGAAGCCATGGTCCACAAAGAAAAAAATGCTGAAGTTTTTCCTTACAGGTACAGTAATTCCTTTATGGGCAGAAAACTATCCCACATCGTAGAATTAAAATTAGATTGTGCAATATATGCCACTAGAACACAATCCTTGAATGGTGCCCCTCTTCTTCAGAAGTTGCCATTAAATTGTAAAGGGGGAATTTTTTAAATTCATGGGAAGAAACTATAATAGATTGTAAAAATTAGCTGATAGCTAATATATTTCATTTAATCAAAATTACATTTCGTTCTTGCCCTTTCTACTTCTTTGTTCTGGACCACTTTTTTTTCTGTCTGTGCATGATCCTCCTAGGTCACTCAAAGTCAAAGCCTAGTGCAAATTTTGATTATTATGAAGTAATGGTGATAATGTTCCAATTTTTTTTCTGTGCAATATATGTATTTTTTAAAACAGGAAAATATTAATAAGCATGTGCAAAGATAGAACAGTTTACAAATAATTAAAGCAATAATATTTAGAATTATATTCAAAGTGTTCCACTTTGTTCTGATTAATTCCTAAATGCTTGATTGACTGATGTTTTGTGGCTTCAGTTTATAAATCTAAAGTCACAAATGAAAAAAATCTTAGGACTTACTCAGTTTTTGTCAATCAGTCTTTAATCTGTAAATGAAGTATGTAATTTTTAGTATGTCTTTCTTCCTAAAATAATTTTTTTTCACACCATTACTGGTGGAGAAACATCATTTTTGGTGCTTTTAGTGGAAAAAAACAAAAATGATCAAAGGAAAAAAATAAGCAAAATTGTTGTTTTTACTGCCATCATCAGCAGACATTAAGTAATTTTAATTTAGAGAAAGCTATAATGCTGCAAAAGGTGGAAGAGAAGAGGACAGCAAGCAGCAAGGTGGATAAACTAAGTTACAGCAACAATGGGTATGAGTTGGAAGAGCTGTAGAACCATGTTAGGAACAGATCATCGTGGAGAAAATCTATGTGGTTGTTAGGAGTCAACAATGACTTGATAGCATGTAATCATCATAATCAATTTCTAAAAATGCCCAGTTAAGAGCACACAAATACACTATGTTTTAGAATGCATCAGGACCTAATCTTATGAATTATTCAGTGTTGCTATAAATAGATACTCAAGATGTGTACAAATTCTTCCAGGTCAAATGACACACATTCAGAATTCTGCCAGAGGCTGCATTCCAGAAATGAGTTGGGCTGTACAAAACACTTGGTGGGAACAGTATATTCAAAGCCATGAAAATTCAACAATACAGGAAGAAAGCAGAAAGAGTTGTTGAACAACACAGTGATTTCTTCTCTCTCAAAGAGATCAGAGTGATCTCTCCTTAAAAGCCCTTCATTTGGGTTGAAACTGGCTAAAACTACTGATTGTCCTTTTTGCATATGCATGCGTCTTCAAATCAGTTTTTGACTCCTGGCAAGGTTCTTCAGAAGTGGTTTGCCATTGCTCCCTTTCTAGGGCTTTGTGCCTAAGACAGGATTAGAATTCAGTCTCCTGGTTTCTAGCTTGGTGCCTTAACTATTACACCAAACTAGCTCTCATAAAGATAGTTTAAAATGGGTATGTATTTAGCTACAAATACCTGTACAATGGCACTTTGTGCCCTTTGTTCTTTTTTTAAAAAATAAAGTTACATTTCAAATACATGTTTGTATTACAGAAGCCTATGTTTAGGTTTGAAAAATTGGAATACAACATTGTGATTAAGGCTGGACAAATGTATTAGATTCATTAGATTCATTCTTGCTTTCAATTTTTGAAAAAAAGTAGAAAGTGACTTTGTTTAGAAGCTATGTGGTAGAAAGCTATAGTTTGTAAACTTGTTAACTTTACTTATCTTTCTCTTCATAGCTTGTTCTATGTTTTTTATGAACAATATTTAACAATTGTGAACGACACCATCTTTAATCTTGGCATTTCCCTTGGATCAATATTCATAGTAACTATGGTGCTGCTTGGTTTTGAAATATGGGCTGCCATTATTGTTTCCTTCACTATTGCTATGATACTGGTCAACATGTTTGGAGTGATGTGGCTCTGGGGTATCACCTTAAATGCAGTTTCCTTAGTAAACCTTGTCATGGTAAGTTAACCTGCACTTTAATTCTAGTCTGTTTACAAAGCTTTGGTGCAAAACAAATGCTACTTAGATTCTGTACAATTTATAGCCCTAAAGATGGATTTAAAGGCTCAAAAGAATACATGCTGTACTTGACACGCTTACTTCATTCCTTGTAAAAGGAAGTGTTGGCCTTTTTGTTTCCATTACAGTACCAAATCATTTAGCTCTCTCTCAAATTCTTGGCTTTTTGGAACACAATGACAAGATTTGTCCTAGACTTTGTGTCCATACTTCAGTGATTTAGCCAGATAACATTGTGCATAGCTGTATCTATTACCAATGCCCCAACAAAAAATTGTATGAAATAAATAAAATTAATCATTGATTCTGTAAATTGTTTTGGATTTAAACCTAGAAAATGTTTGCTGCTTTTGCATCTCTACTGATTTGGTACTGAAAATTTGAAAAGAAAAAAAAATGACAGAATTGCCCACTTTTCACATTTTATTCTACAACACATGGTTTCCTGCCTACCAATCATCCCCCTTATTCACAGAAAGTGTTCTTTCCCAATAACTCTTTTTAAGGATTTTTAACTTTTGGGAATCAACATTTGATATCTTTTCACCAATAATGCATCTTTATTTGTGACTTCCTAATAGTTGACTTAATATGTGCTATGCTTAGAATAATTGGTTTAAACTAATATTTAGAGATAACACAATATTAAAAAATCTAGATATCCCAGTTAAAAGGCCAGTTTTTTGAAATGTAAAGTCAGATCTCCCTTGGCACTCAAAGTGGTGAAAGAGGAAGAAAAAGGCAAAAGAAAGAAGAAAAAAATCACATGAAGATAAATTACTTCACTTACATCTCAAATACCTGGCATTTTAATAGCAGTGTCTACTTTTTTTATATCCACTGTTAACTATTGTGTTATTTTAAAACCCATCTTCATATCTTGATTATTTCTAAACTATGGATTTTTCTACAAAGAATGCCTATCTGCTGGTAACTTCTAGAAGCTGATAAAGAGGCATTTGGTATATAATTTGACTTGCTGCATTTATTGTTGCATTCAATTTGTTATAGCAGATTTACTTTCTACTTATTCCCCTTTTGTATTATTTTGCATATAACAATTTTTAACTAAAAGTATTTAATTGCCATTTATTTGAATGCCTTATGCTTTATCAAACAGTAGAATATCCTAATATCTACATTATCTCCTTTGCAGAGTTGTGGCATTTCTGTTGAGTTTTGTAGCCATGTGACAAGAGCATTCACAATTAGTACAAAAGCAACAAGATTAGAGCGTGCTGAGGAAGCACTATCCCAAATGGGGAGCTGTGTAAGTAGTATTTTGTATCCTGTTTGTCAGGGGCAATAGAAACCACAGGAATCGGGCCCAATTGTCTTAACAACTCATGGCCCGTATACAACCAATGTCTCAGCGTATATAGATGCAATCTACACCGTGCATCTGTGTAGTGCAAAGTTCATCTCTGAAATTATAACTAAAAGTTTTGGATAGATAACCATTTTAACCTGAAGGACTACAGATCAAGTACTGTCCATATACACCAGACTTCATGTGCATATACCATTCCATTGCTTGTCTCCTCCTTTCCTATTGAACCTTGGCAAAATTGCAATGGAGAGAGGAGAGATGAGGTACCCTGCTTAAAAAACATTCATTCCAGTTGGAGATCATTCTTTTTTTTTTCCTTGTGTAAGAACAGTCATCTAGAGTAGGAACACTGGGAAAATGATGAAAAACAATGAACAATGAGCTCTCTGTCATTAAGTAACTTAGTGTAGATTGTACATTTTTATTGCAAAACCCAATGAACTGGTACTTACCAAACTGATTTGTTGATAAGAGGAGAGTAGAAGCTTGTTTGCTAGCCATGCAGGAGGCAGGATGCTGATACATTGTTGCTATTGATGGCAATAATAAAAATAACCTAAAAATAAAATAATTCTGGCCTGTTGGGAATAAGTATGTTGTTTATAACAGGAGAATGCCAGATTTGTTACTTTTTTTTTTTTTAATTTCAATAGGTTTTCAGTGGTATTACACTTACAAAATTTGGAGGAATAGTGGTGCTTGCTTTTTCCAAATCTCAGATTTTCCAGGTCTTCTACTTCAGGATGTATTTAGCTATGGTGCTACTTGGAGCAACCCATGGTCTAATATTTCTTCCTGTCCTACTTAGCTACATAGGTAAGTCAAAATTGAATCTGATTCAGATATAGTAACCTATATGCAGCAGAGGCCACATTTAACATTGTGATGTATTTATTTAACATAATAAACTGGTTCAGCAAAGTAGACCACCTGGGCACGCGCAAATCCACTATTCTTAATGAGACTGAAAGAAAGATTTGGTTTCTCATGGTAAGGTATAATAGGTATTGTTTTGTGGGGGGGGGAAGGTTAGCTTATTGTCATGCCACAATGGCATACCAAAAAATCCCTAGCACAGCATTTTTTGAAATATGTCTGAATTAACAAATGTATTAATTTTTAACTTAGTTTAAAATAAGCCGTGTTCATATAATTATTTCTGAAGTTGGAGGGCTAATTAGTTAACATTTTGAGAAAGTAAAGCTTAAGCAGGATCAAAATGTGCAAATTCCTTGCTATAGAAGAAAAAACTAGCCTATTGTGGCAGGATTTATGCATCGTGCTAGATTAATGTTTTTGGCTTGTATTTGTGCCTGTATGTAAACCATGTCTTAACATATGCACAGTACCTTATTCTATAAACTATGGCATTGTGCTATTTTGCTTTGTGGACTGCTGCAGTGGCGGGGGAGAGGGGATGATTCCGCGCAAGCAGGTGAGTACACTTGCACATGCAGTCCATTTGCACAAGTGGCAGGTGTACAGCCTGCCACTTGCTCAAATGGAGCTTCGCACGAGTGTACATGGCTGTAGCTCACGCAAGTGGATCTGTGCACATAAGCACACTTGCCTACTGCTTGTGTGGCCTGGATCTGAATGGCCCACGGCCCGGTACCAGCCACGGGGATTGGGATTCCTGTATAAATGAACCCAGCCCATATTCTGCTAAACTATGGTTTGTGGTATCAACTTCAAATTTGACCAGTAGGCGTAGAAAGGATTTTAACTGTAATCATTATGTTAAAATGACTTAAATTTTTTACTTGATTTGTATGTAAGATGCTCCAACATATTCTAGTCATGTTTGTTGTTCCATCTTTTTGCATCTCAAGTGCTTTTCTGTGAAACATGTTTCATAATCTAGCATTACTGAACTAATAAATATAGAAAGAAAATCAACATTTTTATTTTTCTTCTATAGGACCCTCAATAAATAAAGCTAAAGCTCGTGCAGCACAAGAAAGGAACAAAGGTACAGAAAGAGAAAAACTACTGTTCTTCTAGCCATTTTAAACAAAGTGGTCAGTGGACTCTGAATTCTGGCTGAAGAATTATAAATTGTAGCAAGTTTCTATGATTATCTCACCTGTAAAATGGTACTGGGATTAATTTTCTGCAAAACTGGAAGAAAAACAGTAATTCTGAACTTGGATTCAGGAAGAATTATATCAACATCAGTATTTATCAGTATTACTTAAGCTAGAAACATTAATGAGAAATAATCATTTATTCTAGTTTTTCTTCTTGAAAAGGAAACTAATTTGCAATATAAATAGATTCCTGGTAACACTTAAAAAGTGATAGGTATGAGATTAGATTGCTGAACCACTGACAATTTTTTTAATGCAAGACAATGCAATTTTTGGCTTTATTTTTAGAAGAAAAATAAGCCATTGGTCAAACTGTTGTAATATTTTTAATATTTGCCAAAGGGTCTGTATATACACTTTATTATAAAATAGATCTTTTGTAGCTCAAAAGTAAAAGTACATAAATGTAATAAATTAACTTTATACATCCTTATTCTGGAACAATTTTACTATGTCAGAAAGTGGCAGGTTTCATTAATGCTTGATCTCCAAACACCTGCTTAAAAAATGTGACATGCTCTTCACAGTGTTCTCCTACAAGAAAAGGACAGAAAATGTAATCAGTGTTATTTTTGACATCTTGAGGAATCACGCTTGAGTATATTCTCAATATTTTTTTAAAAAAATTAAACCTCAGGAGCTACCTCTACTTCACTCTCTTTACACTACACATGCCCCAAATTTTGAAACTGGAAGCTGGATCACAAAATAATTGTATAAAAACAGAAACCAAATGGATGAAGTAGATGCATATAGGCTACAATACATTGTATACATAGCTTATGCTATGACTTTTTTTATAAAAAATACTAGGAAAAGTAGATTTTATGCATAATCAAGAACATTGAGGGAAAAAAGTTGCGGATTATCTTTAAACTACTTTCCACAGAATTAAATGTTATATTTTTTCTTATGTAAGTTTAACAATTATAATTTGATTTGATATATTTATTTGTTTTTGAAAACTATTATAGCTAAAGCTATTATTGAGAAATGCACAAAGGCCCCTGGTAGTGTGGAACTGCATGCATAAGGGAGCATTAATAATCGTTTGCTGATTTAGAAATGAGTATGGGGATATTTTTCCTGCAAAAAAACTTGAACAACAAAAAAAAAAAGACAAGGATTTTGATTACAAGGAGATGAAGTGCTACTAAATAACTAGACACATTCTTCTAGTCCAGGGATAGGCAACCTTGGCTCTTTTATGACTGTTCTAGTCCTATCAAATTCATTACTGGGTGGTAATTAATAATAATGACAAAGCACCTTTTAGTTTAAAGGTAAGTTCTAAATGTCTACTTCTAAGTCCACAAGACTTACAACTCTTACAATGTTGTAGCAGGCTATCTCCAACTGACCTATTAACCCCACTATTAAAATATAATATAATTACAATTCCATGCCATCTACCGTATATGCCGCCGTATTAGGCGACCCGGCGTATAAGACGACCCCGTCTTTATAGCCGGGCCGCATTCCTAGAACGTTGTCTTATACGCCAGAAACTACCAGTATTTCCGGCGTATAAGATGACTCGGCGTATAAGACGACCCCCGTCTTTGGCGCCGATTTCAGCGCTCGCGGAAGTCGTCTTATACGCCGGCATTTACGGTAGCTGCATTCAAGTCAACATTCAAATAGTGTAAGACTGTTTTTTTCTTCCAATTAAGGATCATGCATATTTTTCCAGATGTTGATACTGCATCACAATGTCCCTGCTGTGTTAGTAACTGTTATCTTTCTCCTAAGCTGCAGAAGGTCCCATTTGTCATAACTGTTTTCAATATACAAAATTGTGCCTACAGTGCCTTCAGAAATTAAATTTCATTTAAGGAAAAAGCAATAGTAGTGGCCTACGTTTCATTTTCTTTTCCTTCTCTGGAGGGGCCCTGGTTTCTCTTTTAACATTTAAAAACAAAAACCCATTATCTAATGCATCTTTTGATCAATGTTGAGCAGGAGTGATAAAGTTCATGCTCCAGCAAGTCTCTGAAAGTTTATATATGAATTATTTCCCAAAAAATTATACCAATTTGGTAAAATTTACTAATCTATCCTTGGAGTAGCTTTTTATCTTTAAACATTTTCATTTTGCAGGACCGTACAGTTGTTTTAAAAAACTACTATCTCTCTCTACTGATGAAAGATTAGGAAGTTAGTGAGACCCTGTTACAATTAAAAATAACAGAGCTCTATGTTTGAAACAATTTAACAGGCAAGATTATTAGCTCTGAACTTCGAATATTATAAAAATAAAAAGAGGACCCAACTTTCTTTATATGCCTATCAAATTGCTGTGTACCTGGAGCGAAGCTAGGGTTTCCACGTATTCTCTGATTTCTCTGCTCAAAAAACCTGAATATGGTATAGAAGAGCATCTCATCTTCAGTTTGCTTTGCTGCATCAAGGAATTTACGAGCAGAAATGCTGTCATGTCCACCAATTCCTCTGAGAAATCTCAAGGCAGCTAGTACTTGATGTTTAGACAACAAAACTTCTACTATTTCATCATTTGCTGTACACAGTCTCTGGAAGCACAAATGATGATAGTAAGTGGCTGCTGACCATACATAAGACTTCTTTCCTGTGGGCACCTTGCTTTATTTACTACAGTTATCAGTAACTTTATTGTTGCAACCATAAATTACAACATGTAGCATGCTATAAAATATAATAAAATAATAATTTCAAATAGGGTTGTTTAAAAAGAGATGGACAGCAAATAAATGTAATAAATAAAAATAAAAAGAGCATTGAATGTAAAAAGGTTACAGCAAAGTAAATCTACAACTAAGAACCTAAGCATTTCTGAGTTTAAATGAGAGCAGAGCAAAAGTAGCAGCTTGATTGCTGCAGGTGAAAATAAGAAAGTTCAATTTTTTGAGCCTTCAGCCCTTCAGTTTACCTATTATCAATAATTTGGCCCTGATCTCATTGTAAATGGGGCAGTGGAGGACATAATGGATAACATTCTTCACCTGACAACACCATAAGGACAGAAAATTGTTTAATAGAGAGCATACAAAATGACGTATGTGGATCACATGATCTGCAGGTGAAGGGATAGTAAAGCCCGTCTCAGCAATGCACTGGTTGCATTAACTAAATACTAGAGGAGATGCTATGTTTTTTTATGAATGTACTAAATGAAAATGGATGATTGTCCTTCAGTGGCATCTTTATTGGCATTCCTTTCTTTAATATTTTCTGTTTCAAGAGCCAAGTTCTCCCAAAGGTGGTAGAGAATACAGTTATAGGATATGTGACAAAAATTTGGTCCACTGATTCCCAAATATGTAATAGAAAAAACATAGTTTGATAAGATAGAATCTTTGAAGGCTTTTTAATTTCTTATAGTGCCCCAGCAATGCACAACATATTTGAATGGAGGTGGAAGGTAGCCTTACCTCTATTTTTAAATAGGCAATGAAGTTGCCCTGGGAGAAGCCCAAAATATTCCTTATGAAGTTCTCTGGATTAATTCCAATTGGGCAATAAGTAAATTTTACCTCTACCATAATTACCCATAATCAAAGAAAGAAAATGGCACATTTACAATTCCTCTGTCTACTTACCTTTAACATATCCAGGGAGAGTTGATGTGCTGGTGGGTAAATACTTTCAAGAGACAACAATAAGCAAGCCTAAAATAAGAAATAAATCAGTTATCTAGTATTTCACAATTTACTCTTAAACTAAAAGCAGCTTAGTAAATCATTCTTGCTCAGCAACAAAGCATATTAGGGCACAGTAGAAGATGATGTATTGATGTCATTATTTTTCAACCTCTCTATGGTGCAATGACATGATCTGGGGCTAAACAGGATAATCCTACATATTGCTGAGATTTTTGAGAAGGGATACAAGCAAAAATGGAAGCAATAAAAAGATTATGTAAGGTTACTCACCAAAGGCTTTGAATCACTGAGAACATGGTACTGTAGAAACTGATGAAGCATGTAGAATAAATTGTGCTGAACAAGGGTTTTGATTACCAATTCATAAAGAAAATGCTAAGAAGACAAGAAAACAGGGAAATTTCAATACTGAAACTATTCATAACTCAGCAAATGTATAAACATTTAGCTAAACCTCAATTTGAAAGAAAAATATAGTAGAAAGAGCATTTGAATGAAGTAGATCCAAAATAAATTAAGTCTTTTTAATGAAATGCATTTGCATGTGTACTACACTTTTATGAGCAGTAACATTTTATGACATCCAAAACTTCAAATTTGAAATGGGTAGTTCTAACAACTGAAGTTAGCTGAATAAATACATGCATAAATAAATACATAAATAAAATTTTAGAAAACTCCTGAATTACAATACATAAATAAAAATTTAATTGTTTAATTTCCATTACCTATTGACATGAAAGCAACATAGACATTTTATTAGTTACTCTCCTACCTGTACAATTAAATAAACATTGCTTATGCTTGCAAAATTGTACACATATGAAGAACTGGTGGCAAAGGATGAGGAAGTGTGTATTTCACTTATGCAAAAGTGGAAGTTTTAAATTTAATGACTGCCAAGAGTTATTTGAGGCAAAACCTATATGCATTAGGACTCACAGCTGAAAGACCAATTAAAAGTTATTTGCATTCCTTAAATTTTCACATAGTTCAGAAATTGTTCCTTGGTAGAAAATACAATCTACATTAAGCCTGATTCCATTCCTCAGTATATCCCCATGTATTCTTACATTATGTCAATTATTTGTATTCATTTCAATAATTTCAGGCTTAGTTTTGGAATGGGCACAATCTTGGCCATCTTAAGAAATGACTAGTCCTCTGGGAATGAATTAGAAAGAGCAACTGTCTTGGTTCATGCCTGGATCACTTTGGGGCTTTCAATACTATCAGACCTTTTTCTTCTGAATTTGTTGGCCTTAGAAACTACAGAACTGAAGTTCTTCCAATGCCTGCTGGATGAGCAATGTTAGATTGTCAGATTTCTGTTCCATCTCATCCTACACACATTTCAACAAGTACAGGAAACAGGGTGTCTATTCAGAGGTTTGAGCCAACTTATTATCAATATGAAAGGAATTCTCAGCAGGTGGATTTCTATTGTTTCCACAGAGGTTACAGCATTCTGAAACCATTGTCTGGAAATGGTTGGGAGTGAACTAAATTCAGGTAATTTGGATACATTATGATTATATAAATAGATAGCAAAATACCTCTGATATGCAACAGATTGCACTCTTCTTTGTAGCATCAAATGGGAGAATTCTCCTGGAGTTTGACATTAACAGATAAACCTCAAATGGCCTGGTGTAACCTTTTAGTATTAAGGTTGACAATCACCTCTCTGTTCTTACAGAGGTTTCTCTCTCATGCAGGGATCTTTGTACAGCTGCCTTTTGAAGAGTTTTCAAGGTTTCAACTAATACTGAACATATTGGATAGCTTTTAAAAAAAACTTAGCAAAAGCCATTTCAAATTATGACACTTTCAAGTACTTACCTGAACAGCTATCTGGAACTGGTTGAGGGAGCGAATATACTCCATTACAACAGCAATAGTGAACTTGTGGGGGGCCTCCTTATTAGAAAAGAATTGGAAAAATATCTTTGAAAATAAGTTTACAGAATTTGGATTTGATCTGTATTTAAATAATGATTTGGTGCTATTCAGAATTCAAATTTGCTTTAGCAAATTAGCTAGCTTATTATAAAACTTTTAATCATGTCAACTATGGTAATATGAACAGTGTCGTAATTAAAGCAGAATTCTCCTATTAACTGACCTTTTTTTCTGTAAAGATTGATAGAACATGAGTATACATGTCTGACTGATCAATAACTGCCTGCGTACGGACTGGGCGCTTTGGTGGTGGATTGCCTCTGCTCTGTCCAGTTTCTAATGCCTGCAAAAGAAGTATAGAACATTTTATTAAATCATGCATTTTAGTTGAAAGAGATCACTAAATAATAGATTTAAAAGTAATTTTGTACCTAAGGTTTAGAATATTGTTAAACCAGTGTAGATTAAGTAAGAATTGTGACCAAAAATATATACTGGTACTTCAAAGTGTTTTATTACATCATTATTAAAAATGTAATACATTTTGAAGTGCTTTTGCAATAATGAGACTTGCTATTAAACAGTTAATGCTTTGGGATACTGCAACTGAATGATAATAGTATAGCGAAGTATATTATTTTGACAACAAAGGGTGATGTAATCATTTCCAGCAGGGGTTTGTGAGGATGTTACTGGCAGAAGGAAATTTTTAATTTTATATATTATTACAATGCAAGAGAATTTGCTTCACAATCTTCCTTTATAATATAGCATTCTTTCACTTTAAACAGTGACATTGTTGAATGATAACAAAGCAGCCACTATGTAGAGGATGATAACCAGTAACAACAGATCAGTGGATTGTACCTGCCACATCCAAGAAAAAAAAAATATTTAAAAAGGCTCCTCTATGTGGACACCATTGACACTTTCACATTGGTACTAATATAGTGATCTAATTTAAAAAAGCTAGATAAATACCATATTTGTGATAAAAAGGAATTTGTGCTAATGAAAGAATATGTATAAGATAGTGTTCACAACTTGCCGTAGTATAAGCCTGTTCTGCTTCTAAGTATTTTTTATATTCATGATTGAGCTTGTCAAAAATAGTGGCAATTACACTCAACGAGCCTCCTTCTGGTTCATTTAACACTGCAATAGAACACACAAGGGACACGTAAAACAGGCATGTCAAACTCATGGCGTCATGTGACGTCGTGTGATGTATTGCGACCTTTCCCCCATTGCTGGCAATGGGGTGGGCGCGGTTTCGGTGTAACGCATCCGGCCTGAGGGCTGGCAGCTTGACATGAAATAAGGAAAGTCACAGAATGTAGCAATGGCAGAATGCAAACTTGATACTATGATAATACTTGTAGATAGGTTTTTATTCAAATTGCATATGGCATATTATTTCATATCCCCAAAAATACTCTTAGCAAATATTATACTATATTACAAAGTATGCTATATTCTAATTATTAACAGAATACTATACTTTGTACAGAAACATTATAGTATGTCAGAGGGCTTTTTTAAAAATGGCAATGAAATTTTTGATTCATAGTAGCTTCCTCAAATTGAAGCAGAAGCTTACTTTGTGAACACACAGAAAGAATAACCATCTTGCAGTCTTTTCGCTGCAGAAGGAAGTCCATTAGCTTTCCCTTGTCTGGCAAAAGATTTACTGTAGGTTCAAGTTTCATTTGCAGATTCCAGAGATAACCTACAATAAAAAAAGAAGAGTACATTCCTGTCATAACTGATCTACTGTACCACAATAAGCTTCACTTCAAGAGAGAGAGATTTAACGGATTGAGGTTTCTAGGAAATGAAGTATTTTACCTGAAGTCTTTCATCACCACTTTCTGATAATAAGCAGATAATAAGCAGATAAGAAACACTTTGGATTTCAACTCCTATCAATTCTATCTGGCATAGCCAATAGCAAAGAAAGGGATTATCAAAGCTATGGTCTGAAATATAACATTATTTAACATCAGGTATCTAATTAGTATATTTTATGCAGCAGCGTATTTAATACTTCATAATATAAAACCACAAACATTCCAATGCTCTGATTTAAAAAAATGAATGTTGAAAGTTTCATACCTTCACTTGCGCTAATGATAATATCAGGCTGAAAGACAATCCAGGATGATGAATCTAAATGTTAAGCAAAATTCTTACCAACTTGCAATGGGTTTTGCCTTAGTAAAATTTACAATGTTTATGCAACTAGTCACTTTGAGTAACAGTTCAAAGAGGCACACAACTTTAAGCACATGATGATCCCCAGCAAAATATCTGTCAAACTTTTTTATGCCAAAGAAGCAGTAAGATATGGTTTAAGGGTCTGCTTTTTAAAAAGAAAGAAAACAACAATTCATCAAGTGTTAAATTTCTCAAATACATAGAAGTCATTACCTGGAAAGAAGCTACTAGTGCCAAAGCCTCTTAGAAGAACATTGAAAGTGAAAAATTGCATATAAACTTAATTTGCAAAGTTTTCTATATACTCATCAATATGCTTCTGGGAGCAGTTTAAAGACTTAGCAAAGACCTGGTAAATTAGTCTTCACTCCTCTTTATTTTTGAAAACGAATCACACTAAATGCAAATAAATTTCAAAATAAAGCTCAATAGGATTTTACAGGCTGCAAAACTACACAATAAGCTCTCATAGTAACAGATTGGTGGGAAGGGTGTATCCATTAACGCAGAACATCTGTTAAATCTGAACAGAATTACAAACATCTGTGCTATGCGCACTTTAAAATACTGTATCTTAAATGACAATCCAATGCAAAAAGTACATTTTGTTATATCTAAACTCTACCATTCAGGACAGCACTGAATTATTTCTGTATTATTTATTTCTACTCCTCTCAAAAATAAAAAAGCTTCATGTTAACCACACATACTCACTTGTGCTCCTTTCAGATATTAAAACAAATATGTTGCCATAGAACAAATAAGATGTATGCTTTTTATTTCAAGGATACAGAGTTTACAGGGAACTGGAAACTGATTTGTTACAGAAGCTGGACCTGCAAATAAGAAAAAGGTGCGATTTATATGGACTAGAAAGGAAATTATTTGTTATGTTTGTCAGAAATAACTCCTTTTACAACAAACTGTGTACTCTGAATGCTAAACCTAAAGTCCTTAGCCCACAGGTTAGTGTCATATCTAAAGCAGAAAGTAAGACACAACCGAAAGCTAACTTTCCAAAAGTTTAATATTTAATTCTTTTAAAATATTACTTACAGCTTATGAATTATATTCAATGCAAATTCAACCTTCATAAATGTTATACTCAATGAATACAGATTGTTTTACAAGATGTAACATCTTTCTTCAATGCAAATATTTCTGTTTTCGGATTCTAGCACTTTTTCCAGGAAACAACTACTATAATTGTCAGGAAGACAAATAGTTCATTTCTTAATTAATTGAGTCATACTAATTTGGAGGTCCGAAAGGAATCCAGAAAAAGACTCATAACAAAAATAAAGCACCTATTTCCCAATCTTTGGAGAATACCATGACACAAATGGTAGATTAAAAATGGTTTAGCTTCTATGCAAATTTAAGGTTTACCCACTGCTTAGGTATGCACTTGGGAAGATTTCACAATTTCACAAAGTTCTACAGTACTTTGAAGGCAAAGATGTATTTGGTGCATGATCAAAATATCAATTTTCAAAACAGGGTAGCAACCTTCAGTCTGCTTAAAGCAACTGAGTCTTTTCCTGGGATGATTGTCCCCTGAACTGAAACACCATACTTGACTACAGGAGCTACAACCAGATGCTATGCATACAAAGTACCATTTTATCTTCAGAACCAAACTTCTGTACAAAATTCATTTCTATTTATTTTCCAAACCTCTAAACTTAAATGTCTTTTTTAAAAAAGAACATGGTCCATGATCAAATAATATAAGAACAGCTATGATAGGCCATAACTTCAGGTTTTTTTATCCCAAGACCGGAATAATAGATGAAATATTGCTCATTTCTGTTTATCGTTCTACATTTAGTAAATACAATGAATGTATTACACAAAAAAATACACTCAAATGAAATATTAAGACTACCGGAACATAACTTTTTTATATATATTTTATTAATTTTCCAATTTACATTTAAGTATTTAAAAAGCAACATAGTGGCTGGATTAATCAATAGTTCAATAACAAAATCTTTAGTACAAATCTCAAGTTACAACATCAAATATTTCTTCTCTTTTTCCCTTAACATATTTAAGGTAATATAGTATTTAAGCTAATATAGTTCTTTTATTATATCAACTCAGTAAAAACATCATTATTACATTTATCAATAAATTTTAGCTTGTACGTATCTTAATTATTTTTTACATTCAATCTTCATAAACAATCCATATCCTGTTATTAAATTTTTTCCCAATTTTTAGTTTCCCATCAATATTCCAATTTAACCTTTGATATTTATAATTTTTAGGCTTTAGGTAACCAAGATTTCCCTTATCTCAGTTCATAACAGAATCTAATATCCAAAATACACATTTTATCTATTTGAATATAATCTTGTTCTATTTCCTAAAAGTTAGCTATTTCCCACGATATTAAATCATCTACTTAATAATACAATATCCCCTTTAATAAATCAAAACCATTATATATATTACCTGGGTTAATCAATAAATCAAACATATTCATAATAATTATTATTTTTTCTTTTGGGTCTAATTTTTAAATATTAAACAGATAAAATCCTTATTTTCAACTAATTTCCAAATATTTTAAATCTAATGATCAGAATTCCCCTTATCTCAACTTCTCCCTTTAACCCTCTAATTAATAATATGAAATCCCCTCTAATACATCAAAACCCCAATTTTCTTCAGCCTTATTCTGGCTTTCTTCCTTTGCCAACAAGGCTTCCATATCAGTGCTTTTAGATCGTCGAATAGATCTACCTCTATTATTATATATGTTATTTGAAATAAAGGAGACAATTTAATTGCCAATTTTTTGGAAGGACTAGCCCATTTTGTATTCATAAAGTTGTCTCCCTATTATTCCAATTCCCCATGATTGCCCTGATATATTTATCTTCCATTCAATCTGTTCTTCTTTCTCAAATTTCTTCTGATTTATATAGAAAGTCTTTTCCATTTTCAGTATTGTCATTCCCTTTTCTGGATTTTCCATTAACTGTATATGTTGGTCAACTGAATCTTAATATTTGATTGTTCCACTCCTTCTGTTATCTTCTGCGTTTTTAGTTCTTTGGTTGTAGTCAAAGTTTGGGTTTGTGTATCTAAACTGGCGTCTTGATCTTTTATGTTAGATCTTATTTTATCCCAAGCTGAAAGAATGGTTTCATGTATTGCTTTCAACATGGAAAGGATCTTTTCCTGGTCTTCATCCATCTCTTTCACATGTTTATAAATAGCCTTTATACTAGAAATCGTTTGTCAAGCAAGATTTTAAAGTCCAAGATATTTCATCATCTCATATAGTAACCAATATTCCTCAACTAAAGAGATAGGAAGGCAATTCCCCACATATAGCTCTGCCAGGCAGTAAAGGTTTATATTCATCATTCAAGTAGGCCAGTTATGCCACCCAGCTCTTCTCTTACAGCTGAGTTTCTCACAGGTGTGCCAAGGTCGGAAGAATCCTATTTAAAGTCTGGGCTTCGAGCCAAGTCTCTTTTAGGAAATAACAAGTTGTAATACCAAACTTCGCCACAAGATGTGACCAATGCCGTTTAAGGTTTTTTAAATCCAAAATTTTTATAATTCTTTTTCCACTTTTATTTCTTTTTTGTAGATAAAAGCAAAAGTCTCCAATAAAGTTGTTCTTTTAGTGCTTTAATTCCCCTGGTAGTCAGTCACCACTATTCTTAGAGGGTGGGATAGAAATTCCCTTCCCTCTCTCCTCACAGGGGGAAAGATACTTCAGCAGCTTTTACAGGAAAAAAAAGTACTTAGGGTAAAGAGAAGATCGGATCTCACCCAGTTTCATCCGCGCTGCTTTTGAAGTGCTTGGTGGTAAGTTTGACTTTGGCTGTCTGCAGCCTAATGATGGGCCATATTACTATGGCCAGTCTTTCCTCTGCTGGTTTGGAGAGCTGCCCCGGATTAAACGGAAGGATCCCCTACTTGCTCATTGACTCTACAGGATGACTTTTGACCCTTTCCATGGTCCCCCAGCAGAGTGAAACCAAACGCAGAAGGCGGAGCTCGCCTTCCAGTGTCCGCAGTAGCCGCAATGGCAAACCAGAAGTCAAATATAACTTTTAATTAATAAAAAATCTAGCAATTCTATCTTCATATCTACAGATATATGCAGTATTTACATTTTCAAGGCAATATAAAAAATGCAATTCTGTACCTGCCACAGGAATCTGATATGGTTGTATGGATCGAGGTGGAAGTATAAGCTGGTGCAGTATAATCGTACCATCAAATTCCCCCTTTAATTTGATGTCAAATATAATCGAAGTCTAAAAGAACATCAAAAATCTTTTTATGGTATATGTTCAAGCAAAATTGCATCCATACAGAAAACAACAAAATGATGGGTATAATCATGATGATTCTTTTTATTCTGTTTGGCATAATAGTAAGAATTAAGATCCTATCCTAAAACGAATTCCAATTCCAATATAAATATATATGGAGAATATTCTTCTGTTTATGTTCCCTCTATTCCTGCACATTTCTCAAATCTTTAACCCTATAGAAAAGCCATGGCAAATATGACAGAAAAAAACTTTCTGCCAACTGTATTTGTTTAAGTAAACCAAATCTGAGTTGCATCCAGTGATGTTATTTTATTTATTTATTACAATAATACAGTCCTTCTCTATGAACACCTGAATATTAACTCTATATCTTAAAAGACCAAAATAGTTATTTCATTCCAACATTATTTATTTAATCAAGTTACATGGTTGCCCATCTTGTTAATGCAACTCTGGGCAATTAAAACATATTGAAAGTATAAAAAAGAATATTACTGGGGGGGGGAACCAACAATCTTCAACCAAGGATGAACCCAACCAAGGATTAACAGAAAGAAATCTTTTAACAGACTATAATCTCATAATCTTCAGGCCCTAGAGCATATCCCAGTATTTAATGCTTTACAAAAGGGAGCAGAGTTTGAGCCAATTTGATATTTAAGGTTATGGTATTCTAGAGGCAGACACTAAGCCAGAAAAGGCATACCTCTGAAGTCCCATAGGGTGACAATTTAATTGAAGGGACCCAGAACATGCTCCTCCTGTTGAACATAATGGGACAACTGAAAACAACAGGGAGATGAAGTCTCTAAATAACCCAGCTCCATTTCATGGAGGGCTTTATAGATAATAATCAACATCCTGAATTTCATGTGGAAGCACACTGGAGCCAGTGCAGCTCATAGAAGTGTAACATGAGTGCACTGAGATGTGCATGTAACTGCCCGTGCTTCATGGTTCAGGAAGGGGTTCAACTGATGCACAAATTGAAGATATGCAAAAAACTTCCTGGCCATGGCTGCAACCTACTCTTTGAGCAGGAGTCGTGAGTCTGGGAGGACCCCCAAATTGCACAACATTTCTGTTTAGGGTAGTGAAACCCACCCAAGAAAAAAAAAAAAGAAAGAAAGAAAAAAAAAACCTCCTGGATCCAGTGAGCCCTAAATCAGACAGCTACTCAGTCTTGTCAGGGCTTGCTTGGATGCCACTTTTCCAAATCCTACACAATTGTCATATTAACATATCTTCAACTTTAATAAATCAGTATAGTAATTTCCTGTTTCACAACAGTTGTCTTGAATGGTTTGTTTACAACTGTGTTTCCCCCAAAATAAGACCCGGTCATTTTTTATTTTTTTTTGCCAAAAAATACACAGAGTATGTGTCTTTAAGAAAAGAATTGCCCCTTCTCTTACCCTGGTACTTTCCAAATGTATTTTAAGCAAAACTATGCAAAAGAATCTAAAACAGATGACTTGAGCTACCAAAAATATAATGCAGAGAAAAAGTAGTACCTCAGTGTCCTGATGATGAACTACTACTAAATTATCCACAACATTCAGTGCAAATTTCCCAGTTCTATATAACTTCAATATATGTAATTTTTTACAGGAGCCTTCCCTGTAGTAGCATTAATTGGGAAAGAAAAAGAATGTTAATCAGCAACCTTAGTAGTCACTTTTTAGTAGTTCTGTTATGAAAGCTGAAAAGAATAAGAACCAACAAATGTACCTTGGCAAATGATAAAGAACTACCTCAGCTCCAGTACTGTTTGAAGTCCTTGAGTGGTGTCTCAAGTAAAGAACATAAAGTTGCCCATATCTAAAGAAACATAATACATTTTTAACTTCTGAGCAGATAACATTTATATAATCCCATCATGCTATTTTCTTTCAGGACAAGCTATTTTGGCAGAATGCAATGGAATAATAAGTAGTGTAAGAAACTAAAGGCATTTCTTGTGAATGTATTGTGCTACCTGATAAATTCAGATGCTCAGATATCACAAATAAACCACCGAGATGGGGGACAGATGTCTTTTCCTCACATACAAAGAGCTACCCCAAGTCCTCCCTTTGTTAAAGAAAGGAATTGACTACTTTAAACAAAAGAAAATAGAAAAAGGGGCAAATGCTGTTAAACAGAAGCTGGAAACAAATAAGATTTTATATTTCTCCAGAGCTTCCTATTGTAACGCCAGGGAACAAATGGAAATCTAGATAAAAGGAAGTAATTGTGAGCTTCAAAAAAACCTGCTTTGTTAAACTAGTAATTAAGGTGCTAGCCTAGAAATGATGAGACTGTGAGTTCTAGTCCCACCTTGGGCATGAATGCTGGCTGGGTGACTTTAGACTATTCTGAATGTACACACCCTTTGTTTAAATGCTATTAAAGATATTAGACCAAAAAAAATTCTCTTAGTTCCTTGGGGACAATTCATTGTCACTTTTTTATATTATTTTTTCCATCAATTTTTCATCTCTCTTTTATGTAGTTCTTACATGGAAGTGTATCACACATAAATTATAAGTGCTGTGGAAACTGACAATGGAAGAAAAAAAAGCTTTTCTTAGATCATAGTTAGAAAAGGGAGCTGATACCTGATTTTAATGGGAGATCATTAAAAGTTCCCATTCAAGCAACAGAAAAAACAAATGGGACATAAATCTATGACACTAAGAAACTTCAAAAATAACCATCAGTTGAGCCTAATCTGTTTCAAGGTGAAAGAAAACTGACAGAAGCTAATGGATACTATTTTTATAAACAGAATTTTGACACATATTAGTACTCTCTCTTGTGTGTGTTTGTGCATCTTGAGTCAGTCTCAACTCCTGGAGATTACATGGAAAAGTCCATGCAGTTTTTCTGGCAACATTTTCCAACTGGAAACTATTCAGAAAATGGAAAAGATGCACTCTTTTAAGAGTTAGAATGGAATGTTTTTCTTCTCCATCTCCTCCCGAAGTACTAAAGAGGAACAGAAAAAAGAGTTGGCTCCTTCCTCACTTTAGAAGCCATCTTCTTTTCTCTGCCCAATGTAGACTGCATGTGTTTCTCTTGATGATTGGCCTTGCCTTCATATTAGAGCTAAAAGAGAATGACTGGCCCAAAATGGAATCCAGCTTCCATTGTTAAGGCAAGACTAAAATTCAGGATTCCCTACTTTTAAATGGACACCTTCACTGTGAGATCAAAATGGCTCTCTTGCCTGTTAAATAATTCATAAGAAAATTAAAAAGCATTTTATATATTTTTTCTGAATAAATTATAGATGGATGTATTTCATCTTTTCAAAATGATATTCTGTTAACATAGGCTATTCTTACAAATAATTTCTATGATTTTTAAAGCAGTTTTTTTTTTAAAAAAAAAATCCACGTTATAAGATGCTGGATTGGGAATTTTAGTTTTGTTTCCTTCTTTTCCCATTTCTTTTCCACTCTATTCAAGTTATTTGAGTAAAAAGTGACTTCAAAGGCAGTCCATTTCTGCTAACCAAGAAAATGTTTATGTCTTTAGTAATAAGACAATCTATTTCTCAGAAAAAAAGGAAAATAAAGCAGCCTGGGGAGGGGGGGAAGGACCACAATAATATACTTACATTGTAGTCAAAGCAATATCTCTTTCAGAAAGGCTGAGCTTTGAGGACTTTGGTGCTGTAGGTAATTCAATTTCGAACTTTGACAGCTTTGACATAGCTCCACCCTATGTGAAAAGTATTTTCAGTACTGCATTTAATTCTATATAATTATTTCACACTTCATTGTATTTCTTACCATTGTATAACATGTTCCAGCAAAATATAATGTAAAAAAAAGCCACAATTTTTGTTTTGTTTTATTTGCAGTGTTTTAGTTTGCATACGGTTTAACCCATCTAAAAATCAAATGTTATAATTTTTTTTCCTAATGCAACATTTGTGAAACTAATTTGCAGCTGGGTATATGAAATAGTATATTTACTTAAAATATTTATTTTAGACTACAACAATTTGAAATGTATTTCTTATATATTAAACATAAATACCTTTAATAAATCTTGGGGCAACTGTGCAAAGTAACCATGGAAAACTGCACTGAATGCAGTAATGTTATTTTACCTTGAAATAGAATGGCTGAAGAACATTTCCAAGTACTGTTGTTGACAACAAAATGACAGAGCTCTCAGGACAGTACATAAACCAGTTTACATTAATATTCTGACTCTTCAAAAGTTTTAAAGTTCGTTTCTCTGGTAATACCTGAAGATATAAAGTAAAGTTTATAATCAGAATCAATATACTAAATAGTTTCAAACAGCTTACATAGTTTACAACTGCTAAAATCAAATAATTTATTTCAAAAAAAAAAAACCCTTCTGATTTTGAAATTTGCTGCCATGGGTGATTCCCTAGTTGATTGCAAATGTAAACAATCAACACTTTTACTTTTGTAAAGGTTGCTGATTTGGACTATTGCTTTTAGAAACAATACAGCTAGAAAAAGTAGCAGAGAAAAATTATTTTTAAGTGACCTCTAAGCTCTTCATGGACTTCCTCCCGTTATCAGTCAGAACTGAGCCTGAATCTGCTGAGGAAAATGGAAAGTCAAGGGAGGGGTGTCTGTGGCTTCAGAGGAATGTGGGGAAGAGCAGGCCGAGGCAGGCCAGGGCCTTTCAGGATTGGGACAGGATGAACATGAGAGACAGAGCTCAGGTGATGAGCAAGGGCCACCCCCTCCTGATCCTAGAGCACGGAGAGTGGAGTGGAGAGAAGGAGGGAATAACGCAGGCAGGTTCAACTACTTGGGAGGAGAGCGCCCTGCTCCTCTCCACAAGGGCACACTTGGAGACTGAGACTTAAGGAGACGCTATGGGGAGGGGCATTTGTCGGGAACAAACGCTGAATGCTTGGAGTTTTGTGTATCGTTGCTGATCTTGGAAACAATTCTCTGATCTTGTTCTGTGTTGTGATTTCTGCTTGGAAACCCTGAAACTCTGACCACTGGACTTGCTGACAAACTTGATTTGGTGTTCAAAGACTTCGGATTGAATTTTGGCTTCTCTTCTGAAATTGCTCAGGCAAGCTTGTATTTCCAGACTCCTTACATTTTGGATGTATGTTTTTTTCCTTGTTATCTACATGGCCTTAAGTAAATTACTCTTCTAATCTAACTGTGTGTGAGTCTAAACCTGAAAGAGGAAGGCTTGTTCCATACACACACTTTCCCTGCCCGAAGAGTTAAAAACCTGTAAAACTACTTGCAGCCAGAGGCTGATGAAGGTGTGTGTGTCTTACTTTGTTCTGCGGCTTGCCAGAAACGTGGGAGCATTTGGGGAAAATTGGAGCATATAAAGGGCGGTTTGAACTGCTCCCACGTTTCTGGCAAGCCGCAGAAAAAAGTAAGACACACACACCTTATTGTTATGTGCCATTCCTGTCCAGTACACTTCAATCACTAATTTAGTCATCTTTATTATTTTCTTCTAGTTTTTTACTTGCACATTGATACAATGTAAATGTGATGACCCAGGACACGGCACAGAGGCAAAACAATCCAGTGTACTGGACAGAAATGGCACCTAACAATAAGAGTTGTGCAAACTACAAAGGGCTGCTTCACTTCTGCAGGCTGAAACAAAACACAACCCTCTCACTTCTAAGAGTGAACCAAAGTGATCCATTGTTTGCCTGGTTCCCTTCTGCAGACTCTCTTAGCCTCCTTCCAGAACTTGAACTGTAAGAAAAGGCTGACAGGAATGTTCACCCACATCACTGACTGTAGTGTTTCCAGGCTAGCTAATTTCAATTAAAGGTGGTCCTTTGGAGTCCTCTCAATATGTGCTATAAGTCTTTCAGGATGGACAGTATTGGCCAGCACTGTAAATAATCCCATTACGTATGCTAACTGCTAACTAAGAGCCGAGGTGGCGCAGCAGTTAGAGTGCAGTACTGCAGGACACTTTAGCTGATTGTATTCAGCAGGTCAGCGGTTCAAATCTCACCGGCTCAAGGTTGACTCAGCCTTCCATCCTTCTGGGGTAAGTAAAATGAGGACCCAGATTGTTGGGGGCAATGTAAATATATATATACATTGCTTACTGGTGTACACCGCTTAGAGAGTGCTTGCACTTAAAGCAGTATATAAGTGTCATAAATAAATAAATAAATAACTGCTAAATGCTAACTGCAGACAGTTGAAATGTGTTCTGTCTGTGCTGACAATCCTGCAGTATTTGAAAAGATGGTCACCATGGAACACACATACTGGCACACATATAAGGAACGGTTGCTGGAATTGTCTAGTTTAATGAAGAGAAGGACGAGGACGAAGAGAAGGATATGATAGCAGTGTTCCAATATCTCAGGGGCTGCCACAAAGAAGAGGGAGCCAAGCTATTCTCCAAAGCACCTGAAAGCAGGACAAGAAGCAATGGATGGAAACTAATCAAGGAGAGAAGCAATCTAGAACTAAGGAGAAACTTCCTGACAGTTAGAACAATTAACCAGTGGAACAACCTGCCTCCAGAAGTGGCAAATGCTCCAATACTGGAAGTTTTTAAGAAGAAACTGGACAGCCATTTGTCCAAAATGGTGTAGTGTTTCCTGCCTGAGCAGGGTGTTGGACTAGACGACCTTCAAGGTCCCTTCCAACATTATTATTATTATTATTATTATTATTATTATTATTATTATTATTAATAATCATCATCATCATCATCATCATCATCCAGGCTGGGCAACTTCAATACATGCTGCAAAGAATCTTGCAGCTTTCCAGCACAGTGGTGAGCGAAAACATTAAAAAGAACCTAGAGAAGTTGCTTTAACACCATCAAAACTGCTTGTTTGAGGAAATCAGGTCCCCTCTTTGCTTTAGTAATGCAAATCTAAATTTGCATAATTCTACTAATGGCTACTATTTAATATACTACTAGACAATTTGTGACCCGTTCAGTCAGGTGAGCAAATCAGGGAGAATGGGAGCAACTCCCAACTTCCTGTTGACTTCCCCTTTGAGTTACCTTGTGGGAAGTTGTTATGGAGCATTGAAAACCTTCCTTCCTTCCCTCCCTCCCTCCCTTCTCTACCCCTACCTTCCTCTGCAGGCAGGTGAATGGTTGCTCCAGGTCGGGGAGCGAGTAGGTGCATAATTGGCAGTTGCAGAGCAAATGCAGAGAGGCTGGGAAGGTTGCACAGGTGGTGGTGGGGGAGATACCTGAGCAACTTCCCTGCCAGCTTCTTGATTTCCAACTTTCCCTATCACCTTCCCAGAACCAAAAGCTTTGCTAGTGGCAGTCACGATGGACTTTACAGTTCCTGCTGGCCTTATGGGAAGCTGTCATGGAACACTGGAGATGAAGATCACGTGACCACAGCTGGCTATGGCAGCCCAGCAGCAACTTGAAGCAGCAACAATTTCCCCAAATTTCACACCCACAGGAGTCATGGATCCCAACATTCTGTAAGTTAGCCCATTACACTGGTTTCATAATTGTTGTGCTATACCTTCCAATTTCACCCAATTGAAGGTCAAACACTCAAACAGATATGAATTTTAGTAGTAAAGGGATATTTTGTGTAATACAGCAAATATCTTATATGTCTAATTTTTTGCAGTATCAATGACTTTGTATTACTAAAATATTACTTAGCTAAAAAGGTTCATTTTCAGATTACACTATCTTCCTTGAAAAAACTGAAGCTATTTCTAGTAGATATATGAGAAGTTAATTGAAATTAAACTTAGATTTCACAAGACCAAAACAAAAATATCTTACCTACAATGAACTATAAAACCATTTTATCCTTTAAGATGACTCAATGCCATAAAATAAGGTAGCAGACTTTTTTAAAAAGTATGTATATTTTTACTTACTTGGTAAAACTCAATCCCCTGATCTGTTACAAAAACGATTTCTGCAGAGCCTGTCCAACAGAATCCTAAAATACTCGCATTCTTGATCTTTAATAAAAAACAGTGTTTAACTGAAATAGGCAATTACACATACACTGTCATATAAAGTAAAATCAGTTTATATATGTCCTTTTAAAATCTATTCTACTTTTCCTTTTAAATATTTAAAAAGCAGCCCAACAAATTTTAAGTATGCCCTGCCTCAGTTTGCTATATAGCAAATCTCTGGCAAATACAGTCAAGACAATATTTGTAGATCTTGTCCAAGTGGATACATAAATATAAAAAAAAAAATCCTGTAGAGGTTTTTATATACCAACATAAGCAGCTTCAATGGTTTTGTAGCATATTAGCACCCAAAGAAGCACTTTTGGAACAAGTAAACAAAGAAGCACTTTTGGAACAAGTAAATATATTTTGGACATTCTTCAAAAGCTTAGTTATAGATTTTTACACCAGATGCAGCTTCTAGGCCAATTCCCAAAGCAGCCCCAAGAAAAACATATTATAACTACCCAGTTTTAAGCTTATGAGTGCATAAGGCACTCTGTTAGCAGTTGATTAACTATGGGTAGAAGGATTTTAATTCTGGTAGCTAAGCAGTATTATTACTCCTCTAACAACATGGACAAGCTTTTTCCCCCCACTATATATATTTATGCTTGCAAAACTTAAGTAACCATTCCTAATGCCATTTTGTTTCAGGCTAGCACACTGACTGGGAGGAAGGGAACCTAACATTTGAAGCATTTTAATGATTTGTAGTTACAACTTTTCAGAATACTAAGATAATGGTATTGTAGATGTTGCACTATTCAAATATTGAATGCTTCAATATGAAGTTTAGTATTTTATTACTTGTACTGTACCTTGCATTCTTGAGTGTATTCTAATTGTGGACAGTCTGGAATGAAGTTCAGGAAATCCTGGAATGACATGAAAAACAGAAGCAATTAAAAATATTTGAAGACTCAACCTGTGCAGAGATAGGCATAACTAACATGTGGATTTTCATTAGTTTGAGTGTATGAGTCTGCAAAATGTCAGACTTTATTTATTTACTCTAAAGAATGATACACAGACATCTATAAACATATTTTCTGCTTCAATATTTCCATCTCATTTTCCTCAACTATCTTTGCACTATAATACAAATGGAATAGAAAGGACGAAAGTTTACATAAGTAAAAAGGTAATGATCAAAATAGATGAGAAAATACATTTAATAAAATGTAACATAATTCAAAGATGCAAATCTAAATAAATTGAAAGCTTTTCAAATAGTTTTCATAAAACTCACTACCAATTCCTGACTCCATTTGCAGTAGTTTGTATAATTCTGCCTCTGGAAAGGAGACCCTACAAACTGAATCTAGCATTGGTAAGGACTAGATACATGATCAGAAGTATTCCCACATATTTCTAATATGTTGTATTCCTTTGTGAATTGGCTCCAAATAAGTTTATAATTACTATTAGCTATAGTCAGATCATTGCCTACATAAATTAAGTTTATCTCATCTACCTTTTTTCTAGCTATTTCTAATTCTAGTTAACATTATTATGTTATATATTCCTTTCTCAAACAATCACATCTCAGAGCACTATGCACATACAGTAATAAAAATATGAACAAATATAATGGGGTTAAGGAAACAAAAACAGAGCCCAACCATCTAACATAATTTATTTAATAATAAGCAAATGATAAGTAGTATATTGTGTTTTCATTTTTTTTAAACTTCTTTCCATTTTAAGAAAGATATTTCTTACCACATTCTTCAATGTTCTCTGAACAGCCAGTATCTTATTGCCCAAAGAAAACTTGATACACTTCACTTCTCCTTTGTCTTCCATTCTATAAACATAGAATTCATTTCTGTATTTTAGATACAGGACATGTCTTGGATTAATTTCTACAGTATCTCAGCAACAGCTATGCTGGCCTGGACTGGTAGAAATTAGTTTAAATTATCTGAAGGTACTTTTTAAAATATTAATTGTAATAGTTTTGAAGTTTAATAAATTAAACAAGGGGAGGAATGATTGCTAATCCCTAATATTAAAGGTTCATTCCAAAGGAAGTGGTTACTAGACAACCCGTGCCTTCTTGGGTCATCATTTTGGAGATATTTCTTTGCCTAAACAGAGAAAACAGAACCAAACAGAATCACTACAAAAGAGCCGAAGGAGTAGAAGTGACTTCTGACTTCCTGATTATCTTCCCCATTGAGTTTCCTTGTGTAAACTGGCAGGGAACATCAGAAACCTTCCTTCCTTCTTTACCTTCCTGGTTTTATCTTCCCTTCCCTCCTTCCCTAGAATTCCAATTGGCTTCCCCATTTACTTTGCTTGTGAGAAGCTTATGGGGAGAAAGTCAACAGGGAAACCAGCAAGAAGTTGCAAGTCCAATGCCAAAAGAAAGAGAAGTGGCTTCTACCCGGTGGGGAAGGGAGCAAGGGGTTGTATGTGGTGCTGGACAGAAATGTTATGTGGCGTGCACGAGAGTGGTGCAATATGGGTTGGGAAGAATGTGTGGATATGCACCAGAGATGCTGCACAGGTCAGGGAGGGCTCATGGGGGGAAGCATAGCTCAGAAAGGGTGCTCAAAGTGTATGAGAGGTGCTATACAAGAGAGCAGGGCAGGTGGGCAGGCAGTGTGGATAAAGGGTGCTTCGGGGTCATGGAAATGTGTAAGAGATGCCCTGCATGTCAAGTAAGGTATGGGGAAGTGAAGTAAATTATCTTGCTTTTGAATAGATTTTAGATAATTATTAATAGTATTAATGGTATTATTATTTTTGTCTTAATTTGTTAATATTTGTTTTGAGAAGGAGTTAAAGTGTATTATGGTTTTGATTGATAGCTTAGTTGGTTTATGTTAGCTAGACTATGTTTGTTTATTTGTTACCCTGTAATCAGCTCTGGGAAATGGGGCAGGGGGGAGGGGATGGGTGGGTTTATATTATAATTTGTAAAACTTTTAATAAAAAAAAAAGAAGAAGAAGAAGAATGCATAGGGGTCAGAGTTGGATGAGGGGACACGCCAGTCAGGGATTATCCAAGGGAGATGGTAATGAAGATGTGTGGGTATGCTGAAGAGATGCCACATGAGTTAGGGAAGGCACATGGGCAGCTCAGGAAGGGTGCATGGAGGTGCATAAGAGGTGCTGCATGTGTCGAGGGAAGGCATGAGAGGGTGGTGTGGGCCGGGAAGGTTGCACGGTGGTTCTTTTCTTTTCTCTGTTCTTTTCTCCCTTTCTTTTCCCTTCCCTTTTCAGGAGGCATAAGGTAAGTGACTGCTGCTGAGTGAGGGAGAGAGACTGGCTAAGAAGCTGCCATGAAACACTAAAAATGGAGATCACATGACCCCAAATTTTATTTCCTCAGTATTTCCTCAGCATTGATTCAAGAGTCCTCAGGACTCTATAAGTTGGTTCAAAAATTGTTGCTCTATGACAGTGGTGGCGAACCTATGGCACGGGTGCCAGAGGCGGCACTCAGAGCCCTCTCTGTGGGCACGTGCGCCATCGCCCCAGTCCTAGGCCTTCAGCTGGGTTTTATAAAACCTTTTCGCTTTAGGTCTCCACCGCCGTGTGCAAAAAAAAAAAAAAGTTCAATCAATCAATTTTAACTTCTCACAGGGAAAAAAAAGATCTTGCAAAGTTGGAATTGATTGAACTTTTTAGTCCCACCCAGTCTGCCATTACCACCGCAGGCATGCCCAGCCAATGGGCCACACCCACCCAGCATAAGTGGGTTTTGAATTGCAGTTTGGGCACTCAGTCTCTAAAAGGTTCGCCATCACTGCTCTATGATGTATCGTTTCCCCCAGTTAAAAGTCACAAGAGCTTTCATAATATCTAGACAGCACTGTTACATTAGTTATTTCAAAAGCCAAAAACAAGAGATAACATGTGGGGAAAAATATTATGTTGCAAAATGTCAATATGTTGCAGCATATGCTATAGCATAAAGTGCAAGACTCTCTGATTATGTTTCTCTGTGTTTAGCTATACTGCATTCCCATGAGCTTTACAAAGAGGATGAACAATTCCACATTGTGGAATGAAATGAGGATGATATTATATTTATTTGAATAGTATCCCACAATTGCAATGACCTCACTTTTCTATAGGAATAAATGATAGCTGCTAAAATATCTGGGACAAACTGAAAGGATGCATTTGTAGGGTCTGAGAAGGCTAAGTATTCAACACCCATTTGATGTTATTTTGAAATATTATTTCAAATTGAAGATTTCACAAGGGGAAAAATAGGAGAAATGTTTGCATATATAATTTTTCAAAATTAAATCAACCTTTCCATTCTTATTACCTAGAAACGTAGTTATGATCAAATTCCTTTATGCACCAGCTTAAAAAGTAATTTAGTAAAAAGCAATGTGAGAAAAATATGTGATAATTATGTATGGGATTCAGCTTTTGAGTACTCTTGCCAGAGGTCACAACCACCATCTGTCCCAGTTTCAGTGAAATAAGCTGTTCCGATCTGTGAGGATTTAAATGAAAACAAGTACAAATAGACCTTCTCTATGCTTTGAATCTTCTACAAAGATATTTTTTCAATAGTAAAAAAAGCCTTTATGTTGGATTAACACTACATTCTTACACAGAAGCCTTTTTGTGCATTGAAAAAATAAAGCTACGCTTGACTGCCCAACTTCTAATATTCACAAGTATAAGTGCCCACAATGCTGGATTTAATCAACATGATATAGTGATATACATATTAAGTTTAGATTCAAAGAGCCTGCATGCCCAATCATTCGTGTAGACTAAATCCTAGCAGGATGTCAGTGTGCTATTGTATGGGAACTTTTCATTTTAGTCAGAACAGCTCAGTAGAACAGTCTTTATCAAACTAATTTTATTAAATAGGGAATCAAATAAATTGGGCACTGCATATTGATGTATTCTCCCCAATTATAGTTCTAATTACATGCATTTTACTGTATCAAATTTACTAACACATGTACTCAAGATAAAAACAATTATATTCATATTCTTGAGTTTTGTGTATTTTAAAATCATTGTTGTCATTTACTA
Organism: Crotalus tigris; assembly: GCF_016545835.1. Lineage (NCBI taxonomy): Eukaryota > Metazoa > Chordata > Lepidosauria > Squamata > Viperidae > Crotalus > Crotalus tigris. The sequence continues at coordinate 863,341 of NW_024100552.1, read as the reverse complement.
GTTAAAGAAAATACATAGTGAGAGACAACTTACAATTAGAAGAAATATCCTTTGAACAGTATGATATATTTGTATTTGCAAAAGTTTGCAACACAATTAGCTGTCAAAAAAAAAAACAGCATTCAGGATGCATTTACATCACCTAAATGAGATGGGATTGCGGTCTTCCAAGCCTTTGACTACTACCCCAGTAGCTCCACCAGATCGAACAGCAAAAACCTAAACAGACAGAGATCTAGTTTCAAGCTAGAACCTTCTTTATCTCCAAAACAATAGAATTTGTTTTCCACACGATGTTTTAAATATTAACAGACTAAACAGAGTATAAGACAACTTTTCTTTTTAAACTAAGTTTAAACTAAGTTTAAAAAGTGTTTCTCCCACATAATTCTAGGGCACATGCATTGATAAAATAACAGAAGTAATGGTGATGAAATCAGAAAATGTTGCCCCATTTTTACTCTGCTCCTCTTTCCCATTCCTTGCTGGGGATGGTTTTTGCCAAACTCTGAACAAGCCATTTGCTTTCTACAAAATTAAGCTGAGAGCTGCATATGACTCCAGACTCCTTATCCCTGGGAGCAGTATTTTGTTTTTCTCTAGGCAAAGTGCAGAAAGTACACAAAGTACACAAAACAGTTCAGAACCAAATTTCAACTATCAGATTCTCAGTTGTCCTTTGAGACCAAAATCACATGAAGGCAGCAAAATAGTACATCAGGACACATCATGTGAAAGCACTCAGTCAATTTTCTCTGGAATACATCTATTTAGATACATTAATTCGGCCAATGAGAAAAAAAAACAACCTCATTAATTTTGGTTCTCATATTAAGACAAAATTGTAATGGAAGGGTTAAAATCAAACACACACAGTCAGAGTCCAAGAGTTTTAACGTTGTGATTAAAACTAAGATGTTAACCAACTTGACTGTTGCCTATGAAACACCTCTTTGTAAAAAGAACTCTTTCCCACGTTTTTTAAAAAACAATCAGATAACCGAACCTTTTCCCACCATCCATAAACAAAGTATAGATGTACATAAAACATAAAATAGTTGCCCGCTAGTATTATAACTCTACGCAAGTTATGGACGGTACAAATATAATCCAATGTTTTATCACTCATTTTCAACACGACCCAGACATTAGTATTGGTACCCTGCCCGCAAGTGGATCAAAAGTGTTTTCTTGGAATCAGAGGCTTCTCGGACACATTATTGCAAATGCAAATTTTTGCCACCTTTTCCTAATAAGATTTTTAAATATTCTTTCCGCCCAACCGTGCAATTATAGGAGTCTTTGCGACGGAGCAGGAAGAGTAAGGAACCAGATGCGTATTGTGACCAAAGAAATATGAACGTGGGGACCCGGTCCAGGGTTGGTTTAGGGTCTGGAAAAGCGGGAAGGCCATCGCTGTCCACAAGATACAGAAACGTTCCGGTCCAGCCGAAGGAAGGATAGGATGAATCTCGTGGACGGGGTACGTGTGTGGAACCATGGATAGGACTCCGCCCCTTTCCGCGGCCTGAGCCCCTCACCTGCTTATTTGCCTCGTCGAAGAAAACGCAATTAACGGGGCTCGCCTTTTCGAACTGCACGGGCCTTGCGCACAGCGCCAAGTAATAATCGTCGCTGGTGGTCGTCGCCATGGCAGCAGTGGAACGGTCGACAGGCAGAGAGAGCGTCGCGCACCTCTCTCCCACGGCCACCCTCCGATGTTCAACCGATCTGTTTTCTCTCACAGCCCCCCTCCCGGCGCCACAAAGCGGTTTGCGCGTAAGGGCATGCAGACACAGGACTCTTCCTCTCCTCGGCACCAAACAACCGCTTCCTGGTAATACAGTTCTTGCGCATGATCAGAGAGCTACCAGTCCTTAAAGGCGCAGTACGCCTTTCACTGAACAGAAAAGTATAGGGCTCTAGTCTAGGCGGCAAAGAGGGAGGAGCTGTCGAGATTGGCATTTGGCGTTCTAAAGCCGGGGAGGCTTATCTCTTTCCCGGTATAGGAGCAGGACGTGCAAAATTAACATATCACTGAATATTTAGTTAGTTAGTTATTACATTTATATGCCGCCCATCTTAATATCAGGCGATCTGCTCGGCTTACAACATAATAAAAACGAGTATAAAACATTAAATATTGCTGATTTAAGAATTAAATTTTAAAAGATTTAAAGCCGGTGCATCTCTGCACGCTACGTTCCCATGGAACTCTGACCGATGACTAATTAGGTGCCACCAGGTCGACGACCATACAAACTTTCCTCATCATGAGAAAATGAGCTCTTCCCACGATGTATTCGTTGCTAATACAGCTGAGTGCATCCACCTTGCTGCTGGTCGTCCTTTTATCCCACTTTTCCCAGCGTTAGTTTTCTCGCGACAGTTGGGCTAATTCTTCAAGTGAGAACTCCAACTGAATCATTGTTTGATGCCATTTGCTTTTATTTTATTTATTTTTATAATATTTTATTAATCTTCCAATTTTACATTTAAGTATTTAAAAAGCGACGTGGTGGCTGGGTTAATCACTAGCTGGATAACAAAATCTTTAGTACAAATTTCAAGTTACAACGTCAAATATTTCCTCTGTTTTTCCCTTAACATTTACTGTCTCGTATTTAAGCTAATACAGTTCTTATTATGTCAACTCAGTAAAAACATATTTTTACATTTATCAATAATTTTTAGCTTATACGTATCTTAATTATTTTGTACATTCAATCTTCATAAACAATCCATATCCTTATTTTTTCCCAATTTTTAGTTTCCCAACAATATTCCAATTTAACCTTTGATATTTATAATTTTCAGGCTTTAGGTACCCAAGATTTCTCTTATCTCAATTCATAACAGAATCTAATATCCAGAATACACTATTTGAATATAATCTTGTTCTATTTCCTTAAAGTTAACTATTTCCCACCATATTAAATCATACAATATCCCCTTTAATAAATCAAAACCATTATATATATTACCTGGGTTAATCAATAAATCAAACATATTCATAATAATTATTATTTTTTCTTTTAGGTCTAATTTTTAAATATTAAATAGATAAAATCCTTACTTTCAACTAATTTCCAAATATTTTAAATCTAATGAGCAGAATTCCCCTTATCTCAACTTCTCCCTTTAACCCTCTAATTAATATGAAATCCCCTCTAATAAATCAAAACCCAAATTTTCTTCAGCCTTATTCTGGCTTTCTTCCTTTGCCAACTAGGAAGGACTAGCCCATTTATATTCATTAAGTTGTCTCCCTATTATTCCAATTCCCCATAATTGCCCTGATAATGTTTATCTTCCATTCAATCTGTTCTTCTTTCTCAAATTTCTTCTGATTTATATAGAAAGTCTTCCATTTTCAGTGTTGTCACTCCCTTTTCTGGATTTTCCATTAACTTTATTTGTTGGTCAATTGAGTCCTCTATCTTAATATTTGATTGTTCCACTTCTTCTGTTATCTTCTGCATTGTTAGTTCTTTGGTTTGGGTTTGTGTATCTAAGCTGGCGTCTTGATCTTTTATGTTAGGTCTTATTTTATCCCAAGCTGAAAGAATGGTTTCATGTATTGCTTTCAACATGGAAAGGATCTTTTCCTGGTCTTCATCCATCTCTTTCATATGTTTATAAATAGTCTTTATAGTAGAAGTCATTTGTCAAGCAAGATTTTATAGTCCAAGGTATTTCTTCATCTCATATAATAACCAATATTCCCCAAATAAAGAGATAGAAAGGCAATTCCCCACTTCTTCACTTTTGTATACTCTGTGCAATATGATGGGGGCTTGAGGCTGGCTGACACCAGCAAGTCCAGTGAAGGGCAGGCTATGCCAAGGAGGAACAGAATGCCAGGATGGAGGACAGGGAGGCAGGTCTGTTGGTTGGGGGCACAAAACATAGTGGAGTCTTCATCTTGGCTATGTGGTACAGGATGGCCAAAAAAGCAGAGATGGGGTGGTGGTGGAAATAGATGGGTGGGAAGGGCAGGAAAGGAGGCAGTTTATGCACAGCAAGAGAATATGACTGCATATACTGCAACGGTCATAAATGAAGGCCGATTGCCAAGTGCCCAAATTTTGAATATAGGGATGTTGTGACTATCGTTAAGTGTGGGGACTGGTTGTAAGTCGAGTTTCTCAGCACTATCATGACTTTGAATAGTTGCTGGATGAATGGTTGTAATCAATGGATTACCAGTACTTGTATTGACTAATGTTTTATCTTGTTGTGGGCAATGTGTGCTGTTTTGGTGTGCCTATTTTACTTCCTGTTTAGTAATAGCTGAAGGTAACCACAGCTTTGGAGAAACTGTAAAAATACTGCAAAATATTGATTTTGAAACAAAACTTAAATGCTTACTGGCACAAAACAAGAACAGATGTTAATTCGGGAACAAGATCTGATGTCTTTTATTTTTATTCCCATTTTGCAAGGAACAAGGCTTTTCACAGATTATATGAATATTATACATCATCTGTATCTTGTTGCAACATAATGGATGACACATTTTAAAAAGAAACCTGTATCAGTGAATTATCTCACTTTATACTGGCCTTCTAAAATAATTTTCATCTAGTTAAGTGTAATTACACTGCAAGATAGAAATTATTTCTCTAAAACACACAAATGCAGGTTGTGGGAATTCTGTCACTTATACATAAAGCCCAATTTTTAGGGCAAAAAAATCCAAATTTCATTCTCTCAGGCTCTGTGCATATAAATACAAAGTAGGCAATATTCTGAGAAATATGATAAAACAAACTAGGTTCTGCTGGTTTATTTTTGCACAAACTATGTTATACTATATTACACGTGACACTATGTTAACTGAACTTTTTTTTAAAATGAGGATATTCTCTGAATCCTTTGAAAATACTGAAAATCTACAATCACCTCAAGTGTATATAAGAGACAATTCAGTTGTGTATTTTTCACTCATTTCACATAATTCAGATTTATTTAAAATCTTCCATTTAAGCACTATTTTAAGTAATAAAAGATTAAACATTGGTTACTGATTATCTAATAACACCTTTGTGAAGAACTGTATTATGCTAAAATTTAAAGTCAAATTGCAGGCCAATTTTTTTATACTGTGTATAAAAATTATAGAAAAGCTTTAAACTGTTTTTAGTGTTTAATATAGGTTTCATTTGTTAAATATTAAGAATTTTTCCATGCCACTTCCTTGTAAAAATAATCAACTTTGGATAATAATGTAATGTCAGGCAATTCTAAAACATGAAACGTATTTTCAGAATCTCATATATCAGTAGTTAAGAACAAGAAGCAATGGAGGCAAGAAAAGATCATCTATCTCTCTTACCTTCATATGTGTAATACTTTGGTGTTTTAATCTGAAAGCATTACATTGTTTTGAAATCTTACTTATATCACACATACTTCGCCACTGAAAATCTGATTTAACAGAAAATGAAATTATTTTCGTTGTTACAAAGGTATGCAATTAAGTTCCAATGGACTAATTGTGGACTTTTCTAAAATACATCAAAGCACCATTGTATATTCCCTGAATGTTTCATTTACAGCATCTGAGCATATCCCATTGCCTTTGGCAGTTGACTTTTAATCACTGCTCTAAAATTTAGATACCAAAAAGATATTTCAGATCAATGCAAAGTGCTATTCTTTATAAAGTGTTGGTGGGTCCTCATTACCATGTGTAAATAAAAAAGTTTTTTTCCCATGATTTTCTACATGATCTTCATTAATCTTCTCCAAAGCTTCAATCTGTAAAGAAAACATATGTAGAAGTAAAGTACATAGCACTCCCAGATGATTTGAAACTAATTTGCTGAATTTGCATTTTCAGTGTTATCAAATTACAAATGAAGATTATATTCTATCATATTATTACAACAGTTCATACAATACACAAATATAAATTGAATTCTGCTGAATTAACGTCCTATTTCAGAGATAACAGTTATTGCACTCATCATTCTTCTTTGCAAAACCAGACAATACATATTGGATGCGAAACAGATGTTATTTTTTAGTTTTACACTTTAGCACTTTAGTGTTGCTTCAGCACTCTGATAATTCAGTTGATGCTCTCACCTGAAGGATTAGGTACATTTTGTTGTCATTTAAAAAATAGCATATAATTTATTTGTATCAGAAGAACTTTTTGCTTTCTCAAAAAGAAGCCTTCTATCTTCTTCACTACGTGTCAATTATTATTTAACCAGAATGTCTATAAGGCATTTTCTGATAGGGTGGAAATATTTTCTGTTCTAAATAAGAGGTTAGTACAAAACTGAACATAATAAGGCATTTGCTTGGATTCAAGTTACTAAATTAAAAAGCTACTGTTGATTTTCTAAAGGATTATAACAATATTTTTCATCCCTATCACCTCCAATGTCTCAAACTCCAAGTACCGTATATGCTGGCATACAAGGCGACCCGGTATATAAGACGACCCCCGTCTTTGTCGCCGAGCCGCATTCCTAGAACGTCATCTTATACGCCGAAAACTACCAGTATTTCCGGCGTATAAGACAACTCGGCGCATAAGACGACCCCCGTCTTTGGCGCCGATTTTAGCGCTTGCGGAAGTCGCCTTATACGCACTTGCAATAAAGTGAATTTTATTGTTATAAGAAACCATTCCTTTAAAAAAAAAGTCATAAGAATTATTGACATTGGAACTGTCATCTTATTAAGCCTTTCTTCAGAAGAGCTTGGTATTGTTGAAACAGATGATAGCACAATACTTTGAGTCTGAAATTACTTTCAGAACTGTTACTGCTTCTTCTAAGTTATTCCAAATTGTAGATTCTTTATCTTCTTAAACAAAAGCATAGAGCTTTCTAGCAACACTAGAATAAAATCTTGTTTTTAAAAAGCTACCTTTCATTAAAAACAAGCAAGTAGAACACTCTTACCTGAGCTAAAAAATCCACCTCGTTTTCAGCTGCAATGTTTAAATCTGAAACAGCATTGAAGAGTTCTCGCTCATTGAGTACATCAGGTACACCATTTTTCTGAAAGAACTTTTAATTTAAAAAAAAGAAGATCTGTTAGATACCCAGAGATGTAAGCTTTCTAATATGTAATTGTTTATGAATGTATGAATTTGCAATAATAGTTCTTAAGCTGAACATGCAAGTTACGCCTACTTCAACAAATTGATATTTAGACCCCCATTGTAAAAAAAATACATTCAAGCTGAAAAGAGTGGATATTTCAGTAGGACAATGTTCTGAAATGTATCTCCAAATCAATCAAAAGTACTTACAAGAAATAAAAGTTTTGGAATGGCCTTCATGGTCTCCAAACCTGAATACTATTGATAATCTACGGAGATACTTCAAACATGCAGTGCATGGAAGAAAGTCTAAGAATATCTCTAAGCAAAAAAATTTGTGCAAAGAGGAGTGGGAAAAGTTCCAAAAGCAAGAATAGAAATATTTTTAGCTAGTTACAATAAATGTTTGGATGCTTTTACTTCTGACTAGATTGAAAGGATATCCAAACTTTAGCACTTGCCATATTTACTATTTTCTTAACTGAAATCTGTAAACTGAACTACAAAAAAAGTAAGTATGGATTTGAATTTTCAGAAAGATTTTATGCTTAGTTTTATGTATACAGAGGTTGTTTCTGTACAGTGAGGGATTCGCTGAAATACACAATTTGATCAGAAGTTCTGAAGCTTTTGCATATGATAAAAATATGCTGGTATTTTTGCTGAGAAAACTTGTTTCATACACAAACTATTCTAATGCAACACTACAGGTCCAATTACTGAAGACCGAGATAGGCAGAAATCTTACTTGTGAAACATTCCTACAATCTCTGAACAGGAACTGAAGTCCATGAGGATGTGTTGGATTCACAGACTGACTGACATCAATTAACCAGACCTATAAAAAAACTTACAGTTTGAGTATGCTAAGGAAAATACAGATAGGTCTATTTCAGATTAGCATCTTCCATTTACAATTAGCTTACCTGCCCTTTATGCCACAGCATATTGTACTCACTCAGGTCAGCATGTACTAAATTACACTCCTTATATAACTGTTGCATCATCTGGAAGAAAACAGCAAGTAATATTTTTGGAATATAACACAAATAGAAATTTCAATACTATTATCTCTCTTTCTCTCTCTCTCTCTCTCTCTCCCTCCCTCCCTCTCTCCCCCTGTCTCTCTCTGTATTTTCAATTCAATCCAGCAGGTTGAGCATGTTATGGGGCTACTCAGCAAAGGAATGCTGGTTGGCATTGGGATGTGCCTTCTCTGTCATAGCCCCTGCCCTCTGGAGCATTCTCCCTTCAGAGATCAGAATGACTCCAACCTTGCTGACCTTTTATAAGGCCATGAAGAATTGGTTGTGTGCCCTGAGTGTGTCAAACGTCATGTTTCTTGGCTGTATTAACACCCATGGTTACAGTTCTACTTAGTGCTATATTTGTTTTATATTGTTTTAATTATTTTTAATTTGTTTTTATGTTCTATTATGTATAACACCCAGAAATCAAATATAGTATAGCACATTATAATTCAGTATAGCATAATAGAGTGCAGTGCAGTATATGTCATAAATGATATGAAATAACAGATAAACAGTCTTTGACTTATAACCATTTGTTTAGTGACCAAAGTTACAATGGCACTGAAAAAAGTGACCTGGCCGTTTTTGATACCTATGACTATTGCAGCACCCCCATGGTCCTGTAATCAAATCTGGATGTTTGGCAAATGACATGTAGGTATGATGGTTGCAATGTCCTGGGGTCATGGGATCATCCTTTACAACCTTCTGATAAGCCAACTCAATGGGGAAGTAAATTCACTTTACAACCATGTTACTAACTTAATATCTGCAGTGATTCACTTAACAACTGTGGTAAGGTCCTAAAATAAGGCAAATCTCACTTAAAACTGTCTTGCTTAGCAATGAAAATTTTGGGCTCCATTGTGGTCCTACGGCAAGGACTACTTGTAATTCTAAAGAGAAATGTGGGTATGAAAGAAGAAACAAAACATAGCTAAATAATAATGCTCAGAATATTCATCCCAATTATATTATCTTGGAAAAATCTATCTATGTAGTTGCAGAGTTGACATTGACTCAGTCAATCTTACCTGACTTGCAATGAGTTCAACTCTGTATACCCAACAGACATATTTAAAAATACCCTACTCATTATTTTCTCCAAATCTAGTTCCTACTAAATAGACCATCTGTAATTCTAAACAGATTCTCATAACCAGTGCCTCCAAAGTTCAGTGGTTCCATGATCTGTATCAAACTTCTTTGATCTGTGAGTGGAAAGCATTGTTGGGAAAGGCTGTTTTATTTTCCCTTCAATAATACTAAGCTTCATCACTTATATTTAATTTCATAGGTGGTAGCGTATCTTTTAATTTCATAGATTGCCCCAGGACTGTAGAGAGCATTCTAAACAGTGCTTTGGTATAGGTAGTCCTTGTTTAATGATCATTCATTCAGTGACCATACAAAGTTACAACAGTACTAAACAAATGCTACTTACAATGATACAACCAGTCCTCAAAATTATTATTGAAGCACTCCCAGGTTCATGTAATCAAAATTTCCATGCTTGGCAGCGCACCTATATTTATGACTGCAATGTGTCCTTCAACTCTCCCCACCTATTTCCCCTCCCTCCACATTTTCTTTTTGGCTGCCTTGCACTCTACCAACCCTGTTACTCTTCACTCCAATTTACACCTCTACCACCTCCAGCTAATCTTTGTTGTCTTCTTTCATCCATGCTGATGAAGTGAGCTCCCTGGAGGCATTTGATGGCCCTTTACAACACCTCAGGCCTTGCACTCCACTGCTTTTATCACCAACACCACCATGCTGACTTTTACCTCTTGTCCCTCTGCTGACAAAGTATGCCCAGTTGAGGTAGCTGCAGACCCTTCACAAAGCCTCTTAACATCTCACAAAGTACTGAGGCAACTACATCCCCTGAAAAGTCTAGTTGTAGCTGCTTGGAAAGATTTCCCAGATTGTCTCTGCAGGTTTGCACAAAACTATTTTTGCCAACATTCCTAGAAGACCTTCTGTCTGAATGTTCATGTACAGGACACAACCGATGAAAACTTTTTGAGTAGTTCTTCTAGGCCTTTCAGTAGACAATGTTGCCCAATGTTGCAAAATGGAGTGTTTCCCATCTGAATGCTTTTCATTATCCTAGTTCACTGAGTACTTCCTTTATTTCAAATTCTACATTTATGCCTATTATTCATCATTACTGTAATATATCTTAGTCAGAGCTTTCTGTAATTGAAACAAGACATTATAACATGTGGTATTATAATGTGATTATAATAATAAGACATTATAACATGTGATATTCATCAATAAGCCAAAGAGACACCACTGATGTCCCACAGTGTTAAGAAGATTCTCAGAAACAAATCTGCATTCACGTTTATGAGGTAGTAAATGGAAGAAAAGGAGGAAAATATTACTCTACAAGCAGAAGCTTGCTTCTGTAACACTGGATCTATTTACATATAACATTGATCTTACATGAAGAACTTGATAGTAGGCATTTTTCATATCTTCACTATTGAGTTTTACTTCTTTTAGTTTAGGAGCTGGGACTTGATCCTGACCAATGAAAGACATGACTAGGACATGCTTTTTTAGGCTAACGACTTGTGGACAACGAATGCCTGCCTTCTGCATTCTATAAAGAAGAAAAACAACATTAATATGTTGATGAATGTCTAATTATGAAGTCCATTATCTTTAGCATAATTCAGGGTTCCCCAAACTGTGGGTTTCAACTCCCCAATAGGTCAAGAGCCAGGAGATGGAATAGCTAATATGATTTGTGCATGCACTGTCAATATCCGCTCTGAGCAACCTGCAGCTGACTTGTTCCGACAAAGTGGGGAGCAATTTAAGAGTGTATTTCAACAGGACTCCAATGTCACCTATGCCAACGTGATATGAATTGTAGAGCAAAACAGAATTGAAGCCTAACTCCTTCCTGCTATGCCTGAGATTTAGTGGAATAAATTCAATTATCATTTTTGGGGATGGTGTCCATTACTATTGTTTGAAAAACCCTGTGGTAATTAATTTTACTCGGAATTAGCACAAGTTGTGAAAGCACCCCATATTTAAAAAAACCTTTGAAACTTGTTGATTAATGGGTTATAATCAATTAGGTTTCATAAATGCTAACCATTTTTTAATCCTAAAATATATTAGTATAATTAAAAATGTAAAATAATGGTTATTGGCATACTATTATAGAATTAAGACTTGATACAACACTAAAAACAATCAAGTATTAAATTATATATTCCCAACAACAATGTGTGAATGAAAAATCACTACATTGTATTTATGTATATCCATTTCCGTACCTTGTTAAGTTGTGCATTTCTTTTTCAGCCCACATGCGGATAATTTTTCGTGGATTCAGTTTACTGAAACGTTCTCTAAATCTATATTCATCCTTGATATATTTTTCACGATTCTTAAATTCATTAAGAGTAGTTTTAAACACTTTTATAGCACATTCTGAAGGAACTGATTCGATTTCTTCATCCAAACTTTAGAAAAAACAAAGCATTGAGTTTAGACATATTCCATACAAACTCATTTTTTTAAAAGCTGCAAATAGATGACTAGAATATTTGTGTTATTCATGATAGTCAATATTGTACTATCACATATCTTTGAAATATTTGATACTTGCCACATTATTATATGCTACTTTTACAGGTATCTTAAATTTAAACATATAAATAATGGATTTATGTTAATGTTTCATTGCATAATATGCAAAGAACTGGGAACAAGATAGATGCAAGACAGTTCCATTGCACTTATTTGAAATACTGCACTTCTCTAAAACAATTTTTATTTTTAGGGATTATCAATACCACAGTATACCTTCCTCCATATGCATGGAATACCACAGACTCTTTTCCTGTACTTATGCATCCAGTGATGGTATCAAGCATTCCAGAATTGACCATCTTGTACAGAAGCAGACGGGTTTTAGGATCTACAGCTTTTTCCTACACAAGAAAAAATGTATCGTTATAGACCAGGATAAATATTTTGCAAATAGGCATTTTCTTAAATTTGCTGACCAGTACAAATAACAAAAGGCTCTTCTAATTTACAGGAATGCCACAAAACTATTTTGATCAGTGTCTCAAGATCAAAGGAAGAGTTGTGTTGTGATAGTGAGCAATTCCCTACTGATAGGAACCAAAACTGTAATGTGCAGACTTGATATGACATCATGAGAAGTAAAATATCTTTCAGATATTTGTATCCAGGATTGATAGATAGATGTGGGGACAAGCAATGATGCCAAAGAAGATTTTGAATGGAATTCCAAAGATGATGGATGAATGCAACTAGTGTCTTCTTCAATCTTTCCAGTTGGGCCATGGCATAAAAGAGAACAGGATCCTGGAAGTAAACCACTGGTCCTGTAGATGGTGTTATTCAGAAGAGACTGAGTTCCTCAAACACAAACTGTGTTACTCACATTAATGACTTTACCAATGTGGGTACATCTGACAAAGACTCTCACTGGAAGTGCATTAAACTAATGAAAAAGCAAAGCATGGCGAACCCCCTGAATGTAATGCACTAGGGTCTGAGGCCAAGAATTCTGGAGATAAAGGAAGAAACACAAGAGTAGCCAGATGCATGTTCCCCTTCACTGGAAGTTTTCTAAGAGGTTGGTTTGAAATATTTTAGCAGATCCTCTACCAAACAAGGGTTGGATTACATGACCTCTGAGGGACAATCAAATTTATGATTTTATAATGATTCCACTATTCTATTATTGAATTCTTAATTCCTTCATGTACTCAATTATTTGTTGTAAATCCTCGGCTTTACCAAAGTATGCATTTGATAACTATTTCATTTGATCAAGTCAATAGGAAAATATAAAACTATTTCATTTGATCGAGTCACCAAGACGCACAGCAGTAGAATGTTCCTTCTTCTCATGGAGCCTGGCACTCCGGCGTTCCTCAGAGTATGCATGCCGCTTTAAGGCATTGAAGACATGATTGGATAATTTTAAATCCATACCAATTCCATCACCAACTTGAAATTCCGGTCCAAACTGCAAACAAAGATGTAAATTGATAAGCAACTAGCTTTCAACATTATTTTAAATAAAAATGGATCTACATGCTGTTATATTCAGAGCTGAATCACTGAAATTAAATAATTCTAAGAATGCTCCCTATTTACCCATTCAATTTTAAATTTAAAAACAAATTTAAATTTTGGAAAAAGAGACAAAATGTCAACCTTATTGTTTAAGGGACAATCTTTTTGATTATGAACTCAAAGACACACTAAGAGGAGAACCAGCAGTAGAAGTTCTTTTGAAGGTATTCTGGTTTGTAGTCATCCATTTGTCAAGCATGCAGAAAAATCATGCATATACATACTCTGCTTTCATTGCACTGCTCAAATACACTACTTCATAACTGCAATTGATCCTTGCTCTCTCCACAATTAGAAAAGTTGTCAAACCTTAAATCTCTAAATTTGCCTCTTCAATTGTTTTATTTATTTATTACTCTAGGAATCTACATTTTAAATTGTATTTTCAATTTTTTTCTATACTTTTATTTTGTTGCTTTGATTATCCTTTTGGGTGGAAAAGTAGGAAACAAATATAAAAGCGGATAATCAATCCAAACTGCATCAAAATCAAAATCAACTTATGTCATTCCCGTTGCTAAAACAGAACCAACCTTTGACTGTCTCTACCCATGCCATTATTTTAACAGAACATCTTAACTTGTTAGGCAAGTTTCTAATTTTAAGAGCTAATATATAAATTTGGGTTTCTTTTCCATCTTTTTGGAGCAGGAATTCATACTACTGATATTTCTAAATCACTGTAAGAACCTCTCTTAAATAAAGAGATAAAAAGGTGAATACTCCCTTCATAATGGCTGCAGTAACAGAATATTTATCTGTCTAGGAGAACTTACATTTTCCATCCGAGCTGTGTTCTTTCGTCCACATACAACTTCATCATGCTTGGTGGTTATATCTTTTCCTTTTCCTATAAAGCCCTTTTTGGGAGTAGTTGTAGGTTTATCTATCAATAAGCAGAACATTACATTTAAATGTACAATATCTCAAAAGCAAAAGTATGTTACCATTTTTTAGCCATAATTTATAAATTCTTCTATGCTCTGAAATCCAAGTGACAATATGCTTAGGTAGCTGTTCCCCTTGAGAAAGTCTGAATCAGCTTTATATTATTTAAGTCAGAAAGCTTTCAAAGAAGCTATTTTTGTTACTATTCACTACAGAATTGTTAATAAATGTTGCTAAAGAACACAGCCCATTCACAGATCTTTTAAAAACTGCTCTCTTCTCTTGCTTAAATGGTTCTATAATCCTCACAAATTAAATTTATTCACACTGGGATTATTCCTGTTTTCCTTCCTTTCTCTCATTATAAATGTAGACCAAACCCTGTGGATCAAGAATTTGCCTTTTGCTTAGGTCATAATTATATCTTTATAATGTATACTAATCAAATATTCCAGTATTAATAAAACATAGATGTTTCACTGTTTACTTTTTATAAAGCAATCAAGTAGACAACATAATCATCACAAGACCTTATTTCCAAAATCTAAAAATCTTTGTTAATCATGAGATATCTTGAAATGTTTTGACTCCACAAATTACCTGCTTTATAGGGATCATGACGAGTATCCTGCCAATCAACCTCATCTTCTGAACTGTCACTGTCTTCAAAAGGATGCACTTTTCGGTAATTCTCAAAAGATATGGACACTTGAGAAGCAAAAACAAATGTCATTTAAAAAAAAAATCTGCCACTTTTGTTTTTTGAAGATTAAGACAAAGATGAATGAGAAATAAACTTTATTCTAACAAAGGAGTTATGGCAAATGCAAGGTAACCTTTGCTATCGCCGTTGAACTTTTTTTCTTCACGCAGAAGTTGGGCATCATATTCTCTATCAAATTCCATTTGCAGCATTTGTGCCAGCATTAGGTCACTGGAAGTATCAACATTCTCTCCACTAATGAAGGGTCTATCAATAATCCTGGGTGTAATAACACAAAATAAAACATTAAGAGCAACAAAGAAATACCAGCTCAGATTTGTTATTTCTATATATATTGTTGAATAGCAGTCATTAATACAGTCATTAATACAAAATCAAAGGATAGTATAGCTTCTTTTGTAACCCCAAGTGAAGAGTATAAATTTCAAACAGCATTAATATAACCCAATTGATGCAGAAGGAATACTGCTATACTCAAGTAAATATTGACATGTGGACTACTACAAAGAACTGCATGGTAGATTATAAGAGTGAAACTGCCCCAAAATATAGAAAGCAATTACTTTTACAAGATCTTTTCCCACAATGAGCCATTTTGAAGTCTTTGTCTCTACCAGAAGATAAATAAATAAATGATGGGTAGGGATTTTGCAGGGCTAGGGAATCAGCAGTCCAAGTTATATTCATTCAATGGAAAAATTAGGCCGTTTCTATTAACTCTTTCATATGCAGAGTAAAAGAACTGAGTTTCCTGTGATGAAAATTATGAATTGTAATAGCAGATGTCTTTCTTCCTGCATGTTGTTGTCTACTTGAAATTGTTCTCTAACTTAAAGAGAATGAAGTTAAGCTATAGGGGTTACTTTGTGTAGGGGTTTTGTTAAGAGAGCAGAAAGAATTACTTCCTTTTAAAAAACTATTGTGTTAGATGAAAGAACTCAGGGTTGCCATCTTTCCTATTTGGCTTGCTATATATTACAGTTTAATGCCCAAGGCACAAGTATTTCCTCTTTTCCAATAAACCCTAGGTGATACAACCAATTTCTATGCAACATGCAATTGTGATTGAATAGTCTGATAACATTCCTTTCACTTGGAATAAAACTTCCTCAAAGCATGGAAGCAGTTTATCCTCTTCCTTGGGGAAATGCCTATGAAATGTGAGGTTGTAATAATCTCACTAGCTATAAGATTACAGAAGGCTACAATTATGGCAGAAGCAAGGAAAGTTGCAAATTGTCTGGTACAAATGAGGAAAAAATACCTAAAATATTATGAATTGCTGTTATTACTGCTTTGGTAAAGTCATATGCGTAATTTAAAACAGACTTACAAGACAGAGTGCATAGAATTGCAACTAACCAAAGTACTGTGCCAATTATATATAAGTACCATATGAAAATGGAAAGCTATTCAACTTACGATACAACTTTTGGAAAAGCAGCACTTTCTTCTTTCAACTGTAGCTCTTTAGCTAGTTGTTCACTCATGACATCAGCAAGAGAACATGATATTGTAGTGTTTTCAGGAGTTCCCCATGGGCACTGCAAAGATAAAACATTCCACTGATCAACAGAAGATACAATATCAGGTTCAAGCCACCATGCCCACCACCTTGAATAGTCCCATTTTATTGTTGATCAACTATATTACAAGAACCTCATCAGAACGTCTGCCTTTCCTTGGGAAATCGTGACTATCTACCTATGGGTTTGACTTTGATAACAGATACTTCCTCCCCTGGACTGCTAGAACTTTTCTTTACTTCCTGTAGAGGGGCTCTCTTTCCTTTAGCCAATGATTCCACCACACACATTTTCCTACAATTTTTCATATGTATACAAAGAAGCCCCACAATTAAGAAAAACATTTATTTTGTCACTATTGCTTTTTCAAAATATAAATTACACTGGACATTTTTTTTTTGCAAAAGTTTTGCTTCCTGAAATTTTTTTGGTAATTATGATAGACCCTTTGAAACTGAACCCAAAGATAATTTCAGAATTAATGTATAATACTGGAAATTTGTGAAATATGAAATCAACTTTTAATGACTATAATGTATTTAATTGCATAATGTTTCTACCACAGTGCATGAGTTCAACAGGTCTATAAGTGTTTTGCTGCTATTTTCATTTGTATTCACTGATGGATTCCAGTTGTTCTGACATTCTTTTTCTATTGGTGACAATGTCCTGGTGAAATCTTTAACCATGTTCATCACCTAGATTTTTGGGAAGGAAATCCAAGTATGAATGCAGAAAATGAATCTTCAGCATTCATGTCTTGTATGATGTAAGAAGTTTGCTAACCAAACTGAATGTAGTTTGGTGCTCTGTAGTTGCCAAGAAAATTCTCAATGACATCCTTGAATGCTTTCCAAGAAATTTTATCTGGCTCTTTGAATTGCTTGTCATTCATGCCTTCTTTGATGCTGGCATCAGTTATTCCTGGAAACATTTGTCTCAAATAATGAAAACCTTCTCCTTCCTTATTCATGACTTTCACAAAATTTTTCATCAGTCCAAGTTTTAAGTGGAGGCAAAAACATCTTTGTTGAGTCAACAAGTGATTTATGTTCCACAATATTCTGTCCTGGAACCAAATTCTTCCTGAGTGGCCATTTCTTTTTAATGTAATTAAAAGCATGGCTATCCCATTCACATATGTAACAACAGTACTTGGTATACCTGAGCTGCATTCCAAACAGCAGAGCCACTACTTTTACATCTCCACAGATATTCCAGTTGTACTTGATAAACTGGATAAGCTTAAACAATAGTTCCGTGTTTTTGTAGTTTCTTTCAAATGTACAGCATAGCCAACAGGTACTGAAGGGTTTATCTTCTCATTGTGTAACAAGACAGTCCTGCGACTTAACACTGATAAATCAGTAAAATGACACCATTCTAGTGGGTTATACTCATAACCCAAACCATCAGTATCAATAAGAAAACTAGATTGTACATCTGTGTAAAGAAATTGGTTAAATCATCTTGGCAGCTTTGAAAGACAGAAATGTTCATACGACAGCAACCATCATCCTTTCAATCTTGAACCCAGGAGTTCTACTTTTGATTTTGACAAACATTAAATCTCTGATCAGTTTGTTTGAGTTATGAAATGATATTCACCAGATAGATATACACAACTCAAAATCCATATCATTGTCACTGCTTGTACCTGACTGGTACATTGCAGAATCTTCATCTGTTTCATCTAAGCTGTATTTCTCTGGTGGCTTTGATACTGATAGATTGTCATCATGTGGCACTGGACTCCTGGCTGAAGGCAGATTTAATTGATTTCTTATTTTTAGCAGAGAAACTAGTGGCATTAGTCAGATAGAGGTAATAGTCAGTCACGTGATCATTCTATTCTTGCCATATCATTGGGAGAACAAATAGCATTGTCTTCCAAGTTCCTTTGAGCCAAGCTCTAAGATCAACACATCTTGCACAAATAATGTGAGGAACTCAGGCCTTGTCTTGATCATCAATCTTACACCAAAGTACAGTTCATATGCTTTCTTAGTCCAGTCATGGTGCATCTTTGAGGCTTAAACATATATTCATCACAAATGTAGCACAATGTATTACGGCTGTTCGACATTGGTGAGACATTTCTGCCATTGCCAATCATCCTATAGCAAGTCTATAACTGGCTTACTTGTTATGTAAATTACATGTACATAGACAATGCTATGCCTTGAAACAATTGCATCATAATACATGGAAACTGATATCAACAAAATGAATAGCATTTGTGCTTGTGAGCTGCTTTTATAGCATTTCCAGGCAGCATCCTTCCAGCCTCAGCATGCCTAGGCATGTCCAAGTTGTACCAGATCCAGAAATGTTATGCAATATGCTGACTGCATGCCTGGACATGCATAAGCTACCAAAGCATCTTATAATGCAAGCAAAAAGTAGTGAAATTGAAATACATCTAAAAAGAAACTGCAAAACAGAAGATTTCTAGAAAACTGGATGTAATAGGTAAAATTACAGGTTAGTTTCATGATTAGCAGCCAAAAATCTACAAGATACATCTGAAAGTGTTCAAAAAGCAAACTCTGTTGACCAGTGTTACCAATCATTTATAAGTCAAAGAGTTATGATTTCTTGTTGCTTGTTAATTTTAAACTTCTTAAAATTTAAGCTAAGTTGAATATACCCACTCAAGAATAAGATTAAACAGAAATCTAATTTTTCTTTGTAAAAATACGTTAGCCCATTATCTCAAAGATTACATTTTATATACTTTTTCAATTTTAAAAAGTGTTCAACTGTGAAGAATGAAAAAAATTACAAGAGGTTCTAAATGAATTTAAAATATATGACTATAAACTTAAATTCAGTTATAGTAGTTACCTTTTATCCTTAGAGCAAAATTCACTTTTTTTTGAGGAAATATTTCCTTTAAAAGTATACTTACTGAAGGATCTCGATCAATGTTAAGCCTGGGCAACTTTTGCATTAGAAGTACACTTACCTTTGATAATGGACAAAATGAAGATATATTCAGCTTTATCCAATAGCAAAGACTACAACAAGTATATTAAGACAGCAGTACTTGTCATCCTTTTACATGCCTCTTTAGCACATTTATTTTTATTTAAAAGTAAGGAAAGTCTTTGCATCCACTTTTCCTCCAATTTAAAACAGTATCAGTGTTTCTTTCTCCATTCCATTTTTTGTGATATATTGACAGAAAAGGTGAAGTTAAGGTTTAAGGATGATTATAATCCAACTCCTTTAGATATTACTATAATAATACAATCACTGGTTATCCCCCATTCCCCAAATACTGGGACAAAAAAAGCCCCAAATGAGGTCAGAATTAAGAGGGGGAAATCTTATATGGCCCAATTCAGATTCCCTGATGGTCACTGGGAACCTTAGAATTTGTCTTTCCTGGGATGTTAGTGCTTTGTATTACCAAGAGTAAAAGATGAAAGTTGCCTTCTCTTATGCCTTTGGGAACATTAATAGCTGTGTGACAGAAAATGTGGTCACCTTTACCCCGTTATACAAGGCTGACCTGTGCCTGTTGAATATCCGTTTATTAATCAACTACGAAGAGGCATAAAGCTCTAACAGAAAAAGATGGCCTCTCTACGGGTCAAACAAGGAAGAGGGAAACCTCGAAATCAGCGGGGCCTAAAGAATTAGGTCCTCCATCTTCGGCCGGCTGAGGCTGGAGCCAAGTAACCCAGCAGAAAAGCACAGTTGCCCCTCACAGGGAAGAAGGCTGCGAACGTCAATATTTCGCCCCGCAAACAGTTCGCGTCAGACGTTCACGCGTTAAAAACAGCTGTCCTCTCTCTTCCGGGAGTTTCCAATAATCAATCCAGGTTTGGGAAATCCCCGGGTCACGCACCCCTCCTGCCCTACCCCACGCACCTTTCTTTGAGGCCAGGCTGGACTGGGACTCGCCTCAGCAGCAGGGATGACAGCAGCGACACCAACGGGATCCATGTTGGACGGAAAAGGAAGCAAGCCGAAGGCACGCAAGAGAGAAAAAAACCAGCAGAACCGGAGAGCAAAAGCGATGGAATGAGTCTCTTTCCGGCTTCAGGAACTTCCCGAAGCTTTTCCCGCCCCCTACTAGTCGGCGGCGGCTGTTCATTGGCTCCAAAGCCAAATTCTCCAGCCCAGCGGTTGAGCCATTTCCTCTTTTGGAAGGTCGCTTTTCTTTTCCCCGCCTCCTTGCCGCCATTGATCCCGCCCTCTCTCCCTCCTCCCTATTGCGTTTAATCGTTTCGAGGGGTTTTGATATTTCGTTCCTTTCGGAAAATGTTTAAAAAAAAGCCCCCTTCTTTGGCTCGAGTCCTCCCTGAGCTTGAATAGATGCAGGATCAGGGAACCGTTGAATAAACGGTCATAATGGTTTCAAAACAAAAGCGGGTTTTGTGCTTTTGAGTAAAAGTTCATAGAGCACCAAAGACTCCACAAAAGCAGTTCGTTAGTACAACTGTGTTACGCTTAGTCTCTGGGCTAGAAATCAGGGAATGGATGTTTGTATCAATCAGTAGATTGAGTGACAGGCTGAACAGCCATTAATGCTATCTCTCTTTTTTTCTGTTTTGATTAGTCTCCTAATAAAGAAGTATTTGACTTCTTTTAGCTTTCCGTACACACATGCAGAGAAAAAGCTCTTACTAGTATCAAATAAATAAATAAATAAACAAGCTTAGTAGTATCAAATAAATAAATAAAACACGAATGAAGCAAAGATGCCACAGATTTTAGTGTATGATTGTGCTGATCCGTGTCACAAACTATTCTTCACACTGCTTTAATTTCAGGACCCGGAAGACATTGTAGTTCAGTTTTCCCTGCATCCTAAATGTAACATGACAAGTTAAAAGGTATAAATAAAAAAAGTATTGGATTATGCACTGCTCACAGGAGTTCTATTATTAAAATAATATGAAGGAACAGACAGCAATGGTATCCAGAGGCAGCAAAAACAGCAAAGAAACCTTAAAATTAAATTAATTATAAAATCAGCATACACAATAAAATAAATTTTAATAGACCAAAATATTGGCTGTAATAAAGCTGTAGCTTTGGGGAAACCACAAGTCTCTCTCTTTGTGATGGATATCAAGTAGAGATGAATGGTGTCTTAAAGTTCCTCAAAGATGGATTGCTTTTATCTGAGAGTAACAAACAAATCACAGGCATTTTGAATTGATGTCCTATTTCAGCCTTTTTAAAAAATGTAGGACCTTAGACTTTTTCTTGTATTTTCCATTGTTTTCTCTAATTCTATCATATCCCATTTTGCATTTTGAAAATCTTAGTCAAAATTATGCTGACAAGTTTCTAAGACAGCATGCCTTTTCACAAATATCAGCTATACTCTGCCAATCTATTCCTTTGATCTAAATCCTTTCTGAAAACAGCTGGATTACAGACACTTTCTTTGCTCTGGAAAAGCAGTTTCAAGACTCCATATGGGTGTCTCAGGGAGTCTGCAAAGTCAAATAAATAAATATGTTTACATTTCTGGTTTAATTTCTAATGCAGTATATATCAATAGTTATAATCCATTAACTTTGGTTGTCTTCAATAAACCCAACTGGCTTTCAGCGGTCCTGAGACCAAAATACTGCTCCAGAGCAGTATTTCTCAACTTTGGCAACTATGAGATATGCGGACTTCAACTCCCAGAATTCCTCAGATAGCATGTCTAGGTCTAGTTGAGAAATGCAGCTTGGAGGGAGCACTATCCCTTTAAGAAGGCTGTTCCTCGGTTCCTTTTCTTTGCGCTCATTGGAGCAAAGGCATCAGCGACGTGTCCCTGTTATGGCAGCCACATGCAGCCAGACGGAGATGCTTTAACTCTGTTTCAAGCCTGGTGACATGCGTTGACTGATGCCTTTCAAGAGACCTGCCACTGGTCTTGCTTTCTGTTTGTTCTACTTGAGTTCTTATTTCACCAACAAGGTGAGGATGAAGGAGCTACCAACGACAGTATTATAAACTGATCATTCTGTATTCCTTTTCCTCTGGTTGGGTTTGGGGTGGTCTACTTAGGATTCCAACATTTCAGTGGAGTTCAAGGGTTGCCCGATGTGTATGTCTTCATGATTAAAACCTGCTTGTAGAGGTTCGCTTTTTTGTGAAATCTGACTCGGTAGCGCTTTGTATTTGAACACCGCGGTTCCTTCATTCAGTCCATCCGGCATCCTGCCTGACAATGAGAATTGGGGAAGAGAACAGTGGGAAATCCACCGTCTTCAGGGGACAGTCTGTGAAGGAAGATTTCAGCTGATTTAATTCACAAAATGCACAATTTACA
This sequence comes from Crotalus tigris, assembly GCF_016545835.1. NCBI lineage: Eukaryota > Metazoa > Chordata > Lepidosauria > Squamata > Viperidae > Crotalus > Crotalus tigris. The sequence continues at coordinate 840,672 of NW_024100552.1, read as the reverse complement.
TGGAAGATAAGTTCTCCAAGTTTCAGTGGGACTTAATATCAGATAGTGATTGCAGTCTAGAAGTCAAATGCCCTAGTAAAAGAAAAACTGTCTCTAGCTGAGTTTGACACGTTGAATTACAAACTAGTAAATAAATACTAGTAAAGCTAGAAAACTCTAGCTGAGTCTGACACTCTGAACTTCAAACCAACCAACCACATTTCAGCCTAGTATATTGAGAAGTTCATATAGTTAGTTTATAGTTCAGTGTTCAATGTAAATCTGGAAAGTGAAGTGAATAGGGTAAATTATTGGTCAGTTAATATAGATATGATAATGAAAATAGCCTTTTATCTCAATTTTTCGGAAACACACACAAGCTATCAAATTAATATTGGTCTCATAATCATTGAGTTGAGTCCAATGCCCAGTTCAGTCCTGGAATTCAAATTAAGGATCCTTAACAAATGGCTGTCTAGTCTCTGTTTGAACATCTTCAGGGGACAAAAGCCAGCCAAAATCTGTGAATAATTGGTTCCACTATTTCACTTGGTTCTTGTTAAGAGTCCATACACACACCCATTGTTATCTCATGGGAGATAATTTTGATATGACCAGTCTACAGTATAGTAATGAAGGGAGCATGCATACAATTGATGATTCTCTCCTCAAAATGTGGCCTTGCTGACTTTATATTCTGAAACAACATGGTCAATTATCAGTTATTCATTATTTTCCTTTATTTTTCTTTATACTGAATCAGCATTCCAGGATCTTCACCTTAAATTTATACTCTTACTGTATCTTAACAGCTGATTACTTGTCTCCTCATTTCACAAAAGTAGATCTAAATATTCTGTGATAGGGAGAGGAATGTGTTCATTTAATACATAGTGTGTTAGTCAATTACTGGCCTTCTAATTTTATGTTATACAATTATTGGCTTCTAATTTTGGGCATGAAGCTACATACATCTTCAATATGTGTGGCTTGTCCATGGTCACTTTATGATAATATAATGAATGCTCTCAGTATTACATTTTCAAATACAATTTTCAAAACAAAGTGAGGATTGTTGTTGTTGTTGTTAATTGCGAAGTTGTGTCCGACCCATCGCGACCCCATGGACAACGTTCCTCCAGGTCTTCCTGTCCTCTACCATCTTCTGGAGTCCATTTAAGTTCACACCTACTGCTTCAGTGACTCCATCCAGCCATCTCATTCTCTGTCGTCCCCTTCTTCTATTGCCCTCAATCTTTCCCAGCATTAGGCCCTTCTCCAGTGAGTCCTTCCTTCTCATTAGGTGGCCAAAGTATTTGAGTTTCCTATTCTTTTATTGACTATGAAGGCTACTCCATTTCTTCTGAGGGATTCTTGCCCACAGTAGTATACCTGATGGTCATCTGAGTTAAATTCACCCATTCCTGAAAGTGAGGATACACTCAGGAAATGAAGTATGTCTTTATAATATCATTCAGACATAATTATTCATTAGATTTCAATTTGCCTTTATTTTTTACAAATCTAGGTGGCATACGTAATTGTCCCACTTCCTATTTTCCCCAAAGCAACAACCCAATGAGGTATGCTGGAAAAAGTAATAACTTAAAATCACCCAGCCAACTTTTGTGCTTAAGGATAAATCAGAATTCACGAGCTTCTAATTTCCACTACTAGCTTAAACATCTTTTTAGCCAATAAAAATGATAAAGCTTTTTTAGGCCAGTGAGGTCTATGAAAAAAATCCAGAAAAGAAAGAAAAGAAGAGTTTTCAGTGAGCCATCATAGTGAATTGTCACCCTTCTAGAATAGGCTGAAAATGGTCCTCAAATATGGTCTTCAAAATTTGAGCTGCCGAAATCTCTCCAGAATAAGGAGAAATTGCAAGATTATTCATAGGTATTCCAGACAGCTGGGTTTTTGTGTGAGCAGATTGCAGGAATTGTTTTTTTGCAGTTGGCTTGTGCTTAGCTGGGAGTTGCAGGATTTCATTGTGCTTATAGCCATTAACATTGCCTGTATGAACTTTAAGTTTGACTGAGGCTCAACTTTTAATCTCTATGGATTTGATTTTGTTTTGGGTTTTTGCTATTTTTTAAAGTTTTTTTTAAAAGATCGAGAACATTCAGACTGGCAAATTTTATTGAAATCATTGGCTGTGTTTTTTTTCAATCTTTTAAAAGCAAAAAGTTTAATTAAAAATATAAATATATGTAACAAAAAGTATTTTTGAAATACACAGCAAAAGGATGATTAACGTTGGCTTTAGAAAGTTCTAAATAGATTAAGGCTCAGATGGGCTTGATTTAAAACTTTGAAGTTAATTGAAATAATTGTATTTATACTTCAAAATAATTGATATGATGATTTTGAAAGATGGCTACCTTAAAATATATTTTTGGGACATGATGAATGGAAGTTTTAAAGTTATTTAACTTTACAGAAAAATTAAAAGATGTTATAAAAGTGATAAAAGTTGCCATACTGGAATTACAAAAGGGACTTGACAAAGATGCCAAGAATTTTGAGAGAAGAGATAAAGCATGAGAATTTGTTAGAATATTAGAATTCTCTTTGAGGAACTTAAAAATTATTGGGACAAGGAAGAAAAAAATACACACTTGATTTAATGGTTTTTTTTAACTAGGATTGGATGATGTTTTAAAGATTTTGTTTAATTGAGATGAAATGGGGGTATATGTTTAAATGGAGATAAATATGAAAGGAAGGATTCAAATTGGGTGTTACAGATACAGTTAGTAACAGTTATGTTATTTCTGATAAGCCTTAATGGATTCTTGCTGATTAATGTAGACAGATGAGGTTTTAGAGATGGATTTATAGAAATTGGGGTGATGTATGGGATGAAGAGATGTTGGTTTTACTTTAGGAAATACTGATAAGTTGTTAATGTCAACTGGAGATGAAGGAGGAGGTTTCCTTTTCTTATTTTTCTTTTTTCTTCCCCCTTCTTTCTTCTTTTTGTTTTTAATGTTTTACTTTTTAATATATTTCTGTACCATGTAGGTTGTACTATTAGTTTTATTTGTATAATATAATTTTCAATAAAGTTATTGGGAAAAAAGACAACATCTAGTAAAAGTGATAAAGAGCAGATACAACCTTCTGGAGGTTGTGACTGTCCATAATCATAATGGTAGCTCTTTGTGTGAATGATCTAGTCCCCATTTCTACTATGCCTATTGGGTCATAAAAGTATGCTATGATTTATATAAAATATATTTTCATGCATGTGTATAAATAATATATAAAATTGTGTTTTCTGATTTTTCTAGTATGTCCTATCTGTCCTGAAATTCACCTATCCAACACTTTTTCAAGGGTAAGCATAATTTCATATATACATGAAAAAGAAGTATTTAACCAATGGGGATTGAACCAGAGAGAAGCTAATCTTTGTACTGCATGTTTTCCAATTACTATTTTTCCTCACCTAGAGAGCTCTTACACTATTATGCTTACCTAGTACCCTCTGGACTACATTTCCTATTAGTAAGCCTGATTGCTGACCCTCCATGCTATATTATATCCTAATAACAGTAAGTTGTGGGAATAATGTATACATGCTTTGTTTTCATTTCTATTGATCACAATAAGAAAGATTATCCTGGTCTGTAGATGTGATGTGCAAACATGGTTTGCATACCATATTAAGCTACGGTTTCATATCTGGGCTGAAAAAAATTGAACACTAAATTGCAGCAGAGATACAGAAAACTCTAACTTTGTTACTACTATCTAGCAGTAACAGCCCAGATATAGTAGCTCCAGTGCTTTTTTTTTTTTTTTAAAGGAACACACGTCATACAACCTGCCTTGCCTACCCTACAAGGTTCCATCCAAAAAAGGTGCCGGAACTCCGTTCTGGGCGTTCTATGAGAAAAAAAGCCCTGGGTAGCTCTATACTCAACTATGGTTCATTATAAAGCCACTGTTTGTTAGATTTATACAATTCGCTAAACCTATGGTGTCTTTCATCACATATTAACTCAAACTGAACAAGTGCAGTTTGTGGTTACATGTGTGAATAGGGAAGAAGAAAAAAACAAGCCATTCTTAATGTTACAGAGCTTTTGGTATATAGTTAAGATGTGAATAGTTTGACTATAGGGCAGGGGTAGGCAACCTTGGCTCTTTTATGACTCGTGGACTTCAACTCTCAGGAATTCTGGGAGTTGAAGTCCACGAGTCATAAAAGAGGCTAGGTTGCCTACCCCTGCTATAAGGGGATTAAATGGATCCAGTACCTTAATAAAACTAATAAAACAAGATTTTTTCTCATCTATCTGTTTACAAAAACGAGAGGAAAATGGCTTGAAATGTATTTGTCATTGTATATATCTAAGGTCTCATACTGCTTATTTCCATTTGGTTCTTACTCAGTGTACCAACCTTATGATTTAATTTAATCTACATACTCCCAGAAAAAGAGCTCAGTTTTTCATCACATGTGATAGAAATATAAAAATGTCTTCTGTGTCATTTACAAACATATGTTCTTTGATAAGAAGGGGTTATTGAAGTGTATGTTCTCATTATTGGACATGTGCTTTCCAAGCAACTTGTCCACACTTTACCACTAATATTCAGTGTAGGCCTAGGAAAGACTCCTATCAAAAGTCCTAAGGGCTCCTATATTACAAAATTAGATGGATAGCTTTGTTCCTAAGTTCCCAAATAATTGAAAAAAATCCTCTAATAATAATAATAAAAAACCCAGCAGGAATCCACATGAATGGCAATGGCAGCACACTCTGAGATTTAAAAAAAGCATAAAGCCTCTGTTGCTAGAAACTGAAATTTCACATCCTATACATTTTACAGAATCCAGGAGCCTCCATTACAGATTATAAATATCACATTTTTTTTAAACTTATATTTTTTCCACATGTGTTGTAATTGCAGGTGGCAGACACTTGTTGGTGGAATTCTCTTACATGTTTCCTGGAAAATCGGCTGGGTTGAGATCAGCAGCAGTTCAAGGTATAGGTGAAAGTGAAGCATAAATAAATAAACCAATGTTAACAAATAGTCTCTGAAGTACAATATTTAGATTAATATCCAATGAGAGATATATTATTTTACCATATACTTTAATTGTATTCTGAAGTGGAATTTTTAGAAAAGACATTTTTTAAAAATTGTTTTCGTTATTGGGATGTTTTATGTGCAATAAAACTAAAACAAAAGAGATTTGATCAAATCATCCTTGCCACCTTGATACTTTTGACACATTTATCTATCTATTTTTGACTTTTCTCCTACATTCATGAAATTCATAATTCCTATTTGGATCAAATATGCTGCATGATATATGCATCATAGGTGTTTTTCTACTACTAAAATTGCCATAAACATTGATCAGATTTCTCAATTCCATGAGAGCTAAAAACACTAGCAAACATAACAACCCTGTTTCTTGAATGTCAGCAACATTCCAGTGAAAAACTCTTCACAATATTTATTAGTTTGGGTTATTATTTGATGAAGGCTGGGTTTCCAGGGAAAGGAAAATCAAATTTAATGTTAAATAAGATAAATTCATGCTGGATTCATATTGATTCCTGTCAGCATTATCATTTTAGTTATACCTGAAAGTAAATATGGGTGGATGTAGGTGGTTATTTATATGCAAATAAAATGCTAAATTGTGGCATAATTTTATGCAGCAAATTTTTAACTTCTGTTCTCTTACCCTAGTACAATCTGTTTTAAAAAAGAAGCAGCAACATTGGATGCTTCCAAACTTTTATTAACAATCTCATTTTAGGGGTTTAAGAGAGACAACTTTTTCTTCCTCTTACAATTTTTTCAAGTTTTTTCACTGAGGTTTTTTCATGCTTTGTTCCATAAAAAATACTGCAGTTTGAAATATGCACAGTGCCTTTTGACTGGTGATATTTCAAAATATCCCAATCATTTTGTTCATCATTTGCTTTACTATATTTTTTTAGATTTGGAGCCATGAGTTTTACCCCACTAGATGTCAGTGTAATTTAAGCCAGAGAATAACGATTGTTATGCCATAGTTCAGCAATAAAAGCATCTATGTTCTATATATCTGAAAAGAAGAGGATATTTGTGTACTATAAAAGTCAACATCATCACTTTTGATTAAATCTAAAGACAAATAAGCATGCAGACAATACATAAGAGGAGTTTTTCATTAGATTATCAAAACCGTTTTGAAAATTTTTACAGGCTGTTACTTCTAGTATTGTGCAAAGTAGAGATACTTGACAAAATTCACTTCCTATCTCTATGTTAAAAGAATCCTGTCTACCAAAAAAGGTCATAGACTTTCCATAGTTATGGCAGAAAGCCTTGAAACAGTTGTGTGAATCTTCCACATCAGACATTTGCTTTAACTAACACACTTTGTAATGCACTCTGTATGACTGCTCTGCACAGGCTTACTAACTTCTAAATAGTCTTCAAAGGCAGCTCCATGTACTGTAGTGTGTATAACAGTAATTCAATTAAATGGTTACATGGATGACTTAGACCACTTCAATTTTTATATGTAAGTAGAATTCTCCATCAGTAAATATGCTAAAAGACGTAGTTCCTCCCTGAGAATTGAGCAAATCTGTACATATTAATGAAATGCCTCAATGATAAGGAACTTTTTTTTCTGAGGGAATGTGTCATTAATATAGACAAAATTACTCTCTCTTAATTTTTGAATCAGCCATGATCAGCTTTTCATACCAGATTCCTGTTTTGAGTGTTTATCCTATAACCTCAATCTAATTTGTGGACTGCTGAATTTTGCTTTAGAGTTGATCACTCAGTATAACTGAACAAGTGGGCTAATTATTGGGGCACAGATTTGCTATTTGTAACTGTAGCACAGAGGTGCTTTGAAGAGTAAATATATTTGAATAAACCTTGAGCTTAAAGACTCTCCCACCAGGCATGTACTGCAGTCTTTCAAATCCAGAATTGAGTAAATTTTATGTAAACAATTGTTAATTTATTCCAAAATGTTAATATCAGTGTGAAGTAAATTCTAAAATTTATACTGTAAAGTACTCTATCTTCTATATTTCTGTCTGACAGTTACCAGCCTTCATAGTCTTGTCCCACAATCCCTCTGATTATCAACTGGATAATCCAATTCAAGAAGAATGAACATAGAAATGTCAAACATAATTACTGAGACAGTGCTTAAGTGATGAGTTCTTTCCTCTCTTCAACCATTTTGCCATTTGCTTTCTTCAAAGTATGCTTTGCCTTTAGAGATGCTATGAATGACGAATGGTTGTATCAGCCACTTTGGATTTCTCTTAGTTTCTTATTTCTGTTCATGTTATATTTCATTAATTGAAATTATTTTTTCTGGATGGATTTTTTAAAAATATATGCAGTTGTTTGGTTTTTTTTAAAAAAACTAATATTGTAATTTTGTATACTCTTTTATAACCCACAGTTTTATGCTTGTTGCTGAGCTGTAATGTGAAATTGGGAGAATTGTGAATTTTAAATTAATTTTCAGTTTAATTATCATCTTTTACATTACTAATTTTCTCCGTATTAATTGCAATAACATTGAAAACCATCATTTTATAATATAATTTATTTTCTATAAGTATAGCATGGACTGAAATATCCAAGAATTGAAAGTTTGCTTTGATATAGGTATATTCTGTGAAGCTTTTCTTTTCTATTCTGTTCCTCTGAATGGACAGGCAAAGAAGGCACCTTAAATAGTTTCTAAATGAACTTGGCTTTTAAGTTCATTAACAAAGGAAGCCTGAATTGCTTTTTGTTTGGATACTGATTTTTTTATTGATGCTTTTGATTTTTTCATTGAACAGTTATTGTCAAGTTTCATTGTGAAAAAGTAATAATAGAACTGCAGTTTTGATCTGTCATCCCCAAGTCACTGATACAGTGACCCTTTCTATTTGTGTAATATTACATATTTCTTTCTTACATGTTAAAAATATACAGCCCAGAGCTTCTATAGTCATTATAGCAGACTCCGATTTTCACCATTTGTATGATTTGGCCCATAAGAAGGATTGCTGCTAAAGCATTTCCTGTAGTTGTAGACATTCTTTCCAACCCTCTTGGCAGTACAGAATTCAGTTGTTACATCATGGGAACAACGTTTGTGCCCTTTTCCATTGCTTCTTATATGGCCAAGGATTCTTAAAACTTCACACTGTGGTCAGTGATCTCTATGGAGATCTTGTTCTCAAGCCTGGTGCTTTATTTTTCTCCCAGCTCAGATGACTGAATATTTTAAGGAAGCATCTGACTGGATTTTACCAACAGTGTAATTGCTGTTGCTAGATTGGTCCTAAGGAAATTTATCTGGACCAATGTCCTTAAAAGGGGTGATAATATTTAAACTTATGGTTAGCCTTATCTGGTTGGAGAGTATTAAGAGATTCCAGCATATGCTAATGAATAATTTGAACTATAAATCAGGTAGCAATCAGCTAAATTGGATTTATGCATAAGCCTTGGATTTAAATCATATGTACTTTCAGTATGGTCAACAATTAAACATCAATCAAATGTTTTTATTTTATTGAAACAGTTTGCCCTTTTTTCTGACTATAACATAAAGTATTTTTTATAAATTGTTATTTGCTTCCACAGTATTCTTGAAAATACATTTTAAGGCACTTTCAAAACATGATATCAATACTAATAAGGCCACTCACACTTTATGCATACACACATACATACTTATAATAATAAAGTAGTTATGAGAAAATGCAGACACAGATCAGTTGTTACTGAAGTATTCTGAGACCATACCTATTTGGATTTATTTTAACTTCATATTTTATTCTCATCTAATCAAAGGAATGCTTGTATTTTTCTTTGGCTGAAATTATTTTTATTCAGGAAAAAAGGATGTCCTCTGTGGTTGTTCATAAATAGAATATGATGACATGAAAATATATGAAGGATGATGATAATGATTATTTGTTACAGGTCTGAAGTATTATCATGGCTTCCAGCTTCTGCACTTTTTGTGGGTATTATTTATTCAGGTTCCAGGGCCTTATCTAGATTGGTAAGATATCCAAATAGTATTTGGCATGCCTTTTTATTAATGTTTCACTACAAATGTCAATAAAGTTGAAGTAATTAATATTACCATAGTTAAAGACTATTTGTAGAACATCGAAAATTGAATAGCTAGTTCTAGAAGTCATAATAGGGCTTACTGCACAAACAGTAAACAGTAAATTCCCTTTCTAACTCCCAATTCCATAGAAAATCTGTGCAATTTGACTCCAGCTTTTGAATATGTGTGGCATGGATTAATATGAAAGATGTTCCTTCAGTCCCATATCACTCATAAAGTAGTACCCCAAAGGTTGCTGCACCAATACATATAATAATTGTGAAAATAATTCCATCAATGAATTGGTCATTCTTTATTACTTGCTGGCCTTGAAATCAATGGGTGATCTTAAGTAAAAACATAAATCTGTGCTACAAACCACTCATATAAGAATTGTGTACCAAGTTATGAAAACATGAACATCAACATTGGACTGGGCCCAAATTCCTGTCCTCCTCTTAATTCCTTTAACCCAGGGGTGTCAAACTGCTGCCCCGCGGGCCAGATGCGTCATGCCAAAATCACGCCCACCCCATTGCTGGCAATGGAAAAAAAGTTGTGATACGTCGCAACACGTCACGTGACATTGTAAATTTGACACCCCTGCTTTAACCCTTCATTATCCCACCCATAAAAGGATTCAGACCAAGAAGCATCACAAAGGAGATTTCTGCAGTTAAAATATCACAGATTATATTCAGAATGCTGCTGTCAAAACAGGGCCTAATGGCATATGTTGGCCTGCTTGCTTCTCCTTTGTCTAAGAATTGAGGTTTGTAATGAGATGGATCCTCATGTGGCTGAAATGAATTGATCAGATGATAGATTTGGAGAGATGGGAACTAAAACTGATTGGTCCAACATACTGAATTTCCTTTCCTAAAGCCTAAAAGGTCTAAAAATGACGATGAAAGACAATAAACATCTGGTGAAAGTTAGCTGAGCTGGGCAATCTGAGCCATAGTTGGCAGGAAAACACATTTCTCTTGGCCCTATGAAGAGCCAATAATATTAGGGAGGTGAAAGGTGTATGTGTGTGTAAATGTGTTGATTTGGCTGCAGAAAAGGAAAAATATAAATTCTGATGTCAGATTTCCTAGGATAGCATTATTCTAGTGTTTCCTTTCATTGTGCACTAGTTCAAGAAACTTATGCTTAGCCATGGATCTTCCTTCTCTCTCAGCAACAAAAATGGCAACAAGCCCAGCAGTGGAGCTGTGAGCTGTTGTTTTTTTTCTTTTCTTTTCCTGCTTCTGATGAAAGGCTTGTTATCTCTGAGCCTTGTTCACTTGTTTTCTTTTAATACTGGTTCTTACAAATTCCCAAGTAATTAAAATGAAACTTTTGTAGCTGCAATCTCTTAGATTTAGTCACTCTTGAGCATGTTAACTTAGAATAACAGAAGAACAAATAAATTGTCTATTGAAAACATTTGCTAGAATCAAAATATTGAAAAACACTTCAAAGAGGCCTTATATATAAAAAGATTTTTTTTATAAGTTAATTTGTCTAGACTTTCAGTATTTCACATTTTCCATGTTTCCATTCCATTTTTGGAATAAGAAAATGAGTTATTAGGGAAAATCTGTGGTACTATATGTATACAATTTGCTCCCTCCGTTTCAGTAAGAATGGCCCTGTAGTCACAACAATAACATCTTTTTCAAAGATGGAGGCAGGCTTATAACCACTGCAACTTTTCCTCCCATCAGGGATACCATGTGATAGCTCTAAGCAAAAGTCTTTGCTTTCCTCACTTATAACTTAGATGTCTTCAAATGTGTAGCAAACTTTTACAAACTGAAACTGAAGGAAAACTTCTGAGGGGTACTATCAAATGTCTGCTTAGTGCCATCAGATGGGCAGAAGGTGATGGGCAGCTTGATTTACAGTGTCTGCAATGCTAACTTTGTTGGTCCCATTTTCTTTCCTGGCAGCCAATTCCTATCTTTCTTACCTTACACAATGCTGCAGATGTTATATTTTATGGAGTGGAAGCCTCGGTGCAGAAAGAGGTATGGAGAATTAAATAAATGGCCTTTATATATCAGGTTTATCTAGACTCTTTGTTAACTATATTTTCTTAGGCTAAATATTTCAGACATTAATGCATGCACATATTAAATACAATACTTTTGCAAATTAATTTCAAATAATTTAATTCTTCTAGGAGATGGTATATTTACAGCAAACCTTTGAAGGTATGAGAGAGATGGAGAGAAAGAGAGAAAGCATATGAAGGGAAAACTATATGATAATAAAATTGTATTACTTAAATGTAAGCAGCTCGGAGTCATCTGCATATGAGTTGGACAGCCATATAAACTTGTTTAATAAAACAAATAAGTATCATTTTGAAGATTCATAAGTGATTTTGCCAAAGCAAAGCTTATTTTGAGGAGGCCTTAGGTTGAAGCTACAAGGGTTGTAATTTAATCATGGCACTGCCTTATTCTCATATGCTTCTTGATATCTTCTACTCTCGTTTTCTTACTGGAGTCTTTTGTGCTGTCCACTCCTGAGTTTTCCAAACGATGCAGGTGTGGTAGTGCTTGAAAGCAGTTGACCTTGATTCAAAAAGTTTTTCTCTTTTTCTTTCATCTGTCCAGCATCCTGAGGAACTGTTTCCCAGCTTGAAACCTTTTTTGAAATCTTTTTGAGTAACTTAGAACAATCATAACTCTCTTTTTCATAATAATTCCTGAAATTCCTGGAATTTCTATAAAATCACCAGGAAGTGGTTGCCAAATCTTACACAAAATATTTAATCTGGATTTGATGTCCACAGCACACATTTTATGGACATTTAATGATGTTTAATACTGATAATTATATATAAAATATGTGTTGCATAAGTATAAACTTTTAAAGTACTTTATGGAGCTATTTCTATTACCACAATGTGGGATAGATATAATCTTTGGAGAAGGATTCTTTTTCATTTATTTGGGTAGCTGGTGATAGAAAGTTTGCTACCAGCATTTGGAATAGTGATATATAGGATCTCTAGAGATTATTTTTAAAAGTTTATGAGATATATATGATCTATAGACAACTGGATGCCCAGTCCAGCATATTAGAGACAATGCTAAGGAAACACAGCCTGAAATCTTTGAATAAGTGTTATCTTTGTATTAGTTACTCTTGCAGCTTAGCACATGTTCCTGGTTGTGAGGTAAAATATGCTTTATCCTTCTATTACTGAAATCACAATAAATGAAATTCTATCAGAAAACAGGTGACATTCAAATGCATGGTAACGTTTTCTTTCATTAATCATGTTTTGAAGGTGGGTTTTTTGATATTATTGTGTTTTTTTTCTTAACAGCAGAACTCTGCCCTAAAACTCTGCAGGTAAGTTTCCAATGTTTGTCCAATGTGGATATGTATGGAATTCCACAGAGACAATAACATGAACAGCTGATCATCTATTTAATAAAGAGTTAGGAGTGTTCATCATATATTATATGGTAGGTTGTAATTAGTGGCTGGATGGAGTCACTGAAGCAGTAGGTGTGAATTTGAATGGACTCCAGAAGATGGTAGAGGACAGGAAGACCTGGAGGAACGTTGTCCATGGGGTCGCGATGGGTCGGACACGACTTCGCAATTAACAACAACAACAATTAGTGCACGTTTGAATAATGCAGTATTCAATTTAGTGTGAATTGTAAATTGTTATCAGATCATGTTTAATGCAACTCAGAATTCAGTTAATGCAAGGCTAATGTGTGCTCAGTTGAGGCGAGCCCCTGTGCAATTGAAGTTGAAGTTGGGGTTCAGATGCTACTCATCTTCATGTGTGCAAAATGGAGAAAGGAAAAAAATAGTACATTAGAGTAGTATTTTTCAACCATGGCAACTTTAAACTGTATATTTCAACTCCCAGAATTCCCCAACCAGCATAGAAAAGTGATAGAAGTATCACTTTGACTAGTGCAAATTTGAATAATACAACCATTTTCATAAAATTTATTAACTGAACTAATTGAGACCTACCTTATGTAGGTTGCAATGTATGTGGCATTTATTTAGTTAAACCTCAATCCTGTTAAAACCTATGACCAATGTACATAGTGTTTATAATTAAAAATACGATTGTTTAAAATATTATTGTTTCAGAATAGTCTTTTTTCAGAATTATAATTGGGCTTCAATTTGCATTTGCATTTGTCAAGATTTGATAGGGTGGTTTAGTAATAAATTTTCTATTCTCTAATTATGTGATTACATTTAAGTAAGGAAAAATGTTTCAAACAACCGTGACAATTGTTTAGGTATGTTAAAGCAGTGCTTTTTTTCTAAAAAAAAAAAAAAAAAAAGGTGCCGGAACTCACACACATCATACAACCCGCCTTGCCTTGCCTTGCCTACCCTACAAGGTTCCATCCAAAAAAGGTGCCGGAACTCCGTTCTGAGCGTTCTATGAGAAAAAAAGCCCTGTGTTAAAGTATAAAAACTATGATATAAATATATAGTGGAGAAAAAAGAATCTGTTGGAAACAGTTTTGCTGTAAAAAAGTTGAAACTACTTTGAACTTTGTCAGCCTTTCCTAACTTTTTGTCCTATAGGAGTGGATTGTCAGGCCAGATAAAAATTATAGGAGTTTCATCTAATTTATCAAGAGAACAGTAGGGAAGAGAAAGCTCATTTAAGAAACCTTTGAGAATTCATTTGATTAGGATTTTATATATTTGTATATTTTCCTTAATACAATTAAAATTGAAAGCAATTTCAGGGAGGTTATTTGCCCATGGGAATGGTAAAGTGCTGATTTCTCATAATCTCCAGGAACCCCTTAGAAAAAGGAAAATGTATCACATATTTCCATCCCTATATATGATATCACTGGCACCTGTTGTTCATGCAAGAAATATGAATGGGCCAACATGGAATGCCATAAAGCTATTACATCCCCAGGCCATATCTTCTTTTAGGATCATTGGACTCCTTTTCCTAATACTGATTTTGTAAGTTTGAGGGTTTGTCTGTAGGGTAGTCAGACAAAAAAAATCATTTCATTCTATCAAACAATTTAAAATTAGAGTTATTTAGGAGCAGTGTTTATGTTAAATGAAAAAAAACAGAGGCATCTAATCCCCTCTGTGCACTTATCGCCACTGTAATTGAGCCCGTCCTCCTTACTGGTTGTCTTCCACTTCTCCTTCTTTCCACCTTTCCCAGCATTTTGGCATAATGTGTTCAAGATAGGATAATTTCAGCCTGGTCATTTGTGCCTTAAGTGAGAACCCTAGGTTGACTTGGTCAAATTGTTTTCTTGGCTATCTTCAATATTCCCAGAATCTTGTATAACACTAAATGTTCAAAGGTGTGCAAAGGCATCGATACTCTTCCTGTCCTTTTTCTTCAAAGTCCAACTTTTGCTTCCATGTTTTAATGATGATACACAGTAATAAATATGAGATTGAAGCCAGGCTGATTAAATTAGTACATTAACACTTGTGTCTTCCTCAGGGAAAAAAACAGTCCAGTTACCGTTTGAAAGAGCAACTCTGAGACATAAATTAGCACTCAAATCTCTGATCAGCCATGAAGTCCTCTGGGGATTTTGGACCAGATACTGTTTCAAAGGATTATTATGAGAATAAAAAAAATGAGGCAGGAATGACATATGTACTTTCTGATCTAGTAGAAGGAAGACTAAGAAATGTTAACAAAAAGTATATATTATTTTTAACCGCAGTTTGAAATAGAAACATAATTTCTTGGAATCTCTGGTGCCAAGTGGCCTTTTTATCTTTAATTGCAGAGTGCTGATTCTTTTGCTGGCCGCAGGGGGGCTTCCTTTCTATGACCCACAGGTTAGTTGTTTTCAAAGAAATCCTGAACTTGCTATGAAAAGCACAAACTCTCTTGTAACAGATGCCTGAAATAGTGACAGAATGAACTTCACTAAATGGTTTGAACTAAAGAATATTTTGCCTAGAACAGAGTTTCTCAACTTTGGCAAGTTTAAAATGTCTGGACTTCAATTCCCAGAGTTCTCCAGTCAGCATGCATGTTAGTCCATTGCATTTCAGGTATGCTGTGGAACAAAGTAAGTCAATAAAAAGCAAATATATTTATGGCCCTTTAAGGATATTGCATATTGCAATAATAAGTTCAATAACTTCAAACATATGCAGAATATTATTTTCATTGGGTATTTTAAATTTCTCATTCATTCACTGTGTATGATAATGCATGTGTTTTATAACCCACCCTTCTGAAATTGGATGCATTTTAATACAGTGTTTCTCAACACCTCTCCATTTTATATCTTGCTGCAGTTTGAACAGTATGCCAAAATCAGTTTTGCACTTTCTTCAAAATTTTTGTTCTCTGTGATAGAGGGCTTTTCCTCTATCTTATTCTTAATGCATGAAAATTTCTTTAGAGTTATTTTTAGGAGTATTTTGGGCTTGTTTATTGGTAGATATGGCCAAAGATGAGATTGCTGTTTTTGCTTTTTCTATGAAAATTATAACATCGTTACTGTGGTGAAGTGATACCTAAGATGCTTTACTTATTAAAGTATTCCTTACTTTAATTCTTTAATTCAATTGTTTCACAATTGAAACAAGGGCACTTTGATGTTTTATTTTGCAGTTTGATTCAGATGGCTATTTTTGGGCCGTCATACACCTACTATGTGTTGGTAAGTTTTTAATAAATTAGCAAAAAAATAATTCAACTTTCTGGCCTACGCATAGCTCCTCTTTGCTATGAGTCTCAGTTTTCTGTCTTTACTCCATACAGTATCCAGTGACTTACATAAGCACTGTCTTTGTTACTTTCTGCTGGAATAAAAAATTGTGTAATAGAAAACTGTATGTCCTCTCCAAAGGTCCATGTTTGATCCAACTTTACACTGAATTATATAGCATTATGAAAAAGGAAAAGTAAATTAACAGAATTAAGTGGAAAGATTTCAGCACAGAGATTTTTTTTTACAGTTCTTTTAATTTCAGAATTAGGAAAAGAAATTTAATCTGTACTAGATAGGAAAAAAGATAGTTGTAAATACAAAATGCACCCCAAGCTGAAATAACTTTGATGCTATAGAAGGTTTGGATTTTTATATAGGCAAGTAGATCTTTAACCATAGCTCTGTGTCTCCCTTTCTGAAATTGCTCCTTAGCTGTACCAGAGGATGCAAAATATATTAACACTCCAACTTCATGTTTTTTCTTTCACAGGTGCTTACAAAGTATTTTACAAGTTGTGGAAACCAAATTCTCTAAGGTGATTTATGTTTTTTTTCTGAATAAGAAGTATTTATAATAACACTAGCTGGTCTGGAGAAGGAAAAAAATATTATATTCTTTAGTTCTTTATATAATTAAAATAAAAGACTAAGAAGGATTAATAAGGAGACAGAAGAAGAAATTGATAGTTGCCTTTTGCAAGTATAGGTTAACTTTCCATAGTTTGATACTCTTGAGATGTATTGGAACTAAAATTCTCAAAATTTCTTTGCCAGCTTATCCAGTAGATAAATAGGTACCACTTTGGTGGGAGGGTAACTGCATTCTGAGATTTCATGTTGGCCACATGACCGCAGAAAAGTCTTCAGACAGCTCTGGCTCAGTGGCCTTGAAAGGGAGATGAGCACCACCACCTATAGTCAGCAACAACTAGCGGAATAAAATCTGCAGGGACTCCTTTACCTTACTTTACCTATCCAGTAGTAGTTGAAAATTCTGGAAGTTACTTTTGGTCCCAACATATCTAGAAAAACCTGGTTTGAAAGAATAGCATTATTAGAAACAGATATAATGAATGTAAATATTGTTCAGTAGAAGATTCTTACCATTCATTATGGTAATTAAATAATCTCTAGAGCACAAAAGGTATAAGTAGATTTATTTATGTATAAACTTTATTGATTGCCTCAGTTCTGAGGGACTCCAGGCAGTGTACAGGTCTAACACATAATAACTGATATATAATTTGAGAGATACAATCTCTCTGACTTAACTGCATACAACCAATCCCCACCCAAAGACATTCCAAAAATATCAAATTTATATTTGCCTTCAGGTAATGAGCATGGAAGCCACCTTTGCTTCTGGAGGCACCTTATTCCAAAAGAGGGGAGTCCCCACAAAGAACACCCTCCATCAAGCTCTTCCCTTTACACCTCATAATAGGAGGACACTTTCAACAGATGCATCCTGCTCATCCAGATCACTTGTCCATCTTTCAAGCCAAAGTCAGTGGCAACAGAAAGTACAGTGATAAGACAGGCTCCATAAATAATTGGTTATTCCCTGAAAATATAATTGAAATATAGATACATAATTTACAGATGACTATATTTTTGAGTAAGGACAATCTCTGAAAAAGAATTGTCAATCTTTTTCTAATTCCATAGATCAATTAAACATCTCACTTTCTAGTATGAAGAAAAAAAATGCTTGTTTTAGATCAGAGTGTGAAAAATGTGTGGGAAAGCCTGATCTGTAGTTTTCTGGAACCAAGAACACTACTCTAGCAATTTCTGTCACCTTATCATACAAATGATGGGAAGATAAGCTTGATTAAACTTCTGCCAGTTCTTGTTAGCTACCTACCATGAGTATTTAACTACCTTGGTGAAACATTTTCATCTCCAAGACAACTCTAGATGTCACACAATAAATATACAGTCAGGCTAACACGTATCTGTCAGATTAAAGGACCTGCCTAAATCAAACTCAAGAAATCTCGTAATTGAAAGAAAATAAGTTAATATAAAAAGTGTATGTTTGTATATTTAATTATTTAAGGGGTAATTGACATTGTTTGACAAAGTTCTGACATTAAAGTAACTGACTTTTTTTTTTGCTCCTTAGTAACTCTGAACAACAATACATAAACTATGCATTCAGGTACATTATATCTTAATTAAGGAAAAATATGGAATGTTTACCATCCCTTCATAACTGTACATACATTAAGTTGAATGACTTTAATATCTATCATATTCATATTATTCATCTTATTTAATGCTATTATTTACTTAATTATATTTTGATGGAAACACCAAAGCAATTTTTTAATGCATTATCAGCTAGTTATAAAAAAAGAGTGAATTCTGAATTGAATGTGATATAATGTGATGCCCCAGAGCAGTCATGCTGCATTCCATGGAATCTATACTGAGAATCAAATGGACCTAGAAAATGGATATTTTTGTGTGTGTCAACATTCAGGAATGCTGCTTACATTTGCGAAAAATGTCTTTCTGCAATATTAGACTCACAAATATAGAAGCATGCTGTATTTATAGAATCCTGATACCCAGATGGATCAGAAAATAAGTCAAAGAGCCTACAGCCCCCTTGAGAATATTTTTAGATGAATTGAGGAAGGTATCTAGAAGAGTCCTAGATTAAGGAAGTTATTGTAATAAATAATGGGTTGTCTATTGGTATATTAAAATTACAAATTAATGATATCTTTTGTTTCTAGTGTGGTGATGTTGGCTTTTGCATCCCACCCAACAGGTAAAAATAACAATAATTATAATTGGTATATGTGTGTGTGTGTGTGTGTGTGTGTGTGTGCATTTTTCAGACCTAGTGTTATTTCTTTATGTATGCTATTTCAGAATTTAGTCTGATTGTGTGTTCCACTACACATATGAATCATTTTTACATACTCGGGACTCTATTCCTTTTAAAAGTTTTAGCTAATCCAAAAATAGCCCAAAATCCAATCCTGAGATGCTCTGATATTGCATGATTTGGGAGCTGCACATGCATAGCTTCTTCACTGCTAATATTGTTGTGAATATGTGCACATTAGAGTTTGATGTTGAGACCGAGGAGTGCAGCTCAGCAGGTGAAGGAGAGTCTGAAAAATGAAATTGTTCATTATTGCATCTCAACTGACAAATAACACTTAATGCTCACTTTATGAATCAGAATTATCTACTGTGTTTGATTACAGCATTTTAGAGGCCCACTCCTCAGGGTCTTACAGTGGTGTCAGCCCTTGTTTCCCTCTAGCATGGCTCCTGTCTGCCTACAGAATAGCAATTCCAAGTCTTTTGGGGAACAGTGTAGATCATTTCAAGCCAAAAGGATAGATTTCTTTCTGTTGATGGTCTACAAAGGAGAGAGTTCAGCTTTGCCAGTAAAGTACTTTTACTTCTAGCACGCTATAAAACAGAATTTAGTCTTTTAATTTTGATCTCCAAAGATTGTAAAATAAAACAACTTGCAGAATATACAGCATTCAAATTTTGGGTAAACTGGGAGACAATCAGTTCTAGTTTCTCCTTAGGCACAAAGCCTGCTGGGTAACCTTGGGCTGGCTACATTCTCTTAGCCCTAGGAAGGAGACAATGGCAAACCATTTCTGAAAAAGAAAACCTCATGGACTTGTCAGGGCACTCTCTGAGAACTGAATATGATTAAATGGAAAAAAGACAGGTCTTTAGTTTACAATTGCTATGGTTTTTAGCCAACAACATTGGACTAGAAGACCTCCAAGGTCCCTTCCAACACTATTATTCGGTTATCCAAAAAACAAGCTAGCTATTGTGAGGTGGTCTCTCCAGATGTTTTGAATCTGCATATCCCAGAGTCCCTCAAATATTAGGACAGGCCATTTTAAAGAAAACACAGAGTTGGGAATCAGCAATCTCCCCCAAAAAAAGTGGGCAAGCCTTTATTTACCCCCTGATTCTCCCAGATGAAGAAAAAATGATAACACAGGCAGGTGAAAAATAAATCAACTTCTAGCCTTTTCAATAAACTCTTATACTTATTCCTAATTTTCCCCTATGATTAATATGTTTGCTGGTCTGCTATTTAGGGGAAGATAATGAAAAACGTCTGTAAATCTTGTAGGATCTTATTACAAGTAATCCTTGATTTAACAACTATTCATCCAGTGATTATTCAAAATTAAAATGGCCCTGAAAAAAGTGATTTATGACCATTTTTCACACTTATGACTGTTGCAGCATTCACATGGTCATATGATCAAAATTTGGACACTTGGCATGTATTTATGATGGTAGCAGTGTACAAGGTCATGTGATCACCTTTTGACAAGCAAAATCAATGGGGAAGCTGGATTTACTTAATAACTGTGTTACTAACTTAACAACTTCAGTGATTCACTTAACAACTGTGGCAAGAAACTCATGGGGCAAAACTCATTTAACAACTGTCTTGCTTAAGCAATGGAAATTTTGGAGTCAAAGACTACCTGTTTTTTTTCAAGACCACAAAAATCTCTGATTTTTAGGAGCTGGAATACATTTAACATACAATGCACCTCTTTTTGTACAATGTATTCTCAGATGCAACTTAATAGGTCCCTCTTTTATGAAACTCTGAAATAGAAATCCAGTTGCTGTCTTCTCCCTCTCTCCCTTTGCTGCTTCTTCTTCTCTTCACAACAATTCAGTTATGGAGGGAAATAGTCAATGCTTGCAAATATTCCCTGCGGCATCGTATGGAGATATATATATATATATATATATATATATATATATATATATATATATATATATAGCCAGCGGAAAACAAATTATTCCCTGAACAACCATGATTATAAATGGGAGTCTTGCTCATGAATTTCCATGAAAAATACAAACATTTTTAAAGTAGAAACATGCTCCCTAAATAGCATTCTTCCCTTTTTTTACAACCTGATTTCAGACTGATGAGAAAGAGAATGAAATGTTGTAAGTGCAGTGGCAAATTGCTGAAGTGATAAAAATCATGTTAAAATCAAAAATAAGTAATTCAATTCCAGTGTTACAGTGTTGTGTTCCTCTATTCTGTCCATTTTTCAACAGGGCAACCAAATACTGGTGCCAATTTTTTAAAAACTAAAAATATGATTTTATTTCTTAGGTGATCTCTTCAGTGCCTTGGAATTTCCACTCCTGTACTTTTACATCTTTCACAGCAGTTGCCTTGCCAGGTAACTTTTCAGGATACAAGCCAGACCTTATGATATACGTGGGAAACAAACTACTATATTTTTGATGAGCTGTTAAAGGTGTTTCTTTTTTTCTAGGCTCAAGTATGGTCCTAACCATTCAATTATTGGTCCGCAATGATGCATCATACTAATCTGAAATTTAACCAAATGTTTTCTTCAAAATATGCCAAACATTATAATGTGAATAAACTATAGGATTATTTGCAGCAAAAGGCTGCATAAATTTTTGGTGGGGAATTATACAAATTATAGTGCAGCACTCATGAAAGGCACCAACGCAGGAGAAGTTCATTCAAGTGAATTAGACCAAAATCCCAACACGTGTCTGTTCAGAAGTCAGTTCATTTAATGTTACCCACAGGATGCACTCTAAATGTTAATTTTTAAATCATTTTGCCCCTTCACTCAGTTTGGTTGAAGTAAGCTTCTAAAAGGTATTCTTGCTAGATTGAACCAACTGTTAGTAATATTTTAAAGGGTCCTCAAGAATTCTCGGCTGATATCTCCATCTCTGACATTGTTAAGGCATTCTTCAGATAGCTTTTGAGTTAAAAATAAGTTTATTAATCCTGATGGCAAATGGGACCAGAATTTTTGTTGCTAAGCAGTAGGTTGTAAAGTGCAATATTACGTGACTGCATCACTTAATGATGGCAATCCTGCAGTCCTGGTGCTGTCACAACCCTAGGGCTGAGTGGGTCATTAAGAGAGAAGAAGCCAGAGTCCTAAACAAGCATGCCAGTGGATGCACAAGTGATGCTGGTGGGAGAGGATGGATATTGCAGGCAGGCTCTGAGTGCAGGTGGGCTGCAGATACTACAGGGGATGCCAGAAGCAGGGCCTATGGAGCGCAGGTAGGTAAAAAACCAGGAGACCAACATCCAACTTCTTACCAGCTTCCTCATTGACTTTGCTTGGGGGAAGCCAGCAGGGAATGTCAAAAATTGTGAAATGACTGTGCTTTACTACGTTGTTGTAATTGCGAGTTGGGCACAGAATACCTGGATTGAAATCAAGTGACTATTGGGACAATGTGACAGCCCCAACTTTGCAGACAGGTCACAAGTCCCATTCATTTAGTGCCATCATAATTTTGAATGATCACTGAACAAGTGGTTGTAACTCAAGGACTACCTTTATTTTGAGGATAGAAGCATACCATCACATTTGTATTTTGGCCCTTTTCCACTGAGATGGTTTAGAGCAGCAGTCCCCAATCTTTCTGGTTCTGTGTACTGGTGGCAGGGAGAGTGATGGTTTCGTGTGCGCCACTTAAACAAATGCAGCTTCGTGCACTTGCCTGCTGGTTCCCAATGGACTGTGGACCAGTACTGGGTGGACTGGGGATTGAGGACCCCTGGTTTAGAGGACATGATTTTAACATTACAAGAATTGCCTCCTGAAAAATAGTGACTTTCTAAAACAGGGGTCTCCAACCCCTGGTCCGTGGACTGGCACCAGGCCGCACAAACAAGCAAAGCCCCATCTGTGGGATGCAGGCAGTACATGAAACCACATCCCCTCCGGCCCATGGAAAAACCTTTCTCCATGGAACCGGTCCCTGGTGCCCAATAGGTTAGGGACTTCTGCTCTAAAATGAGCTGAATAGCTGAATAAGATTTAAAAATGGGCAGACTACTGTATTCTGTACAGAATCCTGGTGCAGAATTTGTCCCTATCAAGCAAAGCATCTTTAAGCAAAGTTCTGGCACTAGGATACTCCTGCCAGCAAAAAGGAAGAGCAATTTTTGTTGATTGGGCTTTCTTCTTGTAACCTAATTTCTCCCACAACAGTCTGTTCCAGAATTAGAATGGTACTGCAAAGGAGAATGAATTGAAGGAAATTCCTCGTCCTGCCTTCCTTGATGGGATTCTTTATGGAATCTAAAGCATCTTTCCCTAACATGGTGCCAAAGGCAATGCTGGCTGGGAATTGTGGGAAATAATATCTAATACATCTGGAAGACACCATATTGGGAAAGCTGATTTAAAGCTTTCCAATGTGATGGAAAAGTGTTAGCAAAATAGGGTTGTTTGTTGCTTATCTCTAAACAACATTAACTTGTTTTTTTAAGGATCTTATTTGAACACAAAACCTCAACTAATGCATTTTTCTACTACTCACCACAGTGGACTTCTGGGATTTCTTCTGACTTTACATACTATAAAACTTAAAAGCAGCAGCTCCTCAGGACAATATATAACTTGGAATTTCTTAGCAAAGGTAAGATGATTACTATTCTATTACTCAAAAATTTAAGTGAACATTTTCTTTAATTTAGTCATTACAATGTTAATAACCTATAGTTCTATTATTTGTTTTCTATAATGTAATAAAACAGTGGTCTTTTCTTACTATGTAATTCCTTCGCAGATCTTATCAAAATATATATAGATCTTCCACAAAGATGCTTTGTGTATTTTTTTAAATCACTGTTATTTTTTGAGATCTCATAAAACAGAATTTCTATCTACCACATTTTACCACATTTTTCTACTTATTACTTGATAAGGTAGAAAAATGTGGGTTAGACACCATCACCACCAGATGGATTCGTAGCAGGATGACCGGCCATACACAGCATGTGGTCCTCAATGGAACTGCATCTACACGGAGGGAAGTGTGTAATGGGGTTCCCTAGGCCTCTGTTCTGGACCCAGTGCTCTTCAACATCTCCATCAATGATTTGGATGAGGGGATAGATGGGGAACTCATCAAATTTGAAGACGACACCAAACTGGCAGGAATAGCCAACGCTCCAGAAGATAGGCTTAAGATACAGAAGGATCTTGACAGACTTCAACATTGGGCGCTATCTAATAAAATGAAATTCAATGGAGAAAAAAGTAAAGTTCTACATTTAGGCAAGAAAAACCAAATGCACAGGTATAGTATAGGTCACAGGTCGGCAACCTGCGGCTCCGGAGCCGCATGCGGCTCTTTGAGCCTTCCCCCGTGGCTCCCAGCCTCTCTGCCTTTGCAGAGAGAGAGAGACAGAGAGAGGCAATTGCGATTCCCTGCTTCTCTCTCTCTCTCTCTCTCTCTCTCTCTCTGTGTGTGTGTGTGTGTGTGTGTAAAAGAGAGTGCACTCACAGTATTCTCCGAGGAGCTGAAAAGCTTACTGGGCGGAGCTCCTCCCTTTGCTGCATCTCTGCAGGAAGCAGGAAGGGCAGGAGAGAGCTAGCTAGCCCAGCTAGGCTGACTCAGGAATTCTGGGAGTTGAAGTCCATGAGTCATAAAAGAGACGAGGTTGCTTATTGGACAACAGCTTGAAGCTTGCCAGGTGAGCAGCAGATAGGAGGGGGGGGGGAGAAAGAGAGAGAGAGAGAGAGAGAGAGAGAGAGAGAGAGAGGAAAGAGAGAGAGAGAGAGAGAGAGAAAGAGAAGAGAGCGGGGGAAGAGGAGTGGCAGACCAAGGGCAGATAGAGAGGGAGAGAGAGAGAGAGAGAGAGACCCTTTTGACATCTAAAATGAAGATAACACTGCATATATCCTTTTTTTACCTGTGTGTGTGTGTGTGTGTGTGTGTATACATATACATATATACATATACATATATACACACACACACATACATACACACACACACACACACACACACACACACACCTATAATAAAGGTAAAAAAGGATATATGCAGTGTTATCTTCATTTTAGATATCAAAAGGGTTTTGCGGCTCCCAGTGTTTTGTTTTTGGTGGGAAACGGGTCCAAGTGGCTCTTTAAGTGTTTTGGGTTGCCTACCCCTGGTATAGGTGGTATCTTGCTCAATAGTAACTGTGAGAGGGATCTCGGAGGGGACTGGAGGCTAAAACATAAAGAACGGTATGTCTAGTTTAATGAAGAGAAGGACTGGGGGTGACATGATAGCAGTGTTTCAATATCTCAGGGGTTGCCACAAAGAGGGACTCAAGCTATTCTCCAAAGCACCTGAAGGAAGGACAAGAAGCAACGGATAAAAACTAACCAAAGAGAGAAGCAATCTAGAACTAAAGAGAACTTTCCTGACAGAACAAATAATCAGTGGAACAACCTGTCTCCAGAAGTTATGAATGCTCCAATACTGGAAGTTTTTAAGAAGAGACTGGACAACCATTTGTCTGAAATGATATAGCGTTTCCTGCCTGAGCAGGGGGTTGGATAGAAGACCTCCAAGGTTCCTTTCAACTCTATTATTATTGTTTTTATTTTTGAAAAATTTTAAAATTTTTTACAGTAAAATCCCCTTCCCCAGTCCCTCCCAACCCACCCCAAAACCCTCCCCCAATCTTCCCAGAGCTGAATACAGGCTTAACTAGAACTTAAAAGAAAAAAAAAGAAAAAAAAAATTTTTAAAACCCAAATAAACCTTAAACAAATATAGTTACAATCAGTAAACAAATTATAAAATACTTTAACTCCATTATATATAAAGAACAGAAAGAGGAAAATTAAATGTAAATTATTCAAAAGCTAGATGGTATTCTCTTGTATCATACTTATATTGTATAAAATTTATCCATATCTATAATTCAAAACTTCCATTTCTTTCACAATTAATAAACCAATCATCTCTCTAACTTAATAACATTACAAAATATCATATTGCATATAAAGTGAATTAGTTAGAATCTAATCCACCATTAAAATATTATAAACTTTAAGTATAAATTATTAAAAAAACTAAACAATATTTTCTAATATCATACTTATATAAAGTTTATCCATCTTTCTTTGTTATCACCATCAAAAACGCACATATAAACATTGCTTGTACCATTAAAATTCCCTTATACATATTTAAAACAAAATATTCCTTTAAATGCTCCTTACGTTTCTAAGCATGCACTATTTATCTAAAATTTTCATTCAATCTCCCTAGTATCATACATATATTATATAAAATTTATCCGTCTTTCTTTGTCATCACAATCAAATACACATATAAACATTAATTGTACCATTGAAATTCCCTTATACATATTTAAAACAAAATATTCCTTTAAATGCTCCTTAAATTTCTAAACATACACTTCTTATCTAAAGTTTTCATTCTCCATAATCTTCTCTCCTCTTTTCCAATGACCAGTTCCATCCGCAATGGACTATAATCTGTCAATAACCTTGAAGCAATCTGTACATTCTTTACCCATCTCTCTTAACCAATAACCTCGAAAAACTGCTTGAAGATCTACCATTGAAGATTGCGCCAAAGAACTCTTAGGTCTTGCTTCTCCCACAAACTCAGAAACAAATTCTTGTAAAACTTCCTTAACCTCCTTCTTCTGTTGTTCCTCTTCCTTGCGTTTATATGCTGCCGGAGTCATTCTCTGCTCCTTCATCTCCACTTGTTGAGACCCCTCAGTCTGTGATTTTCCAACTTTCATCAATACAGCTTCTTCAGATTGCAATTCTACCTTCTTCTCTTCCAAGACTTTAAACATTATAGGTGACGATGAGCATGCTCCCAGGACCGAAGTATAAAACTCCTTTGCTTTAAAAACAGTATTAAGTCTATAACGTGTCCCGCATAGCTTACCACTATTCCAATCGGGATATCCCATCTGAACGGCATCTGCCTCTTTTTAAGTTCATCTGCTAAAAAAGCAAACTCCTTTCTTCTTAAAATTTTAGATGGAATCTCCTTTAAAATTATAACATCTTGTGCTGCAATCTGAAACCTCTTATTGTAAAAAACTTGTATAATTTCATTGCGTAGGGATCTTTTCCCAAAGTAAATTACCACATCTTTGGCAAATTTCTTTGCTTTGCAACCCAAGAGTTGACTCTAAATATTTTTTCAATTTCTCTTAGTATTCTCTTTTTCTCTATCCAAAATCACAGCAAAATCATTTGCAACCATCTCTCTCAGATCTCCTTGCAGATGTTCACTCAAGCCTCTGATTCTTAAAGCGAATTCCATCTCTCTATATTGAAACATAAGAATCTCATCTTGAAAATCTTCCATCTTTTTTTCCATGCCATCAAATTTTCCCTCCAAGACCTTCACTTTATCTGCAACTTCTTCAACATGAAAATCCAACTTTTCAACAACAGAGACAAGTCCTTTTAAAGCCAAAACTATATCTTGCCTCAAGATCCTGTTATTTTCCACTAAAATCTCTTTCACTTCTCCCCTAATTTGAGATATAGCATTTCCCATTACATCTTGCAAATCTTTTACCGTTAGTGACTGTGCAGGAGAAGAGGGTAATAATGTTGATTTAGGTTGTTGCACTGGTAATATCACCGAAGAAGAAACCACCTTAGGAATTGTAGAAATTACTGGGCGTTTTGAAGCCATCTTGAAAGAAAAAAAATTATTTTCCTCTTTCCTCCTTCTTAAAAAATACAAAAAAGGAAAGAGAAAAAAAGAGTTAAACAAAAGAGAGGGAGATTAACTCAAAAAAACCCAAATCCTCCTTCAAAAAAATCATTGTAATAAAAAAAGAGAAATAGGAAAAGAAGAGA
Source organism: Crotalus tigris (assembly GCF_016545835.1). Taxonomy (NCBI): domain Eukaryota; kingdom Metazoa; phylum Chordata; class Lepidosauria; order Squamata; family Viperidae; genus Crotalus; species Crotalus tigris. The sequence goes on along the minus strand of NW_024100552.1, from coordinate 813,181 downwards.
AAAAAAATAATAATTAAATAGACAAAATCCATTCCGTCTCCTTAAAAGAAAAAACTTCAAATCGCCATTTTACTTTCCCTCTCAACAAAGGAAAAAGAAAAAGAAAGTAACTCTTTAGACTTGAAATCCAAACTTAAAATCCAAGTAAAATCAAAAAAATCCTCTAATCAGCTCTGTCCGCTTTTTAAATAACTCACCAGTTCTCTTTAAGCGCGGAGGTGGGAGCGGTGTCTTGCTTTGTCCCAAACAACAAGGGACAAAGGCACCTGAGAAGCGGAGACACCCTGAACTCTGTGGGAGCACTCCTTTCACCCCAAAAGAAACTCCTTTGGGATCTCAGAGGCTCAACCACTATTCAGGGTGAAACTCCCCTCCCTCCCTTGGCCCGGGAAGGAGGTTTCAAACCGCAGAATAGCTGATGCCTGCTGTTCTCAGCGGTTTTAACGCTGTCTCAGGAGGACGGCTACAAAGTAGCCACCAGCGCTACACCACCGGAAGTCCTATTATTATTATTGTTATTATTATTACATAATTAAGATTTTCCCCAAAGCCAAAAAAAAAAAGGGTTTTCTTTGAAATCCACATTACTGGTATTATTACATTGGAAATCACAGCCGTATTTCTGCAGCCATTTGGAGTAGTGAGGGGTTTTTTTAATCATGGAGGGTGGAAATTCTCCCCGCCAGCATCTTTATTCAATTTCAGTATTTCATTTCCATATGAAACGAAAGGGCATTGCAAGTCTTTACTATAAGTTCTTCAACCTCTATACCAGGGGTCTTCAAACATGGCCCTTTTATGACTTGTGGACTTCAACTCCCACAATTCCTCAGCCAGGCACGCCTGGTTGAGGAATTCTAGGACTTGAAGGCCACAAGTCATAAAAGGGCCATGTTTGAAGACTCCTGCTCTACACTGACTCTTAACTTTTTAACATGTGGCTTTTCTTCCATTCTAGTTATGTGTAATATTATTGTATAAAATGCTGAAATGTATAAAGCATCTTCCTACCATCACTCAGAATGCTGAGCATCATTAATAATGCCCAAAAAATGTACATAGATTTGCTGCTAAGCCAGCATTCATAAAGGTTAATAGAAGGTATTCTGCGTGCTGTGTTATCACAAAGCTGATGTATGCAGGAATATTTGAGGTTTTTTTTTTTAGTTATTAGTCTTACCTCATTATGACTTTCATATAGCTGCCTCTCAGATTTTTCCCCCCAAACACTTAAGCAAATGTGGTCAAATACATACAGAGATAATATAAGGATTGGTGGTAGAGGAGAAGGCTGGCAGATTCCTTTATTTTTCTGCTGGGGGGGATCATTCATGATCCAGGCAAGCTTATTGTGAGCACAATATACAGGGGGCACAAAAATACCTATTGTCCAAGGATTGCCTGACATTTTCTTCAATCAAAAATGGTTTAGGCAAATATAGATATTCCTCATGATTATAACAGAAAAAGGTGAAGGCAACAGTAACTGACTCCATTTAATGATGTGTTGAAAAGGTCACTGTGGTCTATAATAGTGAACATTGGTCCTAAGGTATATCCAAAGCCAACGTTCAACTTTCATACAATTTTAATATCTGAAGAAGATGTGGAGAATAGAGTATTGATATAAAGGACTTGTTGCAGCTATAAATGTAGACTTTCTGCTTGTTTCCATAGAGATGACATGATAATAACTTTGAGGCATCAAGCACTAATTATCCAGTATTCAAATTGATGCAGAGTCCTCAAACTAATCTTGATAACTCTTGTATTTTTTATAATTCTACTTCCTTTTTTTAATGCTGATGTGCCCTTGGTATGCAAAAGTACAATTTCTCTCATGAGATTAAAACTATCAAAATGAGCTATTGCAGTTAAAACCTATAGAAAAACAATCTAAGGAAGAATATGATAACTGCAATACAGGATATATTTCATCCTTGTCTTAATACTGCATTTACCTTGATATAAATTAGAGTTGCAATCAGTTTGTCCATACTGATCATTCTCACACATGTCAATCATTGTAGACATAATTAAGAACATGATCTGAAGGCATTATGATCTTGCTGAAGCTAAGATGGTTTGGAAGACCTATTAGGAACCTTTCTTTCTTACCATGAACTCTACAACAGAAGAAAAACAGAATCAAAATATAAAAAATAGTAATAGCGAAAATAGTAATCCTGTCCTTTCCAACACCATGCAACCAGGAGCTACTGAACTTTTCTTCCTTTCTGGTTACATGTCAGACTATTGTATAAAATGTTGAAAAGTATAGAACATTGCCAAGTTACACATAATTGTAACATTATTGCATTATTTGTAATGAGTCTTCCTCTTTGCCATTTCAAATGTTATTTCTGTTTCTAATGAAAAAATATGAGTTCCAGAATTAAGAGAATTATTCTCTGTATAATAGCTTCTTTCCTGTGCCCACCTTGGCAAGCCAAGGTTTTTATTTAGTCTTTCCCTTAAGCTATTTATAGTCATTTGATATAAGCTGAACAATGATTCGTGGAGATAGTAAAGGGAAAAAAATAACAAGAATTGGTTTGGAAATAATTTGTAAACAAATATGCCAGATGATTGAATGTGAACAAATGTTCAGATTTAGAAGATACTAAAATTAGATCGTATTATGTCACAAGTACAGTTTACATTCTTATTCAGTGCAATAACCTAAAGTTTCTTTCAGGATAGCTCAGTTTCAGGTTTGTCCTTGGTGCCAAATCTTATCTGATAACTTCTGCGTATTTCCTGTTTCTTGGTGTAATTCTAGTTGGAAAAAATAGGGGTTGGTAGGGTGAGTAAAAGCTACGGGACAGGGAAGATAATGGGAGAAATATAGGCCAGAGCAAGGAAAAGACAGTTATTTCTGTGTTATTTCTCCTTTAAGTCCTTGGAGAAACTCATAATATAGCCAGGATTGTGTAAGGAGAAGTCAAATGGGTTAAAAAAAAATAGCTGGCTTTTTAAACATAAAAGAACCATGCTGAGCAAGCTGACTTAGCATACATGATCCAGAAACGTAGGCTGCCAAAAAAGTTGACATTAATTTATTCCAGCTGTATTTACCACATTGCTTGGTACAGCTGCCTATAGTACCTAAATGTCAAACAGGCCTGGTAGCACCTTGAAAACTAATTTATTATTATATAAGTTTAATGGATCACAGTAATTTTGATACACAACAGGTAATGCAGTAATAAATTGAGTAGATGTTAACAACTTTGCTTTTCCAACCAAAAAGAATTATACTTGACTGATGTTTCCTCTTCGGAGTTAGCTATCAAAGAAATTATACAAAGGGTCAGTTCCACATTACAGGCGCATAACCTATGAAGGGTCTCAGTGCTGGAAAGGAAGTGCTCAAGATCTTAAGCCTGCTCCAGGCTCAGGAGAAATTTAGACCAGCTGTTTATTTGCAGTGGAAGACCTTAAAAATAACAACTAGGTAAAAAATGGATGGATCAGAGTTCTCCAACATAGAGCTACCATTGCCAATCTTTTTGTAGAAAAATGAAGCATAACACAACTCCCATTCCTTCCTTTTTGCTTTTCCATTACATCATCTGAGAAACTGCAGACATACTGCAAAAGTGACAGAATTAAAAAAATTAGCTGTGGGGACAAATGGAACGGGATCAGCAAAGCTGTTCATTTTGTTCTTTATTTAAATCAGGCTTAGGAACATTTTTTTTGCTTTTTATAATATCTCAATAACAGCCTGAAATTTAAATTAGAAATGGAAAATAAGCATAAATAACAATGTTTAATGCACAGCAATATTTGAAAGAACAACAGAGACATAATGTAAATATTGTTTTTTTAATTAAATGCTGTAAGCTACCCAAAATCACTTTCATGTGAGATGGGTGGCTATACAAATATGATTAAATAAATAAAAATTAACAGAAATGTTCCATTTTGCAATGAAATTAAGCAAATAGAGTTTTCTTGTGCTGCTCCAAGTGCCACTATCTTCCCAAGTATTGCTAAACAATATCAATTTGTCAATGTTTTATTTAGTCAAAGCTTTTGAGTGTTAGTATTGGTGACTTAATGTGGAGTCTTTCCTCATTCACACCTAACTATGGCACAGATGTGGTTTTTGCAATCAAGAGGCCTGCCAGACACTTGTTGCCACTGCATGTCTTTAAGTCTATTTTTCTGTTTACAACATGTGCACACATATACAAGATGCTCACATAATTGTTGCATTTGATAAGAGTTTTTAAAAAATGAAATCAGTCTTTTCATGCTACCTGTAACTTGGAGAAAAGAGAATTCAGAATTTATTTCCCCCCCCCCTCCACTTTCTACCATTGGCAAAGTGCCTTACTTTAATTTCCCAATTTATTAATTTTAATAAATTTTAAATATTATATTTAATCTTAACTTCAATCTAAATGTTATCTGCTGTTTCAGTTTTAGTCTGTTGTAATCAGTTTTACTTGATTTTATGTGTTTTTTCTACTTGTAGCCTGAACCTCTGAATCTCCCCTTAGGAGTTTTCTGTAGTGAAATTGATAATATTACGGACTTGAAACACTTTGGATTTGGCAGGTAATTGGAGCCATGATTGCTCACAAAAAACATTATAAAACCTGTCAGAAAAAAACAATTTTTGTGAGAAAATAGCATCTGTCCTTGGCAGTGGTTCAGTGAATGTAGGTTCTTTGCAATCTGACTTTGGGGACTAGATAATTACTGAGAAAATATATTATAGTTTATTGACACAAAAAATCACATCATATCAAAATGCTAAAGCCTGTGAGGTCCAGGACTCATTTAGTTGTTATACTTTGAACCTCTGGCAGTTGATATTTTTTTCTTTTCTTTATACAAAAATTGCAGAAATTCATGCTTGTATTTTAATCTAAATGTAAAGAAAGACATGAGGAAGCAGATATAAAAATATCAAAAATCCGTTTTTTTTTTAAAATGTACCCTGCTATAATTTATTTTATGATCCATGAAGATTGTTTTTTTTTTAAAAAAAAAATTGAATTCAACTTTTGGTTGATTCATTATTTTAAAATGTATTAGATTTAAATTGAGTGTACAAATCAATGTTTAAAAACACGTATGTCTGTTTTCAATCTTGCACCTTGATGCAAAAGGAAAATGGGATGGTGGGGGGGGGGAGGAAATCCCATTCTTATAGTTTTTATATGTAGTGATTACATAGCTGCGATGGAAATTATTCAAATGAGAGAGATCTTAAAAGGGCTAATGAGTGAGCTGCCCTTACTCCCTATGCTTAAAATAAACCACATTCAAACAAGGCAGTGTTGCTGTGTAAAGTATTCAAGATTCTGACCACTTAATTCTATTTTCTGACCTGAGTTTTTTGGCTATTTTAAGGGATTCTTTCCATACATCTTCCCGCCCCTCATTTATTTGTGTATCTTCAATACATTGTGAAGGCAAAGCCATGACAGTCTTTCTCCTTTCATCCTTGTATTCCAAATTCCATAGACTCTGAAAAATATCATTACAGCACATTCCGAAGGGACAGGAATTAAGATGCTTTGCAAGCAGACAATTTAAAAAATGGCATTCCATCAGTGCCCTGGTTCCCTGGAGACTGTTTAAAGACTCCTTCCACAAAAGGGAAGCTAAATAAATTTATAACACGTGCACACACATTTTCAGTACTAGTTATGCACATTTGGTTTTTGTAAAAGGAAATGAAGTCCAAGTAGCTGCTATGAGAGGAACCTTTCCTACTCAAAATTTCTGGTATTGTGAAGGTGAAAAGATACCCTGTCAGTTTTTGCAATTTGGCACTTTTTACAATGGTTGAAATCAGTGTTTCTCCCCTTCACCGACTTTTAAGATGCATAGACTTCAATTCCCAGAATCCCCCAGCTCAGCATGAAGTTGATGAGGGAGAGAAACACTGGCTTAAACTATGCTGTTTTTTGTTGCAGTAGGAGTGGAGGACTCCAGCAAGAATTACTTTCTGGGGCAGTGGTGAAATTGGCATGAATTTCTGTCCTTCCTTTGACAGAAAGCTAGCTGGTTACAAAAGGCCTTACCACTGCTTTACTTGTTTTCTCTTCTTCCTTGCCTTGCAATGGAAGGCTCTGAAATAAATCATCTAAACTGAAATTGGGGGAGGAAAAAAGCAGCTGTGGGATTCAGCCAGTTCGCATCAGTTTGGCAGAACTGGTAGCTAATTTTTTTGTTGCCCAGGCCCAGAATGGACTTCCGGAAGCAGTTGTTCGCATGTTTGAATCCCACCACTGGAAAGAAGGTTAACTTTTGCCTGAACTGCAGGATGCAGGACAGAGGTCTTCAACTTATGGGCCATGGCCCACTACCGGGCTGTGGCCTCTTGGCCACCGGGCTGTGTGAGTAGCTGGGCAGTGCATGCGCATGTGCATGCGTGTTCACCCCCACTCATGCCACCTTTGTGCAAGTGTGTGGGCAGTGGTAGCACTGCTAGTATCGCACAGGCAGCGGCGTTGCCATGAACCTTGTGTGGGCGGCGACAACAGGCAGGGGTAGCAGTGCAATCCTTGCGCCAGTGGCAGCATCACTGTGGGCCGTGCCACAAGCTTTCCACAGGCACGTCATTGAGCCTCGCGTGCGTGCTTAGCCCCGTTTGTGCACATGTGCGCACATGTGGCCACATTCACGTTTGCGCATGCGTGCGTAAGATGCCTGCCCCTTCCTCTCCCACCGAGTCACCAACCCAGAAAGGTTGGGGACCCCCGATCTAGGAGATGGGTTGAAACAAGCGTTCCCACTGGTTCAGCATTTCACATGTTGCAAAAGGAAATACTGTACTAGTTTTGCTGCTGTACCAGATACACTGCAGCCAGGATGTAAGTGTAGCAGTTCAGTTTTCCATCAGGACTGACAGGATGAGATCACACAGATCAAAGATCACCAAGCTTGTGTAGGGGAACTGCTGCTTGGTTATCTGGAAGAACAGTTTCTTGGTTCTGTGGTTAGTTGGATTATTAGAACACATTTCTGAAACGTGAGTCTCATCTTTTGAAATGGTACATTCCTCCAAATCATAATACAGACAGTCCTAGTTTAGTGACTACCCTATTTAGTGACCATTCACAGTTACAACACTAATGAAAAAAATTACTTCTCCAATCTTCACAGTTGCAACTTATTGAGGTTTATAAGGCAAAGAAAAACTGAAGTCAAACTGTAAACATAGTTGCAGTTTCATTTAGAGACTGCTTTGCTTAATGACTCAGATACTCAACCCAATTATGGTCGTTAAATGAAGACACCTGTAATACTAATACATTATAGTTCATTCAATACAAGATTTCTCTTGTGAGATTTTTTTCTCTCCTCAAAGAGATGACCCAGGCTATCTTAAGGTCAAAGACACTTTCTCAGGGAACCCCAAATGCGTTTGATGGTGACAAAAAAATGTTAAGACTAGATGAGGTTTTCACATGATCCAGCAGGACTCATATGTTCTTACAAAACTGCCCAAGGAATCTGAGAAAAGTGCTAATATATATAAAAACCCTTTGAAATAAAGATAAATATTGTCCTCACTCTCTTTGGATTAGGGATGTCCACAGGGTATCTGCCACAATTAAGCATCAATTGCATCATGTGATTGTCTTGACTTTTTCAACCACATCCTGAGTACACCTCTGCCCTAGCCCTTTGTAAGTTCTTGGGGTTAATTAAAAGAAGATTATTGCAACAACGAGCTTTCTGTCTCATTGTCTTTCTAGGTTATCACAGCTGGTCTGTCACCATTCTTCTTTGAAATTGCAGTGAATGTACCAACTGCCTGCTGGTATGTATTTTAGACAGAGGATTGTGGTTATTTAAAATGTTCTTGAATTTTTAAGTCATCTTCCTTAGTTTCATCTGACTTGGTCATTTTTGCCAAACCACAGAGTTAAGCTGCAAAGAACATTTTATAAAACTAGATAAGGATGTATTGAACTGATGCTGTACATTATAACAGGACCTACTTTAAAATAAAAGCACCAAGAGTACCAGCAGTACGCCTCCACTGGTTAGCCAAAGGAAATAGGGAAGCTGTGCTGTTTAGCGGAGAAACCCCACTGACCTTGTATGTCAGAGATGGATAAGCTATGCCTACATGCCTCCCTGGTCTTCTCTTTTTACTTCTTGTCCTTTTCTCTTGCTACTGCCCCAGCTATCCTGACACTTCAGAGGATAAGAGTCACAATGGGCCTCCAATGAATGGCTGTAGGTTTAAAGTGGTGTTGTCTTCTCTGAAATGATGAACATGGGTACTCCTGCTTACATGGGAATAATTCCCATTAATTTTAATAGGCCTTTTTAGCAATGAAAGCACATAAATTATATCTGGTATGGAAAAAGAGAGCCAGTTTGGTTTAATGGTTAACATACCAGACTACTAGAAACTAGGAGCTTTAGACCTGCCTTAGGCACAAAGCCAGCTAGGTGACCTTGGGCCAGTTACTCTCTCCCAGCCCTAGGAAAGAGGCTATGCAAACCACTTCCAAACTCTTGCCAAGAAAACTGCAAGTAGTTCCCAGGAGTCAAGACTGACTTGAAGACACCAAAACCAAGATTGAAAAAAGAAAAAGAGAACTTTCTTGATATAAACCATAACTGTTAGTAGTTATGACTGCAAAGACAAGGCAAAGGAACTCCTCACCAACAGAAAGTTACTTTTTGGAATACAGTTCTACACAATGAGATGACAGGTGCTACTTAAATAGGAAATTGGTTAAATCCATGGAGAAAGAGCTTTGATTAGTCACCATGACTACTCCTTGGAACCCTTTTCCAGATATAATAAGGGACAAAATAAATTATTCTGTTAGACTTGATGGGTTGACCCAGAAGGAATCATTTTAAGTTCAGATGGCTCATGAACCTGTGAAGGGCCATTAATTTCTACCTCAGTCAATAGATGCTGAAAGCATTCTTTTCACAAGCTTATGCTGTTTATTAAGAAATATGCCTTGCTGAACTTCAGTAAGACTTATTCCCAAGTGGGCCTGTATAAGATGTTTCTAATGGGCTTTGATCTCACCATTGCTCCTCCCCACCTCCCAGAGTATATTTTTCCAAACAGTCATATCCTTGTCTTACAAGGAATAATGATTTTAGTATGTTATGGTGTAAGAATGGTACTGTTTATATAATACCAATCTTACAAATCATATTTCAGGAACAAAGGCGTCTGTATGATTTGCAAAAGCAATGAAACTGTAAGAGCCCAAAGGAGTATAATACACTCAAAATCCATTAGTTTTGCTAGCTTGCCATATAAAAAGCACTTTCTACTTATACATTGTACAAAGATTTGTTTTATTGATATAGCTGTAAAAGAGGCTTTGTGGCTTTTTTTTAAAACCAAGTTAGGGAACTAAAATATAAGGCTGTAACATAGAATTGGTGGAAGAACACAGAGCAGAGGCATTTTGCTGAATTTGAGGGGGAGGAATGGGAGAGTAGCCTTGAAGCCATCTGTTGCCCTTGCTCAAGATGAATGATGCATAGACTGACTTTTCTAGAAACAAAAGATGAACCTCTTGAACCTGGCTGCCTCTGAAATCCTTTGTTCAGCTTATGCTGTTGGTCACATTAATACAGGACAGGAAATGCCATATACAGAATTGGAATATGAGAAGCCAGAATTGGAGAAGTACCTTTGGGGCAGGTGTGATAGGGACCCCTAGATGACAGGCAGTGTTACAGAAACACAATAGGAAATTCAAGTGATCCACCCAAGCTGCTATGCAGGTTTTTTTCCAAACCTATTTAGTACCCTTCAGTAAATAAATAATTTATATAAACTCTCTTTAAAACTAAAATAGAAGTAAAAGACCACATAGAAGCTTAGGTTGGGGAGTCTTTGCATCTTATCTGCAGAGCAGCAAAGTTTACTGATTGACGTTCCCTCCTCTCAGCCTGCACATACCACAAGGTTATTACATTGGTGGGATTCAGCCAGTTCGCACCAGTCTGGCAGAATCGGTAGCTAATTTTTTGTTGCCCAGGCCCAGAATGGACTTCCGGAAGCAGCATCCACACAGAGAACCGGTTGTTCACATATTTGAATCACACCACTGCGTTATTGTAACCCTAAAGAAAGGATCTGCAGCTTTAGTATTCCTTGGAAGGAAGGACAGGATAGGATGTCCAAATTGTATCTTATGCATTTGCTAGATTTTTGTCCTGCTTTTCACCAGAAGCTCAAGGTGATGTATGTAGCATTCCTTCCCCTCATATTGCCTCATAAAAACCCTGTCAGGTAGAGTGGACTGAGAGAGAGGTATTGGTATCCCATGTGAATGGACTTGAAATCAAGTCCACCTGATTCTCCTCCAGCACTTTAACCAATATCCCAAACAAATATGAAAATATACTGCATATTTAGTCATATTTGGATTAATCCACACAATTCCATTCTTTTGAGAGCAAATTGCCTCCCCTCAAGAAAATTCCTGGTACTGTGAGCAATACGAAGGAGGGAATTTATGACTTATTAACAGCACTATGGATAAGTAGTAGTTTTTGCTAATGTACAGGGTCTTTTGGTTCAAGCCACTGAGAGCAATGTTCTATCTTAAACATACTCATAGGTCTATCCACATTTAAATTATGAGGACTGTACAACTCTGACAGTTTAAAATAAATGGATGAAAGAGGAATTTTGGATTAAGTATTACCGTATAGTCATAGAGTAGTTAAGAGTAAATATTAAATAGAGCAATTAAGAGTACATATTAAGCCAGTAAATTGGGGCACTCTAGTCGTCCAGATCTACAACTTCCAGCTTAACTAGCCTGCATAACCAATGCCAAGATTTGCGGGGATTTATAATTTAACAGCATTTGGAGGGCCAAAATTTCCTCAAGCTCACAAATGAAGAGTCTGACATGCATACCCTATTATTCTCAGAGCTTCCCTAGAGGAAAACATTGACTGAATGCTCCCTATACTTTTATCCAAACTAATATTTCAAAATGCCCTGAATTAATCAGTGGCTAGTCCTTCCGGGATTTAACTGAGAAGAAAGGGCAGTCTAGGAGAAAGAAAGTCTCAGGCAAAGGAACTCTATCCTTCCCAATTGTTGGTACCTTTCCTAGGGCATAACCACTAAGGTTGGTGGATGAGTCTTATAGATGGAATCTGGATGGGATCATATTTTCAGCAATCCATGCTTGCTTCCATTATTGAACAAGCTGAAAAAACTTAGTTTTGAGTTATGCTGTCTTAATTGTGAGTTTCTGGTGTTTGTTCTACAAATGTTTGCTAACAAAATTTCTGCTATCCTTTCTTAACAGTCTTTTGCTGGCTGGATTTGCTGAAGTCTTGCTTCTTTACATTGAAAGGACTGGTACATGAACACTGGCAAGTGAAAAATGATTCTTCAATGGGACTCTTCAATTTTTGCTTTAAGAATAAACAATTAATGAAGACGTAGGCAAACAAGTGCAGTCTCATGGTGGCTTTCTCAACAATAGGTCATACTCACAATGAAACTGAGGCATCAGCTCTAGGACAGAGTAGGATTAAATCCATTTGTTCCTGTTTTTAAGCCATATCTTCTATTAATAGCAATGCATAAAAATGGGATTTGATTCTTTTTTTATATATATTATGCTAAAATGAATGATCATCACTAAGCTGGAACTTTTCTGGTACTATTCAAACATTCCCTACTTTTTTCCTCAGGGCCAACCTTCTAATTGTAGTACTCTATTCAGATTATTTTATCAAAGAATGGAATAGATATCCCAACCCCCCCCCCATGAAGCCCTGGGTTGCAGATATTCTGATCTCAAGATGTTTTGCAGATAAACAGTACTTACAGTACGTTCCTCATCAGCTTGGGGTGCCCATTATCTATTGAAGGTAACATGCTGTACTTTCTGCTTCCTTATTTTCCTCCTGACACAGCATGGCAAGATGTCAGCTGCAAAAGTGTGTGAGAGGAATGGATCCATTGGCAAGCATCAGTACCATACATTCCTGGGGGGGGGGCAGTGATACAGATCCAATGACCTTTCATATGATCTGGCCCTCACATGCAATAGTGCTATGTTTTGTTTTACTGAACCAGTGTAGAATGCAGCCAATAATGTAGATTGTTTTTTACACTTGACAACTTTAAGATGTGCAGACTTCAATTCCCCAGCTACAAACCTGCTGTGAGGGAAATATTGGATGCAAGAAAAATCCAACCCAACTATAAATGACCACTCATAAATAAATGATCAGTAACTCTTGATAGGATAAGCACATTTGAAGACTTATCCCTCTTTGTCCAACTACATTAGTTGTGTCAACTCAGGTACACAAAATCATTTGTGCTTACTTCCATACAAGACCTTCTCTCATTGATTCACATACACTAATCTGGTTAAACTGTTAACAAGATACATTAGTTGGGTTCAGACAATACTCCAAGTCACATTATGCTTTTGTATATATGAACACAGCTATCTATCTCCAGTTTGCCTCGGCATGGGCAAAATGTAAGCATACTAGCTAAGTTAATTTTTGTTTCCGTGGGTACAGGGTTATAAGTATATTGTGATTTGGCATTTTTGAGCCTCGTTGCAAAAGGAAATAAATTTCAACTTAGTTGGAAAAGAAATAATAACTCATTGGAAGGTCTTCTCCAACATGAGTCCTTTGTACTTTTTGGCGTGGTAGAGATATAGATCACTGTGAATATTCAAATGTTGACTCTGTTAGAATTGAATGGTAACTAGCAAAGATGTGGTTTAATCTCCACCAAAGTAAGAGCATCACATTCAGTTCTACTTTCTGTATAAAATGAAACAATCTGAGAATAAAAATTTACAAAAAACACTCCATCCCAGAATCTGATGTGTGCCAAGGATTCTGTGGAAAATAAAAGTAAAAATGTGGATGATAATCAGCACATCTGCAACACTAGTTACATTGAATGAAAAATAAAGTGAATCTTATATTAAACACTAGTCTGTTTTTTCACTTATGTTTAGTTATTATTACTATCTAAATATTTATATATATGGGGTATAATACTTACCTGTATGTTGTAATTAGTTCTGACTCTGCATATGTACAAGGAAATATAGTGATGTTGCATACAGTTTTTGAAATTCAGTCTGCAGCATTGCTTCATTTGAATGCAGGCTCGCTCCATAGCAAATATTGGTCTTTGAATCTCTCTTATGCCTAAATATTTTTGCTGAGCAAAAATGCTCAGCATCTGGGTAAGGGGCTTGTTAAGGGCCTTTAAGATACAAATAGTCTTCAACTTACAACAATTCATAAGTAACCATTCAGTTACAACAGCACTGAAAAAAGTGACTTATGACCATTTTTCACACTTACGACATTACACCATCCCCATGGTCACCCAATCAAACTTCAGATGTTTGGCAACTGAGTCATATTTATCACAATTGCAGTGTCCTGGAGTCATGTAATCACCTTTTGCAATCTTCTGAAACAAAGTCAATGGGGAAGCAAGATTCACTTAACAACTGCATTGCTAACATAACAACTGCAGTGATTCACTTAACAAATGTGGCAAGAAAAGTCATAAAATGGGGCAAAACTCACTTAACAACTGTCTTGCTTAGCAGCAGAAAATTTGGGCTCAAATAGTAGTTGTAAGCTGATCTTTATGTCACTGCCATTTTTCAAATCCTCAACAGGACGGAATCATTTGCTTTATTTATTCGAAGCAAAAAAAAAAAAAAAAAAAAACCACCAAAAAACAAATACACACTACATCACTCCAAAAGTGAAATAATTCAGCCAATACTATGATACTTTTATGCAATATTGTTGCTAGAATTTGTCAATTTAGAGAGACAAAAGTCACGACGTTAACCTCATTAATATCTCAGAAAAACCTCATTTTGCAGGTCTCTGAATCTGAATCTCACATTCAGAATAAAAATGTTGTTTAGCTACAGTTAGGCTAATACCTGGTCTAGAACTATGACTCCCAAATTAGCAAAAGCATATGGCTGTGTTTCTTCCTAGAAGGCAAACATTTGATAGACATGATAAATACCGCATGTGTTCTGATGAATTCATAATAGAAGTCCTCTATGCAAAAAATTTTAAGCCTCTCCCCATCAAACATGTAAAAAAATCTCTACACCAGAGTTTCTCAGCCTTGGCATCTTGAACAGAAATGGACTTCAACTCCCAAAATTCCTCAGCCAGCATGCACTTTTGGGAATTCTGGAAATTGAAGTTCACATATCTTCAAGTTGCTGCAGTTGAAGAACACTGCTCTACACTTAGACATCTGTAGATCTGTAGGGACCCTTACCCAGATGAAAACCAGTAGATGGTCAACTGCCTTCCTCAAACGTGAGGCTTATTCAAATGGTATTTATATATAAATATACCGAAATGTTAGATATTAAGCTATTATGTTTAAGCTTTAGTCCTAGAATGCACTATCTAAAAACTATAGTAATACACGTGTCCTCCAAAGTCTTGTGTGCAACCAAAGTAGACTTTGCTCAACAACTGAGATTCCAGTCTCGATTGGTTCACTCGTAGATTATTACAGCATAATAAATAAAGGTTCACTTGTATATTATTACAGGATAATAAACAATAACATTATTCAATATTATTCAGGCTGAATTTAAATAACCTTAAATTTAATTCAGTTTTCTCTCAACCATGTCTATTCCCATCCACTTTTGGGGCTTTGCCTTCTCTCAGAATATTAAGAGGCCTTAAAGGTTCTGTGCCATTCCAGTACAATCCATGCTGATCTAGGGTGAAGTCTCTGCCAATGGAAGTTTCTAATTAAACTACTGTTGCAATTAAATCTGGAAATGTGTGTAGGCAAAGTGTATGTTCCTTGCATTCTGCTATGGCCTAAATTATTTGTAATTTAATGTATCATTATAGACATTTTCAATATTATGAGATACAACCCAATATTCAAAAGCAAAAATTGATTCAACATTCTTATTTTTTCTATTGAGAATGTAGTGAAAATCATTAAGAAAAAAGCTTTAATAAGAATTTATTCTTTCCAATGAGTTTCTGTTATATTACATATTTTGGACTTTCAAGATTAATGTATTTTCTAAATACACCTTCTTAGTAAAAACAATTATTTTTGAAGGACAGCTTTATGAAATTGTACATCTACTTCCTTCAGTTTCTCGAAGAAACTTTTATGTTGAGACTTTGGTTTAAATTAGGTGCAAAATCAATTCATCTACAGTAAATACCTATGAAAGTCTATTTAATGAAAGATTTTTAAAAAATTGTCTAGCAGTCCTAATTATTAGTATTATTTAGAATACACCAGCATTTTTCCTACAGGTAAACATTAGAAAATATCCAAAATATAAATGGATAGTTCTGAGTCCTTTTAATGAAAAGAAGTGACTATTTTAGATAGCTGAATGGAGTTTCCTAATCCAATGACGGAACAGCTTTGATTTGGATTTCTATATCATTAATCAAAATAAGGGTTACCTTAATTAATTATGAAAGATTTTTCTTCACAAGGATTATCTTTCATACTAAAAAAACATATGGTCTCTCATAATAAAAAAATATTTGGATTTTGAAAATTGTGATCTTTGGATTTTCTCATAATATTATGAGATGTAGATAAGTGTTCTGCAACAACTTCAAGGAACAAACTGCTCTTATTCACATGGCTGAAATTCTAATACTGAAAGAACCTGCTGTGGAACTGATGATCTACTATTCCTTAAATAGTAGATTTAAATCTCTGAGAATACACTGGATATAAAAATTCTATACACTCATTAAAATGGCAGATTTTTGAAATGTAAACATATCAAACCAAGATAAATCACTTCAGAGTTCTTTCCACCTTTAATATACATTTTAAAACTCAATTGAAAAACAAACTGAAAACTTTTAGGAGGAAAAATAACAATACTAATGTACAATAACATGATTGCATAAAGATGGTTGCATAAAAATACTTTGTTGAAGCACCTCTTGTTTTTATGACACCATTTAGTCTTTTGGGGAAGAAGCCTATCAGCATGGCACATTTTGCCTTGGGAATCTTTGCCCACTCTTCATTGCAAAAGTGCTCCAAATCTGTCAGATTGCCAGAACTTCTCCAGTGTACAGGCCCTCTTCAGATCAGCCCACAGATTTTCAATTGGATTCAGGTCCAGGCTCTTGCTGGGCCAATCCAAACCCTTTCTGGTGAAGCCATTCTTGTGTTGATTTGGAGGAATACTTTGGGTCATTGTCCTGTTGAAAGGTGAAAGTCCGTTTCATCTTCAGCCTTCTAGCAAAGGCATGAAAATTGGTGCCAAATTAGACTAATATTTGGAACTGTTCATAATTCCCTCCACCTTGATTAAAGCTTCAGTTCCAGCCGAAGAAAAGCAACCCCAAAGTATAATGCTGCCACTACGTTTCACTATGAGTATGGTGTACTTTTGGTGATATGCAGTGTTGTTTTTGCACCAAAAAATCTTTTTGGAATTATGGCCAAAAAGTTCAACCTTGGTCTCATCAGACCATAACACACTTTCCTATAAGCTTTCGCCTGTAGGTTTTTTCCCAACTGTAGCCAGAATTGAATATTTTTCTTTTAAGAAAAGGCTTCCATCTTGCTACCCTACCCCACTGCCCAGACATATGAAGAATACAGGAGATTGTTGTCTCATGTAGTACACAACCCATACTTGCAGAAATTCATGCAGCTCCTTTAATGTTGCTGTGGGCCTCTTGGCAGCTTCTTGGACTAGTTTTCTTGGGTTTTTTTCATCAGTTTTGGAAGGACATCCAATTCTTGGTAATGTCACTGTTGTGCTATTTTCTCCAGTTGTTGATAACTGTCTTCACTGTGTTCCATGGTATGTTCAATAATTTTTTTTTGGGGGGGGGGGGGAAATTGTATCCTTCTCCTGACTGATACCTTCCAACAATGAGATCTCTTTGCAGACCATGGCTTTTGCTGTAAAAGGCAACTGAATAAATGTCAGTAAAATCCTACTCACACAGCTGAACTTTATATGGGCTTGATGAGAGTCACTTTAATTGATGGCAGGTTTGAATTATTTAACATCAGTTTGAGTGTGGTTGGTTAATCCTGAACACAGCCACACCACCATTTACAAGAGTAGTGCAGCCACATTATTCTAGTTTTTATTGTTATTTTTCCCTCAAAAAGATTTCAGTTTGTTTGTCAAGTGAATTGTTCGGCTTATACAGTATGTTATATTAAAGGCGGAAAGAACTCTTTCTAATCACTTTCGGAAGTTTCTTGTTAACTACTTATCAATTATTATGAACCTTTGGATGATACGTTTCATAGCATATTGAATTCCTACATTGGATTTTCAAAAAAAGAGACGTTAAATTTTGAAGAATTTTGTGAAATGGGGCAAAAAAAAAGAAAGTTCTTTATTATTTGAAGAGACTAAAAGATCAAAATTGTTAGAAGTAAAAATAAGGAATATAAAGTTGATTTATTTGACCAAGTTAATATATTGTTATTTTTGTTAACCCTTATTGAACCTTTGCTGACATCAGGACTGAAATGATAATGTTTCATGGATTTTTTTATAGAGGAGATGGGCTATGGCAGGGGTGTCAAACTGCCAGCCCGCGGGCCGGTTGCATCATACGGATGCCGTGCTCACCCCAGCTCCGGCAATGCGAAAAAGTCACTATACGTCGTGACACGTCATGTGACGCGGTGAGTTTGAAACCCATGGGCTATGGAAAGAAGAAATCATTTGTTGCATTTTAAGAGAAGATGATAAAGTTATACTCTTCTATGTTTTCAGTTTGTATTAGTTTTTTACTTTTGTAATTATAATCTTTAATTAAATTACTATAAAAATTACAGAGTGGGATACCATAAGATCCAGATTTGGTTCTAGTACTCGGGATTGAGATGGAAAAAAATACTTATCAAATAGGTAGGTGGCACAAAATTGGGTGAGATAGGTAATAACCTTGAAGACAGAAACAAAACGCAAAACAATCTTGATAGGTTAGAGCAGAGGTGTCAAGCTGCCGGCCCACGGGCCAGATGCGTCACGTGGAAACTGCGCCCACCCCAGCTCAAGCAAGGGGGAAAAAGTCGCGATATGTCGTGACATGTCACATGATGCGGCAAGTTTGACACTCCTGTATTAGAGGAATTAAAATGACAGAATGAAATTTACAAGACAAATACAAAATTCTTAAGAAAAACATGCAAAGGTATATGAGACCTATTTTGGTAAAAATATTTCTGTAAGAAAGATGTTACAATTGTAATTAATCATAAGCAGTACTATAATCATCAATCACATAACTATGAAAAATGTAGGCTCCATCAACTGAAGTGTAGTTTCTGAATCACATAATATGATTTGCTCTACTCTGCATTGCTCAGACTCCACTCTAGTAGTGGATCTCATATATGGTGGCAATGTCCCATTAATCTAAAATAAAATAAAATAAAAGTCTACTATTGTTAAATCTGAAGCCTTAGGTTCCATTTTTTCAATATTTGAAATTTAAGGCAACATATTTTTGTTCAATAATCTGCATTCCATGACAAACAATAAACACTTGGTTTTATTTTAATTATTATGCCAGTCATAGTCTATACCAAGTGAATCGGCACTGGAAAAAGTGGGACATGAGCATAAACTATATATAAAAATAGTAATTTAATTACCTGATGTTTGTTCTATAGCATGTTTTGAAGTCCATCCAGCTGTCATCTTGCAGATCTGTGTGTGTATGTGTGTGTGACAGAGAGAATCTATGCATACATACATTTATTTATAAAACAGAATACATGGAAATTGCAGCAGTTTGTCTAGGACAAGTCTGCTTTTTTTCAGCTTACATGTTGTATTTTATGAACATGCGGTTTATAAATTTTTTAAGATTCCAGAGCAGTATGAAAAAGTGGCAATTTTAATGGCCCCTAATTTAAATTTGATTTTATACAGTCATTTCTAATGAAAACAACAATTGTTCAACAATAAAAAAATTCTTACATTAGGTATGCATCTACTATGAGGGCCCAAGGCTGCTGCTGAATATGCCCTCAGCAGTACAATTTTGTTTTATAAAACACTGCTTAAACATAGAGCATCATCAATGTAACTTGGAATGCACTCTAACATAGAGTACAAATTACCAACATTACCAAGTGCAAATCTAACCATCTACACATAGGGGAAAGTGCAGTGATTATAAATTTGCATGTGGCCTAAAACAAGATCCTCATATAACAGCATCTTTGTTTTGAATGTCTGAATGGCATCACATACAAAGGTGAAAACATAAGATCAGTTACTTGTTTCTTGTACATGTAGCTTTTTTAAAGTACTATGAACTTGAAAGAAAAGTTAGTGTTGGGGTAATCAAATAATCAGGAATTGCAAAATACTATCTGAGCTTATTCTAATGAAGCCATGTGTCTCTCTTCCAGTAGTTTTCGTAAAGCAAATAGAAAAAAGTTGTCCTCTGGTCTTTAGTAAACAATATCACTGCAATGATTCAAGGCTGCCACTGGGTTCCAAATCTGTCCAATATTTTATACACAACTGAACAGTCTACCCATCCACCAGGAAAAGTGCACTTTCAATAACAGTTACAAAAATAGATTGGCACATTGCTGAAACAGTGACAATATTAATCACAACCCATCATTGGTTTTGGATCCATTCGTTAGGTGGACATCAGTTCTAGTAGGAAAAGCCATCTAGTTCCAAGTGGATCAACAGGATCATTTTTTTAAAAAGTGTAAAAGAAAGGTGCTAATACTCCTTGTTCTTTTGTGAATTATTTGGGCAACCCAGTGAAGTTCTCTTTTGGTCCACAAACTATTGTATAAATGTTCCATCCACTGTCCACTCACATGCAAACTCATTCAACATTTGCACTTAGTAGTTAAACAGTTCATCTAGCCTGAGAAGTCTTAAGGAATTCACTGTTTTATTCCTACTATCTGGTTGAAAAGCTGCATTGAAAAGAGAAGAAAGGGCACTGGGGCATCTGCATCCCATTTTTTTCTTTTTTTGCATTTTCAGTAGTAACTTGCTGCTCTTCTGAGCAAAATAGACAATCGTTTTTAAACCCCTCCCCCTTCTTGGAAGGGTAGCCTGTGCTAGGAATTCTGGATCAAACGTCTGTAATGTGGCATCACTTCGTGTTCAGGTAGATGAAGAGCAAATTCCAAGGCCACTAACACCGGGAACTCAAAGGCAATCAACTCTCGCCTATTCAAGCGGAACTTTTCTTCCAGTTTCTGTAACATAGTCAACAGTTACAGCTTAGTACCTTAGGATATTAATTGTTAGAAAGTACTTACAATAAGTTCCCTAAATTTATTTATACATTAAAATAGTATCTGCCCAATCGGTTTGATCAATGAGGGTTGGCACACTCCAGGTTCCATCAATTCAACAATACCACCACCAGGACCCTAGAAGTGCATGTTCTCCATAGCAGCACATGTCCTCTGGAATCAGCTTCCTCCTAAGATTTGAACAGCCCCCACTGGTATTTTAAAGGGCCCCGAAGACATGAGTGTTTGCCCAGGATGTTTGGTCAGGATGTTTGACCTTTCTTTCTTTTCCTTGTTGCATGCTCTGTCATCTCTACTCTTTTGTTATGTGTTCATTTTGGTTCTGCACAAATTTATAAACCACCCAGAGTTGCTGGGAGTTGTAGAGCATACCAATTTAATAATTAGTATTATCAAAATAGAATTTTCGGATAATTTTAATTGTTTTTCAAGCGAAGTACCTGATGTAATGACCACAGATCCCTTCAATCCCTTCATCAGAGACATATCCAATACTTCTTCAGTTTTACGTTTTATGGCAAAAATTAGTGGCCAGAGATACTTACATCTATAAGATGCCTGACTTCATGCTTTTTGATGTCACTGCCAATTTTGGCAGCTAGTAAGACGCATGCTCCAGCACAGAGCTTTCTGTTTTGTTTGTTGAGTTTTCCCTTGAGAGCAAGCTTTTCAAAATAGACAAAGGCCATAGCCACAGTAGGCTCCTCAAACCCACACTCTTCTTGAACTAGTTTGCGCATTTCTCGCTTCAAGCTGAAAGAGGAAAGGAAGTAAGTTATGTTGCCAAAGAAAACTGAAGATAATAACAATATCTATAATTTAGAAAGCTTGCCTAAATATACATAGCTGAAATATTTGTAGTATTATGTTGCACATTATTCTTAGTACATGTAATTATTTATGCCTTCTGAATTTCTGAACATTGAAATGTCCATGTTTGAAATCATAACTATTTACACAGTAATATGCCTGGTATCTTCAAGTTCAATTGTGCTGGACAAGGCAAGATTCTAGGTAAAGTAACTAACATAGCAAGGGACTGAATTGCTTAAAAGATTATTTGGCAAGTAGAAATTCTAGTCTAACAGCTCTTTCTTATTCTTGCTGTTCCTACTCTACCTTCCAGAATAGGGTTTCACTGCTCTCTCCAGGCTGAAGGCCACACCTAGCCTTTGGGTCGCACGCTGTGAATCTCCTTGGAAAATATGTGAGGCCCAAGGCAAGAAGTACTCTTGTTATACTTTCCCCATGCAACTGCAAAACTTAAAAAAAGAGGTATATAAATGTATGTGATATGTTGAAACCATTCCAGCTGGTTAACTGGAACTTGCTTGTCCATGTAGTTCCTCAACTATATACAGTGGGTTTCTTATAGCTGTTCTTATCATCTAAATGGAGAATGGCCTTCCTAGTAACCAAGTAATCAACATTTGAAACCAGCGATTAAACTTGATTAGTGCTAATCAAAAATGGTAATCATTTTGAGATCTATCCAACCTATGAATTCACCCACCTCTTTCCATGTTTCTGTTGAACAATTCTTACAGGGATTTTTCTCCTATTCTGTTTAAGCACTTCTCTGTTCTCCTTTAGTCTAAAGAATCACATCTGAACATTTGCCTAACCATGTCTATGAATGCTTCTTTTTGAATCCACATTAGTATTGATTGACTTTGTTTTCTCTCCATGTGATTTTCTTGGTAAAAACACAGAAGTGATCTATCATTGCCGTCAACTATGCAGTATGAAATGATACCCTTGTCATTGTCACTAAAGTGACCATCTATCTCTGGCATCTACCTATATCAATGCTGCCCAACGTAGATGTGTAATTAATTTAGCTGGGCAGCTGAGATGACCTGCACACATTGGGTGACCCTGCTAGGAATAACAGTACACACTCCCAACATTCTTCACTCATCCCTCTGAGGAACACTATCGACATAATGAGGCAGCGGGGGGGGGGGGATGTTAGAAGTAGAGATTTTTTTAAAAAGAAAAGTAACAGTGGGATTTGCATGTCAATGAAAAATGAAAACAAAGCAAGAAATGGACTTTATTTATATCTCGCCTTTATTATTTTTATAAATAACGCAAGGCAGCGAACATACCTAATACTCTTTTCTTCTCCTATTTTCCCTCTCTGAGGTGGGTGGGGCTGAGAGAGACTGACTAGCTCAAAGTCACCCAGCCAATTTTCATGCCTAGAGTGGGACTAGAACTCATGGTGTCCAGCATGGTACCTTAATCACTAGACCAAACTGGCTTTCTACATTTTGTATTTCCTGCAATGCTCTTTTTGATCTTTTGCAATTCCCTTTCTTCCTCTCTTACCTCTTCAACCTCCCCAGCAGGTCTTAAAAAAGGTTCCTGCCTAAAATCTGAACTAACCCTAAGCAAAGGCTTTTGAAAAGAGGCAAAGGGTCACACGCTGCTGTAAGTAGCCATGGTAATCTATTTTTACATATGTTTATTTAGGGGAAATATTTTTTCTATAACCTTTGTTAGGTATGTTTGGGTGCACCCATGCACTTGTGGGTGTTTATAGATAGATATACATGTATATGTATAATATATGTACATGTATATACACAAATATCTACACATATGCAAAGTGGAACGTCATTGCATAATACTACAAACAACTGAAGACCATCTGCCAACTATCTTGCCTATACATGTCAACTGAAAAGATTATTTATATCCTCACTTTTTCAAACTTAAGATTATACAGTACAGAAAGTGCTGTAAAATATACTAAAGTAAATTGCTCACAAAAATATTCAGGAGAAACATGCACAGGAAAACATGGATTTTTGTCAGAGATTAATACAAAAACCCCCAGAAGCTATGAATTCACATAGAACAAGGATAGAATGAACTTAAATTGAGAAAAATGAACAATGAAAAAAATTATATCTGACATATTTGCCAATCCCTAAGCAGTCTTTAATAAAATAAAATGCAGTTAGGATAAATTGTTCCATCAATTCATCCTGTTAATGAATCTCAATTTTTTGTCTGTCCCTAAACTATCCAATAGGAATTTTTTCTATTTTTTTTTTTACTGCCTTTACAAAAGTTCTCGCCTCCCTTAAGTCTTTCCTTTCAGTATTTATAGTTAATTATTAAAACATTGCAAATCAATAATATATACTTAGGCCCATGTGCTTCCTATCTTATTTATTCAACTACCTGATCAGGAAGCAGCTGATTGTTTAGTGTCCTTAAAGGTCATTTTGCAGAAAATCTCCTGTTAATGTTTTACCTCCCTATTCCAAATGTATCAAAGGATAGTTCCCTGGGGTTATTACCTTCTTATTTTACTGAGTGTCAACTTGATGTAAGGAAACTTTTCCTTGAAGGTCTCATTCATATCTTTCTTAAGGTCCGATGGCTTCACATAATCAATGACTGTAGTCTGTAACATATTACAAACAAGATTTAATATCCATTTGGTATTAGAATCTCTGCCTCTCCCTTTTCCTCTTTTTTTTTTCAAAAATTACCATAGTAATTGTTTTCGAATGTATATCCGTTTCATCAAAGAACAATAAAACACTTTGTGGTATTTTAAAATCAATATAAATATCATTGCATAGGCTATCATAAGATCAAGATTTCTTATCAATATCCACAAAATCGTGTACATGTGGATGCAGGCATGCATGGACACACACATACACAAATACATTACTAATTACTTTTTCACAATTGGCTGGGCCAAAAAGCAAGGGGCAGCAGTAGGTTTGCATGTAGGCTACTCTGAGTTTTATTGCTGGGAACAATTCTTCAGAGACGTGCCCAGCAGAATTTTTGCAAGTTGTAAACGTTTTCTCAAGCCAATCTGGAAGCTGATTGTTTACAGTAGCCACAGTGCACTTTGAATATAAAGTTACTCACGTACACTCCAGATTGAGTGGTTACAAGCCCCTACTGAAGTATTATGTAGTTGAGGATTTATAGGATCTGGTTTATAATTATAGTTTAAGCAATTGAACAGATGCCCATAGCAATCAGGCTTATTCTTTGATACTTCTCTATCACAGCTCATAAGATCCAGCAAGAAGAATGGTGGCCAGTTAGCTACATATACCTTTAGGAAGTCAATTACTCAGACTAGAGCAGGGGTGTCAAACTCAATTTCATTGAGGGCCATATCAGCATTGTGCTGCCCTTGGGGGGGCCGGGTGGGTGTGGCTAGGGTGGGTGCGGCCTACTGGGTGGGCGTGGAGTGGGTGTGGCCTACTGGGTGGGCATGGCCAGCTCTACATCGTTCGCGTCAAGGGTGCCTGTGGGGGCCTGAGCATGAGTGGGACAGATCTGAGGGTCTCTGGCAGAAGGAGGTGGGACCGGGGCAAGCGCCAAGGCATGGTGCATTTCTT
Source organism: Crotalus tigris (assembly GCF_016545835.1). Lineage (NCBI taxonomy): Eukaryota > Metazoa > Chordata > Lepidosauria > Squamata > Viperidae > Crotalus > Crotalus tigris. Next base: position 788,494 of record NW_024100552.1, on the reverse strand, counting down.
CATTCCTCACAAAGGGTGACACTTCCCCAGCATGCACCCAGGGGGTGGGGTCAATGCGGCAGGGGCTGGTTCCTCGCTGTTTCTGGACGGCCTAGTGGAGCTAAGACTGAATGCATTTCAGCATAGATGGCCACAACATTGTACATTGGCTCCTGGGCCAGAGCCAAGGCAGTGGGCCATTCCCTCACTATTTCCAGGATGGCTTCGTGGGTCACATGAAACTACTTCACGGGCCACATCCAGCCCCCGGGCCTTGTGTCTGACATGTCTGGACTAGAGGCAAGCAACCTTCTTTGTAGACAGAGAAGTCATATTTTTTTAATATGAGATTCCTCAAAGAATCTCAAAATACTGTGTTGTTATCAAAGTGGCAGGCATTCTTGGGAGAAGAGAAAATTTAGTACAAAACAGATGCATTAAACCTAACAGAGGTTTAGCAAAACTATTTTAATTGTTATTTTTTTAAAAAAATCCCCTCACAATTGTGCCACTGAAAAGGGGTATTCTGGTATATTTTAATAGCATGATCTTGGATAGTTTAGGGAAGCTTTCTACCCCAAGAGGAACTCATTTAATAATTTTTAATACTCAGAGAATTCCTAAATAAAAATAACAATACAAAAGTTTATAGTACAATTTACTTCTAACTACATAATTTATGTTTTACAACATCTATCAGAACAATCATTGGCAGGCTAGCAGCAGTCATGGTGCATAAAAATTCCTATCATTGAAAGTGTTATTGCTTGAAGCATTATCTCCACCCTCTCTCCTCCCCCCCCTCACACACACACACATAAACACATCTATCTCACAATTTGAGATAGTTAAGAAAGTCTGGTTTCAGAAATTGCCAACTTGCAGCTGGTATGTTGCATACATTCTATAAGCCACGGGTTGCTAGCCTGTCATCCAAATCCATTTCTAAATCTATCAGCTTCAACCCTGATTATAGTTTTAAATACTACAAGTTATGTATAACAGTAGAGACAGAGGAATTGTTATTCTGTTGAGAATTATTTATTAATTACTGGAGGTCCCTGTTCCAATGATACTAGTCCTACCTGCAGGGTTTATAGTTACTTTGGTTCTGCCACATTACTCCTACACAACCGGAGAAGCCACTGAGAACCATGGTTTGGATTGTGATGCCATTACTATGCTCATCAGTTCTATCTCTTCACTTCACTTTTCTTAAGAGAGGTTATGTGAATGCACTGGTGGGCTGGATATAGATCAATATAGTGAGTCTGAATCTGACAACTGCTATATACAAACAGCTCTCAAGTTTGAGAATTAGTGAGAAGGCTTGTATTTTTTTTTCCTCTAAAGAAACAAGCTTGTACTTTAGGGTCCTTCTTGATCTCAGATAATCAAGAGAGATACATGTATCTTCAATGGTGCTTAGGTTCAGGTTGTCCACTAGCAATTATGGGTTATATTTAATTCTCACATACAAACTCTCTCTCTTTCTCATCTATCTATCATCTATCTATCTATCTATCTATCTATCTATCTATCTATCTATCTATCTATCTATCTATCTATCTATCTATCTATCATCTATCTCCATCCATCCATCCATCATATTTCTGAAGTGCTCATCTCCTTCAGAGAAGAACTCTTGGTAATGTACAATAAAAACACTATACTTTCATTATTTCATATTTGTTCTATAATAAGAATAATCTGCTACTACTAAACAAATATAAATAAGACAGATTCATAGGAGTAATGAAGTTGAAAGATTTGTTTTTAATCTTCAAAAGAGTACATTTAACTATCAAAGTATATTTAAGCTAGCTTAAATGAGAGTCTACGAACTAAATTCTATCTGCTAGAAAGTGTTCCTGCCTATATAGACTTTTTAAGCTATACATTTCACAATGTACATATACTTTGTATTGTTTTGTTCTTAAATTATTAAGTAAATCAATTTGGTCTGCATTTCTAATGATGTACTAAAAAACTCACTTAACTTCAATGACACTAAAGCAACTGAATTGGTGACAGATCATTTGTTCAGTTCAAAGTTATAATGTGCTGAATGAAGGAACTTACAATCCATGCCACAAGTTGTAGCTATGGCAGCACCCTTGTGGTCATGTAGTCAAAATTTGGGTGCTTGGGAGTTGGCCCACTCTGATGATTGCAGGAACGCTGCAATTTCCCCATTCACCAATTCCGTCCCCATCTGTCTTTTTGGGCCCCTGACACCCTGCACTCTAATGCTCCAGCTGACCTTTGCCATCTTCTTGCTTCTGCTGATGAGGTACACCTGGCCTGGCTGCTGGGCCAGACCTGTACTGATTCTCACAATCATTTGGAAAGTTTCTTGTGTTCCCAGATTTTGTGAGAAGAGACATACTATTTGGAGAAGAAATGGTGAATGCAAATTGGAGAATGAGGCCTTCTGGGGGGCTCCTGCCATTCTCCAAATAGTGCAACCAGTCTTGCAAGATCTGGGGAAACTGGAAGCTTTCCAAACAACCAGAAGAATGTGTTTGATTTGGAGAAGGAATGGCATGAGCAGCGAGGGGAAGAAGGCCTAGCAGGGCCAACAGCTGCCTTGTATACAGTATGTTTAGACTGGGTGCACTTCATCAGCAGCAGGAAGAAAACTGTGGCGGTCAGCTGGGCATAGCAGAGCCTGTGGAGTGCAGAACAGCAAGGAAACTGGGGCTTTGCACAATGGTGCTGGGGCACCAGGCTGGGATGTGAGACTTGAGGCAGCATTTATCAGTGGACAGCTGGCTGAATTAGAAGCCACAGATGTAGTGGCAGCTGGCTGAGACTGCTGAAGGCCATGGTCCTCTGCTTCAGCTGTAGTCCCAGTGCTGTGGCGGCCAAGTGCCACTGTGCATGGTAGCCAAAAGATACAGTCCTGGGTGATAAGGACGAGTTGTAGCGCCCCTGCAGTCAATTTGATAAATAACACAAGTTACTACATCTTTGATTATTGCCCTTATATTATTGGGGGAAAGAACAAAACAGAGTTGCCAGAGATTCTTTATGAAGTGCTGAAGTATACAAAACTTCTCAGCTGTAAATTTTATTAATCTTTAAAATATAAAGGACAAAAAATGTCAAATGACCTGCCCAGTTTTTCATCCCTAAACAATGTTGAATGTGGTAGACTGTTTACTTTTGAAGACATGAAATATGTTGTTAGCACTTAAAGGTAGGAGAACAGCTGGCCTGAGTCCATTGGAACTGGTAGCTATTTATCCTGGCAGACATTCAACTGTTCAGCCAGACATAGCAAGCAGACTAATCCCCTTCAGTGGAATGGTCAACTAAATATGAGGTGCTCCCCTGAAGCACAATTTAAGTCCTTTTGAATTTCTGCTATAACTCACTATTGAGACAAGTCACCATGGAAAATTTCTTGACTATAAAAGTAATTCTAAGTAACCCCTGAGTAACTATCAAAGTTGGAAACAATCTGAAGCAAAATCAAATGCTGGATGTAATTCCCTAATTTTTTTCAATAATTTTCAAGCTGGAAAAAGATGAAACACAAACTGTAATTTAAAAAAGCATCCTATATGTAATCTATGTGCAGAGGTTTCTAGATCTGCACAACTATTTCTTATTTTCCAAGTTAATCAACATCAAAGCATTCAGGCATGCTATGGTGCAAGAAATTTGTCTATAAATACCATCCTTATATTTAGGTAAGCCTGAAATAAAATGATATTACTTTAAAAGCTGCATTAATTTTAGTGCTGGGATTTCTTAAAGCAGTGAGATCTTTTTTCAAGCTTATGTGACATCTAAAACTATCAGCCTACTTTAACGGATTGTTCAGTGATATTGCCCTTGCATGAAGTGTGAAAATTACTTTCAAAGTTTTCACTCCTCTATAGCACTTAAGAAATAGACAGAATAATGCAATGTATTAATTTTCAAAAAATCACTTTATCCCAAGCAGAAGCCTTTCGGGACTGTTTGCCTGTGTCAGTTCTTGGGTACTCATCATCTTAAACGCTGTTGTATAATTTAGTGCCAGGTAAAGCTACTTCAGGAGAAATCCAATGTTGTACATGCAGTCATTTATTGATACACCTTCTATTCTGTTCTTCCTTCTTCAGAATCCTGAAGAAATGTCCTTCCTCAACATTTGTTGGAAACATTCTCAATCTACAAGAGTAGATTTGGAAGCTGGGAAAGATGGAACTGCAGGGGGTAACATAAATTATATTCTTCCCCATGCATCTGACAAAGCTATTCTGTAATGGAATGGATAGAATGGACTACACTGGAATATAACCTTCTGCCAGGTTGTAAACAGATGTATTTCTCAGTACACAAGCTGACAAATACATAACTTTGCCAAAAAATTCTGTTTTTAACCTAGACATAGATTGGTTTAGCTAGCAGCAACTACAGTCTATTTTCCTGCTCCTCACACCCCACGCATAGAGTTTCATATTCCTTGAGAAACAAGTAGTAGAGAAAGAAAACCCAGTTTGCATCTGTTGTTTCCCTTTTAAACTACTGTTGAAATGATACATCCCAGAATGCTATATTCTTAGTTTGACTAGTGGAAATAATTTTATATCAATCCCCTTTCAAAGTATGCTCCATAAACTCATGCAGTGCCAGCAAGGAACATTTCTTTGAATAAATTGAAATGCCTCAAATTTTAAAATTTTGTGGAGTTTTTTGCCAAATTCTCAGTCCCGATTTTGTTAATTATGTCCCTAGACTGTCAGCATAATTCTACTCCTCAGACTAGAACAAAAACTACAAAAACAAGAGTGCAAGAGTGGGATGTTTGAATACATTGTACAAAAGCTGGTTTACACCACTATGTCAGACCATTTTGTATACTCTACTTCGATCCATCCCATGTATGTGTGCATGTGTCTGTCCTCACCCATGAAAGAGAACAATTTTACAAGGCTGCAGCTGCCAAGCTATAATGACATAAGCCTGCCAACAAATGACTGCTTAATTACAAACCAGATTTCAGCACGCAGGGAACAAACTGTTCCATGCTGACACAAGGGCCATTCTCAGTTCAGCACCCTTCTGAAATGTATCAATTAAAATAACTGTATTCTCCTCAGTGTTGCAGATTATTTTGGCTTTTTGTTATACAATGAGCAGAATCCGTTGTCGTGCTAGTCGAAATCTCCTTGTGCAAGATTTTTTTTTCTCCTTAACCCTGCAGTTTTCTTTCACTTATACACCCTCAAAGTCTGCTCCTGATGGCTGATGACTAGAAAGCTAAACAATTTAAGTTAGTTTTATAACTGCTTATACAAAGAGATCTACACATAGTGCACGTAATAGTAGCTACAATGAAATGATTCAATATCACAATTAGGCCTATGTATAGTGTTGGATGTTCAGTTTGCAACTATATGGTATGATTTGCTGGAATATCATATGAACCAGCTCTCAATATCAGCATTATTGATTGTTTTTCTTTTAAAGAATGGTGAGTTATAACTCTTGGCAGCAGCACAATTTTCTGAAATCTAAATGGATGTTGAAATATGAAATATTACAAGATGCCTATAAACAGAAAAGCAGTATCTCAAGAGTAATGGAGGGTATATAAGAAAACAGGAGGGCAGCAATGCCATAAAAATGTATTAAGTCACACTTGATGTTGCTGAAGCATGAAGAAAAATCAAGTGATATTTCACTGTCCTTTTCTTTCATTGTGAACACAGATCTACAAGTGCTATTCCAATTTCAATACAATCATAATAATTTGTTACCCAGAGATGACATAATAGTAATCAAGCCATATAAAAACCAGAAGTATGACCAATTATTATAACTGAAATGTAACTATCTGTCACGTTACTATTATACTCACCATATAGGAAGGAAATATCAGCACCCGCTTGTGCTTTCCACATGGCCACTGAGGATCATCTAGAAGATCAGGGTTGTATTCAGTATAATCTCCCAACTCACTGCCTATGAAGATTATTAATAAAAAGAAGCAACTGCATGAGACCTAAAACAACAGCAGTCAAATGGATAGTCAAATTATATAATATTGCCTGCCTTCATTTTTGTATCTGAAAGCTTTAATACTAAATGGGGTGAGCTAGGGTATAAAGCTGATATAGTTTCCAATAACAATTTAGGAAAGAGCTGAAGTAGATCAGTGGATAAATAGGTACAAGAAATGTTAAGTAAAAAAAAAAATAACATGATGTAAATCGGAAAAAGAAGGCTTCCTAAATGATAAACCATGAATTTCATATCAGCTCTATTATTAGATCAATGTAGAGGCTAACAAAACTATTTTTTCACATCGTGTTTGTGGAAAATAAATTTACTGGAGACTGTATAATATTAGTGAAATGCTTGATCTACAAATAGCTTTGCTGCATTGAGTGAGCATCTAAATGAGCAAAGTTGCTTAGTCACAAAATGTGTTAGCTTTTGGCCATATGCTAAAGCAAGGCATCCCATCAATATGAACAGCTCTTGCAAGATTCATGATTTGATTTCATAGTATAACAGAGAAAAAACACAATGCATGAGACATGTAGAATGTCTTCAAAGTTAGCTTTGTCACATAAGTTCATAAATGGCCAATTAGACCACATGTGCACGTACTGTTAATAGGCTACCTGTATCAATGCTCCCTTGGGTGCTATTAGCTCTTCCCAATGAAAGGCTACGATGGCTTGCATTACGAAATTGTGAAAAGGATGAGGTCGAGTCTATCGTGTTTCTCCGTGCCCCCAATGCATTGGTTGGAAAGAGAAACTGGGTATAAGAAACAGTCTAATCAAGAAGAAAAGAAAAAATATTCAAGTTGAGAGAAGATGAACAGGAAGCTATTTATTGAAGATGAACAGGAAGCTATTTATAGAAACATACTTCTACACAATTCAACTTGACTATATCAATAGTTAGCAGTAAATTCAATTAAATGCAGTGAAGCTTACTCCCTCTTGAAGAGGATTAATGATTTTAGCATAAATTTACAAATGAACTGAATAATATAATGTTGTTTAGTAATAACCACTCATTTCTCCAAAGATAGTAATTTGAATGTAGTTTATGATTTCAGATATTATATTTTGAAGAATAAGTACCCATACCTTTCCATTAGCTCCTAATTCCACACCTTCAAGGCCAACTATATCTTTCAAGCAAACACCTGCAGTAGAATGACATTGCCTTCCACCTTCTGTTTTCATATCTCTGTGAAATAAAATCAGCGATGAATATAGTTTTTAGAATTATGTGGAAATGCTGAATTTGAAAATGATCCTGTTTGTTACTTCTATAGTTTTGTGCAAGAGAAAAATGAGGAAGATAAAGAATGCAATAAAATATCTTCAAATTCATGTAAAATTTCAGTCAAGGTCAGGAAATGTTTGGAAGAAATATAGAATCTATTAATCCACAACTGCCATTCATAACGTCTGCTACCTCCAGATGACAACATGGAGTTACAATAAATAAATACTTGTAGCACTTTGCTACTATATCTTGGTCATTTTGTTTTTTGCCACCAAGTTATAGTAATTTTAGTGGGTTAAATAGATTAAATTTGTGCAAGTTATAGATTAAGATGCAAAAGAAACAAACAACAGCAAAAAAACAGTAATATGTCTACATATTTGCAGTATTTTTCCTAAATGTTTCATTATGTACTTGAAAATGGAAAATGATTTATTTTTACAAAATAAAAAAAACTTTAAAAAAACCCCAAAGAAATCCTGTTACATATCAATACCATAACCATGAATTCTTCTAAAAATTGTTATGAATTTAGGAACTGTATTGTGTGGATGTAGTTCTATTCACAAATATTTTCCATTTAGCTGAAGAAATAGCAAACACTCATAAAAAATTCCTTTGTGCATATGGATATTCTCTTTTATTGGAATAAATGGGGCTATCTATACATGGGAATCCTCAAAGCACAAGGAAACAAATGACTAGAATGCCAACTCCACCCCTTTGTGCAACATTGTGATGCAAGTATGAAAGGACAGAGCTTGTGCTGTGACATCAAAGCACATAGCCAATTTGCTATATTGTTGCTGGCTGATGATACTTACAGTATGTATCTATGGTCAGAGGAGTGAGTATATATTGATTGGGTTCACAGATCAGGCTAAACCAGGGGTAGGCAACCTTGGCTCTTTTATGACTCGTGAACTTCAACTCCCAGAATTCCTGAGCCAGCTTGGCTGGCTCAGGAATTCTGGGAGTTGAAGTCCACGAGTCATAAAAGAGCCAAGGTTGCCTACCCCTGGGCTAAACCAGGTTGTGAACTATTTTATTTTGCTTAGTGTTCTGTGCAAATTCAATTAAATGCCCAGACTCATTTGCTATGAGATGGGCAGCAAATAAATTCAATATATAAATAAGGTTAAAAGTCATGATTTACTGTTTTGTATGATATATAAAGCCAGCTTACTGATAAGGCAAACTTTACCTTAGCACAAATCAAGCCACTGAATGAGATATAATGAAAAGAACTTAATTAAAGGGGAGTGGGGTTTTTTGGTTAATTAAGGCCTCCTTAACCTTAGTTTTGTGTTACAAAACAGCTTCATTAGGTAACTGACATAGAGGAGTTCTTAATATGCCCATAGATAGATCCTTTCCTTGAAAATCACACTTTAAATGTTCTACTGTCATCAGATTTTATGGTATACTTGAAAAATAGATCTTGATCTAAACCATTTTATCATTATTGTGATAAAAGATGCTGGCAATTACTGTTGGAGGAAAAACCACACACGAGGGAATAGTAAACACTTCTTTTTGCGTCTAATAAAAATGTCCCCCTTCTGAGACTACTTCATACCTCATTCATTTCATTTGACTAAAATACCACATGTTTTGTCCTTGTTCCCCTAAATTACTTTTAGGAGGCCATAGTATTACTTTCATATCTCTTAGCTGAATATGTAGTTTACTTTATGTAAGATTTTTTTCCCTTTTATTTCATTTAGGAGAAGCTTGGAAGCACTAATTTATGCTATAAACAAACATTATTAGGCATTCATGGTAGGAATTCTAGATAACATTAACATTAAAACAACCATGTACTTGAAACCATGTGAAATAACTCATAATTTTACTTATCACACAAAAAACTGCTGCCCTCACAATTCAAAAAGTTAACCAAGTAAATACAATAGAAGGAAGTCACAAGACAGTAACAACTTATCTGGAAGAAGTTAAGAATTTATTATTCATTATTTATTTATTCTCCAGTATTTTCTGAAGAGTGGCTTCTTAAAGAAAAATTCATTTTGTGAAAAATGTATAAACCACCTCGTTTCTAACAGAATACCTGGTGATTGGATTGCTGGAGATTAATGTTTCTCTTAATTTTGTAACATTTGAACTCAGGGAGAAACACTGCATCACATTTATTTCCATTCTGATTAAAATATACCTCATGTTAAAGTGTGTCCATTTTGCTTTCATTTTTAAAATTTTAATTGTGAAACAGTGGTACAAACTTGTATTTATATTTTATCTTTTCTTGAATTAGATGTAAATGCTTGCAACAGGAGTAATTTATCAGAACGTTGTTAAATATTCTTTAATAAACACTGCTGAGTCAAAAATTAAGACCTAGTTCATCTTTCTAATAGTCTTCCTCTCATTGCCAATATTTTTAGAGTTTCTGAAATTCTTTAGTATGTTCTGTTTTCACCCTATTTTATCAAGATTCTTCTTCATAATATGAATTCAGATTATCAGTGATCTATTTACAAACAACATCACAACATCAAACAGCCAACCAGAATTATTACTAAGATTTTAGGGCAAGAATGCCAATTCATCATAAGGGAATGTTTCCTATACAATATAGTATGATGTGGTCTTCTATCTTTATGACTAGAAATAGAGAAGGCTTGAAGAGCAAATTGGAGAAGGAAGAGCAGTGGTGGCTAAAAGTGCAAGGCAATAAAATTGTTCAAACATATGTTTTATTCTGTCATCTGGATACAGGGTTAGAAAATCAGGTGCATTTTTTTCAGTTCAATCCTTCAATTTATCTCTTTACTTATACAAGAAAGTTCATGTTTATAAATATGTTCTTTCTGTTATATACAGTGCTACCTCGGTACTCATTGTTAATTGGTTCTGGGAAGCGCAATGAATAGTAAAAACAAGTGCCAAACCAACCACACGACTTACCATATGACCAGTTATTTTGGCCAGGAAGGACTTTCTGTCTGTCCCTTTTCCTATGTCAGCGACCTTTCCAGCATGGCTGACTTCCTGTCCATTCTCTGCGGCCTTCCCCCTTTTCCTATTGCAGTGTGTCAAGTACCAAACAACAAGTACTAGAACAACAATTTCTCATCAAAATGCATCTATACCAAATTCAATGACTTCTGAAGCAATCAAGTACCGAGGTACCACTGTGCTATTGAAAGTTAAATTCAACTGCATGTCTTCCATGGGTTGTGTGATTTCAACATATTATTTTTAAAATAATAATAACCAACAAAATTCTAGATTAGAGAGAACACATCGGTGTGATGTGAAAAAAAACACTGTTCAAAAAATATGGATTAGCATTGAGGATAAATCAGTCCATAGTAAAAAAAAACAAATCAATATTTTTGTGTTTCCCTTCTCCCTTTCTCTCATGTACATGTATATAGCATTACATGAAGGCTATCCTTGCACACAATGGGACAACTCACCATGGCCAACTTGCCACAGCCAACTAGCCGCAGGGCAACTTGCCCCAGGACAATTGAACAAATATAAAAGTTACATTAATTTCAAGAGAACTGTGGTCAATAATAATATAATAAAAAATTAATCCATAAATACAAGAGTTACAATAATTTTGATGAAAGCGTAGTTACTAATAATAAAACTAAATGAAACAATTAATACAGCTTTGAATTGTCCTGTGGTGAGTTGTCCCATGGTAATTGGCCATGATGGGTGCCTAAAATGTGATCACATGACTGTGGGCGAGCTTGAATCTGGGTCATTAGTGCTGAGGCCCTGAGAAGGTCTGTGGTAATTTCAACAGTTGCTAAACGACCAGTCTTAAATCAAGGACTACCTATATAAGTACATTATGTCCTTTTCTGTTGCAGGATTGAGAAGCATCATTCTTCTAAAGCTAGTAGTTGCTCTGAGATATTATTATCATTAATGATCAATCTTCTAAAGCAAAGAAATCTTAAATTACTCCTCTAAAATCTTCAGTCCTAATAATTATTAGCTTCTACTTTCATTCCTAGTTAATAGCTTTTTTCACTGTAATAATTAGCAATTAAATGCAAAAAAGCAGTTAACAGTATTTACAATTTGACTAGAAGATGATTTGCAGTCAGAACAACTTCCCTTTTAGTATGCATCATACAAGTACCTAGTTCCTGTACCTTTAACTGCACCTTTTTTACTTATCGATTGTTTGGCTTTATTTATTATTTATTTTATTTATTAAATTTATTTGCCACCCATCTCATTTTGAAGCAACTCTGGGCAGTTTACAGCAGTAAAAGCATTAAAATAATAAAAAATAAATATTTTTAAAACAATAAAAATGGAAATTACAATGAAAAATGGAATTATAGTTAAAAGAGGAAGCAGGATGTGGGGGGGCGGTAAGTGGGATCACCTCTCATCATCAACCACCTCTAGTGTGAAGCTGTCCCGTGGGGGCCCCTATCCATCTGGCAGAGCCAGGTGTTCAGGTCCTTCCAGAAAAGTCAGAAGAGTGGGAGGTGATCTCACCTCAGAGGTTAAGTTGTTCCAAAGGGCAGGAGCCATGCAGAGAAGGCTCTTCTCCTCAACCCCACCAGCTGGAATTCCCTGAGTGATGGGGCCCACAGCACGCCTCCTCTGCTGGCGTGCGTGGGTTAGGCCAATCCCAGTGGGGTGATATCTACTTTTCCACGGAGCATGTGGTATATGCTAACTCAACACAGAACCAGCTGCTCTTTTCAACAACTGTATCAAAGTTCACATGATAGCCAGTCATGTTATACCAGTACTGATTAGACTTTATATCTCATTTTTAATCTACCTCATCTTATTAAAAAAGAGAGCAATTATTGTCAAATTGTAGTTCTAACTAATTTGGCTTCAAAATCTTTAGGAAACAGAGGCTAATACTGAGTTTCTTATTAATCTCTATTCATCCTATGTGCTACAGCATATATAGTTTTAGAAGAAAAAGAAAAAACAATAAAATGCCTGAAAAACATCTGTTCTATATTTATGTTTATTAAAGTATGTTTAATATAGAGAATACTTTTACCCTGCAATATAACCCCTTGTTGAATTGTTGTTCTTAATGTTCTTCTACTGAAGAGTAAGAAGAGAACTGTGACAAAGGTAATTCATTTCTAATCTTAGCACATCACTATTTCTTGTTTGATTTCAATGGGTCTATTTCTAAGGAGGCAAATTCCAAATGCTGAAAAGTAATTATATCTGTAGATGTTTTCCATCAAGAACAAACTTTATTTATATATTTATTCAAATTTATAGGCTGCCTGACTCTCAAATTACTCTGGATGTCTTACAGCTAAAAACCAACTAATTAAAAAAAATACAACTAGAAGACCAAAGACAAAGAACCAACCCACAAAACCAAACCAAACTGGAGATCCCCAAAGCCTGGGAGAATAAGCAGGTCTTCAACAATTTTCAGCTGAGCAGAGGTTATTATTAAGTTAAGGTATCCTTTTCCTGAAATGACAGCTGCGGCATCCATATTGCAAGTCACACTTAATGTATGCTCAAAAAAAAAAAAAACTATGAAAAAGTATACATACCCAACATGGCTACAATCCCGATATGGCAGCACTGAAAATATGCTGCAGAAGGATCTTCTGCCACTAATAAGGACTATTCTAGAAGGCAAACAAGATAAAGGATATGATCTAAAGTAGAATATCCAGCAATTCAGAATGGTCTCATAAACCTACTTCTCACTCTTCTTTTTCTTTCATGTTACCTTACTATTCCTGTTTTTGCTCTATGTACTCTACATGCCATTCCTTCCTCCAGGTTTCCCCAAAGTAAAATCCTGTGAGGTAGGTTAGCCTTAGGGATAGCTCAAATCACCAAGTGAACTTCCAAGGCTGAGGATGATTATGAACTTGGCCCTCACAGGATCTGATACAACACTTTAACTCCTGCATGATCACAATTCCTGTCTATTATTTTGCTGTGGACAAAGAATTTTCAAATGTCAAAATCCATCTTTCCCTCCTCATTTAATAACATCAGATGCAAATCCAAGCATCTGAATTTATAAAACACAAGGACAGCTTATCATCTCCTTTTGGAAGGGGCAGCCAGTCCTTTGAAAGAGTGCAGCATTAATTATATCATTAGTGGGAGAAAAGGAGGCCTGTTCTCTGTATTTCAAACAAGCACAACCAATGCAGAACAGAATACTGTAAACATTATTAACACAAGCTTTAAAAATGCTATGTCTAAGAAACAATGAAAGTACAGACTGGACAGGAGATAAGAAAGATAAGAAAGTAAGGACTTGGCCTTGGGTCAGGTCTCCATAAAATTGTCAGCAAAACCCCCACTCTAGCTGTCATATTTTTGTCTCTTTAATTATGTTTAAATATCTGACAAGGTAATCCACAGGAAGCTACTAATGTGACAGCTGATTATCTTTTTTAAAGCAAAATGCTGTGCCAGACATGTTTGAGAAATAAATGATTTTTTCTGCTCGTGTTCATAAAGATAACAATAGGTAAATCCTGCTGAGCAGATGACAGTACAGATATTTAACAGCTACCAAATCTAACATCAAACAGATGGCTTCACTATTTTCTGTTTTCTTTCAAAAAATAAAATAAAAGTACTACAATTTAGAAGACATTAAACTTACAACAATAGTCTGATATTCTAGCCTGTTCAAACTATGCAATCTAGTATCAAAGTATGCAATGAAATTTTGCAAAGTTTCTAACTGAGTACACAGGTGGCACTATAGTAAATTACTACACAGAATGACTGCTAAGTTAGATGCTAACCTTTTAGGAATGTTCATTTAATCCACAGGAATTGTACTTAAGGAAGCATTAACACTGAACTTTCATTCACCCTTTAGTTAACTTGGTATTACTCAGCACTGCTGATCATGAACTACATATTTTAATTGCAAGAAGAGTGGAAAAAGCATAAAGCAAAATGCAAGGACAGCAATCAAGAGACTGGTCATATCATTTTTAATTAAAGTGTTCATGACTATGATCATCACATCTGGACTGCAAAAACTGTCCAGTGATTGGATGAGAATAAAGAGTAAGAATCTCCCTACTACCTACTGTTTGAGTTTTTTGAACGGTACTATGCTAACTCATAACAAAGTTCAATATCTAACTGAAGTTAACAAAAGAAACCCAAGGTATTACACTAGCCTTACTTATTAGAAGCAGTTGACCATAGGAAAGGATTTTAAGGAATCTTTATCTTAAAGATGCATACAATAGAAATACTGCTGTGAATGTGGTAGTAAGGAGTAGGAAAATCAAATAGTAGGGAAAGAGAAATAGTTCACTATAAGAAACTCTGGCAATCAAAACCAACCATGCTGGACTAGACAGGAAAACAATCTTTCTTCATAGAAACCAGTCTGCCATGTTATTATATAACAAATGCTCTAGTCTCATTGTGAAATAATGCTTCTAAATTAAAGACCTTCCGTTGTTAGTCATGTACTGAAGTCTATCTTGCAGCAAACTGGCAATACAAATGGATAAAATGAAGAAGCAGATTTCATAAATACAATTCCTTATTTCTAAGGTTTTGGAAGTCACTGCTGACTGACTTCAAGCCATTCAATTATTCAGAGATATTTTAGCATTGAAACCAAATGTTTGTAAGACATCTTCTCCTCTTGTATGCCCAGTATGCATTTGTACACCATCAAATAAGTTAGATGGTCATTTATCCTATCAATTTCACAATTTCTCAAGCACAAAATAAGAGACACACATTTTTTGCACAATTATTCCAGGCACAGTGTGCTCAGGTTTCATTTCCCAGTCTTCAACTTCAATAAGTTGCTATTGCTCAATCACTGAAATCAGCAGTAAGCTTCAAGACAACTGTTGACTATTCCCTACTGCATTGAAGAGTTCCATTGCCTGTTATACTTCCTGGTTCAACTGTAAACCATAGGATTTTATTACTTCTGTTTTTATTATGTTGTAGACCATGCAAACCTATCAAAGTGTTATTGAGAATAATGATGCCTATCATCTTGTACTCCTGTAAATATCTCTTATTAGTGGATACCTAGGGCTATCAAAATAGTAAGCTTGATTTCATACAAAGATTTAATCTTCATATTACTATGAATCAAACTTGTTCATGTACAGAAGAGATTAGCACAGCTACAACCTTCGGTAAATAGATTGTATTGATAAAGACTAACGAGCATTTATAGTTGTTGAAACTGCATGAAGAGACCTCAGTATCTGTTGCAGATATTTGCCGCAAATAAAACTCTCCGGCTCACTTGTTCTATGGATGGAATACAGAACAGAAGATTTTAAACCATTACTCTCAGGTTAGTATTCTGCAGTTAACTGGGTTAAGAATTCCTCAAATTCCCAACCAACAAAGGAGTAGCCATGATGGTTGGAAATGTTATATTTTGTGCTTCAATACATCTGGATAGACAGGCAGATAAAATGTACATTATTTATAATTTAGATTTCTATAAGTTGACCCACTCAGCATGGATTATGGGCAATATACTATTAAAACCAATGCAATAACTAAAACACAAGTGAGCTAATATGAAATAGAGTTACATAGAACAAGGCAAACAATGTACTATAAGCAAGGCAGATTATACATACAATGAGCACAAAACCAACCTGTCTGGGTGCTTGGGGAAAATGCCATTTTCAAAAGATTATCTAAAGATTAGCAGGGTCGTGGCGGCCAAAATCTCTGGGGCAATGTTATTCCAGAAGGCAATGTTCATAACAGAGAAAGCATGCTTTCTAGTTCATAGGAGCAAGCACAACAACATTTTTTTAAAACATGTAGCTCAACTTGCTGATCAGCATACATAAATAATTCTCCATCAATTTGCTTGAGGATTTTATCTGCAGAGTTCTTCCATATGAAAAATGTACAGTTCTGAATTTAGAATCCCA
Source organism: Crotalus tigris (assembly GCF_016545835.1). Classification (NCBI taxonomy): domain Eukaryota; kingdom Metazoa; phylum Chordata; class Lepidosauria; order Squamata; family Viperidae; genus Crotalus; species Crotalus tigris. The sequence continues at coordinate 772,364 of NW_024100552.1, read as the reverse complement.
CTTCTATATACCCCCCCTCAAATAAATAATATGTTCTCATTTCCTCTATTCATGTGTTATTCCAATTATATGGCATTTTTCCTGAAAAATACCTGCCACTTCTTGTATCATTCTGCCGCATGTTCTTGATGAAATGAATCTTCTTAAAGTTCTTTGGTCTGGGTGAGCCTGACAGAGTCCGGCATCTAAAAAATAATGATGTTGAAAAAAATAAATTCGTTCTGTATAGCTGAATCTCTTAGCACAAAAACAAGGATGCAATTATTCAAGTTACTCCTTCCCTATTAAAATTAATGAATTTATACCAATAACAGAGTGTAGAAATAAAAAAAGTTACATTAAAAACATAAAACAATGTATTTAAAAATGAAATATAAAACTTCTTGGAATATGCTGTAGCTGTCAATAAGAAGGCTGATTGCAAAAGAACACAGCATTTTTTTTCTCACACAAGAATTTTCTGATTATGCATCTTAAAGTATGGTTTCAAAATATTTGGGGGTGAAATTCTGGCTCATATAAACAATTCTAGACACATGAGATTTTCCAAATATTGTTTCTGCCTCCTTTTTTTGTTTTTCCTTGGCCAACAATATCTCAGAAATGCAATAGAGTTGATATCTTAGGGGGTATGATGATATAAAGAATACTAATTATAACATTCATTTTAAAACCAAGATAACAGCAAAAAACTCCTTTCTTTTAAAGAAAATGTTACACAATATGTTGCTTATTAATGAATAACCACCCATCCAAAGCTGTTTTTGTGTGTGTGTGTGTGTGTGTGTGTGTGTGTGTGTGTGTGTGTGTGTATTGGGGCTTAGTAAAAACAATATTCTTGGAAGTGGGATTGTTAATTTCTGGACAAACTAGTTTATTTTTGTAGGATGAAAAGGAAATGTCTTTCGGAGGAAAGACTCCTATCTTAAGAACAGGAAATTACAGACCTAAAATAATTAAAGACAAGCATTTACACGATCCAGTGGACAACTAAAATTAGTTATTTTCCTATCAACATTCCAAATGGCAATACTTTTACTCAAAATGCTCTGTGTTTTCTGTATTGAGGAGTTGGGGAAGGGAGAAAACAGCTATGGGAAAAGTTATGGGACTTATGGGACTCTGCTCAGAGTAACATTTTGTGAAATGGGTAGCTATATAAATTTGATAAATAAATAGCTGAAATTTATGCAATACTTAACTTTTTTATATTTTATAAAATGTATTACTTTTAAATAAATTGTGTTTATTTAAACAATAATAAGCATTATTGATGTGGATTTTTACATATCCAGATTTTTATACAAATGGAACTACAAACTGCTGAACTGTAAGAAAAGTAGTTAGCTGTTAGCATCTCTTATTTTTGTCTATTTAAGAGAAACTGGAAACTATTTTGCTAACTATTTTGCTGTTTTTCAGTAAAAAGAAAAAAGTTTAAGAGAAAAGACTAATACTACTGCATTTTAATACGTAATTTGGCACTGATGTGGATATTAGTCCTGAGTTCATGCATTTGAACCACAACTGATCACAAGATACACAAAACAATATATAAACTGCATATCCCTTCTGGAGATTTTATACTGCTAATTATGCTTATTTCCATAATTCTAATTTGCTGTCCTTGTAACATCTTCCTATTGCTTTTGGCAATCGCAATGGGTTCCAATTAAAAGATACCTCACTGTGAACAAAACACTACTGGAAATATTGCTTAAATAAATGATATGAAATATTAAACACTATTTCTTTTGCCATCTATACATGTATTTGAATAATGTATAATGATATTTTTAATATTCTTGTGAACGTGCAGTCACATACATTTTTGTAATTGTGCACTAATATTTTACTACTAGGAAAGTGGTACATTTTGTCATTTGTGTTTTTGCTTTAGAAGACAGAAAAGACAAACCTTTTCAGTTCAGTTTAAAAAATAATGAATTGATAAACTTAAGCCCATAAAGATGATACGGGGAGTTACATAACAATAGTTATGCATTTTTCAAAGGAACTAAGAGAAGTGGCCATTTCAAATTTTTCAACTGGTGATTCTTTTTGCCTTTTATTTGAAACAATGGAAGCAAGAGTTACTATGGCAGGTTGCATAATTAAAGTCCCCACGCCCAAACAAATACTAAAAAAATAGAAGAGGCATTAAACTCAAGGATTTCTCCAATTTTTCTTCACTTCAAAGAATCCCCCCCACACACACACACACAATCTGGCTCTTGGTAGGAAGAGATGTGCTACCAGCTAATGGATTAGCACTTGTCCCTCTTCATCAGCCAGTGATCAGCAGTTTCCTCTGAAAAAATCTAGACCTTAGTCTTTAGGTCATCAAATAAAACTTCTGCTGGATACCGAATCACAACCTTAACTCCAAGACAGATTACAATAAATTTTAAATAATAAGATACAGAGCACTCAAGCCTTTCTTTTAATGTGCTCAGTTTATTTTACCAATCCAGATTCTCTACCACTGATGGCAACTTATGTCAAAAAGAGCTTTTTAGTTAAAGCATCTTCAGACCATGAAATCAATTCTTGATTATGATGGGTATTTAGAACAATGAGGCACACTTTGTTTGTTTTCTTTTCCCTCCCCAATAAAAGTGAAGTGACTATGCATACACATCCATACAGAGACAGCTAGGAACAGCAGTGTTCTCAAGCACCCCTTTCTGAATAAAGCAGAACTCTATTAACTATGATTAATCTCCTGCCCTAGTTTACATAGTGTTTGGCTGAAATGCTGCACAATAGATTTGTGATGTAGAGCACAAATTCTGTAAGTACACATACATTGGGGACAGATTAGAAGTAGTCCTTCTCTTTTCCAATAATAGTTGATTATATAAATTATTTTTGTTTCTGGATCAGTTAATAATTTTAGGTTTTTGCTTTCAAGTGATATGGACAAAAGTCATTAAAATAGTTTTAGAATTATCGGCCACGGAAAAGTCCAAATTGCACTTTAAGAACTGTTTCTATATCTCATGGAATTTTATTTCCCTCAAATACTTTTTTCAATGAAGGCCTTGGAAAAGATATTCAGATGGTGGGATAAGTCTTTATCTATAAAGATAAGAATCACGCAAGCCATGGTATTTCCTGTGATATTCTATGAAAACAACAGCAGGATGGGAAAATATTGATTGACACTTTTGAATTTTGGTATTGCAGAAGCTTTCTTGGAGTTCCGTGGATAGTCAGGAAAGTAAACAAATTGATCATCAAACAAATCAACCCAGTGTTCCTACTTGAGGCACAGATGATCAGAATCAAATTATTCTAGTTGGACACATTATGCAAAAACCTAGTTCTCTAGAAAAGGCTCAAGTGCTGGGAAAGATGATAAGAAAGAGAATAGGATGACCAGCAACAAGATGGAGGGACTCGGTTACTATGATGATTGGTTCACTGTTAAAAGACCAGCTGAGGGATAGATTGTCATAAAGAAAATCCACATGGTTGCTAAGAATAGCCAACAACTTGATGGCACATAATCATTCAATCCACACATCAATCAATCGATCGATCGATCAATCACACCATATTCTTGGTAAATAACAAAGAAAGTTTGGAAACAATATTTAGAGCCTCTGACATGTCTATATCTGCAAAGATCAGTATTATGCAGATAATAAGTTTCTCTTTAATACTCTATGGAAGTGACAGTTGAAGAAGCAAGATAGGAAGAGTATTGATGTTTTTGAACTTTGAAGTTGGAGAAAACTCTGGAGAGTATTATAGACAGCCAACAAAAGAAATAAAATAAAAAACATAGAATGGATCATAGAATCACCCCGGAGTTTACCACTCAAGGCTTTAACTCTTATACTTTATAATATGCTTGTTGCATAAACAGTAACTTAGTCTGGGAGAAAAAAAACCCTGAGAAATAAGCATACAGAGTAATTCAAAGAGACTCTGACTTAATTAACTCACTATGAATGAGGACTAGAAATTCCTTTTACAGTTTCCAAAGTCATGTCTTTACTCCAGACTGTGTTAAATATATCTCACTGAAAACAGTACAATTTTTGCTCCCTTGATGTTGCTGAGTTGCAAAGCATTTGACATAATATAACAACATACTAAATAAACAAAAACTGACAGGAGTATAACAGATAGGAACAATCTTCTTCTATGAGGGTTTTGTGAGTTTCTAGAGCTCGTTTCCTTATGTTTTTTTTCTTCCCCTGAAGTTAGCATAAGAAAGAGATGAGACAAACCACACTTTTCTCTTGCTGTACAAATTATAGGTGCTTTAAAAGAAAGTAGCCTGAAAATTGCTTTTGAACGGTATTTATATGGCAGCTGTATAAAACATGATTAAACGAGCAAAAAAAAAAAAAAAACCCCAGTACTTCACATGTTCTTCGTTTATATTTTGATAATAAGAACAAGGTGTGACGTAATAAAGCTGGCTTCAAATTGAAGTTGGAGTAAGGAGAGAATATGTAAGTATTTAATTGCAAAATGCTTGACACATTTTTTTCGTAAACAGGATTTTTTTCCTTAAACCCTAGAAAGAATCTGGAAACCATAAACATGTTACAAAAATGGGGATTTATAGAAACTTGACAAGAAAAACCAAAGCGCTTTAATTAGAAGGTTAATTAGAAAGAAAAGCTAATTGACATGGTCTATGTAAATGTTAGGTTCTATCTTATGAGATTTTAGGGATTTCTTTTTTTGAAAGGTACTCCTTAATCCTATGTAAGCCACTTGGACTTGCAATATAGAAATTGGGTAAAAATATCTTATTTATTTAATTAATTAAAAATAGAGGCCACCTGACTCCAGATAATTTGGGACATTTTACAATTAAAAATTAGAACATAACATAAAACTGAGCCAAAAAAAGAATCACATACATCTAGAAAACATACAACATGAAAAACAACAACAGGGGCTTAACAAACACCTTAGATCTAAGCTTGAGACACCAACCACATCTTCAAGGACTTCTGGATTACCTTTAGAGTGGAGCCATGATGAATTAACTGAGTAAATCGATCAATAAATATTTGGGGGCATTTAAAAGCATTTGACAAAGCGTCCACTAAAAACGTTTACGTTGACTTAGCTGTCATGGGATAAAACACAAAATCGTCTTAGGGTTCTTAGTTAAAGAACAGCAAAGAGGAAAAATAAATGATTTATTTTTACACTGGAAGAAAGTAAAGGATAGGGTTTCAACTCTACTAGAAGTATACTAATTATCTAGAATTAGGAACAAGCAATGAGTTGGTTAAGTCTATTGATGAAATAAAATTGTTTTAAGATGATTAAAACCAAGAAACAGCAAAGTATTTTAAAACTTTGTTTTGCAATCTAAGAAAACTGAGATATATAACAGGGCAAAATATCTCCAGGCCACCAATTTCTAAATATGGTTAACCCATGAATTTGCAAGGCTAAAGGGCAAACAATATCCCAGCAAAGTACCGTATTTTCTGGCGTATAAGACAACTCGGCGTATAAGACGACCCCCAACTTCAGCGCCGATTTGCGTGCTTTAGAAAGTTGTCTTATACGGAAAATATGGTAGATAAAATTTATTGCAGCAAGCAATTTTCCTAAATTCGGCTTCCTCAAATGGTAGTGCTTCTTGCTTTAACATGGGTGGTCAATTTGTGATTCCATGGCTGTATGAGCACAAAAACCTTTCTCTGCAGAGGTCCTGGAATCTCTTCTGATTATGAGGTTAAACATACACGGGCCAGTTCCCACCAAGAGGTGGGAAATGCTAGGACAGCTCTAAGTCATAAAAGGCTATCCACTCCTGTGAAATAAAAACTAGTTTAACTTTCTCTTAATCTTCTCCAAAAACTTCCTTACATTTTTCCTAACCCCTGAAATGAAGGCAGTAATGACAGAAGGCTCTTGGTTTATCTCATCTCCAAAACATACACCCCAACAAGATTTGCCTACTCTTATTTTTTATTTGGTTTGGTGCCCAGTGCCCGTTTGTATTTTTTGATGCCGGTTCTACATTAGCACATCTCTTTTATATTTGTGATTTTTTGCTTTTTCAGATTACTGCTTGTTCTGACTATTAGTTATTTAGCTAATTTGAAGCTCCTTTGATGAAAAAGGATATAAACTACATCTCTAAAGTTCATGATAACTAGTAGTGCCAATTATTCCTTTTATCATACAATTAAGAACTCAGATATGCCTGCCTTGAGCTTTTCCATTTAATCGTCTTGCATAAAAATACAAAAATATATCTAGTACCAGAATGAATTCTGAGAAACATCACACAATTAAGGATTTTGTTCTCACACTATAGTAAGCTACTGCACAGATTACATATATTACATACTATGTGAATGACAAAACAACATATACAATATAAATCAGAAAAAACTCACCTCCTTAAGGGAGCATTTTCCTCAATGTCTTCCAAAGTCTCCAATGAAGATCTCTGGGAAATTAGCCGACGTCTCTCAAGGGAAAAAGAAATAAAAAAATTAAATTTTCGAACCTTATGCAAATTGAGGAAGTTTGGAATAGCAATAGCTTAATGGACATAAAGTGGCAGATATGCTGTTAAAGATGTAAAATACTAATAAAACAATACTTTTTATTCAAACTGGTACTCCTAATTCCTCTATTTTAAAATGGTTATACTTCAACCTATTTTAATATAAAATCATAATATTTTTTAAAGAAAATCTAAGATAATATTACTTAGAGATAATCATTCTAGAATGTTCCTACAATAGAATGTTCCTACAATAGAATGTTCCTACAATAGAATACATACAAATTATACAATCATGTTACAGATCTTATAAAAAAAAAATGTAAGCAGACCGGCTGATAGAAAAAAATAATAAAAGATTTCCATGTCAATAAATTGTTCTTCAAAAAATCTCCTGTTTGTGAGGAATGACGAAATGCACTATCGCCTGGAAGTGGCCAGCAAATGGCCCTCACCTACTTCACATATCTGGCTTGATGGGCTCTGGGGGAGGGGTTTTGTCAAGCAACGGGGTGCTCTCCTCACAGCACCAAGAGGCTAAGCTAGGCGGTGCAAATCCAAAAAGAAGCGTGATGCTGCCCAGCGCCCAGCCTGCCCAGTTTCGGCAGTTAGCGGGGTGCTCTCCTCACTGCGCTAAGAACTGGCGTTACAAATCCAGGCGTTACAAATCCAAAAAGAAGTGTGAGGCCGCCCAGCTCCCAACCTGCCCGGTTTCAGCAGACAGCGGGGCACTCTCCTCACAGCACCAAGAACTGAGCTGGGTGGCGCGAATCTGATGAGCTGTGCAATGCTGCCTAGCCCCCAGCCTGCCCAGTTTTAGCAGGAAGCAAGATGCAAAGCTGGCGAGCTTCACACCTCCCGGCTCAAACTCTCGGCACTGTGAGGAAAGCGCCCCACTGCCTGCCAAGATCTGGCAGGCTGGGGGCGGCGGCGTGCTTCTTTTCAGATTTGCGCCACCTGGCTCAGCCTCTCGGCACTGTGAGGAGAGTGCCCCACTGCTTGCCGAAACCAGGCAGTCTGGGGGCTGAACTGCATTGCGCAGGTAATGTCGATTTTCATGTTGCTCATGGTGTCCCCTCCCCCAGAGCCCACCAAGCCAGATATATGAAGTAGGTGAGGGCCATGTGCTGGCCACTTCCAGGCGATGGTGCATTTCTTCATTCCTCACGAAGGGTAACACCTCCCCAGCCATGTTTCTTGCATGTTTTTCTCCCTCCCTCATCTCAAATATTTTCCCACCACTCTGTACTTAGGAAGAAAGGAAGGAAAGAAGTAAAGAAGGAGAGGGAGAGTCTTGCCCTGCTGCCCTTTCACCATCCCCTTGCCCCCTCCTGGGGTCTCCCATCCTATTGCTTAGGAAGCTTTGGATACAAAGCCGGGTCTCCTCCCATGGAGAGGGAATGGGCCTCCCTCTGACTTTGCCCTTGTACCCATCATGAGCAACCTGGCTAAGGAGAGCAAGCACAGCAGCCTTGAGGAGGAAGTAAGTGCAGCTGGGCACCTCCTTGGGGAAGTGGGGCTGGGCTTGGTGCCGCGGGTGCTCGAGGGCCAGCCTGGGCATTTGACCTCTGGGCAGCCCGTGCCACCATCCACCCCCCCCCCGCATGGCCTGAGAGGAACAGTGAGGCTCCTCCAGTGGACCATGCTTTGGCACTTGCCCTGGTCCCACCTCCTTCTGCCAGGGACCCTCAGATTTGTCACTCCTGCCCAGGCCCCCACAGGCACCCTAGACGTGAACGATGTAGAGCTGGCCACGCCCACCCAGTAGGCCATACCTACTCCATCCATGCCCACCCAGTAGGCCGCACCCACCCAGCCCCCCCAAGGGCAACCACAATGCTGATGCGGCCCTCAATGAAATTGACTTTGACACCCCTGACATAAATGATAATTTTTGAAACAGTCCAATGGCGCTAAAGCACACAGATGGGAAAGAATAGCCTAAATCTTTCATTTAGACCAGAAAATAATTTGCTATCTGAATACAGTCATTATGGAAATGAATTCCATGCAATTTTTGCTCAAACTACATTTGGGTATACTGGTTCATTCTCAATGCAGAATTGTATAATACAGTATGAAAACTACTTTCTGGAAATATTACAAATGTCTTTTTATTTCACTATAATCCATTAATATCCAATGGGAGATAAAAATATACAACAATAATAGCAGTGCATTTTATTGATTAGTTGTCTGACCATATAAAGAAGCTACCAAACTGATACAGAAAAAACATCACTCGTGGAGTCAATCCCAATCTGGTCTAAGTAATTATCCTCATCAAAATGACCTTTGATACAAAAATTACAGTCTTGGTAGTGATATGTAGATTCACTCTCTATAAAAAGTAAAAATTTCTTTTGAGGGTCTCAATATTTTTTATTTGTAAATAAGTGTTTAAGTAAACAGTCCTTTCTACAGAATAATCTGTAATTATAATCAAATAGGATACGTGTGATGTCTTCAACACCTGGTGCATCATAGATATACAATCTTTCTTCAAATGAAACTTTTCATACAGTATCTTACCATGGTATCTAGTTGTTCCAAAAAAAAAAAAAAAAAAATCTAGAGAAAAAGCTGTTGTTGGGGTATGTAAGTTGTTAAATACGTTTCTATCTGGGAGGTGATTTGTGTTGAGCCAGTCACTTCAAGGACATTTAAGGAATGTAATATCATCTTGGGCAGCAACATCTAACACCTATGGTTTTAAGATTTCTCAGTCTTGTCTGATTGGACTGAGAAGTAGTCAGTGAAACCATATTGTGAGATGGCATTTGAAAGTTGGACAGTCCAAATACAAGGAGACCTATTAAGTGCCTTTGAAACACAACTAGAGCAATTTATCTGGATTCATAAATATAGTCTTCAGCCAGGAGTTGAATAATTTTAACTACTAAATGATTTTGTATAGGGGATATATTCAACTCTGCCCTTACTGCTCGAATTGGTTTGGATCTATATATCCCCAAAGTATCTTTCAGAAATATGGAATGTATCAGTTCTGGTAAGGGAATATTTATATACCCTTACAGTTCTCGGGCACTGTAATCATTGAAACTATGTTGCTATTGCATATCATTTATGATTGGAATTAGAGAATCAGGATGGTCTAAAATATGTAAAAGCCAAGCACACTGTTCCTTCCTAATGTTGAGAAATCAATAAATTATTAAAAAAATAATAAACGGATGTTCTAACACAAGATCCTGTTACCTTTGCAATAAATGTTTGCCTAAGGCTCCAGGAGAATAAGACTAAACTTTACTGAATTAGCCATTGCTAATCTTGCTCTTCTTAAAAGTCTTATTAAATTTTACATGTTAAAAAAAAACTGATGATGTTTTATGTCGAACTGTGTCTAATCTCAGTTTCTTCCTTGCAGTTTCCAATGATTCTGAACTTAAAAAGCAACAGACATAATGTGCGGCCCATTCCCAAATACCAAAAAGTAGACAATATGCCAGTCTCAGCTACACCATAAACTGCAGATGATGTTATGCCAACAGCCAGATTTTTTGCATAAATTATTCATGTTTGGTTGCTAATATATATTGCTGCTATTTCCTGATTTGCTCATTATAAAAGTATTTTTGAGAGACATCCAGAACTAGAAATTAACTGCTCTTATTTTAATAAAAAAATAGTGAAAATTGAGAATGTTATTGAAAGGCAATCTAGGATACCCTGGTTCTTTGCAAAATGATTAAATTGTAGGAAATTTACCCCATATTTTACATAATAAGATATAACAAAATTTTTGCTCTCATTCCCACAACTTGTAATTAATTTCAGATATAACAATTCGCCTTTTATCCTGCACTGGGATCTAGATCATCTGATCTGTGTTTCCCTCACTATGTACCCCATGCAACAGCCTTAAGCAGAAGAATAGAAATAAAGAATTACTTGTTTTCTATAGTACATGAAAGGGCAAGAGATCGTTAAAATGTGTTATAAAAACATCACTTGAATAATTTTTACAAGATAGACATGAGAGTACTGCAGCAAAGAATAAACAAAACATCACTATTTGCGAGAACATGTCATCTGTGCATTTGACGTATCAGGACTGAGGTCATGACCAGTTCTGTAGAGACCTCAATTTTTTGAAAGAAATATATTTTCTTTAGTAAAATAATTTAATATTTGACTTGCAATTTTAACAGTATTAAAAATTGTGCTATACATACTTGTACTTAAAGAGCAAGCACAATTGAATAGTATGGCAACTGCATAGTATCGTCAGATTACTTATTTTATCTGGGCACCTATATAAATATCTAGTTCCACTTAATGATTTGTAGAGTGTTTAATCAAACAAACAAATCAAAAATCTTTAGATATTGCTAACAGTAAATTCAAACTCCTAATTAAACTATGCCTATTTTAGGGAAGTGTTGATTGTTCAGTAATCATTTAAAACTATACAAAGGTCAAACTGAAGCAGCAGAGTAAGTGGAACTGCTTTTATTTTTCTGGGAGGGGGGGGGTTGTTGCCAGTACAAGATCAAGTTCCTAATAAACTGCATTGTGTAGGCCCTCCAAAAATATATCTCAGTAATTGTATAAAACCTGTCCAATAAATGCTGCAGAATTATTCTTATGTAACTAAGTTGACCAGAAATGTCAATGGGAAAAAAAAGAATTTCAAGTCAATCACATGTCTCCACAAAGGCTACAATATTAAAAGCAAGATGCAACATGATGAAGATGATAAAAAGAAAGATTATGTATGAAAGACAGACTATGAACATTAATCCCTTTTCAAAATTCCATCAGTTTTAAAAAAGTAAGTATAAAGTTTATATATTTATCACCAGTACATAAGTCATAGGTATTCTGGTATACAATAAAAAGGACTTTTTATTTCATTTAATTATAATGACAATAATTTGTCCTAAAACAATATGTCAGTAATACAGGAGATAACATCAAGGATATGTGTACCAAGCCAACATTTCATCAAAATGCCAAAACATGCATTGTTATGTCACAATACAAGTTCTGCCCCTTCTTTATTTGTATTTGACATTTTGATGCCAACACCCATCAATATGGAAAAGAGGTTATTCTTGTCTGTTTTGTTCCAACTGAATCTATTCCACCCACTCGCTCTGAGATGTTGCAATCATTATTCTCTTTGCTAATATTTCCTGACATCTTTTTTTAACTAGTGTTACAGAAGACCAAAAGGTTATATATGTGTGTGCGTGTATACATATATACATATGTATATATATATGTATATATGTATATATCCATGAAAATGAGGCACGACCACAAACGCGAAGCCAAAAAATAGCAAGGCAGCCCAAAATCTTAAACCCCTCTGCAACTCAGACTAACCTGAGCACAACCAAACAGAACACTCCCCCAGCCAATCAGAGCACAGCCAACTCCCCAGCCAATCAGAGCACAGCCAACCCACCAGCCAATCAGAGCACAGCCAAGCCCCTAACCAATCAGAACACACCTCCACCCAATCAGAACACAGCCAAGCTCCCACCCAATCAGTTCATACCCCCACTGGCAGTTAAAAGGAAGAAACAGCTAAGACCACACCTTGCTGCTTGAAGCACGAAGCTGAAAACACCAGCCTGAAGATGACGAATGGGACTTCGTCGAAACGTCGCCAAGACACTTCCAATTTTACGCGGGAGAAAACCCGAACAACCAAAGACCTAGATAGATAGATAGATAGATAGATAGATAGATAGATAGATAGATAGATAGATAGATAGATAGATATCCAAATTTATTTTTCTGACAAAGAGTTAAAGAATTAAATTGGGAGACTAAGATGGCCATTTCGAGCTCATTTGCTCTCTTCAGTTAGCCACACCCTTTATGGGATTCAAACCTGGGCAGTTTACATGCTAGGCAGTTGCTTAACCACCAAGCCACAGGCTCTCCTCTGCTCTTTGCCAGATGAGTCAAGGGAGTATATACAGGAAGTTTTTCAGACAGACTGCATATATATGTGTGTGTTTGTGTGTTTGTGTGTATACACATATGTACATATGTACATGTGTGTATACACATATGTACATATGAATATATATATATATATATGTATTCATATGTATATGTATATATATATATATGATATGTATATACATACATACACATGTACACATTTATTGAGTATCTTAACCTTAATAACTAACAGTCAATCTGCAGAGGCTTCTTTTCAGATTATAACTTCCCAAGAAACTAACTGGCACCAAGAGTAACAGAATAACAGAGTTGGAAGGGACCTTGGAAGTCTTCCAATCCAACCCCCTGCTCAAGTAGGAAAACTTAAACCATTTCAGACAAATGGTTGTCCAGTCTCTTCTTAAAAAATATATTTTTAAAATTGGGTTTAACGTTTATTAAAAAAAACAGTGGCAAGAAAATACCCAATGGTGTTACACTTTAAAAAAAAGATTAAGCTTCAAAAGAGAAAGGAAAAATGGATAGCTCCATCTAAGATAGCAATTAGGTACCAGAGAAAATCTGATTTGTAGAAAACATGTGAGGCATGATTTTGAGACAACATAAAACTAAATCCTAATCTCACTATATCTAGTTACTGCCTGTGCCTAGAAGTCTGGTCAATTAGATTTCATCCTACACCCAGAAGAGATTACCACAGACATTGGGTTCGTACTTAATGTTTCCTTGACTTTCTTTTCTCAGAGCCAACCACTGCTCCTATGAAAGATTCAAAAGCACAGAAGTTTCCAGGTATCTTCTCCCTCAAAATTTATCCTCAGGGGAAGGGAGTTCTTTACACTCAAGAATTTAGTCAACTCTCTTGGTTAATCTTCTAGGGGGGAACTTACTAGCGAAGGCTGCAAGGTGGCTAAACACTCTGGATTGCAACTCTGACTGGTTAATAACTGATCCCTGAATAGAATTGTTATAAAATACTGCTTTCACTGATACCTTGACAACTGGAAATGCATTGGATTACAAAAACTATATATAAAGATAAGAACTATATAAGATTTGGTGGTTTGGATTTTGAGATTGGCTGGTTCGATAAAGCTAACTACAGAGACTATGGTATTGGCGAAAGATTATTTGAAGGAGGGGAGACAAAATGGATATTGCATATTTTTCTAAAAGGGTCAGGAAACCACACCAAATATTTCATTCTGAAAGATCTAGCTTGGAACATCAGAGATCTGCAGGAGTAATACTCCAAAACAAGACAAGTACTTTTCAGGAGGGAATGTATGCAATGCTACGACAGATTCAAATGACAATAATTTCAAACTATGATGAGATCAAAAACAACTTTGATAAATGAGCACATCTTCAATCTAAACTTACAATTAAAATATTCTCAGAAAACAATGATAAAGAATGAACAAACAAATCAGATAACAAAACACAAACTAGAAGAAAGTGACAAATAGGGAAGCTACAAATGAAGAGAACTATAACTTAACACAAACAGAAAAAATCTACAAGATTTTACTATAACAATGAAAACGGAAAAGATATTTTATCTGACAGAACCTCAAAATAAATTTGAGGATAAGAAAGATTTAACAAAGTGGATTATAGAGCTGCCAGGAAAATCATCAGAGACTGAGAGACAAAAAGCGTACATCCTACTCAACCTATCCTTCACACTCCTAGCAACACCCACAAAAATACAGGAACTTCCTGGCAAGTGGAGTATACTAACTTGGAAAGCTATTTGGCAAATGAAGAAGGCTAGAGTTAGACTTAAGAGATTTGATTTGACTTATCAGATGGAATACTACATGATTAAATATTTGTTTGAATATGATTAAAAGAATAGATAATTTGGGATATAAAGGGGCCCTATAGTAAGAGATATAAGTAGTATAGTATTTTTTATAATATATAAAATGTTAAAATATTGGGATGATGTATGTGAATGGAAATTTAGACATTTAAAGGTAATTAAATTTGAGAGAATTATGACTGAGAAGAATGATTTGAATACTGAGGGGAAAGTAAGCTTAAATAAGATTTTTGAAAATAGGACATATAGTGACTCAACAAGAAGACTTTTACAAATATAGCTGAAATATAAGCCGTTCAGAAAAGATGTTATATGTAGATGTTATAGAACATATAGGTAGTATGGTATCTTTATAATATATGAAATATTAAAATATTGGGATGGGCTATGTAAATGAAAAGTTTGAAAACTATGATTGATAAGAACGGTTTGAATACTGAGAGAAAATTAAGTTTAAATAAGAATTTTGAAAACAGGACACATAGTGAGGTAACAAGATGACTTTTACAAATACAATTGAAACATAAGTTAATTAGAAAAGATATTATATATGGATGTCATTATCTGTACAAACACAAAAAATGTTTATATCCAGCCTTGTATATATTGAAAATATTATTATATTTATCTAATCTTGACAAAGGAGAATACCATTGGACGAAAGGAAGATCAAGGAAACATACTATTAATTAATATATTGATTATGGAAATACAGAAATTAATTATTGTTTTTTCAAATATATGAACCCAGACAACATGCTGTTTACTAAGCATTAAAGATTGTTATTGCAAAAAACCAATAAAATATATTTTTTAAAAAGAATTTAGTCAACTGACCAACCTGTTCTAAGAAGCTGAATTCAAAATTCAAAAGTTATTGACACTTTGCCTGTTACCCATCAAATTAATCCACAGGCCTTATGTCTGAAATTCTCTGCTTCAGTAATGATTCATCTGATATTTTACCAGTTACTTTTTGTTCAAGAGAAACGGCCATGTCCCTTGCATTCTGCACCTGTTCTTCCCTCCCCATCTCCCACTCTGGTTTTGGTGGCTGGATAAAAGACGTACTAGATGGAACGAATTCTGGATTCTACACATAAGAGGGGACATTTAGAATTCACTGGACAGACGTCATGTGGTGTCCAACAATTCCATCTGAATTTCCCACGTATACCTTGTCCCCATGAACTGCCGCTGCTATCAATAGACAATGACTCCCAGGATGAAGAAGACTCTTTGCTTCATGCTAGAGTAGAGCCTCCAGTGATGGTTGCTGAATCACAGGAAAAGAGGGTGCACCTTCCATATAGCTTTTTCTGTAATTTTATTTATTATTTATTTATATTCCATCTTTGATAATTATTCTAAATAGCTCAAGGTGGAGAACATGCCTCTTTCCTACTGTCCTGCAGGAGAAAGGGAGAAGGGATTCTGCGTCCATTTCCTTAACTGGTCTTTGCATGTGGGAAGGGGGATGATTCTGAAGGTGGGTGTGCATGAATGAATGTAGATTGGCCTTGGGAATGAGGAAGGAACCAATGAATTGCTAAGAGGAACTTTCAGAATGCTTAGTCCTAAGAAAACATGAAAAAGAAATTCAAAATAACTGTGCCCTGGTTTCATTTGGTGTAAGATGGGGCAGAAAGTAATCCTGACAGTCTTTCAAGATTCTCTTAATTTACCCTATAATAATAAAGAATTTTCCTGGAATTCCTGCTATGCCTGTTTCTTGACCCTGCCTTCTTCGAAGGGCTGAAGACACACAACAATTTGCCCATCTGACCAAGCAATCACTGAGAAAGTAAACCTTCCAATACTCCTTCCTCCACCGTCTTGTCGGAACAGAATGTAACACTTCTCAGGATGGAACAACAAATAGACTTCTCAAAATTCTACTTCTATTTACTCTAAATGTTTACCTAGAACCAGGCTGTGTGTGATTTTTTTTTAAACAAATTTTATTGTTTTTTTAAGTTCTTAAAGCAACATATTCAGGACACACCGTGGTGTTGGGGTAATCAAACATCTTAAAACAAGACATATATACATAATATAATCAATACATCAAATATTCCCTCTCTTTTTCCCTCAAATAGCATAAAATTTATTCAACCTGAACCTGTTTTTAAGCTTCATCAATTTCTACCATAATCAAATTAACTTTAAATAAAAACATTTTCAATTCAAATATCCCTTCCACATATGTTCTACTTTCTTAATTTTATCAAAATCTTATTTTTTCTTCTTCCATTAATCTCCCTTATTTAGAGTAAAATATTAATCTATCCTGTACCTATCAAATCTATCAATTGATCTATCTCTTCAAGCTAAAAAAAATCATACCTTAAATCATGTCATTCCATTAAACAAAATTCAAATCTCCAATTAATTATCATGACTAATAACGTCCATATCATCAGAAAATCATATCATCTTATTAAATTTCAATTAACTATTAGTTCACTTCAAATCTGAAACATCTCTTCAATTTTCATAATTCCATTACAATTTTCATAGAAATAAACCTAACATTCTAAAAGGAACGTTCCTAGTATTCTAAATTGTCTTTACTCCCTTATATAGAAAGATATCTCGTTTTTAAACAAAAATATTAATCTATCCTAGACACATCTAAATGTATGTATTTATCAAACTATTCTATAGATATCTAATCCTTCACTTAATCAATCTCTTTGAGTTAACAAATTAATATCAAACTTTAAATCATTTCAATCCTTTAAGTAAAGTTCAAATTTCACATGTTATAGGACAAACAAGACATCTTATTTAATTAACATTCAATTAATTATTGATTCACTCCAACTCTAAGACATCTTTTTATTTCAAACTCAAAATCTCAGTCCTTACATCAGTCCATAGTTAAATAGTTCCAATTTAAGAAATTTTAAATTTCATTTTTCAATCTTATTCTAGCTTTCCTCTTTTGCCAGATAGGTTTCCATAACAGGGCTTCCAAATAATAGGTCTTTTTTTGTTGCTTGTAGTGTTACTTGATTCGATACAGATCATCTTGATCTCTGATTTAATCCTCTTGTTTCTCTTGTCCATAAAGCCTCGTTGCTTCAGAAGTCCAAAATTCAGTCTTTGCTTTTCCTGGTCTTGCTTGTAAGGCAAAATAAGATTCTCCTTATCCTCAGTTAAAACCTCTTCCTGTATAATCTGTTTTGTAGAGTAGTCAAGTGTAATCTGGGAGTCAGTTTTAAAGTAGAGATTCTGGCTCTTAATTCTGTAGTAGCCTCTTTTATTGTAGTACATATTTCTTCTTTAGCCTCATAGATCTTTTCCAGTATAAGTTTACAGTTTAAATATGATTGAGGCTTCTCCATTTTAACAATAGTTGAAGAAGAATCCTTTTCCTTTTTAGTGAAGGTTACAATTGAAGATTATCCACCCCCACAGATCCAGGCTGTGTGTGATTTTATTATTGTTACTGCCAAGCAATTGGAAATCTTTTCTCCTATGACTACAAATTATCATCCACCACCACTTCTGCCCACCAAGATCTGATATCAATTCATCTATTAGCAACTCCCATTCCTCACCCCAGCTCCTGCCAACCTAGCAGTTTGAAAGGATTCAAATACAAGTAGAATTAGGTATGGCTTCAACGGAAAGATTACTATATTCCATACCTTCTTGCTGGTCACATGATGACAGAAGCATTTCTCACACAAGAATTGGAGATGTACACCACCACCCTGAGTCGGTTACAATTGGACAAGGGGACCTTTAAACCTTTATTAGCATCCTAATATCTAACAATTTTACAAAATATTAGGGGGGAAGGCAGGAAAAAAGCAGGGGATATACAATCCCTACCCAAACCACACAAATGATATCCTCATTAAATTAAATTTACTATATAATTACATAAACTGTTAACATAAACAGAAAAGCCAAGGAATTCTGATTATATTTTTATAGCAGCTTCAGGAAGCTTTGTGAAAACAAGTTATGCATACTGTAATGCAGAAAGTGACTATATTGCTTCATTCATAATAGATGGCATAGATCTAATACCAAGTGGCTGTTCTTTCAACTGAAAATAAAAAAATTGTAGCACTTTAGAGGATCACAGAAATAATGTATGACTAAACAAAGAAACCTGTTCCATTCTTTAAATTATCTATTTCTTCTTATTCTTACAAAAGATTTACTCATTCAGATGTGAACTTTTGCCATCTGTAAATCTGAAAGGAGTACATAAATTCTGTATAACTGCAGGTAGATATGCTTTAATGAAACTGCTTGATGAAAGACATTAGTTCAGCTCAAAGTGAGCAAGCACACACATACATTCACAAGCACATGCATGCACGCATGCGCGCGTGCGCACACACACACACACACACACAAGCCTATATTTCAGGGAGTTGAAGTCCACAAATAATTCTCAAGATTAAGAAATTTTTAAGAATATGCATAACATATTCACTAATATCTGCATAACAAAATACAAATAGTTCAGTATGTTTATTGATCAATTTTACCGATCAATTTTAAAGCAGAATTTGCAACAAAATCATGCAAAATCAGTCAATCAGACAGCTAGTACCCAAGTGCTTTCAGTGTCTTCCATTTCTCCCTACCTTATTTTTCAAGGATTTTTTTTTACTAAAAAATAAGCAGCTGTTATCGCTCATTATATTTTGATTCGATTATGTGCCATCACGTTGGTATTAATTCTTATTGACTATATAGATTTTCTTAATGCAATTTTAGAAGAGATGTTTTCCAATGTCTCATGCCGACACTGCAAACCAAAATAGCAGTGAAATGCAAAATTGTGGACCCCACCAAGAACAAGAAGGTTCTCCCATCTCTCTCATACATCAGATGTCTCTTCTAAGATAATAGTGCCTTATGCAATATCTGCAATTAGTGATCCACAAAAATGTTTGCCGGGTGAGCAAATCTCATCAACATGGCAAATGCAGCAAATAAAAAACGAGACTACTAGTTTCTGATATCACATTAATAATCAGAGACAAAGTTGTATTTACTTTTAAGTTCCTTCAAAGTACAGCATCACTAATAAGACCTCGCTTTTCCCTGACCTGAGCATTTTGATTATGCAATGTAAGCTACATATTCTAATTGGTTACCCAAACCTATAAGAAGAATTTTAATTGAGCTTTTCTTAAACCAGGTCCTGGTTTATATAATAAGGTCATACAGTTAAAAAAGTAAATAAAACAAACTTTATGTTGTGACTGATATTGGGATGAAACTGTAAACTAAAATAGTAAGAAGGTTCACAGTGCAAAAATAACTACATCAAGTTATCAAATAATATATCAGGCTACATCATTTAATTTTAGGGAATTGTGCCCTGAATATATATATTGGAATTTGGTTGAACAAATGAAAGTAAAAGACACTCAAATCAACAGTAGTTCCTAATCTATAAGTGTGTGTGTGTGTATAATTATATAATCTATAATTTATAAACTATAAACTATTCCATAATTTCAAAATGTATCACATGAGAACATGCAGTAGCCAAAATAAACAAATACATCATTTCTACTTTCGACTGGCATAACTGGTTCTGTTAGAAGACTTTTTCCAGGAGGAGAAGCTGCTGTATATTCAGTTAATCTCTTCTATATGTAATCAGAAATGTGAAAGATTCCTGTAGAGCAGGGGTGTCAAACTGCTGGCCCAGGGCCGAACACACCATCCGGAAGCTGCTCCCACCCCATTGCTAGCAATGGCAAAACTGGTCCGATACGTTGCACGATGTCACATGACGTCACGAGTTTGACATGCCTCCTGTAGAGCTCATTGAGGGCCGCATCAGCATTGCGGTTGCCCTCAGGGGGCCGGGTGGGTGTGGCCAAGATGGGTGCAGCCTACTGGTGGGCATGGATGGAGTGGGTGTGGCCTACTGGGTGGGCATGGCCAGCTCTACATCGTTCGCATCAAGTGTGCTTATGGGGGCCTGGGCAGGAGTGGGACAGATCTGAAGGTCTCTGGCAGAAGGGGGTGGGACCGGGGCAAGCGCCAAGGCATGGTCCATTTCTTCATTCCTCACAAAGGGTAACACCTCCTCAGCATGCACCCAGGGGGTGGGGCTGACGTGGCAGGGGCTGGTTCCTCACTGTTTCCAGATGGCCTTGTGGAGCTAAGACTGAATGCATTTCAGTATAGATGGCCACCACAAAATTGTACATTGGCTCCCGGCCGGCCTGGGCCAGGGCCAAGGCAGCGGAAGCCGTTCTCTCACTATTTCCAGGATGGCTTCATGAGCCACATGAAACCACTTCGCAGGTCGCATCCGGCCCCCGGGCCTTGTGTTTGACACGTCTGCTGTAGAGTAATAATTCATTTGTATCATTTTTTTTCATTTTGGAAAAATGCCTTGAAGCTGAATTCTAACCATATTTATACAGAATTTATATCATAGTAAATTCAAATTATATTTCTACCAAAATGAGGTAGCACATACATAAAGCAATTCACAATTGCATCACAATGTGTGGAAAATAAATAAAAATTATATGGAGAGAAGATAGCTTCTGTACATACTACATTTCAGTTTCTTATTCTTAAGACTCATTTCAGTTTCTTTACTTTGAAAAGAACAACTAAAATGATGTATATGAAGACACTAAAAAAGAATGAGCATCCTCCAGATTATGCAAGCCAAATTGTAGCATTTTGTGTTACTACAATTAGTATTTAGCAGATAATTTTTGAATACATAAAACACTACATTTTTGGATATAAAATAAATCTTATCAAAATGAATACAATATGAATATAAAGGCAATGACTTAATACTAAGTTGCAGAGTCCTATGAAAGTAATTTTGTTTTGTTTTACAATTATATTGATTAATTTTAAAGCAGAATTTGCAACAAAATCATGCATTGAGAGTTTCAGTCAGTCAGATACCCAAGCGCTTTCAGTGTCTTCCATTTCTCCCTACTACCTTATTTTTCAAGGATTTTTTCCTTGCAGCTGCTATCACCCATGATATTTTGATCCAATTATGTGTCACCACATGGGTGTTGATTCTTATTGACTACATAGATTTTCTTAATGCAATTTTAGAAGAGATATTCTCCAATGCCTCATGCCGACGCTGCAAACCAAAAGAGTAGTGAAATGCAAAATTGTGGATCCTGCCAACAAGATCAATGTTGACGCCTACAAATCAATGTTGACCCTTTGCCACTCAATGATGGATTGAAATGACAGATCTGTGCACATGAAACTCACAAATTGTCCCTTAGAATGACTAGATTAGCAAAAAAAAAGTAATAATAATAATTCTAAAATATGGTTTGGCATTTGTTGAAAAATATGTAATACTATTTTCATAGCTATATGGACAATTCACAGGAGAAGTGAGATGGAGAACATCTCATTTATATATGAGTTTTATATTCTGTCTGTGAACAGATTAATAATTTGAATACTATTTCACATTTAATTGATGTAGTATATTTTATAGAGGGGAAAAGATCTGACATATCTAATTCAGTTGGTCATGTAGTTCAAAAGGGCAAAAATTGCTTATCTATATGCTATATTTCCATAAAATTAATTAGAATCTTTATACTGTTAAAACTGAAAAATCACTAGAAGAAATAGGATTCAACCAATTAAACATTCAAAAGACACATCTCCTGAGATTTCTGCAAAGCTGGCAAATGATGGATGAGCTTTAGTGAGATGTCACCATGATTCCTTTCCTCTCATCTGGTGCCTTCCACATATTTTGGATCACAATTTCCCATCAGTGGAAATGTTTTACCTCTGGCAAACAACTAGTGGTAAAGTATTCATTGGCTTGTCACATAATATCACTCTGCATAAGATAACAACATTCTTAAATTAGGCTCAAATTAAATATTTGAAGCAGAGAAAATATGGCACGTAACAGTGAATTGCATCCATCGTATAACGGTGGGGCTCTCCGGTAAACCTTGAGAATTATTTTACACAAAGAGAGAATATAAGTCTTTTAATAAATAAATTCATTTTCAAGGCTTTAAACTAAATGCCAAATGACTGCCAGGGCATTATTATAAATATACGAAATAAATCTGGAAAGACTTATTAGCTGTGTTTACACATGCTAAATCCAGATTAAGAAAATGTAATTGTTGTTTTGACGGAACATGTTATGCCCAACAAATAAATCATATTATGGATTAGCATACACCTTGATTTTCAAAACAATGGCTCAGTTCCAAAACACAATGAAGCAAAAATTATTCAATCTTATTTTAATTTGGTATGAGCATGAATTTAGCTCTATTTTGTTTTAAGAAGAGATAATTAAAGCCTTTAAGCACCAAAAGGGTAAAGAAAAAGAAAAACAAGGTAGAATTGGTAATATGGAAGCAGTAGGATATCACAAACAAATGTTAAATTTGAACTAGGGAAATTAAACTTCTGTGCTACTATTAACATGATTTGGTGGGTGAAGGCTATTGCATGCTTTCTCTTTCATCTCAGAAGGGTTTTGTTGTAAATGCTATATTCTTGAAAGAAAGATGAAGACTATTATGATATCAGTTATTTCACATTAACGAATACTTAAACTTTTCTCATGTCATGTAGCCCAGAAGTCCCCAAGCTTTTGGGCACCAGGGACCGGTTCCCTGGAGAAAGGTTTTTCCGCAGACCGGAAGGTGCATGATTTTGTGTGCTGCCTGCATCTCGCAGATGGGGCTTTGCTTGATTGTGCGGCCCAGTTGCTGGCATGCCGCGGCCCAGTACTGGTCCACGGACCGGGAATTGGGGACCCCTGGTGTAGCCTACAGCCTACCACTGTTCATTTTATAATAAAAACTACCTTTCTCCTTTGGTCACAATTCATTTTTTTTTAGAAGTAGAAATATTTATATGGCTATATTTTCTCATCAATAAATTATCTTTATAAACATCTGTCTTGATTCTGACATGCACTTTTTTAATCCTAACCAGATCAATCAAATTACTTAATATCCTGGGGAAAATACAAATCTGAGATTTCAACTGTAGCAACCAAATGCTTGTCTTCTGCCAATTATTTTTGTTAAGATCTAAATCAAGTTTAAAGCACCTAGGGGGGAAAATGTACAGATTGTTGCTCTTATTTATTCACCAATCACTGAAGACTTTCTTTAATGTTTTAAAACAGGTAAGATAAAGATGCTTTGAATTAAATTCAGCTCTTGGAGATGACATTTGTGTAAGTTTCTTCACACTGTTCCATTTCTACTACCAAGTCTACTCAGTCTTCTTCCAAAGCATTTTTCTTGATTCCCTCATCCAGCCTACAGACTTGGAATTCCCAAATGGTCCTTAATCCAAGCCAATTAGGGTCAACCCTGCCTAACTTCCAAGATAAATAAAATGTTTACTCTTTAAACCAGTGCTTCTCAACCTTGGCAGCTTTTAAGATATGTGAACTTCAACTCCCAGAATTCCCCAGTCATCATGGTTGAGAAACACTGCTTTAAACAAACAGACTGTAGCAGCTTCCCGTTAAATTAAGATCAATGCTGAAAAACAACAGAATGCAAGTAATGGGGTAATGCATCAGGTCATAAATAATGCATGATAACAGCAGAGAATAAATGAAGGGATTAAGATTTCAGATACTAAAATCAACACTCAACAGAAAAACATACAAAAGATTAAATATGAGTGCTATTTTAATTGGCAGTCTAACTTCAGAAAGGTAACCGGAGATTTGCTTCTCATTAATTTCACTACAATTTCATGAAATTATGATGCCATTAAAAATGAAAATTACAGACGCCCCCATATAATGTGCTAAACCCATTATGACAGTTTACAAGTAGCATCCAAAGAGAAAAGGAGAAAGAAGAATAAATGAAAATTTCCAAGCTATCTCTTTATGTCAATAGTAAGAGTTGAGTAGCCTAATTTCTTCCCTTATAGTTCTATTTGTCACCAAACTTAATAACTGGAACAGAGTAGAAAAGGAGAATCTGACCAAGGTGCAGAAATAGCTTTACATTTTAATTGATGTTTTGATTACTGTATGTCGTTTCAGCATTAATAACATCTAAATGTTTTTCTAAACGTTACAATTTACAAACATCATTTAGTGACCATTTGAAGTTACGACAGCACTAAAAAAATGACTTATGACTAATTTTCACTTATGTTTGTTGCAGCATCCCCATGGATGCTTGATCAAAAGTCCAGGTGCTTGGAAACTGGCATGTATTTATGATAGTTGCACTGTCCCAGGGTCATGTGATCACCATTTGTAACCTTCCCAGCCAGCTTCCAACAAGTCAATGGGAGAAACCCAGATTTACTTAATGACTGTATGATTCACTTAACAACTGTAATGATTCGCTAAACAACTGTGACAAAAAGGTTGTAAAATGGGGTACAACTCATTTAACAACTGCCTTGCTTAGCAACAGAAATTTTGGGCTCAACTGTGGTTATATATCAAGGATTACCTATACTGAGTGGTATTTCAGAGGCTGAAATGCAATTTGGAAAAAGTGACTTTGCTATTAGCCTAAAAAGCAGGTTTAGAAATTATTGCTCCAAATTTCACAATAAAAAAATGATACAAGTCCTGATTTCAAGATTAGTGCTAAGATTTGGTTAGTTGTCTTCAAATCAAATAAGTCGGCATTTGCTCTAGGAAGATGGGACAAGTCTTTTGAGATATATGAAGCAGTCTTGTTGCTGTCAGACTGAATCACAATCTTGTGCAAATTCAGGGATTTGTATTGGCCCATCTGTCAAAGTAGAAACTATTGGCAGAAGCAATTCTTCCATCTTCCCTAGTAGTTTCTCAAGCCTACTCTGGAGGAACTCTGCACACAGCGTGAGAGTAACCAAGGGGAAGTCTCACTGTGCGACCAAAGGTCCGTTCAATTCATGTAATATAGTGGACAAGATTAGTTCTAAATTTAATACGGAAGCCTACTAATTAATATGTATATGCTGCCGGCAGTTATGTTATATTTTGTACAGAAAATAAAATTGTCTAATACTTTAGACGGTTTACAAAATAGGATGCTGTACATTGAAATCATTTCTACACTTAGAGAAAACAATACTAAGAAGCATTTTAAACTTGTATTCTTGAGCTTATCAGGCCTAAAGTATCTTCCCCCCTTCAGAATTTTATACTAAATAAATGTATTTAAAGAGGAATGGGTGCACAGTAGATAAAGGGCAGATTCCTTCATATGGAACTCAACTCCTGGCAATGTCATGCGATCTTCTAGCAATCCTCTTAGTTACAGTACAGAAGGAGGTTGCCACTGCATTCTTCTAATGTGTTTTAACTCCTTAGCCTGTCTTTTAGCTTTGAGATTTCCTAAGTTTCTTATCCACCTACTAACCAAGCCCTATTCATTTTAGCTTCTGAGCCCAGACAGGTGCAACAAGTCCCCTGTGGACAAGGGCAGTGTTTAGACTTCTAATGTAACTTACAGATATGTACTGGTGGAAAAATCAAGTAAGTACAACAGTATCAATGCATAACAACTAATTCCTCTTATATGATATTTGCACATGATCCCTTTTTTCATTGAAGTTCAATTCAAATCCCTTTTGCTAAATATTAGAGCCACAAAGTACAGAAGATTCTTTGAACATGGAAGAAAATATCTTCTCATCACTGTGTTAAAACGGACTTCTCTACCTACGCACACATGTTGGAGCATAAATGGAAACAATTTGGAGATGCCTCAAACCCTGACATTTCTCATGACAGCTGTTCAAAGCCTTTTTGGAATTAAGTGGCACATAAACTGCAGTAATACATACATCTGGTTAAAAACTGAGAACTGGCTATAGCTTTCTCCTGAGATCCTATGTAAGTAACAGTTACCAGCCCATGAACACCTTAAATATTCTTAGAGAGGTGGGCATGGGCAGAATGACACAAACTTCACAGCTCAGAAATTAGATACCAAAGAGCTTCAGGGTAAGATTTAAACCCTGGTTTGTTTCCTTCTGGATTTTTTTTCCTCTTGAAGATATCCACACCCATTCGAGGCCCTTCTGGATGCCACTTACCTGGACCTCTGCAGCTCAAAAGCGCTGGCGCCCACCGGGCCTTGCTCGACGCAGCAATAGTTCTGTGGGGCGGTTCTGGCGAAGGAGACGGGCAGGATTCCCTGAGTGAAAGAGTTGAGGCGACCCCTTGCACAGGGGGTCCCAGAGGAGCCCGGGAGGGCGGCGGCAATGGACACCTGCACGCTAGTAAAGGCATCTTCGTCCTCGTCCTCCTCCTGTTCGTCGTTTTCGCCCTGCTGCGCCTGGCCAGCCGCTCCCAGGGGGCTCACGAGCTTGACGTTGCTGCTGCTGCTGTTGCCGCCGCCACCGCAGGCGCTGGCATAAGCTCCGTACTGCTGCGGGGCGGGCGGCTGGAAAGCGCTCAGGTTGCCCCGACGAGTCCGCGTGCTGCTGCCGCTGCTGATACCGCAAGCTGCAGCAGAAGCAGTCCTTGCAGCGGCTGCCGCGCCGACGTCGCTTTCTTTGCCGCCCTCCTCGCCCTGCAACACCGGCCGTCCGTCCAGTGAGATATTCGTTAGGAAGGAGAGAGCAGCCTGCCTGCGCCGCGGGTCCATGCGCGGCGGCTTCCTTAAGCAGGGCTCCAGCTGCTGGTGGAATGTACTGCCGTCGCCGCTGCTAGTACCACCGGGACTGCTGCTGCTGCTAGTGGTGGTGGCGGTGGCGGTGGCGGCGGCGGCAGGAGGAGCCGCCGCCGCTGCCGCCGCCATTGTCTGTGGCGCTCGCTCGCCGCCCGTCCACCCTCCGTCCCTCCCTCAGAGCGGGCAAGAATGAGACTTCGAACGGCAGGCGCGACCTCCCCGGCGGCGAGCGGAGGGTTAGCAGCAAGCTGGGGCGAGGCGAGGGAGCGCCAGCCGCGCGAAGCGGGGGACTTTTGGCTTGCATGGCATGTCTTCCGCCTCCCCCCCGGCTGCCTGCACGGATAGAGCGCCCGAGTTATGCACCCCTCCGCCTCTTCCTTTCCTTCCCTCTTCTGGCTCCTGCCTTTCTTCTCTCCTTGGCCAAAGTTACTAGCATTTATAGGTGCATTCGGCCCGCCAAGCGCTCGGCGTAAAAACACGGCAATCACGTGTGGGAAATAGCTGGGAAGAAAAACAAAAGCTCGGCCAGGAGGAGGAGGAGGAAGATAGAGGGAGGAGGAAGGAGAAATGAGGAGGAGGAGGAAACTAGGTTTAAGGAAGCTCCTCCAGTGTTTTTTCTTCTACTTTTTTTTCCCCCAATCTGCTTAGTGGGAGGGGAAGCGAGGAAGGTGGAGTTCCGCTTGTGTTGCACAGCACATGGTCATGAGGAGCTTACATAAATAGGGCCATCTCCTAGAAGTTGATGGGATTTAAAAATTGGTGACTCTCCTTCGGGTTGTTGGTCGATTTTTAACGACTGTTTCCTTCCAAGACGTTGTGAACATAACACGTTCTACTTTTTTCTGCCTGAGCCGGCTAAACTTGTATCTCACTCCCAATTTGACCATGAAACTAGACTGGCTGAAGTCCCTCGGTTTCGAAATTCTTTTCCTTGTTCTTCAGGGATATCTTCAGAATAAAATATGTCCATTAAAGACTCCAGATGTACTGTGGTCATTCTATGAGCCTTCCAGTTGTATTGGACCTCAACTCTGGATTGTAGTTCGTGCCTGGAAATTATGGACACTGAAATGCAATCCAGGTGAAGGGCACCCCTGTAGGGAAAGTTGCTTGGATCAAAAGGATGGAAGACTTCTGAATGCTTGTGAGCTTGATTTCCCTCCATTTATTTTAAATGTGTAGAAGAAATTAGTCTAAAGACACAACACTTCAAAATAATTTCCAGAGTAGCAGCTGTGGAAGAGCATTGCAGCAAAACAAAACAACTTATATTTGCATTTTATAAAGAGCAGGAAAAGCGAATACAAATCTGAAATACAAAAGGAGCAAATTATTTTTCAAGCATTTCCTCCCAGTTGTATCTAGGACAGTGGTTCTCAACCTGTGGGTCAGGACCCCATTTGGGGTTGAAAGACCATTTCACCGGGGTCACCAAACAACGCAGTCCGTCATTTTTTCCCCTTTTCCTTAGCTGTGCTACTCCCTTTTATTCTATTGGCTTTTGAAAATAGACTCTCTTGAATAGAGTCTAATTCTATTGGCTTTCAAAAGCCAGTAGGGATTGTCCAGGCTGTGTCTGCCCTGCTGAGCCCGCCAAAAGTCCCATTCTGCAAACGGTGCTGCACCAGTTGAGTAATCCTCGACTTATGACCGGTTGAGTAGTCCTCGACTTACGACCGGTTGGTGGTCGGGGCATTAAAAAGGTTGAGAACCACTGATCTAGGAGATGTATAATGTGCTATATGCAGCTAGAAAAATCCAACTTTGGCCGTTTTGTTTTCCAAATATTATTCTGATTTAGCACAACAAGAAGTCATATGTTTTGCAGGTAGGAAATTAGACCAGCCATCTGACTCAATAAAAGACTGCTTCCTATATTTTTCTGCAGGGCTTGAGGATTCCTCTTGAAAAGATGATTATAGATAGATCACTTGATGCCTTTATAATTACAGACCTTTGGTATACATGGCAAATTATTGCATGGTTAAGAGAATATGCAGTGATGTAATACCAATTCCCTTTCTTATAAAAGAAGCAATTTAAGATATAAAATATTTATTTCACTTGTCTTGCATCCTCACTAATCATGTTTCAATTTCTTTCAGACTGAGGGAGGATGTTGGCAGTTCTAGGCAAACTGCCACATGTGTGGTAGCCTATAGTATGCTTCAGAGATTCCTACTTGCTTCTCTTCTGCCTCCTACACCCTCCAGTAGATGTAGCAGTAGGTGCCTCCTACACCTTTCAGCTAATGGACTAAGTTCTAAACAAAAATGCATACTGCAAAAGTACATCACTGTTATTGCATATTCAAGATATCGAGGGTGAAGAACAGACAGGATGACAATTCCTGCTAAGCTTGTCAAGATGTTTTGGTATTTAGCATACACCAAAAAAACTATCTGTACTTTGACCTCCAATCTTATTTAAAATATTTCTGCAGTATAAAATGAAAACTGTAAAACTGATTGATGAGAAATCACTGATTTTGCCTTGTGCTGATCATGGATTTTTACTCTTAGATAATAAGAGACTTTAAAGCTATTGCTAACAAAACTATACATCAGACATGTCAAACACAAGGCCCGGGGGCCAGATGCGGCCCGCGAAGTGGTTTCATGTGGCCCGCGAAGCCATCCTGGAAACAGTGAGGGAACGGCCCCCTCTGCCTTGGTCCTGGCCCAGGCCAGCTGGGAGCCAATGTACAATTTTGTGGTGGCCATCTATGCTGAAACGCATTCAGTCTTAGCTCCATAAGCCCCTCACCCCTGCCTGGCCTGAGAGGAACAGTGAGGATCCTCCAGTGGACCATGCCTTGGCACTTGCCCCGGTCCAACCCACTTCTGCCAGAGACCCTCAGACTATCCCATTCCTGCCCAGGGCCCCACAGGCACCCTTGACGCGAACGATGTAGAGCTGGTCACACACACCCAGTAGGCCACACCCACCGTGGCCACACCCACCTGTCCCCCTGAGGGCAACCGCAATGCTGATGCGGCCCTCAATGAAATTGAGCTTGATACTCCAGCTATACATTCTCCACATCCACATGTCATCATAACCACAGGCTTTGTGTTCATCAGTTTCTCACTTCTCCAAAATGTTTCTGTTGCCATCACAACAGTCCACAACTATAACTGTTTCTAGCTGAGTCTGGGCAGCTATAACAGCTACCTGAAATGATTTGTGAACTTAAAAGTTAAGCCTTTCCTGCTGCTTTGCCACACTTCTAATGCTTTTGATGATTTCACAATATCTTTTGAATAGAAATGCATATATTTAATATTCATGATTATAATAATACATATTTGTATTCTGACAAATAAGATAATCTTTTTAATCAGCAATAATGTTTCCATAGCTGTGGTCCTAGGAGCAAAATAATATGCATCTCTAGTTGAACTAACATATTTAAAATTATTCATTTACGTGTCTTATCTGTCTAGGATATTCAAAATAATGCTTTGGGTTAATAATTAAGTGAATAACTGAGCTGCTTCTAAAATCTTAATATGCAAGGAAATCTGAGTAAAATAGTACTAAATTAGTTAGGAAAGAAGATTTACATAGAACCTATTAACTCTGAAAAAGGAAGAAATCTTTAGATGCCTGGCTTTGATCATTAAAATCCCATAGTTCATCACGTTCAATCCAGAAAAGCTTCTGTATAAAAGATGGAGAGACCCTAAGAGTAAATGGTGTTGATCTAAATACAGCTCTTCTATTTCAGGGTAAGGCAGCTTTCTATCAAAAAATGAGTAGGAGAAAATTATTTCATCGAGTAAATTGTACTAGATCAGCGGTTCTCAACCTTTTTATACGGCGACCCCCGGTCACACGGACACGCCGCGCATGCGCGGCGGCTCCCCATGCGTGATGCGCATGCGCGGTGCCACCCCATGCGCGGTGTGCATGCGCGGCGCCGCCCCCTGAGGGGGGAAAATGGCGGATCGCGTTGTTTGGCGACCCCTGTAAAATGGTCGTTCGACCCCAAATGGGGTCGCGACCCATAGGTTGAGAACCGCTGTACTAGATAGTTAGTACAAGATTTTTCAGTTGCAAAACTGCAAAGAAGTCTTTGAATTACCTTTATAAATTTCGCATTGGCATGTGCTTAACAATAATAATCCATAAAGAAATATTTAAACATTTTCATTATTTTTGAAAGGTAAAACCTATTAAAAACAGCTAGGGTTATTTTATCCAGAATATATCTGGATGAATAACCATGTCTTAAGCTATTGCATGGGTCTAAATGGGATCAGAGGCACTCATCCAGAAAGAGAATTACACAAATTGAGAGGGGGGGGAGGACACATTAGGTATGCCAATAACTACTACCTGTATGAGTTGACCCCATGGTTCTGTATAGGGCTTAAGCTGATGAAATTAATCCAAAAGATCAGTGATGTTGATGGGAGATTTTAAGTCTTTTGAGACCTAAGCTTTGAATTTTGCCTTTAGCTCACAGGTAACCAGTGCGGTGATTTAAGGACTGGTGGAATGAAATCTCATTTAGCAGCCCCATTTATATTGTCATGACCCAGGAAACAGACAATTACTGAATGTGAAGAAGCTGCTCCAACATAATTTGTGGAATGTTGACCTCAGGAGAAACAAACTAAATCATATGAGACAAATCAAACAAAGACACTACCTGAGTAGCTGGAGAAGTTAGATGATGATGATGACATAAGGTCTACCAGCCCCCACAACCAGCAAGCAGAGAGGGAAATGGAGCAGACATTTCTGTGAAGTTTCTTGCCAAGCTCAAAATGCATCTCTTGATTAGAGGCAGCGGGCTGCATCCTGATTTAAGAGGCAGCCCTGATTCATGATCCCTTGGAAGCAACTATCTAACCTTTAGTGTTTGTGTGATACTTGTATGTGGATTCTGCTCATGAAATTCTGACCTGGATCTTGGAACTCTGGACTGGATTTAGACTATTCTTCAGTGTGCTCCTGTTAAAGAAAACCCACCAAACTTCGTTCAGAGATTCTGTTTTGGCTTGCATTCCTTATCTGCTGTTATTTCTTGGCCTTGAGTAAATTACTATTTCCCATAGCAGATATTTGAGTGAGTGTTTAATTGGAACTAGAAGCAGGACAATTATCAATCAAGCTGCTCTTCCACTGTTATAAGATCTTATCATTAGAAAGTTTTTCTATTATGTATGAAATATATCAATGTATTATGTATGAACTATATCAAAAATCTTCATGACAAAACTAGAAATGTCATCATGACAGCTTATGTAAGAGAGTTGTTCTTCATGGTTGCTGTCTGCCTTTCAAGAACTGCAGTCATATGCACACTCCCTGTTGCATCATCCAAATTTTACATAAATAACTGATGAAATCTTGGACAAAAAGTGCTCTGTATGGAACATACTATCCATTTGAATGTGAGCACATTCAAATCTGTGTTCTTGTAAGCACTGATTTTTCTATTATATTAGAGAAAATGAAAACAATTATAGAAAGCTTACCCTAAAAGATAATTATTAAAATTCTTGTCAATTTTCTTCTACATCAGCTAAACATTAACATCAAATTCCATATTATTTCTTACAAAAGAGATGAAATTATCAAGTTCTGTTAGAGGTATTGCACATTGTAAACATAAAAAAGAGCCGAGGTGGCGCAGCAGTTAGAGTGCAGTACTGCAAGCCACTTTAGCTGATTGTGTTCAGCAGGTCAGCGGTTCAAATCTCACCGGCTCAAGGTTGACTCAGCCTTCCATCCTTCCGGGGTAGGTAAAATGAGGACCCAGATTGTTGGGGGCAATGTAAATATATATATACATTGCTTACTGGTGTATACCGCTTAGAGAGTGCTTGCACTTAAAGCGGTATATAAGTCTCATAAATAAATAAATAAATAAATAAATAAATAAATAAAATTAAGTATAGCACCATTTTAGTCATTTAGTCATGGGTAGTCCTCAACTTACAACTGTTGTAACTGTTTGAAGTTACAATGGCACTGAAAAAAGTGACTTATGACTGTTTTGCACATTTATAACTGTTGTAGCATCCCCATGATCATGTACTCAAAATTCAAACACTTGACAAGAGGCTCATACTGTGTTTCCTGGAAAATAAGACCCGATCTTATTTATTTATTTATTTTTGCCTCCAAAAGAGACACCAGTTCTTATTTTCGGGGGATTATATTTTCCACCGTCTCACCTTATGGTGATGGCACCAACAGCCCTGCCCAGCTGGCCCACTTCTGCGTTCACTCACCACCACTTGCATGCATCACCCCAGCCTCCATTTCTCTGGCGCCAAGGGGCCTTCAGGAAATGCTTCTGCACTAAGAATGGAGCTCTGGATTGATGCACATAGTGCCCTTCGGCCTCCATTTTGCCATCAGAGGTCTTCCAGAAAGGCCTCTGCAGCCAAGAACCGAGCTCCAGATTGATGGAAGGCCTCTGATGGCGAAATGGAGACCAGTAGGAACTGCATGCGTCAATCTGGAGCTCCATTCTCAGCTGCAGAGGCATTTCCTAAAGGCCTCTGATGGTGAATTGAAGCTGGGGGTAACGCACACATATGAGCAGCAATGAGCAGCTGCAGAAGAAGTGGGCCGGCGAGACGAGGCAAGTCGGGGCATGGGAGGCCTGTTTGCAACAAAAAGCGGGTGTGGGGCACGTGGGGTAGCTCCACCCCCACCCTAGCTTGATTTTTAGGCATGTGCCTCGCCCCAAAACTAGGGCGTATTTTTGGGGTAGGCCTTATATTAGCCCACCCCCAAAAATCAAGCTAGGTCTTATTTTCAGAGTAGGTCTTATTTTTGGGGAAACGTGGTACTTATGACGTGATTGCCATTTGTGACCTTCTGGCTTCCCATTGATTTTGCTTGTCAGAAGCCGGCACTGAAGGTCAGAAATGGTGATCATGTGTCCACGGGATCCCATAACATAATTCCAAGCTAGTTGCCAAGGAACAGATCACATGACTGCAGTCCTATGAACTATTTCCACAATACAAGGATTGATATTAAGCCTTCTTCAGCAATGTCATCACTTTGAATAGTTGCTGAACAAGAACTATTTGTATTATAATTTGGACTTGAGGAAACATCATAAGTCAATCAACCGATTAACTAGTTTGCTAAATCACCCATACAAACTTATGAAACTGGCTGTGGCCTATCACATTCACACTTCTTTTAAATTAT
The DNA here is from genome assembly GCF_016545835.1 of Crotalus tigris. NCBI lineage: Eukaryota > Metazoa > Chordata > Lepidosauria > Squamata > Viperidae > Crotalus > Crotalus tigris. The sequence continues at coordinate 738,283 of NW_024100552.1, read as the reverse complement.
TTACTTTATTCTAATTTAGACTTCAGGCAGAATTGATCTGCAATTAGCAAGGCATAAGATAAACTTAGGCCTGGATTCTGAGAACCCAGAACATTACAGATATCAATACTGGATTTCAGTTTCCTGATTCTGTAGCTTACCCTGAAGCAGACATCTTACTAAGCCATTAGTTTTGTAACCAATTTATTCAAAAAAATTATAATTGAGTATTTTGCATAGCTTTTTTTTTTAGATTTATATCCCTTCTTTCCTTCAGAAGCTTTAGACAATATACATTGCATGCCTGTTTCAGTTTTATTCCATAACAATTCCCTGAGATAGCTTGGGCTTAGAGTGATTTACCCATAACTGGTTTCATAACTGATGATCTGGAGACATGAGTCTCCCTACTCCAACACCTTGACCTGTATACTACACTGGTTTTTATAGCATATAACTAGCCAGGAAATACCATTTGTAGTGAGTCACAGCCTGTGATTATTTATATTAGCAAATTAGGCAACCTGTGACCCACTGGGTCATTGTTTCAAAGGTATTTCCTTAGCAGATTCCTCAGTTCCTTCAACAATGGCAGAACTTCTACCCTACTGTCATCATTGGAAAGAGTGGGAGGGAGATATTCAGAGGTGCATCTACTTTGAAAATAGCCCATCTTGAACTGTATAGCACATACACAAGTGTTTTATGACATTTTGTAATGCCATAAAATGTTTTATTATAATTTTTATATCATAAAATGATTTATAAAATTTGCCAAACTTCAATTCTAAGGGAGTCACGGATTCCAGATTTTGGATGCATTCTGTAAGTTTGCCCATTTTAGGTACTTTGGTTCCAAAATTGTCACCCTACGATGCACTCTTTCACCCATTAAGAAGTTAGACACGAGAGTTTTAGTAGTATATAAATAAATCACATTATAGCTAATGTCGTGAGAGCTCAGCTTGTTTTAGCTGCTATAAACCAAGGCTAATTATGGGCTATCAAGTTGTTTTTGACTCCTAGCAACCATATAGATAGATTTTCTCCATTAACAGCATATCCCTCTGTTCTTTCAAGTCTCCCAAGGATGCACTTTATTACAATACTGCAACCATGTTGCGCAATCTAGACACCACCTGTCTCCAATGACATTTGTCTGGCCAATTTGATCTTGCAAGATTGACCCTTTGATATCATTTATTGGGACTTCAGAAATATACCTTTTCTGTAGCAGCACCTGCCTTCTGGAACAAGTTTCTTCCTAGTTCTGAATTCAGCCCCCTCTGTTCTCCTTAAAAGAGCCACAAAGACTTGGACCTTTAGCAAGGGAGAAATCCTTCTCTTCGGTTCATCTGGTCTGTCATGTTTACCATCTTTTATTGATTTTATTGTAATTTGATTGTTGTAAGTTATGCAGTCATTGAGTTGGGGAGCATGCATGTTTATGATGGTGATGATGACATGCAGTGAATCAAATTTTTATTCAAGCAAAAATTGGTTTATTATTATATGTTTGTTTAGCTTTTAAGTTGTTTCCTTTCGTTCTGCTGCCTTTGCCCTTTCCCTTATTAGGTTTGTTGGGTGGCAATAAGAAAATAGTGAATAAGAATACCTTTCCAAGTTCATAGTGAAAGTTTAATAGTTATCATCAAGCTATCCTGCCTTAAACTATTAAGTGTGCATTAGAAACAGGATGGTGAACAAGCAGAAACAACATTTTTTATATTCAGAATAAACATTTAAATTGATTCCCTATGTATATGTGAAAGAAAATTCACAATCAAGACAGGCTTTAATTTGTACCCTACTTTTCAATGCTGAAACCCCCATGCTTCTTATGTAATTCTTGGTGTCAATTTTTTAGTTCAGGTTACCTGTACATTATTGTAAATCATTTGGTAGGCAGATTGGTTGAGGACAGAGTGTGATATTGTCTCCTTCTCCTCTTTAAGTGAGAAGTAATAGAATTATTGTGACCCACAAATACCAGGCTGTATTTTTTGCTTCATGAACCACTAATTGCTCAGTCAATAAAGTACTTCCAGGCTAAATCTGGAATAAGAAGAAAAAATAAGCATTTAAAAATTTTCTTTTAGGACATAGAAGACAACTGATAGGTGGTTTTATCCCTGTGAAAAATGATGAAAAGTGGATCCCAACGTAAGTCCCAGTTCCCTCAGTTAGATAGCCAAAACTATTAAAAATGACATTTTCCATGAAAGCAGCAGAATGTAGCAATCATTGACTCAAAAAGCTTTCATATTAGGAGTCAATAGGAAAAGATTCCAAGCATGGACCTGTGTGGGTACTAGTGGGTAAAAAAAAATCAAACTCTTCATTAAATTTCTTTTCAAAGCAGATTGGAAAAGGATACCATTCACTAGAACATAAAAGAAAGAAATGTGAGATAGAATTTTATGGAACAAAAAGGCAAATTTGCCTGGGAAGGTATAAAAGGGGAGTGTATATGTTATCTTTCATGTAGATATAACAAAGGACTATATGCAATCTGGACTGTTTTGTCTTAGAGTCCTGAAGTTCTTTTCAAACCACTAACAGTTTCAGTTTGAGACATCTTATAATGCTTCCCTTTTTAATTGCCCAGACATTCAATATCCCCAGCCTCCCTCTTTAATAAACATGTTGGGCTTAGTTCTTGTTTTATGTTTTTGTGCTATACTCAATCTAATTCTCTTTATTGCTTTGTACAGGTTAAACAATTGAGTTTTGTTGGTCCTGATCTATATATCAGGCTAGACATGATTCTATTTATACACTTTATGCGATTTTCAATAATGTACCATCTTTTGGTATAACAATTTTCTATTTCTTTTGGAGTTTTTAACTGATTTAGAAGTGGCTAACTACTAAGTTGTGATGTGTGTTTATTTCCTTTGGTGTTGAAAGTTGGAATTTTAATGCTTTAAATTAAAAAGGGGGTATTCTATCTTTTTGTTTAATTAAAATGTCTTCTGAGATTGGAAGGAAGGGCTGAATTCTTCAGTCACACATCTCTATGCCAGGAATTGACACTATATACATGTCAACCTTTGAATTTTCACATTTTAATTGCCAGAAAGACAACAACTTATGAAAGTCTTATTATTCACAGGTGGTGGCAGCAAAAATCACTAAACCACTATCCCAAAGCTGGAGATAGGAAGATCAGGAGATTTTTTGAAAGAGTATATGGGAAATATCCCACCTTCTAGTCAGTACATTTAACCATCTGCTATAGTCTCTAACAGGCTAACCTCCTCAGATGTGAAGATGTGCCCTCATATAAATACAGACCAATTTTGAAAGGGGCCCAAAGGAGTAGATGGTCTAAATTTATGAATCCAGCAATACAAATACTGGTAGAGGTAAATATGTAGAAGCTCAGGATAGTGAATTAACCATAACTATGATCAGAGGGTTAATAGGAGACCCTTATTCTTTTTCTTTTTGCTCTGATATAGACTAAGTGGGGCAATTCTTTTAAACTGTAGTTTACCAGTACTGATGGTAAAATGGCAGAGTAATGGAGATTCCTAGCACATGAGGATGCTGAATGTGCTTGAGGCTGAGAGAATCCTATGAATCTAAGAAACAAGTTAGAGATTCTGGATAGAAATGAGAAAGACTTGGCAGTGCCAATAAGAGGCTTGTCTGTATCCTTTGCTAAGGCAAAATAGGTAAAGAGTGTGGCCAAGACAGGGGAGATTTGCCATCACAAATTAGTATTTGCAAGAGCTTTCAAGGTGATTTGCATCCTAAATTCCCTTACATATAGCACAGGTGATACAAAGTAAATAAAATAAATTATGATAAAGTGGAATACTTTTGAAAAAAAAAAAGCCAACAATTGTATAGGAACAAAGAAGTTTCAAGAACAAGCATACAATTGCTGTTGTAATCAAAAGAAACTGCAAGGATTCCGGGAGTACCATGCAAAGTCATACATATAAGGGCTCTTGCCAAAAAATTCTATAAGCTATCACAGATTCTAGACCGGCATGCATAGAATAAAATATATGATACAACTGATGTAAAAAGTCATAATTTAAGAAAGTACATTTTATTATATATTTTTTCAAAAATTATTACAAAAAAACAAATGGTTACACTTTATTTAAATTATCAAGTGCAAAACAGAAGCACCCTACAAGGTTCCATCTAAAGTTCATGGAACTATTCTAGACCTGAAATAAGCAGTTGCAACTTTGCTTGGCCCAAAGAAATCACACTAACTTACACCAAGCTTAATTGCAGGGAGCTAAATGTAGACCTCCAAAAGATCAGAAATACACACAAGGTGCAAAATCCATCAAGACACAAAAATGTATCTACAAATATATTCTTTACATTAAATAGTTGCATTCAGAGGCTATCATTTTCAAATAGAACAAGGAAAGATAATTCCTAGGTCTCTTTATTATTTATCTTTCAAATAAATTCATATAAATATGAATTGAAAAACAACTGCTAGTTTTAAAAATTGTTTCCCTGTTATGTCTTTTGTTCTTTGCCTTTTGGAGAAAACATCACATTATAAGGCTGCCTTCTTTTGGGACGTGGACAGGGAGCAAACTCTTCTTTTATATAACCTAAAAAAACAAAGACAACAAATGTCTACACTATGGTTTTGGTAAAAAAACACAATTAAATTGTAGTGACCTGAATTTCTGCCAATTTCAATATATAATAATCATAAACAAATCTTCATTAAAAACCCAATTACATAGTATAGTTTTATACTGAAAAACAAACAAAAAAAGAAATTAGTAAAATGTCAAAGTAATTTCTTAGATAAACATTTTAAATTTATTTTAAAAGTTTGATCTAAAAGACTGGGATAAAGGTGTTTTGAGTTTCATTCAGAACTTTTATTGCAAAACACTATCTGTGTTCACAGCTATGAAGTGAGTAGGATGAGGTGCTATTTGTTAATTTATAAGCTTCTTAATTGTTATGAGACGACTGATATTTTGAGATGTTAAAGGTAACTTTCTGTGTGCAAATCGACATTTTATGCCACATTTTTGCAGACTTTCTAAGAAATTTAATAAAGTTTGCTTTCTACAGCATGGTGTTTTGAAAAATGAAATTTAAATGGGAAGATTGCCTATGCAATTTTTACTTTATACATGGATTTACTAGATTGCTATAGATAAATTATCAATATTTTGATTCAGCTGTGCCTCAGTAATAGGGAGATAATGCTGGTTTGACCAATAGGTTTAAGTTAAGGATTACCAAAAGAATATGAATATTCAAAAACTAAATTATAAAAAATGGTTATTATTATTACTGTAATGAAGATTAGTGATATCCTATTAACACACTATAAGATTATGATTAAAATTCACGGCATAATATGATTTGTTGTTGTAGCTTAAGGTTGCCCTTTCTATATATCTAAATAGCAATTATTAGGTATTATAATAGTTTCAAATAAGCTGTCATATAAAATATGAAACAAAAAATACAATGTTTCCCGTCCACCAAGTCCTATTCATAACCAACAATGGACAAAACCAAAATACACTAATCTGCTTAGACACCATGATTGTGCAGAGTGACTCAGTCAAGCTGCCTTTGGGCAAATGGGAAAATATTCTTTCTGTCCATCAGATCTATTCTCCCTGCCACTAACTGAAGTCTCTTCAGGCAGGAAATACTTCCTTCAGATTACCAACCTTAAAAGGTAGCCAGTGAGCTGGCCATCATTGTAAAATTGGAACAGAATTATCCTTGTTTACATTTGTGATGAAATAGCCAGGGACTTGCAGTGGTTCTTCCTTGACTATTTCCTGCCTGAAAAAAGGGTGTAGTCTCCAGAAGGAGAGGATGATGACAGTTTTCTTCTGTATGACCTCGGTGTAAGCAAACCTTTCTTTTTATTTACAGTATATTCCCCAGGAAGGAAAAGGGCACTACAAGAACCCGCACTCAATTGGTGAATCACCTCCCAGTAGTTGAGCATAGCCCCCTTTTGTGCCATCATTTTCAAGTGATGGATCTGGTTGTGAACTGTAAAAGGTGCACAGGCAGGTCTATCATGAGCTCTGTTGCTCTGGTAGTTTTTAATGCCCTCTTAGGTATTTGTCACAGCTTCTGGGACAACTTCTGTCTCTATTACCAAAACTCAGACAATGGTGGAAGGAACAGCCATGGCCCTGCTTCCCGAGGCTGTTGGTTTTTGGTTTCCTTTCGTGCTCGCTCCATCCATTCTTTGTGCAGGGCTGATGGGAGCTGCCTGAAGGTAGAGTAAGATACCATGCGTGAAGGTCCTGGGCTGGGGAAAGCTAATGTAATAATTAGAAATAGTGACTCCCACTCTTAAAATACTTGAATTTGCAACAAATCTGTTTCAATGGGTATTTACACATCTTTAAATCATCTGGATTTTATGATGGCCTATTTGTTCACAGATTCTTCCCAAAAAACCTGCGCAATCATTAAGACACGAGCTTAGATATGGAGATATGCATCTCCCTTGCTCCTCTCTTAGAATTCAAACATCCCTTTTTCTGATACCGCTATATCAGTAGCTCTTTGGTTCTCTTGCTGCATTAATGAAACTGAGGGAGATCTGTCTGCTTATGCTAGTCTAGAGTAAATGAATACTGCTGTGCTATCTTCCCAACCTTATGACTTATTAGTCTTCAGAGAATGACTGCCAAAGGCCTACCTGGTGTTTAGCCTGTATAAGAGTCAGCCCAATGGATGCCACACAGAAGTCTTTTCCTGAATGTCACAACTACTACTGCTGCTGCCCACTGTTTCATTCAGATGTGAGAGGAAGATGCCAAGAAGCCTCCTAATCTGCCATGTAGAGCTACTGGCTGCCAGTCACTGCAGTTGGTGCTACCTGGGGCCTCATTTGTCATGGAGCCAAGGATTCCGTGTGATGTCCTGATCTGCCACAGATCTCTTGACTTCTCTGTTTGCCAAAGTATTCTGAGAAAAGTCTTTGTATTCATGGATTATTCACCCCAATTTTACTGCTTTCTCCCAGTCTCTTTAATTTCCAGATGACTTTTGGTTTGTAGTGTCTGATTGTCACGTTATTTAGCAGGGATACTGTTTGGAGAATTGCATTTTACTGAATGCCACTTTGCCACCTGTACTTCCAGTCGTTTTTTGTCACCTTCTTAGTAAGTTCTTAAAATGGAGCTGATGGATATGCCACTGGTCCTTCCTAAAGGCCAGAACTAAAGATTAAAAGGGGGAGGTTGTCTTGGAATAGGAAGAAGTTCTGCTTTCTACCTAGGAGAAGTTAGGTTAACCCATTTCCGTGACTTCCATTTTCTGCTTCTTAAAGCAACCACCCTTTGTTGTTTCTACTCAGAAACTTTTGGAAACATAGCTTATTCTCCCATTTTGTATATAATTTTGCTTTATATAATTACCTCTTTCAACACACATTTGTGTGGAAGGAAATCCAACTTCCCAGAAATTTTCTGGTGTTTCAGGAGGAATATAACGAGATCGATGTCTAGAACAGGTAGCTAGTTTTTTCTCTCTCTCTTCTTCTGGTAAACCTGCATAATACTAAAATATAATAACTAGAAATAAGTAACAAATCAAGGAGAATATTTTAGTAGTAAAACATGGATACCCAACAATATTTAATACCTATCAACATATTTCTGAATCTCTTATGTGTGCTGTTTGCATATTGCGTTTTTAGGTACAAAATGAATCCCACATTTTTGGGTTAATGTATTTTCCAAATTAGCAATCCCCAAGCAATAGAAAGCTGCCTGTACAATACTTATATTCTTAATGGTATATTGTAACATATTTTTTTTCTTTCTAAACTCTTTCTAAAACTTTGAAAACAACATTCAAAAAAGAAGTGCTAATCCAGACAAAAGTCAATTAAACATAACTTCTCCTATCTTGTTTATTTTGATTTAGAAGTCTTTTGCCTCTCACATTATCACTTTGGTATCATGACATGCAGACATTACAACATACATCTATGAAAACATTAATTTTAGATTGTTTATACCGAACAAATTTTTTTATAAATGCTTTAGATGTTTTGTCCATATGTTTAACGTTTTTAGAGTAGTGAGAAAAGTTCTAACTATTTTTAATCTAACAGTTAGCACTAACAATCACTTGCCAAAATGTAACAAGAACCAAGTTCCTGGAGAGGAGAAACCTTGCCTGTGTAGGGACAGGAAATTAAAACTGTTCACACACAAACCTTGGCAAAAAACAAAACAAAACACAAAGCTGCTTTTATGTCCTGTTTCTTTCTTCATTCAAGACTCCAGATTCCGCATGTTTTAGAGAACAGAATTAAGCTTCATCATGGGCTAAAATGTTGTACATTAAACAGCAAACACTAGCAACAATCTTATTTACTAAAGTAAGTTTCTTATCTTAAAGATTCCATTTCAGAAAAATACTGGGATTTTTTAAGATGGTTGAAATAAACATTTAAAATTGAATCATTACTGAATTTTTGAAAGACACGGTATAGTATAATACTGATATATAACCTCAAAACAAGTTGTACAGAATATTAATAAATGAATTTCATGTACACTCTCATATGGAAGTAATTTACCTCTTATTAAAGGCAGCCATAGAAGCAAATATACCCAAATGAGAATAACAGTATATACATTTTTCATAATGTTCTCTCCAATAATAAAATGGTATAATTATTACATGACTAGTCGCTCTTAATAAGCCCAATTCTGAAACTCCTCAAGGGCCATAAGGAAGACTTTTGAAATTAACTACAGCAGTGGTGCCAGAAATAAGAAGAGCAAGTTGAGGAATCTCCTGTGATTGGGGACATTCACAAGAATTTTCCATGGTAAATTCAGTGATATGTTTCTAAAAATTGGCAAAAATTCCATTGGAACATTGGTGGTGGTTTGTTCACGCAGGCTGGTTGCTCCCTACCTTACACATAATTTGGGGGGGAGAGTTATCATATTGGTCCCTTAACCGTGCCCACGTTATACTAAGTTGTACGGTGGTTCATTTATTTTTGATTTGACATGCAGTCCCATTCTAGGAATGGATTATAGGTCAATGTGAATATATTTAATTTTGCAAGATCGAATCTGGGTTGGTCATCAGGACCAGAGATTTACTTTCCAAGCTTTTGAACCCATGCTGGACCCCTTCTTCAGGGAACTTCTCTCTACTGGAATATGTGCTTTGGGCTATTTTGTGAGTTGTGTTTATACTTAGTTTTTCACATTTCTCCATAGGACTTGGTGTTTTAATCCCTCATTATTTTTAGCTACCTTCCTCTAGTTACAAGTCAGTTTTATCTATATTATTTTCAAAATATATAACAAGAATTGACACAGTACTTCACATATATTCTAACTATATGCAGGTTAATTTACAGAGACAGGCTGATATTCAAAAGTATTGCTTAATAAGTTTCACTAAGCCGTGGTGGTTCAGTGTTTAGAATGCAGTATTGCAGGCTAATTCTGCTGACTGCCAACTGCCAGCAGTTCAATTCTCACCAGCTTAAAGTTGACTCAGCCTTCCATCCTTCCAAGGTTGGTAAAATGAGGACCCAGATTGTTGGGGGCAATATGCTGATTCTGTAAACCGCTTAGAGAGGGATGTAAAGCACTGTGAAGCGGTATATAAGTCTAAGTGCTATTGGTATTCACGTAGTAATTCCTTAATACTATAAGTTTATTTGCATTTGAAAATTGGGATATAAATACATAGTCAAAAAACAAGTATACAGGTAATCCTCAACTTACAACCATTCATTTAATGACTGTTCGAAGTTACAATGGCACTGAAAAAAGTAATTTATGACCGATTTTCACACTTATGGGCATTGCAGCATCCCCATGGTAATCTGATAAAAATTGGGATGCTGGGCAACTGACATGTATTAATGATGGTGGCAGTGTCCTGCGATCATGTGATCATCTTTTGCAACCTTCAGACAAGCCAAATCAAAGGGAAGCTAGATTCACTTAACAAGTGTGTTATTAACTGCAACGATTCACTTAACTCTGACAAGAAAATTTGTAAAATGTGGCAAAACTCACTTAACAATTGTCTTGCTCAGCAATGGAAATTTTGGGCTCCACTGTGGTCGTAAGTCAAGGACTACCTGTATAAGATCCACTGTATACTTACTATTTCACATTCTTTACAAGTGTGGCCAGGTAATTTTCTTCTTTCTTCTTTTTTCCGCACAACTTCAATGTGAGGAAAATCCAGTACAAGATCTGTCCTGCAATGTAAGAAGAGAAAGACAAGGATCTAAACTTTATGTTGCTAAAAAATTACATAAGCTATCCATGGGACAAAATTTGATTTTGTCCCTAACTATAAATATACACAATACAGACAACAATCATGACAACACTCTAGCAGTTACAGTATTTCTGAATATATTTCCAGTTTTGTATTTATGTGTTTGATTGCTATAATACAAATCATGAAAAGAAAAAGGACACAGTTAGAATAGCTAAAGTTCTACTGATATCAGAATGACTTCCCTATATTAGCCAAATGTTGGCAGATTACTGAACATATTTTTTGGGAAAGAGAAATTCCAAAATTAAAAATATCTCCTAGAGAGGTATTTTATTTGTGTGAAATTAAAAAAAATAATCCTTCAAAATATTTTATATTTTTTATTTGATTATTTTTAGGAATATTTTCAAAGTTGATTAAATTCTTTAAAATTAAACTTTAATTTTGCCATATTATCATCTGTGGGAAAATGTAACTAATATTTATATTCTGAGGAAACTTGATTCCATAAATACCTTTCACCACTTTTAAAATATGTTTCCACAAAAGCCTTCTGCTTCATTTTATTTTGCTTGTCTCCTTCCCCTGAAAACATATAGATTAAGCCATAAACAATACTGGAAAGAATATGATATAATTATAAATGTAACAGAAGTAATATGACTACAGAAAAATAGATTTATAACCATTTGTAACAATGAATACATTTTCTCTGAGTATCAAAGTTAGTTTTTTAAAACAATGTTTTTATGTGCATTCAGAATAAAGAAATTATTTGTCTTCAGCCACAGATAGTGAATTACAGATAGTCTAATAACAAGTAAAATACTTTGTATGGTTCTTTTTTCTTTTCCTTCTTCCTCAGAAGAATTCTTATGATCACATTCTGGAAGATTGTCATCTTCTAAACAGGATTCATATTCTTCATAAGTTGTCTGATCAAATATTTCTGTTAAGGTATCCTTTTCTCTTTTTACTTCTTCTACAAATATAAGTAACAATAAGTATTAGCAATCAACATGACTACGCCCAATAAACTTAAAGATATTAGTTTTTAGTAGGACATAAACACATTCCCATCTGAGTTTTCCTCTTTAAAAAGATGGGTGAAAGTTATATATTAGTTCTAAGAGAGTCCTAGCATTGTTTTAAAGGGATGGCTTTAACTATTGGTTTAATTCTATTACTTTATTAAACATGTAAAAAAATTCCCTCTGTGAGGGAGATAAGCAGTTTTAAAATGTGATAAATAAATAAATGAATAAATATTTTAACTGCATTTAATGTCAGCAGACTAGATGCAAAAGAAAATGATGTAGGCAGATTACTATTTCATATACACATACTCAGTTTGTTAAAGGTAATGTTTTTTTTTTCAAAATCCAAATTAATGTGTGTACTAATAGTGCATGAGAGAATTTACAGGTAGTCCTCCAGTTATGATAGGAATCGGGACTGCTATGCCCATGTTTTCAGTTCTTGTAGCCAGCCACAGACTATTTATATTTGAAAACTCTTTTTACTCCATATACTTGTGTTATGTGGTTACTCATCCCTCCTCACTTATGGCCCTGTCTTCCTACAGCTAGTTTATAGAACTCCACCTAGGTTGTTGCATGCAGTAAGTTTGCTTCTGTTGCTTCTTTGCAGACTGTGGTCAGGTTCGCCCTCCCTCTCCCAATCCTTTGGCTCTGTCTCAGTTGGTCTTGCTCCAAAGGGTTGCTCCAAAGGCTGCCATTTCTTCTTAAGATTGCCACTGAGTTGCTTGCTTTGGACTTTCCTTGTTTTGCTACAGTCTTATTGGCTTAATTCCTTTGTCACCACACCTATACACGCTCTGTTTTTCTTATCTGTTTAATGGGATGCTCTCCAATGAAATAGAAGATGGAGCTGATTTAAACCTTTCCCACAGACTGCTGAAACTCTGGATCTCAAGAAGGAAGGAGAAATGTAGCTTATTGGGGCAGTGAGTTTACCCTTTCACAGTGGGCTTTTCACGCACTACCATCATTCCCTATTAACTGTGATTCTGATGCAATTGTTGTTTTGATGCATCTATGGAATGGAATCACAAATCCCCATAAGTAGAGGTACATTAATATGATCTATCTTCTTAATTCGCCAACATGATTGCCAACGCCCAATAACGGATATGGCACAAGAAGATCTTCTTAATACCTTTATTATCTGTATAATAAAAAATTATATTAAACAAAAATAAACTTACCTGGATTGCTTACTTCTTTCTGTCTTTGCTTTTTCATTCTTAATAGAATACTATCACTGATATACGTATGGTCCATGTCCAGGGTCTCTGACTCAATTCTTGTTTGAGTTTCTTCCTTTTAATTAGCAAAATTAAAGATAACTATGATAGACAAAATTAAAATATCTCTCCTAAAATTCAACTATATTCTTATAAATATTCAAGAAATCTAAATCAACATTTTAAAAACAAATATTATACTTATCATCTTTTTAGCTTCTAGAACAATCCCAAATCTTTTGGAGGTGCAGCATACAAAGCAGCTGCATAATGTGCAAATTCTGATCAAAGCCTCAATAATATTTATTTTCCAAAGATTAGAAATTCATACAGTTTTTCATATGTAAAGAAATATAAGCATGATTTGGAGTTTCTAGCAGATAAACTTCATTGAGCACTTCTATAAATGAAGAGAATTATATCAATTTTGTTTAGAATTGATACAGGAATGGAATTATATTTTCATGGAAATTCAAAGAAGCAGAAAAACAAAGGAGTAATACTGCACTTTGGGCAATTTCATTATACAAAATAAAATTTAAGTTAAATTTTGAATTTCTCTACTTTAGGCTTATATCTTAAATATTTATCCATAATTATAATGTGTAGGTATGCACAATTCAGTTTGTACCTATCTGCAATTGATTGAACAAGATTCTGAAGTATCTCTTCTCATTTACAAAGCCAAAGTACTTTTAACGTGAATATAATCCTCCAAGAGTCTGATTAGGATTGCATATATATTGGAGATCTATATAGGTAAGATAGATAGGCAAACATTTGTTGCCAAAAAGCCTGCTTGGATACAGTATTATTATTTTTTTTTTCAAGTTAAGGATAACATTACTAGTGGTATATCAGAATGAAGATATTCTTCATACAATTCTCTAAAACAAGGAGTTCCTACATTCAGTCTTTCATATAAATATCACAAGCAGATTATAAATGAAAATTCATAAGGGAGGTTTCTAAAGTATCAGTGTTTCTAAAGATATATTTGAAAACTTTTCATATTTTTAATGGATTATAATATCCAAAATATAAAAAAGAAGATAATGCTTTTGGTGAGAATAAAGAAGATATATTAAAGGAAACTTTTTGAATGAGAAGTTGGAATGTCATTTTCTTGGTAGATAATCAAGTAGTCCTTGACTTATGACTGTAATTGAGCTCATAATTACAATTGTGAGTCATGCTGGTGGTTAAGGGGGTCATCATGTGACTGACCTAACTTCACAACTTTTTTGTGGTAGTCGTTAAACATTTTTCTAGCAAAAAAACAAGCTAAATCGGGTCACATGACCACAGAATGCCACAAACATGCAACTTCTTGTGCCAGTTGTACCCTCATGCTTTAGTCATCTCTCAGTTGAACTACTTCAACATGGGGCTGCCCTTGAAGAGTATTTGGAAACTACAACTGATACAGAATTCAGCAACACGGACAGTTCTGGAGGCGTCCTGGGCGGCTGGTTCTTAACTTTTAATCTTTTATTCTAATTTTAATTGTTTTTTAGCACTTTTTAACTTTGCTATTATATTGCAAGTCGCCAAGACTCACCGCATTAGTGAGATGGGTGGGATAGAAATTTAACAAACAAGCAAATGTGTGCCAGTTGCTGAGCACCCAAAATACAATCTGATGACTGCATGGGGGGGGGGGTAGAGGGACTTTGAATCGAGTCGTAAGTTGTAAGTCCGTTTGGGAGGTCCATTGTAACTTTGAATGGTCATTAAGTGAGGATTAACTGTACATGTTTAGAGATTTTAATAACATGATTCTATGCTATAAGAAGCACTGTTTCAATGTGAAATTATGTTTAGGAATTAGCTGTAAAGCTTTGCATTATCATTAATTAAATGTATATCATTTTTATTTAGTCTAAAATTTACTTTCAAGAAAAAATGATACTGTTTCATTTTATTTCATTCTTAATAGATCAAGAGTCTAATTTATTCAGGTGTGTTCAATGAGCAAAACTTTAAAATTCCTTACTTTTGTGTCAATCAGAGTAACGTCCATTTTGTATTGAGAAAGGTCAGCTCCTGGATCTATACTCCATTGTACATTTTCCAAAGGTATTTTATCTGGGGAAAAAATCATAAGTCTATAGTAACAAAATTCCACATACAGTAGATATAAAATACAATTCGTAGCCTGTATAATTATAGACTTCAGGTGTCATAAAAATAAAAAGCTATACACGAGAATATGCAAGTAGTAAATTAAGAGAATATCCCAGAAATAGCATGGAAAGATCTGTATCTGGAAGCATGTTTTGGTTATGATAATGCCAGCAATAATAACAGAGTGTATTGTATTACATTACAATACCAGAGAGATTAACCCTAGATAGCCAGTTTGGTGTAGTGGTTAAGGAATCAAGCTAGAAACTGGGAGAACCTGAGATCTAGTCTCGCCTTGGACATGAAACCAGCTGGGTGACCTTGGGCCAGTGACTTTCTCTCAGTCCTAGGAAAGAGTAATGGAAAATTATTTCTGAAAAACCTTGCCAAGAAAATTGCAAGGACCTATTCGGGCAGTCTCCGAGGATCAGATCAGTACTGAACAGAAGAAAAAAACAAACAAACAAAAAAAACCGAGCAAAGGAATTAGATCCAAAGCCTGTGATAGTCCTATTCATTTACAAATTTATGAATAAAAAGATACCTTGCTCAAGTTGTGTGATTTTTGTCACTCTGCAAGGATTTGGTTGAAGTACTGATGCTGGCTCACCCATTCCATGTCCTGATCTTATTCTCTTCCGTATTGGTTCATGATCACCAGCAACCTCCTGCCAAAACAATCGAGAATAAACAACATACCAGTACTGATTTTTAGTATAGAATTACTATCTGCCTATGCATATTTTCAGTTGCATTTATCTTCTGACCATCAAACCTATATGCAGAAACAAAAGTACTCTCCCTATGTATCTTGCAAAATCTCTACAGGAAAAAATTAATTCAGTTTCTCAAAAAACTCATTTCAGATAAGGGTGAACTGTAAAATAAATGCCTTAGTCACATACTTACTTTTATACTGTCATCATTTTGCAAAGATGGATTAGAAAACTTAGCAATTTCCTCTTTTACTTCATCCTCTTTCACTGGGGACATTTTGGTAAGAGATTTTAGTATTGCTTCTTGTATGCAGGGATTCTCTTGTGAATCTTTGTTCACTATGGAATTATTATTGGTGATTTTAGAAGAATCTTTCCCTAGAGGTTGAAAAACATCATGGAGAGTTGCCTGCCTCATTTTTATCTTGGAACTTTCAGCAATTATTTTTTCACAGTGAAAATCAGAGAAGCGATCAGACAGATCCAAAGGTTTATCAGTTGTGTTATCTCTGGCAATAGGAGAAACATCTGCATGGGATGGAAAAGCATTTTCTTTTTCACAGCGGATTACATGGTTGCTCTTCTCGTCATTTTTTTTCCTTCTGGAACATCTGTTCCCTAACAGTTTCTGTGATGCAAGGAAGCCGCCTTTGATGATGTCACTTTTATCCAGATGTGTATTGGTCACACATGTTATGGGTTCCTCTGAATTCTGTTTCAAAGCCACTTGCCTACCAACTGAAGTTTGATTGAGAACTGTTGCTACTTCAGTCCCAAGGCTCATAAAAGAAATGTCTTCAGATTTTGATCTCACTTTCTCAGATCTTAAAAGGGAAGAATTATTGATGGATCTGTTTTTCAGATTTGATTTTTTCTCAGCTGCTAAAACAGATGGGGAGAAACCTAAGCTACTTTTAATATTGGCAGATGCCCCGAAAACAGGAGAAGGTATCTTGGAATCCCATGTTGTAAGTGAAGAAGGATCTTCAGATGGATTGGAAAATCTAAATAGAATTAAGTTTTATAAATAAATAAGTTTAAAGGAAATTACAAAACAAGACTCATTTGCTTGCAAGTATGTTTAATGATTTTGGTATATCTATTATTTATAACATGTTCCCATAAAAATTATTTAGGCTGATTACATTTTAAAAAGTTAAAATCTTTGAAATGTATGAGCATTTATGAGTAAGAATTAAAAGGATTAAAATTAATAATACAACAGGTTCATAAGTTGAGCAGCAGACTCAGGTACTTAGGGAATCGTGAAAAAGCTGTTAAAGACACATTAACAACATTACAGAAACATATAAGTAAGTAGCAGGCAATCTTCTGTAGGAAAGGAATTTTTAAAATTGTCTTTAAGAATAATATGCTCCTAGTTGTTACCCACTTATCACATGTAACAGGCTAAATTACTTATAGCAGTGGTTCTCAACCTGTGGGTCGGGACCCCGTTTGGGGTCGAACGACCATTTCACGGGGGTCGCCAAACAACGCAGTCTGCCATTTTTTTCTCCCTTTTCCTTAGCTGTGCTACTCCCTTTTATTCTATTGGCTTTTGAAAGCCAATAGAATAGACTCTCTTGAATAGAGTCTAATTCTATTGGCTTTCAAAAGCCAATAGGAATTGTCCAGGAATTGTCTCCTCTGCCTGCTGAGCCCGCCAAAAGTCCCATTCTGCACCACTTGAGTAGTCCTCGACTTACGACCGGTTGAGTAGTCCTCGACTTACGATCGGTTGGGGGGGGTCACGGCATTAAAAAGGTTGAGAACGACTGATTTATAGGAATATATCCATATATAATCCTAAAGTATCAATAAACACGTGGGAGAATATGATCTTTCCATTCTTAAAAAAAAAAAAAAAAAAAGGAAGACTCACTCTAAATTGTCACTATTACTTTTATAATACCCTTGAACCAATTGTTTTCTTGCAACTCCAAGTGGTTTCCTGCGAGGTTCCTATGGAACAAAAAAATATGATTTCAGCAATAATTCCAATATTGCACAATATAATTTTCTAATGGGCCCCAATTATATTTATTCACTTAAGAAAGTGAATATAACTGAACAAAGAATATTAATATTAATTCAAAATCTTAAGATCAGACCAACAAACTGATTGAAAGAAGACAATCATCCCAGATACAAACAGTGTACAAAGCACAGAATTATCATATGTACATATTTAGAGGTTGTTTTAAAATTTTTAATTCTCAGTGAGATTTGTGGGATGGAAAAGGGGGAATAAAGTACATATAGAACCTTGAATACTGAAAATTTGAGTGAACTGTATATGATACCTAACTGTTCCTTGGCTTCCAAACCTAGTATTTTGTAGTCCTCAACTTATGACCAAAATTGCACTCAAAATTTCCATGGCTAAGTAAGACAGTTGTTAAATGAATTTTGCCCCACTTTACAATCTTTCTTTCACAGTTGTTAAGTGAATCACCGCAGTTGTTAAGATGATAGTTAAGTGAATCTGGCTTCCTCATTGACTTTACTTGTCAGAAGGTTGCAAAAGATGATCACATGACCCCAGGACACTGCAACCATCATAAATACATGCCAGTTGTCAAGTGTCCAAATTTTGATCATGTGATCATGTGGGTGCTGCAACAGTCGTTAAGTATGAAAAATGGTCATAAGTCACTTTTTTCCCGTGCCATTGTAATTTCGAACAGTCACTAAACAAATGGTTATAAGTTGAGAATTACCTGTTTACTTGTTTTAAAAATGCATTTATACCTAATTTTCAAGTGCAAATAAATTTATTTGTGTATTACTAAGGAATTAGTACATGAATGAAACTTTTGTTGAGCAGTACTTTGGAATATTAGCCTATCTGCCTCTGTGAATTGTCCTGCATATAGTTAGAATATATTTGAAGAACTTGGTCAGTTGTTGATACTACTTGTATTAAAAATACTCAGCATGCCTTCTCAAACCTAGTTCTGAGAGCACAGGATTTTTTACACAATGTTCATGCTTATTAAAAATGAATTATGTTCCAAAACTATAACTAAGGAACTACTGTCAAACAATGAAGTTATATTTATTCAGCAAAGAAATGTATAGAGCAGTGCAAAAAAATTGGTATCTATTCCTTCATGCTTATGCAGATGTAGGAATGATGTAATCATTTCACTTGGTGTAATGAAAACGTACAGGTAGACTGCAATTTTTAGACTCTACATTCTTATTTAGCTTTTTGGGAAAAGATCAGAAGAAGCCATTATAAATTACACATGTCTGATTGCTTTATATACTGTGCTTAACAGCTGGTGTTATGTTTTGTAAGTCATTAGATGAAATAAGAAAAAGGAAAAAAACTCTTCTGTATGGAAATTAATCTCTCAAATAGACTTTGTGATAGATCATAAAAATAGTACTTACATGTTCATCACATTCAAGTGTTTCTGCAACAACTCCCTTGAAATTAAAATGCATTGTATTGGGACATTCTTCTTTCACTTCTTTCCCTGTACCAATGGAAAAGGAAATCAGCAAAAAATACATAACATAAATATTTTCCCATTCTTGGTAATAATCTTTTCAATCTTTCATAGACTGAATTAAGCCTTACGTTTTGCATCTCCTATCTAAAGAAGAAAAAAAAATCTACTGGTTAGATTGGTACAATCTTGTGCCAAATCATTTACAAGCTATTGGACATTGAAATATTCTTCTTGCTAATAGCCTGATTCAGAAATGACCACTTTTTGTTACTTAGGATTCTGCATCTCTTATTAGTCATAATCTGTATTATGAGGTCAACATCTAGTAATAAGCATATTTCAATTTCACTAGTCCTAGTAGAGAGCAATTATCACACTTTTTCATGGACCTACCAAGTATTAGATTCAACTCATTCTTTTATCCTCTAACCTGCTTTGCTTTCATTAGACATATAAAACTAGTTGTCATAAACAGAAAGCTACTAGTTTTTGTGGTTCATCAGAACAAAAATTTTGCTCCATTTTGACTGGTTTCATCATCTACTGTACAATAGTATAGTCTCAATATTGAAAATCAATATAATGTCAATATTGAAAACAAACTGTATGACTATTTAATATTCTCTTATCAATGCTGTCAACAAACACATTTTTTTCAAATTTTTAGTAGTCCATATTTAGGTTATATATTTATAGGTCAAAATAGTATGTGGAATATTGATGAAATCAAGAGAAAATAAGAAAAAAGTAATAGTTCTGAATCAAAGTGGCTTTATCCTATGAAATGGAATTAAATATATTAATACATATATGGAAGTACAGATGTGGAATGGAACTGAATGTATGAATATGTACAGACATGTGTAAGGTTAATTAGGAATGAAAAGTACTAGGCTAGTGATAATGTTTAAAAATGTTTCGAATAATTGTTGGAAATGTAAACAAAAGCCAGGTACTTATTATCACATCTGGTGGGTATGTCCTAGTGCAAAGAAATTTTGGCCTAAGATTTATATATGGCTGGAAAAGATGACTAAAATACAGATAGAATTTAAACCAGAATTGTTTTTGTTAGGATTACTAGGATCTAACTATGGGAAAAAGAATGAGTATTTAATATTACATATATTGACAGCTGCGAGAATAGCATTTGCCCAATATTGGAAAAATGAAAATGTATCATCTGATGAAATCATAATTAGGAAAATTTTAGAATGTGCAGAAATGGACAGACTAACCCTAGAGATTAAAGAGAAAGAAGACTCAGTTTATTTTAAAACATGGAAAAACTTTTATCAATGGTTAACAAAATGAGTTAGTGAGAAATGATTATGAAATTTATTAAGATGAACGATGTTTATTGATTAATTAACATGCTCAATAATTATTATTTTTGTTGACTACAGCTACTTATTATTATATTAGCTCAGTGGTGGCGAACCTATGGCACAGGTGCCAGAGGCGGCACTCAGAGCCCTCTCTGTGGGCATACGCGCTGCCGCCGCCAGCAGCTCATGCAGGTCCATTAGGCACCACGGCGGCCCGAGGTGGGGCCAAGGTGCATCAGGTGCATGAGGGGAACAGGCTCCATGCACGGGCCAAGGGCAAGATCTATGAGAGGGCCAAGATGACCAGCAGTGACCTGTTCTCCAACCGCAAGCAAAAGCAGATAGGACAGAGTAGGCGCATCCGGTGGTCTGTATCACATGTCTCCCCCCTCCCCTACTCTGCCTGCTGCTGGAGGGCTGGCCTGATATTGGCAGCAGACTGTGGAGCCCCAGAGTGCACCAGTTGAGGGGCCGGCAGGCTGTGGCTGCTGATAGACACCGTTGGCCCCCATGCGCTCGTTGGCTTCTGTGTGCGGGGGCTGATGGTGTCAGGCAGCAGCTGCCCCAGCCTCGCCTTGCCCTATGGCAATGGCATCCCCACCGTGCTCCCTGCCTCATCCCTTAGGATGAGCCTCCTGAGCCACCGCCACACTCACCAGAGACCCCCCTGGATCTCCCTCAACCCTGCCCAGCACCCACAGGCTTCCCCACCATGAGCAATATCAAGGTAGCCATGCCCATCCTGTCTGCTGCGACCACTGCAGTCACGCCCACCCAGTGGGCCATACAATGCTGATGTGGCCCTGGCACTTTGTGATAAATAAGTGGGTTTTGGGTTACGGTTTGGGCACTCAGTCTCTAAAAGGTTCACCATCACTGTATTAGCTATTCCCACTGAATACCTCTATCCGGACGATAGTTTGTTTGCTAAAGCTTGGAATGTCATTGGGGGCAACCCCAATGTTGTACCTACCCCCATCCCACACCTTTCCCTGAACCCCACCCCACCCTGAATCCCACTACCTATATCGATCCTCCTCTTCCCTTACCTTTATAAAACTCAATAAAATATTATTAAAAAAAGGAATGAAAAGTACTAAAACATATAAGGTACAGAATGCTATAATAAAGATTATTATGGATGAGTATCAAAGTACTAATTTGTAGATTGGTGATAACTGGTTTTCCATTCCACTGAATGGTGAGAAAAATATTTTAGGAGCCATAAAGAAACAATAAGAATGAGCCAAGAAGTTACAGAAAAATGATTCAACTATTCAGAGATCCAGAAATGAATGACAGTGGGGATTGTTGGGGTATACCTGCGTAGAAAATGCTATTTCAAATATGTCATATAAACTTATTTATGAGCACATATGGCAAAGGAAGGAATTTGTATCTAAAAGCATGATTGATGCAATTGTTTTTGATGAAATACTGAGAGGAATTAGTGATGGATATACAAAGATGATGAGATATTCTGAATACGGGACAGATTATTTCTTAGTAGTCAAATGTGACCTTGAGAAAATGGACATTGAAGAAAAGGAACAAAGTGAAAAGAGGTAAACCATGTTATAGTGAACTAGATTTAGCTATATTTCCTTTCGCTTTCTTTTACCTCACATCTTTAGTTCCTTTTGTTCCTTATTTCTTAACTCCTTCTGTCCTTTGATAACATTACTTACTGTGAAAGGGAACACCATCATATGCATCTATGTATTTATGTGTGTGTGTCTATGTATTGCAGAAATAATTCCTTTAATATATAGATATTAAAAAGCAAATGTTAAAATAATTTTTATTGGAATCTCTGCAAAATTATGTTTTTCAATGCTGCTTGAAAAGTGAAGAATCTGAAAATCATAAAAATGCTTTATAACAATGCGATCACTCTTGTTGCTAAGCACAAATTACCAAGCTGACCTTAAGTGACTGACCAAAGAAATCAGTATTTATTAAAGCTACCTCCTGTTTTTCAGCCAAGCTGGCTCCCAATGTGCTAAAAACAAAGAACTAAAATAAATATACAAGCAGTAAAAAATAGAAAAACACAGATTAAAAGGAGGCAGGGAGAAAATATTCAGGCTTTTGATCCCTGCAGGTTGCTTTGCTGATGCAATAATTTGCTGAGGTTCTTTGTTGCTTCTTGAAACCTGGTGGGATATCTTGAAGAAAAATATTTTTAAATAATTCATGGCACATATAAAAAAATTGCCTGAGTAGGTCTAATTTGGCCTCATCATCAAGATTACATTCACCACAACTTCTGTTACAAATTTCCAACTTAACCCAAATATGTATATCCTCATAACATATCTATATCAAATTTTCTGAGTGTCAAAAAACCTCCAGAACACACTGAATACTGTTCTAATATGTTTAAAAACTTATTAAAAACATCAGAAAACTTTTTCTATTGCAATATACATAGAACCTGAAATTTTAAATTTTAACTTATATTTCTTAACTAAAAATCAATTACACTAAACTACATAAAATAGTATTGGCTGGATCAATATTAAAACATATGCATATTAAATTTCTGAGGCAGTTATTTTATAACTTAGCATTTCCCCAGATATAATAGCATGTCATAAATTCTTGGCAACATAGTTTTTCTGACTGCAAATTATAGTAATTACATTCCAGTAAAAGCTGAATCTTGAATTTTGATTCTGCTTAATTTTAATTTGTTGATAAAAATCTTAAAAGTTATATGAGAAAATAAGCTTCCAATATTATGCAGCTGACTGCTCAAGCTAGACAAGCTTGTGGCAGATAAACAGCTAAGCTAAGAATAATTAATTTACATAAAGCTATACTATAATTGCATTACTGTTCCATCTGTTTTCTTCAAAAATATTTCGGAATGAAATATTTGAACATCTGTTTCTTTTCTAACTAAAAAAAATTATAAGAGATCTCTTTAAAACAATTCATTTCTTTGTTATTAAATAATAGGGTTGCTATTTATTAAATATTAAATAATGCTAAAATTGGTGATATTTACCTGAATCTGGGGACAACTGTGGATCACATGTATCTGCCACCAATATTTCTTCTTCAGAGCAAACATGCTTTTGAGTGGATGACAATGGAATATTTCCAAATTCTACAAAGAAAAATAAAATAAAACACAGAATTTGTACTTAAATATTTATAGAAAACTTAAAAAAAAATCCCGACATGCTTAGATCCAGTGATGGGATTCAGCCAGTTCGCACCACTTTGGCAGAGCTGGTAGCTAATTTTTTGTTGCCCAGGCCCAGAATGGACTTCCGGATGCAGCATCCACACAGAGAACCGGTTGTTCACATATTTTAATCCCACCATTGCTTAGATCCCAAATGGTTTTGGTTTCTGGTTAACTATCCTGCTTTTCTTCTTGATATATTTTGTTTTCTTTTGATTTCTATCTATAAGCTACCCAGAGCTGGTATGAAGTTAGGCAGCCTCAGTGTTGGAATGATAAATAGATAAATAAAAGCTGAACAGACCTGGAAGCATAAATCCTTTTTCTCTGAGAGAGTTTTGAGTAGTTTTTGTATGTAAACAAGCCAGCAAAATAGCTGAGTAAGAACTAGATGTATTGATTCAAATTTCAATAAAGCACAAATTCAGTATGTACTGTAAACAATTTACATTATGCTTACATAATAAAACATAACTACCAACCTACTATTCAAAATTCACCACAAAATATTTTTGTATTAATTACTGAAAATTCTATGCAACAATCTGAACATCTGTGGATTTCCATTAAAGTGGTGCTCTTTGTCTTGTTTGGCTTTTGGATGTCAGAAGTAAGCAGATGGCTGTAGATTTTAATTGGTTTCAGTATTTTGATTAGCTATTAAACTGTGTTGTAAAAATAGTTACTTTCTGTTCATAATACTAGGAAAAAATGCATTTATTTAGAAGTACCTGAAGTATGCAAGCTTAAAAATTGGAGAACATTTAAGGTTTGAGGACTTGGGTACTGAACAAAAGATACTAACCAAAGAACATCTTAGTGTTATTTAGTAGTCTAAATTAGGTAGGTATGTACAGTGATATATAATAAAATCTAGAATATAATATATAAAAATTAAATAAAATATTCTGCTTTTGTCAATGGCTAACCAGATGCTTTCAAGGACAGAGGGTTATAAAAACCTTAGATCACAGGATAGGTTTATTTTCTTACAGATTTTACCATTATTGAATTTTCTTTTAAAAAAACCCTGAACTTAAACTATTTCAAACCCACTATATATTTAAAAAACTAAGTTATAAACAAGCATATTTGAACAGAAACTGGAATATCCAAAAGAATTCTATGCAGTTTAAAAGACTGCTGTACATAAGAGCTCTAATACTGAATGTATGTGTCCAAGTTATGATTTTCAAATAAATACATAACTATATTTTAAGTATTTAAGAAAAAATAGTATTGTTTAAAAATAAAAGCATTCCAAAAATTTCATCTTGTAGTACAACTTATACATAACAGGAGAATTGCTTTTATGATTTTCAATTTTGTATTTTTATCTCTATCTATATGAATAACAGCCTGGTTTAAAAGCTTAGGCATTATTTATTTATCAAATTTACACATTGCCCATCTCACTATCCATGTCTCTGGGTGGTTTACTGAAACAAATGATAAAGCCATATAAGACAAATATAATTAAAAACATTTAAAACAGAGTGGAAAATAAAATAAGAGTTTAAAAGATCAGTTAAAAAATGAGTAAGATAAAAAAGCTGAAGGGAGTATCTTGGAAAATGACCAAGACATGAGTGAGTGAGTGAGAGAAGGGACTCCCAATTCAGAAAGGGCTGTAACTGGCCTTCCTAGCCATTATTGCTACTTGCTCCTTGAGTAAATATTTTAAACATGCTTTTTTATTAAATAACAGCTATACTTCAGATTAAAATCACAATTTTAAATAACTCTCTCTCTCTCTGTGTTCATCTCTGTCTGTATGCTTGTGTGTCTATGACTAAAAGATTTTAAACAATAGTTTATCATCTATATTTTCTTTTATTCCAATTTAAACTTGGATATCATAAAATAAAAATCCTTCTATTGTCCACAAGGTGGTGATGTAATGCTTAAAGTGGAGCAACTAAAATTAAGAACTTGTTTTTTATGCTGCATAACATTTTTGAAGATACATTTGTATTATTTCAATGAAACAGACGCTTAAACTACTGAAAATATTACTTAACTGAACTAATTATATTCAAATGTCTACATTCTGATGATTTTAGTTTGCTAGTATTGAAAACAAGGGTTAAATATTGAGCTGATTTAACAGGCAAAAAAGGAGCACAAAAAAACTATTGTTCTGTTACCTTTGAAATTAAAATTATTCCCAACTACTTTAGGGGAAGAATTAATTATTAAAAACTATACCATATTTTGTTCCTTTCTTTTCCATATCTGTACACTTTTGTTCTGTGTACCGGACATGCCTATTTTCTCGCTTACGCCGCATTCGATTAACCATTGAAAGTGACAGTGACTGAACTGGTGAATCTGGAATAACGTCTTCCATATATTGCTCTTGCTCCCTAAGAAAACCATAGAAGAACAATATGAATAAAGGCTAAATACATCAACCTCCCCCATTCTCTCATTTTCCTGGAGACCGACTCAGTGAAAGTCTATCACATAACCACTGAACGGTTATTTCCAAATCCTTTTTTCTTCTTCTCTTACCTGAACTGGGGAAGGAGAGTAGTAAACAGAGGTGAAATTAAGGAAGAAGGGAGCTCCTATGCCTGGAGAAATTACTGAGAGGGATGAAAAAGCACTATGAATTAAATAATAATAATCAGAAAGTCCATAATAGCTGGAAATGATCAGGAAAGTAACTTCAGAAAAAAACAGCAGTAAGGTGGAAAACAGAAATGTTTCAGCCTTTCCAGCCTTCAAAGATAACAACCTGGAAGAAGCATAGAGCAACTGATAAAACTTGGAAGAAAATACTGATTAAAAAAAAAAAAAAGTAGTATGGCAGCAGTATGCATATAAATGATGATTATAAAGATTGTAAATTATACAAGTTTAAAAACATTAACTAGAAATGACAAGAGGTCATTTCCCAACTTCATTTAGAATTGTAGATAAGAATTGCAGATAACCTTAGCTTATCTAGTAAATACAGTTTGGTATTGCTATGATCATCTCCACTATATTCCCAATCCAAATATCTTATAGTACTAAAGATTGAACTAAATGTAAAGGAAATTCTCTCAGCAAAGAGCTAACCTTTGTTTTTATTTATTCACTGAACTCCTATTTTCTTGTAGCTGAAAAACACAGCGGATTTTTGAATATTTTGAACATGAAATTTGGAGATGAAAGGGTTTTTTTTTTTTAAACTGAAGTACTTAGCAGTATTTTACGAAAGTAGAACTTTTTTTGTTTAGGAAAATGAGTGTCTCATGTTGCACTGAGAGTGGGTACTTGCCTCCATTAGTAAAGTTATGGAGTTCTGCTTATGTCATTAACATGTCTTTTTTCCAGCACACACACAAAAGTTTATAATGGTCTATACCTGAGCTTCACTAATAATAACTTAAACAGATACATCCATGCATTCTTCTTGGTATGATATACAAGTTCTCTTTCATTTCTTCTGAGATAATTTTGTCTTTTACATTTATAAACAAACTTACTCAATTTTTTGCAGCATTTTCTGAAGCTTTTCGGAAATCTTTTTATTTTCATCCTGTAAGTTGTTTCTTTCGTTCACTGAAATAAAATGAAAGCATTATAATTTTCTGCTGTGTTTTATCTTCCTCTGTCCTTTTCCATAAACTATATATATAAAATCACTAAGATAACACTAAATGGATGTAAATGGAATATTTCATACAATACTTTATAAATCAATTACATTCATTGTAAGGTTTGGCAATAAATCTTTTCTTATTTTACCTTTTTCATCACATCAGAATATTCCTTAATTGTTAAGAATTAGAATTGTTGAGCACTCACATGACACAGGTTCAGAATTTGAAACAAAATTATATCTTAATACAAATGTGATATGTGAGCAAATGTATCCACCGAATCAAGTCTAAATGAAATGTTCTTGGTAATTTAGTTCAACATCAAGTAAAATCTTTTTGAATTTTGCCTCAAATAAATTAAAGCTTTCCATCTTACTATATTAATAACTTCGAAAAGTTGTTAAAGTATATTTCATGAATCCTCCAAAATATATGGCATTAATATCCCTCACATATCTCTTTTGAAGCATACCAGGTTAATTGTGAAGTCCTTGATGCTCTCTGAGCTTAGTTCTTTTCCTGAAGATGTTTCATTACCCAACAAGTAACATCAACAATGCTAGTTACCTTAGTTGGTTAATAAAACGTCAGCAAGAAAACAACCAAGCTCAGAGAGCATCAAGGACCCCACAATCCAACCCTGAGCTATATTCTCTTCCACTTGTATACTAAATTAAATTAAATTGAGCTTACTACTGGGTAAATGATTTTATGCAGAAATCCTCCTATGGGATTATCTCCGACTGAAAGACAATAGCGACACAAATCCCCAAATGCAAAAACAATGGCGTTATGACAAAAGGATGATAAAACTCACTCAGTTCAGTGATTAACTTAAGGTTCTGTTGCCGAATATTTTCAAATTCCTGTTGTTTCTTCTTCATATGCTCTTCAGTCACTGCACAACGATCACACAATCCTGCCCTTAACCTATGTAATTAGAAGGTGTATTTTCTCCATCTGTTTTTGGTTCAATATAAATTTTGAAAGTACTATATAAGTCAGCGCACTCTAAAGATGGGCTTATGATAAATTATAAAGATTTGGCTAATAGGATATACAAACATTAAGGCTGAAATCGTAAGCATACTTACAAGGTATTAAGACTTATTGAACAGTGCAGGATTTGCTTGCAAGTAATAATTCAATAATTGCTTTGTAGTAACTGAAATACTTATAATATTGAAGCATATTTCTGGGTTAACTCCAATTTCTGATCATTGAGTGAAGAAAATACTATTTGTGAGAGAAAAATATTTCTTCCCACATATGTTCTTATTTTATACTTCTTGAATATTCTCCAGAAAATTCATAGCTGGATATTATTGAAAAAAAATCCTTACAACTCAGCCATTATCTGATCCAATATGGCACAATCAGACATGAACCTTCGATATAAATGTTATCTTCAATAGCTCAGTTCTAATGTTATTCTGCAGGAAAACAAATACCTTAAGTATAGAATGCAAAGCAAAAATATTAAATTATATTTTTATGTTCTGAAAACTTTAAAAGTTTTAATAAAAAATTATAGGCCTATGACATTAGAATCTGAGAGGCCAAATGACCTATGTCAGTGGTGGCGAACCTATGACATGCGTGGCAGAGGCGGCACTCGGAGCCCTCTCTGTGGGCACATGTGCTGTTGCCCTAGCCTCGCCTCCCCCATGACCCCCTCCTCACTAGCAGCCCCCCTGGAGGAGAGTCGCCCCCAAGCGTGGCCAACACGGAGCAGCGCAGCCAAGGACATGGCAGCCAGGCAGCGTACACAAGACTCTGCCCTCACGTCCCATCGCGCACAGTTGATGCTGCAGGGCGCGGGCAGAGGGTGTGGCCGCCATGGCGCTGCTGGGCTGCCTGGGCAATTTGCAGCGGGCCCTGTAGGCGGTGAACGGCCCTGCAGGTAGGTGGGATGGAGGATGGGGTGGGGGCGGGGCCAGTTTTTGGGCACTTGGTCTCTAAAAGGTTCACCATCACTGACCTATGTGATCTTGTAAAAATGTTGTAAAAAGACCTATTTTTGGTCTCGCCCAGAGTTCAACAAACATTATGGATAAGCAATATTTTAAAGGAACTAGTGACAAATTTACAACAATGGAAATTTCTGATCCAGTAATATAGCAAGAAGCTATTATTCTAACAGTATTTTTTTTAAAAGGAAGCCTTTTGAAAAGCATATAGTTGTTCTGCGTTCACATAGCATGCGTGCCCATTTATTTTGGCAAACTCTGGGTGTCTAGCATAAGAACAAGCAAATCACTCTGCCTTTTTCTCTCTTCACTGTAGCTGGCCAGTCAGTCCTTACCCACCAGGGAGCTAATCTTTACATGCTAATACAAATAGGATGTTTAGGAGATCCATGAATGGCCAAATTGCTATGGCAGGAGCAATTCTAGTTGTGCCTGCTACTACCATTGACTTCAGGCTTAGAGAATAGGAGCTTTTAATTATTTAACTTCTTTATCTGGGTTCATGCAGAGCAAGGGCTAAGTGAAGCAGGATTCCAGATTCTGCTATAAAGTTTCTCTGTTAACTACCAGCTTAAGCCTAGAAGGGATTCAAATGATACACTAAGTTTATCTTTATTATGTGTCATGAAAGTTCTGCCAATAGCATTCTAACATTCATAAGCTTGTTATTACAGATTTCGGGTTTGTTTGCTTGCACCCCGAAGAAAAGGGCAATCTGTAAGCAAAAGTTTCATCTGTATTTCAACTTATTAACCTGGCACGATTAACTAAATATGGTCGTTCTGTTAGTTCAGTAAAGCCATCACTAAAAATAATGACAGTGTATATATATTTGAGGAAAAAAATTAAAACATACCAGAAAATATTAAAAAGCAACACGGTATTATAGACCCCTAGTTGATCAGAATGTCAGAGGTCATTCTAGTCCAACCCTCAAGAAGATTCCCATTTCTCACTAAGTCATTTCTGCTGCAGGCAAATATACCCAGTCCCCTTAACTGTTCATTCCAGGACTTGGTTTTCAATTCCCTTTTGCCATCTCAGTGATCTTCACCTGAACTTGCACCAATTTATAAAAATCATTTTTAAACTGTGAAGTCCTGAAGTGAGCATAATATTCCAAGTGGAGCTTAAGCAAGGCACAGTAGAGTAGGATAATTACTTCCTATGATCTGAACTCTATATTCCTGTTAATATATTTTAACATATCATTTACCTTTCTAGCTGCTCCATAATGTTGACTTATATTCAGTGCATGATCTATTAGAGCGCTCTGATTTTTTCACACATGCTACTGCTAAATCAAGCCTTTCCCATCCTATGCTATCCATCCTTCCCCTTCCTTTGTTAGATTTAATTTCACACTGTTCATGTCAGATCACTGTTTAAGTAAATATGTATCTTTTTGAAACTTTATTTACTTTAGCCAGTCCTAGTTCTGCATCATCACCATCACTTTAACTTCTTCATCAAAGACATTAAGGCTGAACAACACAGGGCTCAGGAAAGAGGCTTGTAGCATTTCATATATATTTGGACTTTCTGCATCCAATTACAGCAACAAATGCAAAATAATATTCTGCATTTTGTTTAAAACTCCCATTATGCCCAATGGAATTTAGTATGCACTTTTAGGAGTACAGCTCGAACATTAATTTTAAACTATTGGTTGATCTTCATTTTTTATTATATATAATAAGCATATGCAGACAGAAGCAAAAATGTGGTTTTAGTGTCAGAATTCTTGCTGTTCAATCAACTTTAAATCTACCTAATATTGCAGAACAAGATTTTCCCTCCAAAGGATACATTCACATTCACCATATAGTATAATTTATATACACATCTCTGACAAAAATATACCAAGTATATTAGGACCAAGACTCAATTTTTCTGGATGCATCATTATGATTAATTGAGCTATCTAGTACTTAGGTATGTAGTTCTCACAGGAACTCATAACAGATGTGATGTTTGACTCAGGCACAATAAATATTAGGAACGGAGATTTGGGAGATTTCACTAGAATCTTAACATTATTCCTCTCTTCTTTCCCTGAATTTCTACAGAAATGCAGAAAGAAAAGACAAGCAAGAAATACCTGTTTTTAAAATTTTCTTTTGAATCTGGACAGATTGTTTTACTATAAGGATAAAGTAAAATGAGTAATTGCAAAAAAGTGCTTGCAATTTCTTATAGCCAGAGAACTTTGCTTCATAAGAGAAACAAAGGAGTAGATTACAAAATATAAAAGAATTATCCTACAAAGAAGTGAGAAAAAAATAAGAAGAGTCTAATCTTTTTTGGAAATTATATGCCAATAAGTACTGCATGAAATCTCTACTGTTTGTTTCCTATAAATTCTGAGTTGTGATTACTATTTTGTTAGACCTTTAATCTATATTAAAGATAATATTACTGCTAAGTAATCATTGATTATCTACTGAATAAAATCTGTAACTCATTTAGGACTATTCCTTTAAACCTGTACTAAACAAAAAGTAGCCGAATTCTGTAAGCAAAAAGAAATAATTCTTACTTACCGATCTTCTAAAACTGTAATAGTATCTTGCAATGATTTTTGTTGTTCTCTAAGCTGCTGGTTTTTTACATAGAACTCATCAAGCCTTGCTGCATCTCTGTACATAAAGGAAAATTAATTTTTAAATTGAGAATGTATGGGATTAGGTATAGTTTTATTAAGAAGAAATCCTGTTACTTCAGAGTTAACAAATAGCTATGAGTACTAACATTTGGACTGAATACAAATTCTGTGTTACAAAACTGATAGATTTAAATGGTAATAAATAACAAGTTTCATCCATAACGTATTACAAATGACGTAAATGTAGCCGCGCTGGGTCTCTACTATAAACAATCTGAAAGAAAAATGAAAGTTCTTATATAATACTGTAGGGAAGAATAAAATGATAGCAAAAATACTTTTTCTCTATTATGTGTGTCTATCAAGGGAACCATGCGCAAGTATCTAGCCTTAATGAATCAGTGTTCTTTGCTTATAAGCTGGATAGAGAAAATAAGATGACCTATATAGACTAGGGGAAGCACACTGGAAATAGGGAAACAATGCGGTCTGCGACAAACACAATGGCTTGCTGTTCAGTTGCTAAGTCATATCCAACTCTCCGCGACCTCATGGCCCATAGCACACCAGGCCCCTGTGTCCACCAGTTGTCTCCTCAAGTTTGCCCAAACTCATGCCCATGTGTTGATGACACCATCTAATCATCTCATCCTCTGATGTTCCCTTCTCCTTTTGCTTCAATCTTTCCCAACATCAGGAACTTTTCCAATGAGTCCTCTCTTCTCATTTGGTGGCCAAAGTATTTGAACTTCAGCTTCAGCACCTGTCCTTCCAAGGAACAGTCAGGGTTGATTTACTTTAGGATTGACTGATTTGATCTCCTTGCCGTCCAAGGAACTCTCAAAAATCTTCTCCAATACCACAAAGCAAAATATAATGGTAGTATATATTTAAGCATTAAAATGTATTTGGCTCAGTTATGGAAACAGAGCAGGCTTGTGAGATGTGTTTGAATATTAATAGTACAGCAGGTTTGTTTCTAACAAGAAAACAACTGAATATGCTGTATATCTTGGGGCAGCTCTCTTTTTAACTAATTCAAAGCCTAAAACGATATCTAATATAAATTAACATATGCAAAAAAGAACTTTACTAGCAAAACTGGCTACAAAAAAGAAAGCAAATATTTAAGTGACTGATGAAGTAAGGGCATACTCCAGATTTAAAGACAATACACATTAGTATGAAACACCTTTCTTTAAATCCATGAAACTGCTGCATCTTTTGTGCAAAACTATACAGAAGCTTTGTAAGCTGCTATCTTGGTATGTGCAATCAGCAGCATCCTAGGTACATTTACTTGAAAGATTCTCATTGTTTTAAAAGATGTTGTTCCCAATATAAAAATTTCAGCTCCAACATTTTCCACATACAGGTAGTCAACTTATACCCACAATTAAGCCCAAAATTTCTGTTGTTAAGTAAGACATTTGTTAAGTGCGTTTTGCCCCATTTTACAATCTTTCTTGCCTCAGTTGTTAAGTGAATTGCTGCAGTTGATAAGTTAGTAACCTGATTGCTAAGTGAATCTGGCTTCCCCATTGACTTTTTGTCAGAAGGTTGCAAAAGGTGATAACATGACCATGGGACAAAGCAACAGTCATAAATATGAACCAGTCACCAAGCCTCTGAATTTTGATCCCATGATCTTGGGGTACTGCAATGGTTGTAAATGTGAAAAACGGTCATAAGTCTGTTTTCCATGCCGTTGTAACTTTGAACAGTCACTAAATGAACTGTTGTTAAGTTGAGGAGTACCTGTACATTAAATAGGCTTTAATTTCCAACTTATTTGGTATAGTGTTCAAGATACTCGCCTAGAAACCAGGAGACTGTGACTTCTAGGTCTCCCTTATGCATGAAAGCTGGATGATGTGGGGCCTGGAAGTCTTTCAACTCAGCCCACCTTAGAGGCTGTTGTTGTAGGTAAAATAGGAATATTAAGCATCTTTGACACTTTGAGTTATGCATCAAAAAGTCAAGATAAAAGTATAACAATAACAACATGAAGGAATTAAGAAGGTAATAATTATAAAGGTTTTTCTCGCAAAACTTACATATCTTAATTTGATATATAGTAATTGGCCATGAATAAAGTGGCCATCTCAACTATTACCATCTAATCAAGAACACTTTTTTTCTCAAGGTACTTACAGACACCGTTCTGTTTTCAGTTTAGAGATCTTTGACAATAATCCTAAAAAAAGAAGACAGGATACAATTAATTCTTTGTTTAAAATTTCTATAATCTGATAAATTAAAGAAGATCTTTCATTCAGAGGTACAGTATAGAAACTGGGATTGCCAACAAATTGCCCATGTACTCTCTGGAAGTATAAGAAAATGTTATTTAAATATTTGTTTAGTTATGGTTTGATTTTCATGTCAATTACTCAGTTCTCAGAACAGATAACAGCAAAATAAAATATTTTAAAAAGGTAAATTAGAAAGTAAAACAGACAAAAAGTTACTCTTCCAACTTTAGCTACAGACCAATTATTTTTTCTAAAAGTCTACAATTTTCCAGATTGTTAGAATACCTGTATAAAGTTTGTCACTAAACATTATAGGACAGAATCAAAATCAAGCTAAGGATGATATATCAAACCAATAGCTGAAATTTAGTTTAAGAATAAATTGTCAACCACGGAAGCTCTTACAACATGGAAGGCCTATACTCTGCATTCCTATAGGGTGAAATCAGCCACAGCATAGACTTCAGAGTCCTACAAAATAGATTCAGTTGGCTATTACAGCATACATATACCAAAAGCTCTCTCTTCCATCCAGAAGATAGTTAAAAATCACACCAGTTGTAACTTCTATCTTGATTGTCTTTTCTACTAAACAAAGGTAATGGAAACCTATATGCTTAGTAAACTAATAGCTGATGGTAAAGAATTGAAAACAATATTTGTTTCTTGACTGAAAAGTAGCAAAGAGGGAGACTGCTGGCAAAGTAAAGAGATTAGTCCTATAGAGAAAAGCAACTGCCAACTTAAATAATGACAACAAAGGTCAGAATAGTTAAAAAGTATTGGTCTTTCCAGTGATAATCTATAGCTGTGCAATCTGGAAACAATTTATCTTTGTACTATATTATGGATTTGGAAATGGTTACAAAAATGTCTTGGACTGCCAGACCAAATCTTGGAACAATAATGGCTGACTGTTCTTTAGAAGTGTTGATAAGCAAGCAGAAACTGATCTCCACTTGGCATAGGAAAAAGAAAAAGATAGACTATAAAGAATTATTATGCTTGCTAAAGTTATGGAAAGTAGAAGAGGAGTACAACATAGAAGGTAGATGGACAAGTTTGAATAAATTCTTGGAATGACTTTGAAATAGCTACAGGCTATTATCAGAGTCAGGTCACAATAGCAAGAATTTGTCCATATAATCTCCATGAGTCAAAACTGACTACATGGAACTTCAATGCTAGAGACTATTTGCATATAAAAAAGATAAAGAATAGAAATATATTTATATATTTCAGAAAGGAGAGGAAAATGATGCATGCACATATATTTTTAAGTAAAAATTTCAGCTCTACTAAACAGTCCCATTCAAGAGAAAACTGATTTTCCTCCACTTTAGCCCCTTAAGCCAATTTCTGCAATAATTTGTAATAATCTGTAATTATTATAACCAGTTATTGTATATCTATATAATATAAGAAAGAAAAGTAGTGAAGCAAGATTAATTGTGACCAGAAGATTATTCTGTGTAAAAATGGTATTGGCATGGATTTTTGATAGCCAAAGCTGTTTCAGTTCTCAACAGTAGGAAGAAATCAGAATGAGATAGAATTTTATCCCTGATTATATGAAGTTACTTGATACAGTAGCTTAATAATGTAAGTTATTGTTGTTTGTTGTTGTTAATTGCGAAGTCATGTCCGACCCATCGCGACCCCATGGACAACATTCCTCCAGGTCTTCCTGTTCTCTACCATCTTCTGGAGTCCATTTAAGCTCACGCCTACTGCTTCAGTGACTCCATCCAGCCACATCATTCTCTGTTGTCCCATTCTTCTATTGCCCTCAATCTTTCCCAGCATTAGGCCCTTCTCCAGTGAGTCCTTCCTTCTCATTATGTGGCCAAAGTATTTGAGTTTCAACTTCAGGATCTGGCCTTCTAAAGAGCAGTTGGGGTTGATCTCTTCTAGGACTGACCCGTTTGAACGCCTTGCAGTCCAAGGGACTTGCAGGAGTCTTTTCCAGCATCATAGTTCAAAGGCCTCAATTCTTTGTCGCTCAGCCTTTCTTATGGTCCAACTTTCACATCCAGACATTGCAACTGGAAAAACCTTGGCCTTGACTGTACGCACTTTTGTTGGCAGGGTCATGTCTCTGCTTTTATGTAAGTTATTACTGAATGCAATAAATAAGTAATTACAATTCTGCAAATATTTCAAAATTCAGTTTTCTATTTAGAAAACAATAGTCACGTTAAAGTTGAATGTCATAGTCACAAACTGGAAAGTGACTGAATATTACTTCAGAAGAAAATATAAGTTTAAAAAACATGCATCTCAAATCAGCCAGTCAGCCAGATAACAATTAGATATCAAGATCAAAATTTCTAAAAATCATTCCATTTTATTCCTTTTCAACACCCATCAGAAAGAATGAATCTATAATACAATGAAGCTCCTGTTTTGGAGAGTATTTAGAAATGTGATATTAGCAACCTGAATTGTCACTAAACAAACATTGCTTATATCCTGTAATTAAAGTGATCAAATTTCATCTAAACCAGAAATCTTTCTGGAGGAATTTTCAAACATTAAATAAGAATTTTGGCATTCACTTTATGATCTACAAACTGAAAACCACTTAATGACAAAAAGTGGTTTTCACAGAACTAGAATCATTATCATTTCCTTTCATTAATACAGTTATAATTAATCACTGTTGTGATATTTATATCTAAGAAGAGTAATCCAAGTGGGTTGAAGATGAAATGACTTTATATTGCTCCTTTGCATCTTCTAAGAAAGTGCACCACAACGTAGCTACAGACCATGTTCTATATTTTTACAAGGGCTGAAATTCTCATTAACAACGTGTTTAGAACAAGTTTATAATAATTAGTAAATTTCCATAAGCTCATTATATAAACATTACTAAAATAAATTAAATTATAGCCTAGAGTAGATTGCAAAGTGGATTCAGATTAAATTATTTGGATTCAACCTTATTTATGGAGCAAGGTTTCAGTAACTGACTAGTCCTCATTTACTGACTGCAATTATATTTAACAACTCTATTACTAAGCAACCTGTTGTAAATGAAAAATCACCATACTGCAGTTAGGAAGAGAATCACTTGCAGTTGTTAAACATGAGATCACGTGACTACAACTTGCAAATTCCTGTTGGCTTTCCCATTGATTTTGCTTCCTAGAAGCCAGTCATGAAGGTCACAAATGACAATCATGTGACCATGCAACACTACAACTGCCATATATGCCCAACAGTTACCGAGTGTCCAAATCACAAGTATGTGGCCCCTGGGACACCGCAACAGCTGAAGCTTTGAGGATCAGTTGTGTATCTCCTTTTTCAGTATCATAACTTTGAACAGTCACTGAATGAACAGTTGGTATGCAAGGACGACTTACATTTAGTTTAGTCAGCTCCTCTTATTTCAAAAGATTTATTTTTCCCAGACAAGTATATGATTGTAAATAACGTGCAAAGGTGCTAAGGTTGATGGGGAAAAAGGAGTATTGTAGTTGCTTATCCTTCCCTATCAGTTCTTCTATGTAAGTCTTTCACCTAATTTTTTCCCATTTAGGTACTTAATTCTGATCTCCAAAGATAAAATAAAGAAAGGCCAGACATGCCACAAGTTGCAGAAAGAGCTTTCTTGCCCATCAAACATGCCCTTATAATCCTTTCATTATATTAGCACATATTTGCTTTCTGAATGACTCTGTTTTGATCAAGTTCATTTGTTTCAAATCAAAACTGAGAGAAAAAAGTAATTTTTACAAAGAAATGTGCATTTTAATCCAAAGCAACTAATATTAAGCATAGTATAATGTCTACTTGATCACATTTATCTCAGCCATGTTTATTAAAAACCAGATAATTAAAAAAGACACAAAATATGGCTCCTTACGACAAGCTTAACCAAAAAACAAAACTCACTGATTACAGACTTCTATTTTATAAAGCATATTTTGCTGACATCTAAAATTAAAAATCATGAGTCAGTTTTAATTCTTATTTATAGACTTCAGAAACATAGTCCTGACAAGTCTGTGTTTGCCTTATTTATCATCATATGGTTCTATTGTAAAATCACCATCTTTTGAAAAAACAATCCTTTGGGCATGTTTTTTGATAAAATCATACAGATTCTAAATTTGCCATGCATTATACAGAACACACTAACAAAGTTTCAAAACATAAAAAAATCCACTTTATCTGTTTCCACTGACACACTTACAATCTTCATTAAAATTCCAAAGTGAGACCTTTTTCTTAGTATACGTAATATGTTTTTGATTAAGATAGGTTTTAAACCTGCTATTAAAAGTTTTGAAAAATAAGACAATAGTTTTGTTTCACACCAGGCATTTTGTAATCATTGCTCCAAATGTCAACCAGATATTTCAGCAGACATCTTTAACTAAGTAAATTTTAATTGTTATGTCATATATCTTGCTTTAATTATTTCGTGAGACAGACTTTTAGATATTATTCTGTCTCCTTGATCCTAATCTTCTTAGCTAATGATATCAGTTTCACTAATGGATTGCTGTAACAAGTTCTTAATATCTCCTGGTACTTTTCTATGGTAATAAGCTAGATAAAATAGCATAACAGTTTTCTTTTTGATTCTTGGAATCTGATAGCATCTTTTGTTGATCTATTTAGATGGAACTTGGAGACTTCTCCAAGCATACAGGAATATCCTAGTTAAAAATTCTATCATCATTACACATCTTTGGTTGCGTAAGACTGACTACTGAACATAATGGGCTTTGCTTCTGATTTAAAAGATATTACAGGATTATACTGTGGATCTTGGATCCATCAGATTCTTCACCACTGGAATCTTCATATCCATCATTATACTTTCTAAATATGATAAAAAACAAAAAGGTATATAAAACTCAACTGTATTTACCTTGTGTACTGCTTGCTTAATCTATGTACTATATAATTGCATTCAAATGATTAAAGTGGGAACCACTTCATCGCTTTACAAAGTATTCAATCTGCTTTACAGCTTATGGTAAACTCAAACAAGATAAATTGATATAAGGCTGAATATGCTAAGAACTGTTAGAATCAGTTTTGTTATGTGACTAAGCCATGAAAAAAAATCAATAACCAATAAAATTCAAACACGTACCAACAAACATTCAAACAAGACCAATACACTTTCACTTGAAATAATACATACCTCTTGATCTTGATTGCCACTGTGATATGATCTCACCAAATTTTATATACACGGCGAAAAAGTCAATGAAAAACTCAGTATATTAAAATGTGAATCCCAACCACATGAACTCAGTAAGGATTTTTAAAACTAGCAAACAATTTTATCTTAGGAATTACATTATTTTACAGCTAATTTGCTAACTTAGAAATAACTCATGGCTGCCAATATTAATTTGCCAAATACAAAATACACAAAGCAACCATACCTTTGACTTCTTTATCATGACATTCTTTAAGTTTGGACCATAGTTCCTTGAAATAGTCAACTGCATGTTCTGTAGCATTGGGACTTCCACAATTCCCTCCAGAAGCACTCATTTTATCTGTTTATAGTTTTTCAATTTTTTTTCTGAGTTCTTGATGTTTGGCTGTTCTTCAGGTTCACATTAGTTAGGGAGGGTTTTTTTCCAGACAACTGGATTCCTACAATGACAGATACAATGCTTACAATATAGTTATTAAATGATAGTTATTGTAATTAATCTATATTGTCTTTATATCTTGATTAATCATTGCATTTTTAAAAAAAAAAATAACACAGAAGCCATTTGAAAGCTGACTTTTCATTGTCCTCAAAAGACAAGTTTTTCCTGAAGAAAAAAACAAGTCATAATTGGCTGTTGCAAGAAGAAACATACAAGAATTAAGGTTTTATAAATTATTATGCTGTAATAAAATTAATTATATTTTTCTGCTAGCTATTGATTACATCTTGCCAAGTGCATTAAAGATAGCCCTTGTTTAGTGATTATCTTGTTTAGAGACAGATCACAATTATCATGGTGATGGGTCTTCTCATTTACAACCTTTGTAGGTCTGTAAAGCAAAGGAAAGCTGAAGATCATAAGCATAGTCATGGTTTCACATAGTGACTGATTTGTTTAACAAGCAAGTTGCCAGTTCCAATTGTGATTGATAAATAATGAATGAAATGCAGAAAGTATCATAGTAACTTATGTCCAGGAGGCATGGCACAAATTAGAAATTTCAAAGCAGCTGAAATACATAGTGCTTATATAATTGTGTGTATGGTCGATTCTCATTACTCCCTAGATCTGAATGCCTTAGGATTGGATTGGGCAACTTGCAACCTGTTGATCATACATAATCCTTGGCTCCAAAACTGCAGTCTGTAGAGATTACCTTGCCTGCTCTTACCAGCAAGTAGCTGGCTGGAAGATCAGACTGCTGCCTATTACAAAAAGAAAGAAATATAAGCAAGCTAACGAGCACATGGGAAAGTCTTCACTTTGACCTTTGTGGCAGTCGTGGTTCTAAAAATTGTGCCCATCTTGATAATGCGTTTCCTGAGCTAAGCACACAACAGTTTACTCTTGATTCGTTTTAGCCGAATCTCCAAGGACTGCTCAATGACTCTTCCAACAGATCTTCCTTTTGCTATTTACCATCTATCTCCCCAAGATGTGAGGCCTTCCATAAATATCCGACGGAGGTAATTTCGCCTCCAGGGGGAACTCTAAGCATAGCGGGATCGCTTCAATTTATGCCCGCCACGCAGCAGTTAAAGAGTTCGCCAGACGACCCGAGACAGCAAACACGCCTCCTGAGAGGGCAGACTATTTCGCCAGAGTTTGAAAAGGGCGGCTTTTTCAAAAAGGCCCAAGGGAAACCTTCGATGTTAGCCTGGGCGCAACAATGCGCGCGATCCCTGCCTCCCACGGAAAGGAAAACCTACGTTTGGGCTGCCCGAAGAGGAGATGTGGAAGCCCTTTGATTTTAACAAGGGAAGTGCGTTGGGCGCTGGTGGGTACTGAACGGCGCTGGGGGGACGTTTTGCTTCAGACGGGGAAAATCCTGGGCGGAGTGCTCCCTGCGACCGCGAACAATGGCGAGGGGAGCCGGGAAGGGGATCCGCTCCCGAAGAAGAGAAGGCAGCGGCCGCTCGCAGCTGCACGAAAAGGCGGGCTCTGACGCGTGGTTACCTAGCGGCGTTGATTCCTTTCATCGAAGGGCAGGGCTGGGCAGGGAAGAGGAGCGAAGAAAGATGCTTCTCTTTTTTTTCAGCAGCATTTGTTCGTTCTTGACCCACTGCCTGCGGCGGGAGAGCCAACAACTAGGTCGCGGGGCTTCCGGAAGAACCGGGCTGCCCCTGCTGGCCGGAGGCTGTTTTGGCGGCTGAATAAGGAGACAATTTCCCCCCTTTTCTTGCCAGGAAGAAGTCCAGCTTGGTGGGTCCGGGCTTCAGTTGGACCCACCAACCGTGGGAGGAAGAGGCGAAGAAGGAGAGCGAGAATGAGTCACAGGGCACGTGCAGAGTTCTCTGTCCACCCCTCCCCAAGAATGCCTTGCGGAGAGAAACTTTTGAGCCGGTTCAGCTGGAAGAGCAGATGGAGTATTGAGCTCCGAACGCCCACTAGAGGCCTTTTGTATGCGTTTTAATATAGCATCTGATCTTCAAATTCTGCCTTGCTTTTAGAATCAAATAATTGTTTCTGTTTCTGTTTTACTTAAAAAAAAAAAAATAGAAAAGGGCCCGAAATGACTTTCTAACTCAAAGAAGTAATGGAAGATTGGAAGAAGTGGAGAGAACTGGCCCATAGAATTGCTAAGGGTCGGACATCATCAAACCAATTTAGCAAACCAGTTGTATCAATCGTCCTCTAAATAAATCTCTAGAATGGCTGCTTTGTGCGGAAATATAGAAGAGAAGGCAACAGTATCAAGGAAAGTGAAGAGATAAAATAGTGAAAAAATATAGAAATGTAGATTTCTCTGGCAAAGCACACTGGCTATAAAACATGCTAAGGAATACTGTACAATATTGGGCTTAGCTGCCTTCCAAATACACTTTTTGATGTGATGATTGTTTAATCCTGCCCTCCAGCACAGCTGTTCCAAGTAACAAATAAATTCAAAGGTTTAGGGTGCATTAATACCCTTGAAATTAAACAGAAAGATCAAATTGTCTGTTCTTAGAAACTAAAGTGCTTTCTTATTTGCTTAGAAATGAGTTTTCTTTGCTATAGGCTATAAGAGAAAAAAGCTGTTTATAGGCCTGAGTAATAATGCACAGTGTTCTATGCATATAAGCTGGATAGAGAAAATAAGATGACTTGTATAGAATAGGGGAGCACGTTGGTAATAGAGAAACAATGTGGTCTGGGACAAATCAAACATAATGTGCTAAGTGCTGAACATAATCCTATTTGGAAAGTCTCAAGTAGAGGAGACCTCAAGGCATCTCCAAAGTCCAATTGGGAATAGGATAGAGAACAGATTCATTGTACTCCTACAAGAGTTCTTCCATCCATCAACTTATATATCTAGAGCAAATTTTGAAGATTTGCAAGAGTTTAGCTACTACCTTCATTACTATGGAGGGTACAGTGCAAAAAAGGAAACATGGAATATTTATTCTTGCCTATCTTGG
Organism: Crotalus tigris; assembly: GCF_016545835.1. Taxonomy (NCBI): domain Eukaryota; kingdom Metazoa; phylum Chordata; class Lepidosauria; order Squamata; family Viperidae; genus Crotalus; species Crotalus tigris. The sequence continues at coordinate 695,928 of NW_024100552.1, read as the reverse complement.
AGCTGGGAGCCAGGGGAGAGGTATTTTAATTATAATAGTTGTTTAACATGCTCAGATATTTTTATATGTAATCTATTAGTTATTCCATTTATGTAAATTGGATTGGACCAAAGATTATCTAGTTTAAATTTTATTTACTAGAGTGGTCAGATTCTCTTGTTTTTGGTGAGACATGAACAAAACAGGCCTCTTCTGCAATGTTCCACAGTTTCTGGTCAATAAAATTACAGGTAGTCATAAACTTAGTACAATTTTAGACAACAATTTCTGTTGCTAAGCAAAGTGGTTAAACGAGCTGTGCCTAACCACCTTTTTGCTGTGGTTATTAAGCAGTTCTCTGCAGATGTTCAGTGAAATAGAATTCTTTATTGGCCAAGTGTGGTTGGACATAACAAGAAATTTGTCACCGATGCATAAGCTCTCAATGTACATACAAGTAATAGTGATAATCATAATGATAAACAACATGAAATACATTCATCATAAATTGTAAAATGCAACACTTCATCATAAATCATAAGATGCAACACTTAGTGATAGTCATAGAATACTAGCTAAGCAAACAACATAAATCATACTCGGATACTAAAAAAACAATATAAATTGTAAGATACAAGCAACAAAGTTAAAGTCATAAGAAGATGATAGATAGAAAAGATGAGTATCATAGTAGTTCAGTTTTACTAAGTAGTTTGACTGTTGTAGGAATTAGTTATTAAGCAGAGTGATGGCAATCATTAGGTAAATGACAATCACATAATCCCAGGATGTTGCATGCTGCCAAGCACCCAAAATCTGATCACATGACCCTGGGGATGCTTCAACAGTTGTAAGTGCAAGATTGTAAATAACTTTTTTCAGTGCTGTTACTTTGACAGGGCACTTAAATGAATAGTTGTAAGTTGAGGACTTCTGTATAACTAACTACATATCATGGATAATGGCTATTGGTAGCTGTATGCTCCCATGAATTCCCTTTATAGCCATCTTAAGATGGTAACCATAATCTAGGTGGTAGTAAGTTACATTGCACAATATATGCCATATAAAAATATACTTTCATTTTCTGATCCCGAATTACATTACAGTATTTGGCTTTATTGACTGTCCCCAAATCCAGCATTCTGAAAGCTAAAAAGTTGATAAGATAGTCACCTTATCAACTTGCTCACAATATAAAACAATATAATTTCTCTGCTCTACAATGCACAACATGTAAAACATACTGTCAGTAAAATTTGGCTTGCCACACTACTCCTCCTCAAGTCGCTTGCTTCTATCCCTCTAACTATGTTTAAAAAAGGAAAACTATTTTTATCAATATATTTCTTTAATGAAATTGAAAAGAATTGTAAATGTAAACAAATTTGTAAATTTACTTTCATTGCAGGATTATTTAAAAATAAGTGTAAAAGATTGCAATTATCATGTTTAGATTTGATTTTCCATAGAATAAACGCAATAGTTACACTAAAGATTGGCTGTAGAAAAGTAAATAATCCTTTCCCAAATTTAGATTTTTAGAAATGTGTTAATTTATATTATTTCTGCAAATGCGGGGATATAATGTATATTCCCCCCATAGAGTTACATCTGCTTTTAATCAGAAATGAATATTCAAATAAAATGAGTTATTTGAATATACTTAAATGACCATCTGCTTATCTGCAGTTTTCATTGTAGAAACAAAATAAGAATGTATGAAACAAATACTGTGAACTGTTTGATGTTCACAGTTAATGGCTGCTTGGCATTGAGTTCTCATGAAAACAATACTTCTCAATAGATTCAAAGTCGATACTGAAATATACTACAGCATGTGTCATTTGTCTAGGAGGAATAAAATCCATACCTAGACAATAAAACTGCAAAAAGAATTAGTACTGTTGTGCTTGTGAAATATTGACAGGAACTCAAAGACATTTTAAAGTACTTAATACATTGATGATAGCAATAGACTTATCTGGTTTAGATGTTGCCTTCTTGTTTACATTTATTTTTATTACAATACCTTTTTGTTACTTACCAAGGAGACCTATTTAGTAGGGATTTAAAAAAATCTAACACTATTATTCCTGAAGTATCCCTGTTATTTCTTTATTGCCATAACAGAATAAAAGTAGCTCTCTAACTACTTCCTAATGAAAATCAGTCAGTAAGTTTATAAATACACTGGGAGTAAAATCTACTCTATTTTTTATAAATGTGTCATCATATGACACTTAATGATACTTGAAATCATAATAAAATATTTTAGGATCTGAAGTAATTTTAGAATATTGAATACTAAATAATTTTCATATAATTATTTTGCTAAATTATTAAATATTAAATGTATTTACTAAATACCAGAATAAGCTGTATTAATAGGCTGTATGAATAATTTTCCACAAGAGAAAGTTACACAAATTGTTTCCAAGTGAAAGTTTTTAGTTAATAGTGCATCAAGTATATACAAATATTTCATTTAAGTTGCAGGATTGTTCACCCAGCTCTGTTTTTTGTAAACACACGGGTCTCTTGGGAAGGAATCATTTATATGTTTTAAAACAGATCTCCCCCAGGGAAATAAGCTTAAGAGATGACATACAAAACATACATTATACTGCTGTCAGAGTATATATAGAATGAGTTTTTAACTTTTAACTTCTATTCTTATGTTTTGCTTCCTGCAAATGTACATTCTAAATTGTCAGTCTTATACAAGACTCCAGTTGCCTTGTGTAATGGTTTCTCTGTGCCTCTGTTTTCATAATAGCTGAACCCAAAATGTTTGGGCTGAAACCTTCGTTTTCCAAATGATCAGCTACAACAGGTATTTGTATGAAATGCTCAACATGTATGAGAACTTTTTCTAGAGCCTATAGTTGTGCACTTTACAGTTCTTAACAGGTTTGCTGAACAGTATTAGCAGAAAATATTTTTATACCTGTTAAGTATTATGTAATTGCTATTTGAAAGGTTATGCTTTAGGAATGCTCCTTGAGGCCTCTTCTGTTTTAGAGTTTTTAAAAATTGATGTAATCAAGTAAGCATTAGTCATTTAGACTTGTGATAAAGCTTTTTGTGTGAAATTTCACTGTATATAGGTATTTAAGGAAAATACTGCATTCCTTGAATTTTTTCAGACAATTATTTTGTGTTAGTCTTCCTGCTAGCTACTGTTTGTTTTGTGTCATAAAGATATAGGGCATTCCAGAAATCTTAGTGTTTTTTTTGTCCAATTTGTTTAACTAGTAAGGAATTCACAGTTAAGTGATAGAGTCCATGCTTCCCTCATGCAGAAGGCCTCAATTAAACTTTGACATTTCCAGTTAAAAAGAAAAGAGCTGGTGATATGAGAAGTTCCTCCAGGATGTTACATTGACACTGCCAATTAGAGTAGCAGTACTAGATTAGACAGATTAGAGGTGCTTTAGTATAAAAACAGTTTCTTATAACCCAGTTCAGATTATGTGATGAAGTAGGCTCAGATATATTATGTCTATAAAGTACTTGAATTTAATCATGTAAACGTTGAATTGCTAGTGAATGTAATTTTTGAACTGCCAATAATTTAAAACATTTCTAACTTTCCTAGCATTACTAGAAATACTTGTTCTGAAATAACAAGAAAGGGACTAGATATTTTCTTTCAAGAAATAACTTGTCATTACTGTATTCTCATTGAAGAACACAAATAGACTTCTAAGAAATGCCAGGAATTTCAAATAATTTGAAAATGATTCTAGTGAAAAATGTTCTCATATCCCATGGATTACTGTAGAAAATCTTTAGGGGATCAGAACAAAAAAACAAAGTGGATAATCGCTGAAATGTTTATTCAGTATTTATCTTTTTGTGAAAAGCCTTAAAGAAATTATTAGTCATGGTTTTTTTGAACATGAATCCTGCTATTAATATACAAAGTGTCAAAACATTTATTTTTTAATGGTTCTTTTAGAATCTAGAGTCTTTTACCATGTTCTCGTATCCTTTTAGTACAACAGAATTCTATATCAGAATATTTGAATCATTGTTGTGAAAAATATTGCATACTAATATAAGCCCATATGAAAATATCTCTTCTGGGCAAATCCAAATTGTGCATCTTTCCAAATGGATATCTTACTTTGCTTCTTTGAACTACAGCATCTATACCATATGCTACATTACAGCTTTCCATGCTGCCCACAATGCAGAATTAACTTTCCTCAGGTTGGTTACTGATGTTTGTACTGTTTAAAATTTCACAACTAGATAATACAGTTGGAACCAATACTGAGTTGGCATTTTGACAGATGAGGCAGAAAATCTCAACTATTCATTTGATTTATGTTTTGTCTTATCATATGGAGTGTTTAAAATTTAAAATTTCCAAACAGCCTATAAAGGACATACTGTGTGTGTAAAATCATTTTTAAAACATGGTTGTAAAATATGTAAAAATTCAATCATTAAGAATTTGCTACCGTTTATCATTATCTATCAAAGTGCTCTTTGCTTTATCAAAGAGATTGTCTTAAAACATCTTTATAATTAAGAAATATTGAATCTAAAACTCAAATATTTAGTTGTAATTTAATTGTAATATTGGAACATGAAAGATGGAGTAGTTATATGCTCATCCCAAGGTTGACTAAGAGGGGTGCAGGATGAATAGGAAGTTCTGCCATTTGATAAGGAAATCTGCAGACATTTATACAATGTATCCAGTGATGTACTGGTACTGAGGTTTGGCAAAAATTCTAAGCCTGTTCTTTTTCCTTACATATCCAAATGTGGGCTATACCAAATGTTTTTGGTTGATGTTATTCTATACTGTAGTAAGTAGGTTAGAAAGAATTAAAATAATGCCTTCTTCGTGGTCTGACTGCAATGAACATTGGCTTTGACAGTTACCTAGAGGCACTCATCATTCCTTCCTTCTACAGTACATATGTATACAGAAGGATAGCAGTCAAGCAGAAAAACCCTATAGCAGGGGTGTCAAACGCGCAACGTCACGTAACGTGTCAAGACTTTTTTGCTATTGCTGGCAATGGGGTGGGCACGGTTTTGCTATGATGCATCCGGCCCGCGGGCCGGCAGTTTGACACCCCTGCCCTATATTCACTTGTGAGTGAGCTTTTTGGAAGTGCATGAGATTTATTTCTGAGTCAATATGTACAGAATTGCACTATGAATTGTAGATACTAGAGTTTTATTACAAATTAAAAGCACCGAGGAGCAGAAAAATATTTTACCAATTCATATAGCCAACATTGTGGAACAATGTAAGAGAATTTGTTCAGGATTTTTGGTTTTGTTGCCTTTTTTCAGAGGCAGAAGAAAATGAGCTGACAAGAATTCAGGATCGTACATTTTTTGAACCCATGAATATATTCTTCCATTCCACTGCTAAAAGATGTTATGTGCGTTGATACTATTTTATCAACAAAATATATTCCCCAAATCTGCTCATTCTATCATTCCAGAGCAGAAATCATGCTAGAGCAGATATGGAAACTAACTGATATAATATTGGATGTGGTCCCAAATCAATGGTTTTTCTTTGGTTTATTTTAGCAGCAAATGCCATTTGTAGAATGAAATCAAGTTAAAATTACCCATGAGTATGATCAATTAAAATCCATGTAGTTATTTGCAATTTTTCATTGTAGTGCAGCACTACTGTGTATTGTGAAGACTGAGAAGCAGGTCTTACTATATTCACTTTGGCTTTCACCCAAAATAAACGTGGTTCAAATTTAATAAGATAAATATCTAGTTGGATTAGCATATAAGGTTGCAATCTTATCCATTTGTATTTGGAAGGAGTGTCACTATTTGGTAGGAGTAATTTCTATGTCAACATGCATAGGGTTAAGCTGCTAAACTCAACAATTAAACTGTTTTGAATAATAATAGCTTTTAAGCTGATGAGGCCAGATTGTCTAAAATATTACAAAATGTTTTAACTGGTGGACCAGCATATTTAAAAAAAATGATTTAAGTATGCAATTTCCTGCTAAATCAATGAGAGCTATTTGGGATTGTCTCAAAGAATAATTAAAAATAGTTGTTTATCAACTTGGATATTTGCAGAGACCAAGGCTATACTTATTTTTTTATTGAAAAGATTCCATAGAATATTCTGAGCAATTAAGCATTAAAACATTGCCCAATAGATACTGATATTTTTACTTACCTTGTTATTAGAAAGATTCTTAATTGTTTCTTCTAAAATTCACATTACAACAACTTCCCTTAGAAAGAGAAAGTACCACAGTACATTTCTTTTTGTTTTAAATCCAGTTGAAAGAAGAATACAAAAGTCACATTTATGTTAAACAAAAGTTATTTTGTCCTAACAGACATGACAAAACCTGTCTTCATTCCTTTCTGTTCAGCTCAGCCAATATACTACTTAGCTTCAGCAAGTTAATCAGTCACCAAATTCTACAGCCTTTGTTTTCAAAGATGTCTAATTCTTACATGACACTACCTGTATACAGTATATAAGATCCATACCCTAAACACCTAAACTAAAGGTGGTGCTACATTTTGGTCTATACTTTAGAGCACAATGTCATTGTGTACAACCCCTATTTATAATAGCAAAAGACAAACTGCCCTTTTAGTGGATAATTTGTAAAGTTGTGCTGAATCAAAATTTGTCAGAATTTCTGTCAGGATAAAAATCTGATATGTTAATTAATTTAAAATTAATTAAAAACATGAACTCATGTTGCAAGGAAAAACAACTCTTTTATGTATAACATTTCCTTTTTTAATTTTATGTCCTAAAATTGATTTAGTAACCATCTATTTTACACAAAGAAGATATGACTACAATGTAATGCTTATTCAGTTTGGCATAAGACCAATTGAATAAATGTGCAAAAAGTTACATTGCAGCACAACAAACAAATTTATACAATGGATCACTGCATCACAGCAGCCAATGATCAGGCTACAATTCAGCTATCCATCTTTAAAAACTATTTTCCAATTTTAGAGATGTTTCTACAATCACCTTTGCCTGAAATGTAAATGTTAAATGAAACCTGAGGAAAAATCACTCATTGAAGTTACAAACTGATGCAAGCTATAAGTATATACTGAGATATAAATATTCACCAAAGAACACACACAGAGAATAAGTGACATATTTGTACAGCATTCAAAATTAAATTTCGGAAGTAATATAGTATTAAATTGATACTTTCAAAACTTACCTTTTAAAAACTGAAACAGGTTTGTCTGATTCGCTTCTTGATAATCAGTGACATTCATTAAGCTTCCCTTAGTTGATAAACATCAAGCTTATATAGAATGAGAAAGTCACAGTGGACCATGCTACAGAATGCAGAGAGGAGTTCTGCTGCACTAAGATATATACAATGTGCAATGGATAACCTAATATGTCTTTCATTTAACTGGCTGGGCAGGTTTCTGCATTCTCTGGAACATGGAATCATACCAGAATTTGTTGGCATAACAGTCCTGTCAAACCAGTTCCTTGGTAGAACAGAAACCTGTTCAACCAGTCGGCATCAAAGGGCAGTTCAACATGCTGCGGCTCAACTCAACTCTGAAGCTTCATAAGTGGTGAATTATTCACGCCTCCACCAACTCCCAACATAGAATGTTGTAGCCTCCAGCAAAATAATTTACCAAAGGAGTTAGGGAGTGTTGCGTCCATAACCATATCAAATGCGCCATTATCCTATTGTTTCAAACTCTGCATTTTGATGCACCTAGATGGAGTGTCTGATGAATAGTTTGAAACAAACCAGAAAGCTTTATTTACATTAAGGAATGTTTAAAGCATTTTTACAAATTGAACATAAAACCCAAAATCTACTCCTAGATTACATTTTTTGCTAATTGAAAATTAAATGTTGAAAAATAGTCAGAGATGAATTATTCCCTTATACATGTCACTAAATTGCTGGCAGCCGTAAAATACTATGCTTTTTTATTAAGTGTCATCTGTTGTAGAATATTTATACCAGAGAAGCAGAAAAACTGCATGTAAAAGTAAGACATGAAACCTGCTTGAAACATCATTATATGTGGATAGACATCTATCCCTAATTTCCAGTCTACTGTAACCTATTTTAGGCTTTTCCGTTAATTACACTTTACAGCTCTACAGAAATCTCCTTAAATACACATTGTAAGTGATCCAATCTCTGTTCAAATATGATTTCCTTGCTGACCTAGTGAGTTCATAGTGGCAGTGTAATTTTTCTTAGATCCCTAGAATGTTTAATGCTGCTTTCATGGAGACCTTCCAGATGATTGATTCATTGAGCATAGGAACCTGATGATCAAATCACAGTAACAACTCACTCTGAGACATTTTCCCAAGTCAAGGACAAATGCAGTAGTGCCAGAAAGAAGATCTGGCTTTTGTCATAAGCTTTGGAAAAATATGTGACTGGAGCCCCGTAAGGAAATGTATTTGTTTATATACATCTTTTATGCACCTGTCTGTCTCACACTAGTGACTGGGTGTTTACAAGAGCAGATCCCCCCAACGTGATCCTCAGCACCTGGTGCTCAAGGATAAACTGGATTTATAATATGAGTGTTTTCTTTTGTACCAATTTTAATATTTTGTTACCGTTTTTATCATTGTAAGCTGCCCAGGTTTATGGTTTGTTGGTGACCAAATATTTTAAGTAAGAAATAAGTTAAGTAAGTAGGTAGGTAAATAAGTAAGTAAGTTTTGATTGGTATTCAGTATTCAGTTTCTTTCCTGTGAATAAAATTGCCTTGTTTATGGAAAATGTATGTGAGACAATATAAAATTACTTATATTAGTGATGGCGGCACTTGGAGTCCTCTCTGTGGGCACGTGTGCTGTCGTCCAGCCCTGCCTCCCCCTGTGGCCCCCTCCTCACCAGCAGCCCCCCCGGAGGAGAGTTGGTCCCAGGCATGGCCCGCACAGAGCAGCGCAGCCAAGCACATGGCAGCAGGGATAAGTCTCCACCCTCGTGCCCTGCCGCGTGCAGATGATGCTGCAGGGTGCGGGCAGAAGGTGTGGCCGCCACGGTGCTTCAGGGCCACTGGAAAATCTGTGGCAGGCTGTGAAGGTGGCAGGTGGCCCTGCAAGGCGCGGTGGGCAGGACCGGGCAGGCCGGGGGCGGAGCAGCGGGGCGAGATGGGGGACAGGGCAGTTTTTGGGCACTCAGTCTCTAAAAGGTTCACCATCACTGACTTATACAGTATACTGAAACATGGCAGGCTAAAAGAAACAGATGTATGCAAGTAGGGTTGTCAACACAGTATTAGTTTTGTCTAGGTCTTTTTAGCTGCTTTATGGAATTCTGAAAGTCTAAAGTTCAGCTACTGAGGAAGGAAATATAATTTGCCTTACATATGTTATTTGCCTACCTATTTTTATTTATAGCCTTCCCTCTATATGTTGGTCTAATTTGTTCATATCATTTTGCAACCACCACAGAAGTATCATAGTTATCTCTTGAATATTTAATTTCATTTTAGAGTTTAAACTTATCTTTCAGGTGTAAATACTTTCAGGATTTCCAAAGTGGCTGAATAAAATAATAGTAAAACTAAAATCTTTATATAATATTTAACATTAAATCAGTTGTTGGACATTCATAACCCAAATGACTAGCTATAAAGTAAATAAGCCCCATAAGGATCACCACCACCTAGTTTATGAGAAGTACATCCTCATTTTTATTTTCAGTTTATAACTACAAAATCTTTTTTTAAAAAAAAATATTTAAATGTATCCAGTCTAAAAAGATTATTGATGTATCGCACAATTTGCAGTTCATACTACATGCAGATAATATAAGAATAAAATAGGTGCCATGATAGATCTCTCTAATTGCAAAACATCAGATAATATTACCTTTCAAGGAGAATGGGAAGAACATGGTAAACAAGTGAGAACCATGCACAGAGGTGAATCTGCATAATGAAATGACCGGAAGCCAAAGAGGACCAGGGAGTTTCTAGCCCAAGTGTCTTGCCCCATATCCCTTATTTATCGAAACAGCATGACTCTAGAAGCCTCCTGCCAGCTTCTGAATGACCTTACTGTTCCCAAACAGTATGATTTAGAATTGTAATGACTAAATTATTATCTACTTTTGGAATTCTAATTATTATTTAATTTCAACTAGCAAAATGGACACTCGAAATGAAAAAAAGAGACTTTAGTCACATTTTGGTCTGTATTATTTGTATGTATCGGAATATTAGACAAAATCATAGAGGGAAACCTATATGGACTTTCAGATGAGGTTACTATTGGCAACCTTGATGATGTAACTCTCATATTGCCATTGTTTGACCTCTCTGTACAATGAGAGTTATGCACAGGTGTGTGGAGGTATAGAATTGAAGACTAGCATGCCCTGGAACAGAGAAGCATTGAGACAGAGGCACAGAAGACTGGTTTCTTTTATTCTTCATCATCCAAGATCTTTCTACAGTTTCATACTGTCCCCTTCCCCATAGTGCCATAGTACTCATGCTTGGTTAACATTTGATGTTTGATTATATATTTAATTAATTTGATTTGTTTTTAAGGAAAAAGCAGTATGTCCTGTCATTCACTTTGAGCTGCTTTTCCCAGGCCTAACCAACACAATAAGTGTTCACCTATTCTCACCAGTTACATTTATGCAATGGGATGCCCATGTTGCAGTTCAGCTGCCTTTATAGCTGCCTCCCATACTGACCACTAGCAGATTTCTGTTCCTCATTTTTGTTTTTCAGCAATGCAATTCAACCCCCAATGGCATTGCAGCATCTTTAATGAAGAAGGGCCATTCTTTTTCCTTGGAAGCACAAGATCATGTTGCCTTGTTCCAAGGGATGCTTTTCTCTTATTTTTGTTTGACCTCTGAATAATCTCCCAGGAAAGAATGAAGTCCCAGGAATCTTAGCTAATGACCATGATTAGAACATATACATTTATACAGGCTTTTCCCCCTCATAGAACACCCAGAATGGAGTTCTGGCACCTTTTTTGGATGGAACCTTGTAGGGTAGGCAAGGCAGGTTGTATGACATGTGTGAGTTCCAGCACTTTTTTTTTTTAAGAAAAAAAGCACTGCATCTATATTAGATAGCAGTCTTCTCCATGTTGACAGATGACATGGGATCATTGTACTGTAGTAGCTTCCTGATCTTTGGATACTTAACCTTACCAAGTGATGAGTTACATACTTGATACAGAATCTTGATTGAATTCTACTTAAGACTGCCACAGAATCATTTATCTGGATGTTGCTTCTTGTGTATCCTCTAAAACTAAGCTTGATCATTCAAGCAGACTTGCACTTCACCATCTGAACTATTTTTCCACAGTTAGAGAGGACATGATGCATAAATTCTACCAGGATCTAAAATGCTTCATCCAGGCCACACATAGAGTTCTTTGTTGTTTGGCACATTTTATGAATCCTTCAGGCAATCCAGTGACTAGCTTAGGCAAAAGATTCTGCTGATTCCTCTCCAAATGCTTCATAATTAAATAGTAGGCTCAATATGGCACACCGTTCTTCAGTCTCAACATTGCTGGTCTGGGTGTCAGAGATCAAATCATGAACTCTGTAAGGAAGAAATGAGAAAGAAGAGCCAAAACTGAAATTGCCATAAAGGGAGGTTGAGCAGAAATACTGGTTCTGTGTAAGCTGCATTGTTGCTCCCATATGCATGAATGCATCATGGGTCAATCTAGAATGCATTCAGACATGATACCTTGCAAGCTGGCCTGTCCAGAATTGCAGTGAGGTGGAATAATGAGTGCATTCCTATGGTACTATCTGATGGATTTGTCCCATGCATGATAGCAGGCTCATAAAATTGACTTTCTAACATAATGTCAGTAGCAAATCATCTTTGTTGTTGAGTGTATCCTTTTTTGTCCTGCTATTACTTGTTTGTCAGCACCAGGCTATATATAGAGAATAGGATTGTTTACAAGTTTTTGTAGTGTGTGTGCATAAAGAGATTGGGCAGGAATCTAGGTGTTAGCATGCTATGATACCAACAGAATTGGAATTAGGAAGCATGCACAGACATGTAGTTTCCCTGTTCTCTACTGGTCTTTCTGGTTCACTTTCCACTTCTAGTTCCCCATCATGTGTTTTTGTGTAAGCAAAGATTAACAGCACAATATGCATTGTTGAAGTACTTTGAATTTTCTGCATTCTCCCCCCAGAACATTGTAGAGGAAGAACGTCTGCCACTGCTTGGTGGCAGTTGTTGTGCATGGCTGAAAACTTTGTGTTTTGCAATAGTACCTTCTTCTCCACTCACCCCCACCCCAATTTCTCCCATACTTTAATATTTATTAAGTGCCACACATATGGAATGTGTACCATTATCTCCATAAATGTTCTGGCACAATCAATAAATAAAGATATGGTCCCTTTCCACTCACCTTGTGTTCTTCAGAACACATTTTTCCTAAGCACATCTCACCTGACACTTCTGTTTGTCCTCTCATTGAGAAAACATGACTAGCCAGTCTGGCATCTTTCCACATAGATAAGTTCATAGACATGCCTACTGTATATAACTCTACTTGTGGGCACTTGTATGCAGTATTGCAGGCTGACTCTGTTCACTGTCAGGAGTTTGATCCTGACCGGCTCATGGTTAACTCAGCTTTCTATCCTTCCAAAGTCAGTAAAATGAGGACCCAGATTGTTTGGGACTATAGGCTGACAGTGAAACTGCTTAGAGAGAACTGTATGAAGCAGTATATAAGTCTAAGTTCTATATAAGTCTAAGTGCTATTGCTATCATAATAGCACTACCATTGTCCCATCTGTTGTACAGAGATTCCCTTCATTTCTTATGTTTCCTGAACCCCAGATACTTTCTTTTGTCCTATAAAAACCTCTAACCAGATTTGTAGCTGCTTTGTTCTTTCTTGATGATCCAAAAATATTGTGATCATTCCACCCATTTTCCCTAATGAAGGATTCCATTAAAAAATAGGAAAAACTTCAGAAACCCATCTCCATCAGAGAACAGCTTTCTTTATATGGCAATTGTGAGTAACTGATGTCCCATTAAACTAATGAGGTCTACTATTCCTTCCAAAGATACTGTGTTATGAATCTCCACCTTTTGTTTCCACTTTTCAACAAAATAATCAAAAGAATGGTTAGTGAAAGATGGATAGAATACTGACATTTGGCAAACAGCAAGCCACCTAACATATATACAACCCGCCCCTGTATTTACAGTTTTGAATGCTTCAGGCACTAGCACCTATGGATTGGTACCAGCTACATCAAATTGCACATTATCAGCTCCTGTTGTGTAGTGGCAACATAGAGATTATCATGGCAGCAGAGCTTAATTCCTACTCGTATCCTTAGGTTACCTATAGGTGCCAGTTTTTTGTGGTCTTCATGATTAATCACAAGGAGTTGCCTAATCTCATTCCTGAGCCAGAATAGCTGCAGGAGATGGGTGCGAGAGTCTGTTTGGCCATGAGCTGCAACCATCTCTTCTGCCAATCTGTACAAAGGTGTGCTGTGTACCATTAGTTTAAATGCCAAACTGTAACCCCTGGAAAATGTGGTACAATTAGGGGTAATAAGGGCACACAGCTGAGTTATTTATGGATACTGAGAGGCAACATCATTTGCAATTGGCACTCAGTTGCTAAGTGATGGCATATACTGGTATGTACATATACTGTAATTTCTTTTTACATGAATGAAAAGTTTACATATTCTAAAAAATGTTATTTTTTTTTTGTAACCGAACAGGTACTTTTGCTGTAACTGACTCAGAACTTTTCCTCATGTTCCTCCATTAGCACTTTATGGATTGCATTTTTGAGGAAGAAAATATTATTGTTTTTAGATGAAGGTGCAGGTGAAGGAGAAGGAGAAGAAGAAAGAGAAGTATTACTAAAATTGTGGAAGAGAATTCTGTCTTTAGCTAGAGCTGCAAAGGAATGGTGGAAAGTTAGTCTAGTTCTAACCTTATAGCTAGTAGCACCAAAATTTGTTAGTAGATGACCAAGGAAAACATATGTTAGAATACCATGATTCTACAATCATGCCATTTTGATCGATCTATGCATAATAACAACAGCTTCATCATCCCATCTGGTGCCACCAAAGCCAGAATGGGATAGACATAATGTCACCCCTTTAAAATTGATTTAAAGAACAGTGATGACTTGCATAAACAGCCATAGAAACTACAGCTGTATGAAGCTCTCCCACTCAAGACTATTCTTGTGTTTTTACAATATGTTGTGTTCTTTGGGTTTTTCATTTGTCTGGTCTTTGAACTAGCAGAAAAATACTCTAGCATAATTTGTGCTGTTCTGATAGTCAAAAGTTTTCTATCCAATAAGATACTAACTCATTAGAATGTTTGCAGATTATATTAAAATCATGTATGGAATTTTCTGAGTTCTATTAGATGCAGATTAAAAAGAGTAATTTCAATAAGCCTTAGGACTCTTAGGACTCTTAAATAAGCCTTAGGAGCTTGTATTGGGTGCAGTTTTATAGTGGATCGTGCCCTGAAATTATGAAGAACTGCAATTATTCTTCTAGTTAGTTTGCTTTTCACAGGAAATCTGAATTTTGATAGTCTTAAACAATGTGTATTAAAATCTTTACAAAAAAGCTATTTTCTTCTTCCAATGTCTCACAAAATACTCTTCTTTTATTGACCTTTCCCAGCCATATTCACATACCAATTAAGCACCTGCAATGCTGTCAAGGTGGAAAGCACAGAAGTGAAAAATTAGACTCATAGGAAATTAGATTCATTTACTTGAAGTGTAATTAAATAAAACTAGAGAAAAAACGTGCAACTGGGTACTTCTCATCTGGAACACTGATTTTCACGAGAAGCAAAAGATTGAAATTTAGTGTTAGATCAACAGTTTCGCTTTGTTAAATATAGGTTCATGAAATATAAAGAACCATTTGATATTTTTCTCTCTCTAGAATGCCAATGCTTAAATTACTGGACAAATAGCATTACTTTCAGAAAGAAAAAATAAAGTCTGGCTGAGCAAAAAAAAAAAAGCACACTGAATTCAAGTCTTACATGGGCCCATCGGAGAACATCAAGTTCAGAAGAATTTTTCTATGCATGGAAGTGATGTCATATAAACTTGCATCTTGTATTATGAAAGCATAGCCCCTATTCTGAAATACATCTTTATCTGTTGATAAATTAGGGCACACTAGCATTTCTGCTCCCTTCCGTCCATAAGCACCTTGCCCTCATTCCCGTCACATGTGGGCCTAGGTCACTTTTTCCCAGCTTGGAGAACTTATAGGATTCTCTCCCATTTCCAGAGCAGAATCCCTGAGAAAGAAGAAGGAGCAGCTCTACTTGCAGTGAGAATGCTAAAAAGTGCTGGCTCAGTCATTTGAAGGAGAACTGAAGAGGGTCAGAAGAGAGATCTACAACATGTTTTTCTTTCCCTATCTTGCATTCGATATGTGGCAGTCTGTTGTGTGTTTGAGCAGGTTGCTAAGTGAGTGTGAATGGGGGTATGCAGATATGAATGGATATGCTACGCATGGTATCTATTTGAGTAAAACAAAATCAATTTTACACACATCTATACATGTGTGGCCTTTGATTCCATAGCACAAAAATGCAATTCTGAAGGCTAAAAAAGAAGAAAGGTTAATATTTTTATTCTGAGGCATTTTCCTGAAGAAAATTAACCTCTATTTTGGAAACACTATTTGGTCACACAAAATACATTTTTGGTGAAGGGATTTTGGCTAAGATTTTTATAAGACAAAAACTATGTTATATCCAGTGTATTGCTGAGAAAAAGTTAGGTAAGGGGAGTAACTCCCCCTCCAGATTTTTACTCAAATCTTGAAATTCACTAAACAGAATATTACTTGAACTTTTTTGTATTTGAAACAACAACAACAACAATAATAATAATGATGATGATGATGATTATGAAGAAGAAGATGATTATGGTGGGATCATAAAATAGAGAAAGTCATAGAAAATGATAAAATTAAACTGCTCTGGGACTTCAGAATTCAAACAGACAAGCACCTGCAACATAACACCCCAGACTTAACAATTGTCGATAAGAAAGACAAAAAAGTCTGGATAGTGGACGTGGCAGTGCCTGGAGATAGCAGAATAGAAGAGAAAGAACTGGAGAAGATAACAAAATACAAAGACCTACAAATAGAAATAGAAAGACTGTGGCAAAAGCAAGCAAGGGTAGTACCAATAGTAATAGGCTCCTTGGGTGCAATCCCAAAACAACTGGAGCACCACTTGAACACCATTGGCATTGACAAATTCGCTATTAGTCAATTGCAAAAGGCGGCCTTACTAGGAACTGCTTCCATCCTGCGACAATACCTGTAATACCATCAAACATCCACATCTGCCTATCCCAGGTCCTGGGTAAGGACTCGATAGGTAGACAAAATGCCAAATCCAGTCTGAACATCTGGCTGACTGTGTGATGATCCATAATGATGATGATGATGATTATGAAGAAGAAGAAGAGGAGGAGGAGGAGGATGGAAGGGACCTTGGAGGTCATCTAGTCCAACTCCCTGCTCAGGCAGGAAACCCTATACCATTTCAGACAAATGGCTGTCCAGTCTCTTCTTAAAAACTTCCAGTGTTGGAACATTCACAGCTTCTGGAGGCAGGTTGTTCCAGTGATTAATTGTTCTAACTGGATGTCTGCAAGAAAGATCAAACAGTCAAGATGGTGGTTTAAAATACAAGGTACTGACTACCATTTTGACTTTTTTGCCCCCTCCCCCATCTGAGATGCATTTTGCAAAATTTAGCACAATTTTTTCAAGTTCCAGATATCGTTTCATGTTTGAAACAGTCCTAATCTCTTTGGAAGTATTTTGTGCTCAAAAGAGAACTCATATAACAAGAAGGCTGTGGAGGCTGCAGAAGAGAGCAAAGCAAAATAAATTGCATCTCCCAATACATTATTGGGGAGCAAACAGGACAGCAGATGTTTCTACATTTGGAAAACAATTGAGAATTATTTTTTTTTAAAAATGTCAATATATTGTTTTAAGAGGGTGTTGTTTCTCTTATTTTGGATAATTAGTGTCTTCTTTAACTAGAAAGTAAACATTTCCTTGACTTAAGTTTATTTAATTTCTGATGCTAGAAAATAGTGGAAAGAATGCTGTATTTCGATACTGTAATATCTATCAGTTTCCTATGATTTCAGCAGTGGCAAGCTAGAATTATGTGAGACCCCTTATAGAAACTGGATATGTTAGGAAAGATCTTTTATCATCTCAGTCAGCTTATTTATCTGTTGTCTAAGGACTAGCTCTCTTAAAGTTATTGGGGAGAGGTTGTTTAGGTAGTTATGGTCACCACCTTGTCTTTTTTGAACCTCTATGGATGCTGCTTTAGGAGATAGTGCCAATGACTATGCCAAGCTGTTTCTGCATAGTTTGGTGTAGTGCTTAAGGCGCTAGGCTAGAAATCTTAATTATGAAGCAACCTTAGGCATGCGTCCAGGTGGATGACCTTGGACCAGTTGCTCTCTCTCTCTCAGTCCTAGGAAACAGGGAAGGGCAAACCACTTCTGAATATGCTGCCAAGAAAACTATAGAGACTAATCCAGGCAATTGCCAGGAATTAAGACTAAGTTAAAGGTACAAATATCCCAGCATTATCACCATGCCAATCTGTAATTGGTGTATAACTATCTTATTGCAATAGATACTAACAACTGGTTAGTGGGATTATTCCATTCTGTGCTTTAGGAAGGGCATTTTTTTCCCCATTGAAGTTTGATGCTGGTGAAATTACACTGACATTACATTGTAAGAATCATGCGGCCAATATAAGACAGAGCTAGAGAGAAAAAAATCACAGATGAAGTACTTCTATGCAAATAATAATGATAAAAAATTTGAGAGTACTTTTATATCTTTACTTGATTCTTAAGCACTTCTCTGGGCCCAAGAAGCAGAGAATTCGAAGTATTTTTTCTTCATGTTTAGTGACAACAACCATCAATCTTAGCTTCTTTATTCCAGTCATGGAAAATACTGGCCACCAATTATCTCAAAAACATGATTTTGCATTAGGAGGAATGAAATTATAATCCTTTGGCAAAACATTTGATAACAATTACTTAACTGGCATAAAAACAAAATCATCTCTCCATTTTCATATTTGGGACTGGCTTATATCCAAAAAGGATGTGATTTTCTGTGTCTCGCAAAGAGGCCAGTAAGAATGCAAAACATGTAAATAATTGTGGCTTGATTAAAACCATGAATTCTCTCTTGACCAATTTAACAGATGTCATGTAACCTAGTCCATTTCATGCATTCTTCTTCCTCTAGATTTAACTTTGTAATCATAGAAAAATTATCTTGGTTGCATATGCTTAAGACAATTAGATACCATAGCAAAATCTTAAGCATTTTATATTGGATATGCACTTCCAATGGTTCCGGGTAGAGTAGTTGCTTTCATATGTCACAACATTGCTAAATAAAAAAATCCCTTTCCTTGGTAGAGCAAAAAAATGTGATATAGTGATACAGACACACACACACACACACACACACACAGACATTCTATAGAATAAAAAATTGCTTGCAATAAAAGGCAGTAAACTTAGACTTTTATAAGTCTGCATTGCTTCTTCTGAAGAGATTTTGACAAAGAGCTTTTGTTCTCTGTATTGATATGGTTTAAAGGAAAAGGAAAACTTTTTCAGGCTTTCCTTTCCCCCTTACTCACTTCTCAGTGACAATGGATGTAGCTGTTTGGTTAACAAAGGACTAGTTTGATTCAAAAGGACTAACAGGAAGAAATAATAGCTGCCACTATTCTGTAGGTATGTCTACCAGATATGGACTGCAAAAATGTGAGTGTCTGATAAATAGCAGCAAAATGGCAACGTCAAATTCATATTACTATCCATTGGTCAACCAACTTTTGCAAGCCTGATCTGACAGTTTTCCCAAGGTTTGTTTTGTTGAAAATTCCCTTCCTACGAGATCCTGGTTTCTTCTATAGGTCTAAAAGCCACCACTACTGGTGATGTAGGCATCGCCAGCAGCTATCTTGGTGTAAGTGTCTTCAATGCACCTGAAAGAAAAAGCATTGGTTGGATGGATGCATTGCACTCTTAAGTTGCAAAGTTGTTGGGGTGGGGGGGGAGGATAAGAAGTGTGAGGATCCAGTATGCTAGCCATAAGGAGCCAGAAGATGCCTTGTGGCTTTGGGACTAGTTATCATTAGTTGTAGAAAGTGAAGAGAATAGTCCTTGTTTACAAACATCACTTTCTATTACAGGCCAAAGCTATTTTGATATAGAAGGATTTCCATGTTCAAAAATTTTACTGTGGCATAATGCCTACACAGATGTCTAAATAAAAGCACTGTCAAAATACATTTAGTTCCTCATATTCTGTAAATGGTAGTTGATTTATAATACCATCAGGAAAAGGAAACATATATGTATTTCGTGAAATATGTATCTATAACTTCAGGGGGGGATTTGTGATATAGAATAGTATATCAGTATTGTAAAGCATAGACCAAATGCGGAAAGACAAAACAGTCTTCTCAAAACAAATAAGGTCAAGGTTTAATCCTAATTATTCCTTTGACTGACAAAGCATTCAAAGCCAAATTATGTTTTCAGTTAGATAATTAGCTCTCACATATTATATGGGCATATTTCTTGATTTGAATTTAAATAAAATCTGATTGCTTCAGTCCCAATTATAAATATTTTTATAATTGTTTTATAATCTTATTTGTTTGTTTGTTTTGCATTGAATGAACATGTCCCATAGAGTTCTCACTTGAGGCACAAATGACCAGGGTCAAATTATTGTACTTTAAACCCATTGTACAAAGACCTAACTGGAAAGGTGGAAGCAAAAAGAAGAAGAGGATGATCAGTAGTAAGATGGATAGATTTAATCATAGTGGCAACAGGTACGCTGTTGGAGATATATCATCCACAGAAGGTCTGCCTATGTGGTTGCTAAGAGTTGACACTGTCATGATGGCACATAATCAAATTATTTTTCTATTTTCCTATTTTTGTAACTAAGTTGCCTAGTGTGGGAGGTGATATTTTATCATTACTCAGAGTAAAAGTAAGACAGGTCCTTTCCTCAATCCCCATCGATCAATGGTTCCATTATACTTCAAGTTCATATATGTTTTTGAAACACAAGGAAGCAGACTTATTCTGAGTCAGACCATGAATCCATCAAGTGGGGGCTTTCCAAATAATGTTTGTGTGTTCTGTCTTTGCATGTCTGAGATTGAACCTAGTACTTTTTTCAAGCAAAGCATGTATTTTCTTCCAGACTACTTAAGCTGACATTACAGTATATACCTTTATTGGCTTGTGTACTATTAGCAGCTTTCTCCAACTAGCATTCAATAGACTGGAATGGACTTTGGTCATTAGGATGGGGAAGTCTGGAAATTCTAATCTGAGCAATTTTAGAAGGTGACCGGCTGAGGAATGTTGCTATCCTTGAAGTCATGGTGACTATTTTGGGTCATTCTAAAATATACTTTGTAATTCAAATGTGACCATTCTACTTTATTTTAAAAAGATTAAAACAATTGGGATCAACTAGCTCATGTTTGCAGCTACTGTAATTAAGGAAACGTTCAGAAGAGCTTCCTAACATAACTGTCAAGGAAATAATAAAGGCATTCTTTATTAATAATATATATTCTTTATTTGTAAATTCCAAAATCATAAAAAAACCTCTACTGAACTTATTGAATACTCAGTCAGATTCTTAAAAAAAGTGGGAAGCGCTCTAATAATGATGTCCATTTTCTGATCTTTTCACTCTTGGCAATGGGAGAATAACTTCAAAATCTGGGAAGATTCTGGAAAAGATAATCAAGCAATGACTCAGTGAATACCTAGAGGCAAACAAAGTCATTACCAAAAGCCAGCATGGGTTTGACAAAAACAGATCATGCCAGACAAATCTTACTGCATTCTTTGACTAGGTGACAACATTAGTGGACCAGAGCAATGCTGTGTATATAATTTACTTGGACTTCAGTAAGGCATTACTTAATAAGATAGAAAAATGTGGATTAGACCAGTGGTTCTCAACCTGTAGGTCGGGACCCCATTTGGGGTCGAACGACCATTTCACGGGGGTCGCCAAACAAGGCTGTCTGCCATTTTTTCCCCCTTTTCTTTGGCCACGCCCCTGGCACCCGGTGATGTATAAGTGGTTGGGGGTCACCACAACATGGGGAACTGTATTATGGGGTCGCGGCATTAGAAAGGTTGAGAACCACTGGGTTAGACAGTATCCCACCAGATGGATTTGTAGCTGGCTGACCGGCCGTACTTACCATGTGGTCCTCAATGGAACTGCATCTACATGGAGGGAAGTGTGTAGTAGGATTTCCCAGGGCTCTGTTCTGGGCCCAGTGCTCTTAAAAATCTTCATCAATGATTTGGATGAGGAGAGACTATCAAATTTGAAGACGACACCAAGCTGACAGGAATAGCCAACACTACAGAGGATAGGCTTAAGATACAGAAAGATCATGACAGACTTGAAGATTGGGTGCTATCTAACAAAATGAAATTCAATGGTGAAAAAAATAAGGTTCTACATTTAGGCAAAAAAACAAACAAACAAATACACAGGTAGAGTATAGGTGGTACCTTGCTCAATAGTAGTAACTGTGAGAGGGATCTCGGAATCCTAGTGGACAATCACTTAAATATGAGCTAGCAGTGTGCGGCAGCTGCCAAAAAAGCCAACACAGTGCTAGGCTGCATTAACAGGGGGATAGAATCAAGATCACGTGAAGTGTTAATACCACTGTACAATGCCTTGGTAAGGCCACACTTGGAATACTGCATCCAGTTTTGGTCACTGCGATTTAAAAAAAGATGTTTAGAGTCTAGAAAGAGTACAGAGAAGAGCAACAAAAATGATTAGGGGACTGGAGGCTAAAGCATATAAGGAACGGCTGCTGGAATTGGGTATGTCCAGTTTAGTGAAGAAAAGGACTAGGGGTGACATGATAGCAGTGTTCCAATATCTCATGGATTGTTACAAAGAAAAGGGAATCAGGTTATTCTCCAAAGCACCTGAAGGCAGGACAAGAAGCAATGCATGGAAACTAATCAAAGAGAGAAGCAACCAATTTCCTGACAGTTAGAACAGTTAATCAGTGGAACAACCTGCCTCCAGAAGTTGTGAATGCTCCAACACTGGAAGTTTTAAGAAGAGACTGAATAACCATTTGTCTGAAATGGTATAGGGTTTCCTGCCTGAGCAGGGGTTGGAACTAGAAGACCTCCAAGGTCCCTTCCAATTACTACTACTACTACTACTACTACTACTACTACTACTACTACTACTTAACTACATGTTCTTAGAGTTCCCATTGCAAATGAATTTATGTTAGACCTTGATTTGGAAGAGAGCAGCTTTGGCCCAATTAAAAACACATTGTTTGGTCGCTTTTATGCAATTTATTTTCTGTCTCAACCCAGATGTATTCTAGATAGTTTACAGACAGTAAAAAGCATAATGAAATGACAACAGTAACCAGTAATAAATCACAATAATAACAGCCATAGATTATAATTTTCAGTAATACATGAATACATTAATATAGATGTTAAGTACTAATAGCTGTGCATGACCACAAACCAAATACTTACACAGAATCTCATTACTTGCTTTTGCTGCCAGGAAGAACTGTTTAGATTACAGAAGCTTGGAAAATAAGTAAAAAAAAAACAAAACTCCACTGTATTAAGGAATTGTTTGAATTTCTTTTCAGAGATTCCTTAAGTGATAGACCAAGGCCTTGTTTAAGAGATAAGAAATATTGCCATGTCTCACCTGCCATTATTTTGAATGGCACCCTTTTCTCTCCACAATTCTGAGAATACCTTAATGTTTGCATCAGTGCTCCATCAATAATTCCTGAAGCCCCTTTAGAAGATCTATAGGAAAATTGTTCCCATACAGAATACTGATCCTAAGGCTCTCTGCCATCATACCTTCTTGGTTATATTCTATGAACTCTCCACAGACATGCCTAGGCTGTCTGGGCTCAGTAGGCCAACGGTTCTCAACCTTTGTGTGACGGCGACCCCCGTCACACGGACGCGCCACGCATGCACGGCGTGGCGCACATGCGTGGCGCCCCCCATGCGCGACACGCATGTGCAGTGTCGCCCCCATGCGCGGCACGCATGTGCGGCGGCGCCCCCTGAGGGGGAAAAATGGCGGATCGCGTTGTTTGGCGACCCCCGTAAAATGGTCGTTCGACCCCAAATGGGGTCGCGACCCATAGGTTGAGAACCGCTGCAGTAGGCAGAAACTATTTGGGAGAAGCAGATAGATATTTATTTATTTAAAATCTTTATATAGCTGTCCATCTTATATCCATGTTGTAGATCAACAGCCTTAAATGTAGTGACCAGCAGCTTGAAACATATTGATAAACAGTACAGCTGCCATAGCAATTGCATAATGCAGTAGCATCCTGGCTGTCCAATAAGGATATGTGCCACTGCATTCTCAACTAGCTGAAATTTTTGAGTGATCTTCAAGAGTTTAATATAGATTGAGCTCCAGTAATTTAACTGAGCAATACCAAGAGCATGAGTTTCTGACCAGGTAAGGCCACAATACCATACCAGCCAAAGCTGGGCCAAGTACCTATGGGTGATAGCTTCTGTTTGGCCCTTGAGTAGGAGCTGAGAATCCAAGAGAATTCCGAGGTTGCAAATCTGCTCTCTTGGGTGAGTACAATCCTACTGAAAATCAAAGTTGGTATAATAGCTGAATTAATCTGCATTCCATCTTGGCTGGCTCTTCCTTGTATTTATGATATTACATTCTGACTTTCTGCCTGCCATCCAACTGAAGAAGAGCCATTTTAGTTTAATGGTTAAAGGGACCAGGCTAGAAACTAGGAGAAATCGAATTCGAGTACTGCCTTAGGTACAAAGCTAGTTGGCTGACTTTGGGAAAGTCATTCTCTCTTAGCCTTAGGACGAAAGCAATGGAAAGCCACTTCCCAAAAATATATTGAAAATCTGAAGGACTTGTCCAGGCAGTCTCCAGCAGTTAATTTATTGAAGGCACAAATTAATATTACACCCTAATGAGGAGGTACAAACTTTCCTTACTATCAACATAAGGAATAGAAGTTGGCTCCTACTTTGCATTGCAGCTCTTGGAACCTTCTCAGATCTTCTGGTATTCCTATTTGATATGTATCTTCCACATTTTAATAAGCTTTAACTAAATGCATTTAATTAACTAACTATTAAATTAGTTAAGAGGTACATTTTTCTCCTCACCCTTCCTTCCCCTTTCTCTACCTCAGAGCTTCTGATACATGGATACTATTGTTATCAGGGTTCTGAAAACAATGGAATTTCAAAGAGGTTAAGAAACTGGACAGGCAGCACTGAAACAACTTGACCATTCTGATGACTCATTGTGTACTGAAAGAGAAAAGTGCTTGCTGTGGCATCAGTACTAGAAAGAAAGAAGTCTTAATCAGAAGACCTAATAGGAACAAACCAGTGGCCTGAGTTCTGTTGTCATTTCATCTGGCATGTGACATAAAAGGGTTTGGCTCTTTGTTTCTCTCCTAGCCTGTAGGTCATTGCTTTATTACTGAGATTGAAATTTTGAAATCTAAAAATCATTCTATCAAGCAAGGCAAGCAGTATGTGCTATTACACAACATGCTAAATATGCTGCATTGTGGAGTTGGCTAAATTCCTCACTATAGTGCACAGATATTTTTTATTTGTGTGGTATCAAGTTGGGAAAACCTGTTATAAAATGTCATGGTTTTCAGAATATAGCAAGTAGTATTTTTCACATGATTCACAAACAAAATTCACATAGCCAGTTCATTTCACTATATGAAAAGTTAAACATATGGCATACAATACCTCATTTGTTTTTTCTCTAAGCTAATGTAAACATGCATGAATCCAGTTCAAACTATCATATACATAGGTGTGCAGGGGGACCTACAATACCCTTATACACTACTTGCTTGGCAAATGTTTCCTTACATAGGGAAAAAAATCACAAAGGCCTGAATCCTTGGGAACATAAGCAAATGGCATAGAAATCATAATTGTTTTCTTCCAAAAAGAAAGAAAGAAAGAAAACTTACACTTCATTATGTTCTTTTAGTACAAATGCAAGGTTAAAAAAATGAGAAAAAATAGTCTGTATGTAGCAGTATTTGCACAGATATAATAATATGCACAAATATTACAACCTCAGGTTAAATTCGGACAGAATGTACTATGAAAAATGCTAACCTGTACTACGTTGATATGGATTAATGTTTAGAAATATTTTATTTTGCAAAATCAGTTCTTTGTTTGATTCAGTATGCAGTATACACTTTCCCATGTTCCTTTTTTTTCCTTTCAAACCCTGACACTTAAACAGGTACATATCATAGACATTTTTGTAAATAATGCAACAGCAAAACACCAGTGAGATCAATTTGCAGTAAAGCTTGATAGTCCAGATATTTGAAGGCTGCACCATCTCTCTTTACAGGTCATTTTTAGATGTTTCTTTGAATCCATCCCCGTCTCTGCTCCATAACCCTGTGAACCTCTTAGATTTTGTAATATGGTTGACCTTCAGACTGAGCAGTTTTGTGTCCACTTTCAGACTCAGAATTAGTATTAATACAACGTTAGGATAGAAAGAAAGAAAGAAAGAAAGAAAGAAAGAAAGAAAGAAAGAAAGAAAGAAAGAAAGAAAGAAACTGCTAAAGCCCATTAGTGTTTCCCAGTCCAATCTGGTTGGGCAATATTCCATATATGCTTACCATAAATCATAAAACATATTTTACAGCAGGAAAAAGAGCACTATATTGCCTTAGGTTGGCAGATTAACCAACATCTCCTCCCAATTTAAGAAGTGTTAAGCTTCAATGAGATGCTAGATACTTTAGGAAAAAAAATATAGCCACAAGGTTAATGATGACAACAGCTGCCAGCAAATTTTCCACTGCAAGCATGTAAAGACATGAAATGAATTTCAGCTCCTTTTTTTTGTTTTAGTAGAATAAGTGACAAGTCTGTGCTGGTAGAACTTGTACTGCATTCTTTAAGATCAGAATGGTAGACTTGTAATTAAAATTATTAATTAAATACTGTAAATTATTACTACTGTAAATGGTTTTGTAAAAAGAATGTAAAATTCATTTATACCCATAAAATGCAAATGTATTTATTGCACAAGTTATTCTGCTACTAGTACTTTGGCAACGTATGGGGTTTCACCTTTGGCCACAGGATTGCTGGTTAATCCTCTCTTTAATGTTTGAGCTTTTATGATTATTTTCCAATTCTCCAATGAATTTTTAATAAAGTGAACTGGGATCCCTAAAGTGTTGAACTCTGTTCTCAGTGGCAGATAGAAGAAGTTGGTTTGTTAGACAGGAGAATGATTCTTTTTTTTTTTTTAGTAATAGTAGAGATCATCTTTATCTTATTTTTGAAATTTATATTACATACAGTTTTAGTATGTGAATATCTATGCATGTTTTCTAAGACATTCATCAGGCTCACAAAAGAGAACGAAAGATGAGAACGGCTAAGGCCTCCAGAGTAATTAGGTTTTGTGCCTTCAAGTTAGTTTTTACTCCTGATGAATTCTTGGAGTAGACTCTGTAGTTTTCTTGGCAAGGTTTTTCAGAGGTGTTTGGCCCTTCGGTTCTTCTTAGGGGTGAGAGAGAATAACTGGACAGTTTTTAGGTTTCCTGCTGCAGTTTCTTCTCTGACTGATACCACGGCTGTTTTTCTTTTTGCTCCACTGTTCTTTCTGAGGAGAAGGAACAGAGGGAAGTGAAAAAAACAAGGAATCTTCACTTTTCTGCATGTCTGATGCATGCAAAATATGGAGCTTTTGATCTTGTTGCAGCTGCCATTTTGACTTTTTAATTCTCTTCTTGTATCTGCCTCTGGGGAGAACTTTTTTTCTCTCCAGCTGGCAGCACCCAGTGTGTCATCCTCCTTATATAGTACAGCATTCCCAAACCAGCGATGGAACAAGTGGAAGATCTGTTTCAAGAAAACTTTGGCAGCTGTTTCAGTGATGGAGACTAGGCCTGCCTAAATGTGCTGATATTGTTGTTTAACTCCAGTAAGCTTTGTTTTAATAAGATTTAATCTGTGCAACACAATTACTGTAGAATATTCCAACACATTTTGCATCTGGAGGTTGAGCAGCAAATGATATGTCTGTGGAGATTCTCAATCATCCAAGTCATGGTTGTCCCAAAGGTGCTTCTTCCAAAAGGCAACTGGACTTTCTTGGAGATTTTTTCTTTGAAAACTTTTCATTTCTCACCCAAGAAGCTTTTTCAGTTTGAACTGAAGAAGCTTCTTGGGTGAGAAGCGAAATGTTTTCAAACAAAAAAACTCCAAGAAAGTCCAGTTGCCTTTTGGAAGAAGCACCTTTGGGACAGCAAACAATATTTTAACTTTTATTCCTTTTCTTTAAGAAAGCATCTGAACCTGTAAATAATGATAACAAATGGCACTTATCTTCATTGAAATCACAAGACCATTGTGGGAAAGATTTGCCTCAAAACTGGCAAGTGGAAGGTGTGACAGTTAAAGAGAGACAATCTGGCTGTATTTTTAAATAACCATTGTTTGTGATATCATTTATCACTTATGTAGAAAGTGAACTAAGGTACACTGACATAGTGAACTTCAGCAAACTGGTAGTGATTCTTTGCAGCCCTTAAAGGTTATTGAAATAAACATGCTATACTGCTCTCTGTCAATCAAAATATTTCCATCTGAATCTCAGTATGATTTATGGAAACATGTAGCCCATGCACAGCCATTATTATTCTGAAAGAAAAGTTATTATGAATTTACTTTTAAAATTAATGCTAAACTAAAAAACGGCATCTATTGAACACATTTTACCAGACCACAATTTCTGCACATTTGTGTCTACTTGGAATTGAGTGGAAACATAGCTAGATCTTCTCTATCTAACTGGAACTATCTTGAGCAATAGTCCCATCAATAGACTGTTTTTTTAAAAAATAAACGCAGTGGGGTCTATGAAGCTTAATTACATTAAAGCTAAGTTCAGCTCCTTAATTTAATGTATTAGATGACAGACAAATTATATCTGTAGGAGTCTGTTGCTACATCAAACCTTGTCAGTTGTATATGATGAAGAATTATTATTTGGGGTATGTTTTTATCTATTTCTTTTGTGGAAGATGTTTGTACTTACATAACTCTGTGAGATGGAGTGCAGTATTTCCTTACAATTATGTCACTGTAGAATATATACAATCTCTGTTCTTGTCTGAACAAGCGCAGACTTCCCCTTGCTGAATGGGACCAAGTGAAGCATGAAAGTATTATCCATGCAAATTATGTGTGTTTGGAAGGGGGGGGAGGAGAGGCTGAGTCTGTGAATGCTGCTATTTATTCATGAAGCTTTCTGTTGATCAATAGGCATCAACTTGTATTTTTAAGGTAACTGCTGATGTTGTCATCAGATGTTCCGTCAGTTCCTGATAACTGCTACACTACAGAGTTACTGTATTTCATAGCTAGCAATGGAAAACTTGCATGTACTTGCCACCTACTTGCTGGAGCAAACTGAAAAGTAAAGGAATGATACGTATAAGGAATTCCTATTAACCAAGAGGAATTATGTCAGAATATGTATTGTGCAAAGATCACTGTAGATAATTTTTCACTGACCTATATAAATAAGTAAATAATAGTTCATCTTGTTTAATCCCCCCCGCAATGCCAGAAGCTGCGCGCTACCACTATTCACATGCCACCCCCCCACAGTCCCACAGCCCCTGCGATCACCCATTGGCAATCTCACGCTGTAACACCATTGCTTCTGCCTGCCACCCGAGTGCTGGAGGCTATTTGTCCCATGCAACCAGAGGCCTGGGTCAAATGGTGTCTGGGCAAATGGGCCAGGGCAAGGGGCAGAGAGCGAGGGGCCCATTGGCCATGGACAATGGCTAGAGGAGGGCCAGTGGAGGAGGAAAGTGGCTGTAAATAGGGTGAGACGGTGGCAGGGGGTGGAAGGAGGTACGGCTAAGGGTCTGTGCCTAAACGTCCCATTCCGGAACAGTGTGCCTAACACTTAGATAAATAAAGTCTTTAAGCCTGTAGTTCTGCATTGCCGGAAAGTAAGTCCCATTGCAGTTAGAGAGATAACACCTGACTAGACATACAAAGGCTGTGTTGTAGCTTGTGTTAAAAGCTAAATTATACAAGACACTGAAGAGTTTGGTATCAGATTACCAAAATAAACAAATTAGCAAGAAATATTTTAAAAGTATGCTCTCTTTGGGAACTGTACAATACTGGAAGAAGATTTTTAATTTTTTTGTAATCCATTTAAACTGCTGTGCTATTAAATAGTTTAATCAGCCACACTAGCTTTAAGTTGCCCGTTACCCATTTGAATCATGATAATTTCTCACCAAGTCTCTTCAGTTCTCTTGCACAAAGATTTACTGAGTGGTTGTGAATCAGATTGCTGGTATGATTCTTTAAGCTGGAAGCAAATTGCTCCTGCCAACTCAAAGGTAAAAGGTTCCAGATATGATTAAAAAATCCAGAAAAATGGATTTTACTCATTTCCTCTTGCAAAACGTTTAGAAAGCCAGATCAGCATGTGTAGTGTAATACTAGAGAATTTATGTGAATAAATTAACCCCGCTATTCTTATAGAATATGCTTTTATTGATGAGCTGTCCCTTCTTTTAAACTGTCTCAAATATTTATCTTGTTTCTGAATGCTCTTCTTGGTTAAAAAATCCATCACTTATTATCATACTGTAGAAATAGCCCTTATAATAAAATTCCAAAATGAAAATAGCAAATTCTCAAACGCTGTATATACCATACAAAGTAATGCTTCTAGCACCCTCTTCTGGCTTTGTTACAATAACATTAAAATAGTAGTGTTATTGATTTCATGGTATGGGGTAATGATTAAGGTGCTCTTACAGTGATCTTTAACTTGCTGTTGTGTTAAATTGCCCCCTGTTTGAATTTTTCTTTTTACCTTGAAGGAGAAAGAAAAAAAGAAAGAAGAAAGAAAGAAAGAAAGAAAGAAAGAAAGAAAGAAAGAAAGAAAGAAAGAAAGAAAGAAAGAAAGAAAGAATCTATC
The DNA here is from genome assembly GCF_016545835.1 of Crotalus tigris. Taxonomy (NCBI): domain Eukaryota; kingdom Metazoa; phylum Chordata; class Lepidosauria; order Squamata; family Viperidae; genus Crotalus; species Crotalus tigris. The sequence continues at coordinate 665,728 of NW_024100552.1, read as the reverse complement.
TCTTTAAACATCCTGTCAGCTGGTATATGTCTTGTATAATGCAGATAACTATCATTTTTGCCATCATTTAATTAATTTCTAATAAGCCTGATTTTAATTTTGGTTTATGTTTTGTTACAAACTTTTGAGAGATCTCAGAAATCAGCAGCGAGACAGATTTAATAAATAGATAAAATAATTACTTATCTTTGGCTTAGGAAATTAAGCTAATGACCTAGGAGGAATAATGGAAAGCCTCTTTAGTCATTAATCTGGACACATTAATTAATTACACATAAGGGAGTCAGTTTTGAGTCCACCACTTGTCTCTCTGATATTTCCATGTATGCATATACCAGTCAATTGCTTCTCTACCATGTTAGCTGAACACTGAGTTGATCAAACAACTATTTGATATAATTTGTAGCATGTCAGTACAAACATTCAGGGAACAATTTCCACTGACGTGCTAAATTCCACTACTTGCATAGAAATAGCATAGTACTATTCTATTGTTATGCATACATTTCATTCTTAATTCAGCTCTTAATTAAATAGTATGATTGTGATAAAAGAGAATATTTGTAGCTCAGGGATGAATGGTGGACTTCCTGGTGCTCACTTTGACCTCGATTACTGAAAACTGACAGCACGTTTCCCATGATTTTAAGGTGGGAAATGTACAAAAACTATACTACAAGTCATGTGATAGATGGAACAAAATTTAAAAAACAAAGAAAGTTCCCCCAATTTCTCCCTCCCCACAAATCTAACAATAATGTATGTCCTATACAAAGTGCATCTTTCCATGAGCATATGCCCATAAAAATGCATTGATAAGAGCATATCTGAATTATACCTTCATGTCTTTTTGTTAGTATATTCATGATATAGCAATCACCTCCCACCTACATAGCTGCCCTTAAGTTAAGAGAGAAAAAAGCGGGGAGAGACTAGAGAAGTCCAGATATATACTAAAGATATAAACTAGTATAAAATATTAACTATGAAATAAGATGAAATAAGATGAAAAATTCCCCCTGGCTATATAAAATATAGGTTAAATTATATTATCATAATAAATGCATAACACTTGAAGTCTAATCATTTTGTAACACAAGTAGAGCCCACAGGGCAACTGGAAGAAATTATGTATTGAAGTTTGTTCCAAAGTAAGCCAGGATATAGCCAGAATATGAGCCTTTAACAGCAGAACATATGGGTGCTGATCTCAAGATCTAAACTGTTTGGGCTTGAATTGCCAACATAAGGGTAACAAATATGAAAATCTTACAAATCCTTTAATTTAAACCAAAATAGCCCAAAGGAATAGAAAACAGATGTATGCCAGACTCCACAAAACAAAAGGTTATGATTTTATAGAAGCAATGAAGCATAGAGCGCAGCATTGATGGCTTGTATCTAGCTTAGCCAAAGCACCTTATACAATACTGAAAAGAGGGTTACAGAGTTGTGCATGCTGAATTAATATTAACTAATATGTGAGCAGATATTGTTTAGGTCTGAAGCAAACAAACCAATATATTCCAGCTTATCGCCAAATAGGTTATAGTTGAAGTTTCTAAGACTAGGAGTTCCAATGTACCATATTAAATGCAACCACTGTAATACAAGAATTGTTTGTTTGGAATATGCATTTTCCAACAAGATGATCCCAGTCATATATACCATCAAACTATTCTGTGCATAATAAAACAAGAACAGGTTTACTGAGCTAGATTAACTTTTTAGGTTACTCTCTGTTCTAGCATTATCTGTTTAAAAGGTTTATGTCTCAATTTTAAGCTATAAAAGTATATGCAACTAATTCCTACTCTAGTTAAGAAGTCAGTACAATAAAACACTTAACTGTGTTAGCCAGAAAAAAACATTAAAATTTTCTCAAGAGTAGACTTGGAAGTTGAAAAATATCTATCAACCCATTCTGGTCCAGGAATCTGAGTGAAACTCTTTCTTTCTTTCTTTCTTTCTTTCTTTCTTTCTTTCTTTCTTTCTTTCTTTCTTTCTTTCTTTCTTTCTTTCTTTCTTCCTTCCTTCCTTCCTTCCTTCCTTCCTTCCTTCCTTCCTTCCTTTCTTTCTTTCTTTCTTTCATATATAAAATTAAGGAATACCAGATTCTACCCAACTTTATGTCTTCAGAATTATTTGACTATAAGTTTTTTTGAAATATGTTAGGAATTAGTTATTGTGTAATAATGGAATTCATGAGACACATTTTGCAATAGAATTAAGCTACATTTGGAAGCTGGTTTGGATATTGCCCACTCTTGAAACATTGAATTTTCCTATCTAAGAACCACTCTTCAGTCCTGCAGGAATTGGCAAATAGTCTTTCTTGGCATCCTAGCAAACGCTTCAATCTCTGCAGAACACTGAAGATAAAATTGTTCAATTTTGAAAACAGTGTTTGAAGTGACATAGCATCGCTTTATAATTTGTAGTCAAAAGTATTTTTCTCGGATATTCTTTGGATTTCACTGTGTTAAAAATATCTTTTCCTTTTGTTCCTTATGCTAAAATCCTTGAGTTCAAATCCTCAGCTCCAGTGGAATAAAATAGCATAACCTTATTCATCCTATCAGTTCATCTGGTTGATTAGTCAGTATCACACAAGTTCAAAGCAACATGTCCTGTCAAGACAAGTGCTATTTTCTTTAGTAATTTACCACTTCCTTCTTCCTCCAATCCAGTAGACAAAATAACAATGGAGAGGGAGAAGGAGTTCAGTCTGTTCAAATCACTTGAGAAATAAGAATGTTTTGGCATAAAGTAAATCTAACCTGTTACTATAAACATTATTACGCCATCAGAGCCCCATGGCAAGGCACTCATGGTGCTCCACCTAAGGCAGTGAAATATGTGCATAGTTCAGACATACAAGTTAAATCCCAGGCAGCAACAATAAGAAGTAAGAACCCAAAGCTTTTTCCCAGGTTTTATCTAAAGCAGGCATCAGTGCCCAAAGTGGAGCAATTCAGTTGCTAATTCCTTTTCTGAAACAACTGCACTTCCTCTGTTTGTGTAGAACTTCCTTCAGTGTGAAGAGTTGGGCCAACACAATGTATACAAATACAATAAAAGTTGTGCTGCAATTGTCACCTGTGTTTTTTTTTATCGCCTAACTTGTAAATTTAGTTGTATGACAGGAAAAATCCAGATCTATTCAATATGCAAAACCAAACCAGCTTTTCATAAAAATCCCTCTCACTGTATTCAGCCAGGATTTCTCCCAGGTAAATGTGCGTAAAATTGAAGTCTTAATCAATAAAAGTTGGCTATTTGTGGCCATTGGCTAAAGTATGGAATTGTTTTTTTCAAGACTGGGGGTCCATGGCTAGGCTGTGGAACCCCAGTGAACACTAGAGGAAAGCAAATTGTTATCTTTCTTTTTCTTTTTGCTACCATCTAATAATTATCAGAAAGTCTACACCCAAGATATGGTAGACAGGATTATTAAGAACACTAGTGTTGTTTTAAATACGATTGTCTGTGCAAGCATCATTGTAATTAAAATACAAACTAGCATAAAAGACAAAGGGAAAGGGATTGATAGAACACATGAAAAGTGCAAAGAAAAATACATTTAATAAATATATCAAGGGCAACCTCTTATTTTATTTAGCACCAAGACATTAACAATACAACTACCTGTTTTTAAGTTTAAAAAATAACACTAATCTATAAAATATCTTAAAATACTAACAGTCAACTTACTAAAAGCCAATATTCATAAAATGTTTTTCTCATAATTTCATCTAAAAGATAATAAAAGACATCAAATTTAAGTAAGTTTATATGTAAAATGAACTCATCAAGGTTCAGGTGATTCATTTAACAATACTTTCCTTTCTGAGAGCTCTTTGTTAGGCATATCATGGGAAGAAAGCATCCTTCTACATTACTTTTAAAGCGCACCATTTCTGCTTTTAGGGAAAGCGAAGACTTTCACTTCAGACAGATTTTAGTCTGAGTTTGTTTTAATAGTAGTTTTAACTGCTTATTTATTTTTATTTTTTTAAAAATAATAATCTTAAGTACCCTAACAATACAAAACTGGTATTTGTGCATGTGTATGTGTGTGTGTGTGTGTTTCTGCATTTAAATCTGTACCCAAACATTGCCTCATTAACTATAATAGTTAATATTATAGTTATTATCTACTATAATAAATTATTTCTGCCCACTTGTGTGGTTTTCAAATATATTTTAAGATGGAAATATATACAGATTTATCTTTTTAAAAAACAAAAAACTAAACAGCTGTGATAAAAGAAAGTTTCACTTCTCTACTTACATAATCTTCCATCCAAAACTTAAGTATAGGGCCAGCCAAATTGATAAAACTCAAACCGAATGACAAACTGTTTAGTTTCTGGAAGAAAGATAGCATTCATAGTACCAAATACCCACTGACATTCTGCTGTTGATCTACTCAAAATATTAACAGCTGATTTAAGTGTTTGAAGGTTTTTTGCTATATTGCCATCATCAGCACTCTTGGCTCTGCTCCATCTACAGTTGTTTGTGGAGCATGGAGAGAAAAACAACAGACACTGACTGCAAAGGCAGCTTTCATAATCAAGGAGGTTGAAAGTCCTCAAGTCCTTTTTCCTCAGCTAGGTGTCTTCCTAATGGGTTGGACTTCAAATACTTCTCCAATACATGGAAACTGAGGCTCAGCACCATTTCTTCGGGCTGAGGAAGGCTGCTGAGTTGTGAGCATCTCATGCTGATGAAAGAAGATGTTGTCTTTGTAAGCCTCTGGTTTTTTTTAAATGGGCTGAGATTAAGACCTTTCTGGAATACTGCCATAATCCTTACCACTGTATATCGTGGATGATTGCATATTGATCTAGAACAGGGGTTTCCAACCAGGGGTGTGAGACGATATTTCAGGGGGTGCGAAAACTTGAGTTTTCAAAATTATAGTGTATATGCATAATTCGTTGCCATTATTTCGAACTTTTGTAAGGGGTGCAAGAATATATCAGAAGAGTTCTAGGGGTGTGGGGTATAGAAAAGGTTGGGAAACCACTGATCTAGAAGAATGAGATAGTGCTAGGAGGTTGACTAGTATTTCATGGGTGTATTCCAATTGGCTAGCTTCACATTAGAACTTGGGTATTGTGATCAAAGACCATTTTTAATGTTCTGAGGAGGCACAAAAAGGGACAAGGTTTTACTTGCACAATCACAGCAGCCATCGTGGCTTTTTTACCTCAGCCCTTGTGGAAGCCTCTGGATGAACCATATAAACAAAACACTGAGCATTAAATACCAACAAACATACACACAAACACACACACACACATTCAGCTTAGAAAATAAAATGGCTAGAAGTAATAGAAATATGATAGGTAACTACTGGTTAAAAGGAAAATATTTGTAATAAACAAGCTGTTCCGTCTGAATACAGTATGTAATATAGGTGTACATTTGTTTAACAAGGATGGATAATAAATATAAACTCATTTACAATGAAGACACTATTGTCTGCTTCACTGGTAGAAATAACTTGTCAAAATGTTTAAATATAGGTGATTTATGTTCATAGAGGGCACTATACATTTCAAAAGTATTTTGTTGCATAATAACATCTATTTCTCGACAATTAGTGTTCAGCATTTTTGAACTGTATTTCCAAACATATCTGAGCTTGAAAATTTTGTCCAAGTATGGTGAAGCATAAGGATATGCATTTAAGGACACCTTTTGTTTTCATTTGCAAAACAGATCCAGGATATCCCTGCTTCCTGGTTTCCCAAAATAATATAGTTTCATTAATAGGATCAAAATATTTAATAAAATATTTATATATAAAAAAGTGGGCCTACTGTGCTTGACTTCACCATATAGAAACAGTTGGAGATAGGTGGTCTCTCAAATAACCAGCCCCATCCCATGAAGAGCTTTATAGGTGATAACTAGCACCTTGAACATATAGGTGATAACCAGCAACTTGACTGGTAACCAGTGTAGCTCACAAAATGATAGAAACATGTGAATGTATTGTGATACACTCACATTGCCCACACCAACAAGAACCCCAGATTACATCCACGTCTTGCATGGGGGAATGCCACCACATCAAAGACTAAAGATGGAACATCCCCAGAACCTCAAATCAGTGCCTCTCATTCCCAATTCCTGAAGCTGGTCCAGAAAGACTATTATCTTGACAGTATAAAAAGCTGCTGTGAAAGATTAAGAAGTATCAAGATGGATGTACCCCCGCATCCCAATCTGCTACAGGTCATAAATAAGTGTAGCCAAAGCTGTTTCCATATTGAATCCTGGCCTGAATTCTGTCTAAAATGGGCCTGAATAGTTTTGATTCAACAGCAGCCACAAGTCTTCCTGTGAGAACTTGTAGATATCAGTTGGATATTCTGTCTGCCCATTGTTGAGCAGATCTGCATGCTATCACCCAAATAAATGCATGTTGGGAGACCCATTGACCAGAGAACCTAACCTCCTTGCCTCAGAGGGCCAAGTGAGCTTCATAAAACTTGCTTTGTCTCCATTTTCTTGTAGCATCCATCTTGCAGTGGTATATTGCCAAGTCATTTGATCAGTCATACATTACTATCCCAGACAAATGTATTTCTGTATGTACAGTATGTATAATCTTAACATGTATACTGTATCATGAGCCTTTTATTTTAATAGACTGGAAAGTCACTAGCCTTAAGCAATTATGGAAAGTGCAGCTGGATTTATAGGAACAGACTTACAGCAGTTAGAATTATCTTTGCTTCTATTCTGTTGATAATGGGCAGTCCTATAGTCTTTACAAAGGCCTGGTTGATAGGGCAATAAAATCCTATGGAAACCCATATAATTGTAGAATTTTTAAACCTGGGACATAACATAATGGATTATATTCCTCACAAATTTGGATGCTTTGTAGGGAGACAGTTGAGATTCTCTGGTGCCAGAGGGCTTAGCACCAAATTGTGAAGGCTATGCACCATAAATCCACTTCAGCAATAACAAAAAAAAAGAGGAATAGCTCTTCAAAATATAAGCTTTATTTATTCTCATTGATGTGTTACACTTTTTAGAGACATACTGATAACAGTTATACAAGAAAACCTCAACTGTTTCCTAACATGACCCTTTATCATAGATTTTTCATGGATTCATTACTAGAACCAGACAGTTATTTGCCAAAAGAAAACTATGCTTTTCTAAATTTGGGGGAAGACTTTATCTATTTGGGCATCTCTTCTGCTTACAAAGAACATTATGAAAGCCATTTCAGGACTGAGAGCCTTATTACTAATTTACTTTTCTTCAAAATGCACCCTTTTCCCCTAAAAGCAAGCCCAGATCACCTAGAATTAGTTGAATTGTCAGCTTCATTTCATAATAGGCTGTTCTTAAGGGTAGATAGAAAATGTTACTGTCTCAAATGCCTTATGTTTAAATAAAGCATCCTAAAAATATTTTCTGACTGGTACTTTAGATTATATAATATTAATACATTTTAAAATGTTACTTATTTACAAGAAACCGTATTTCTGGGTGCAGAAAATTAAAACAACACACTGCTGCTTCAATTTGGGTCAACAAAAATATCCAAATGGTACCAAGTTCAAGAAGGTTGCTCCAAATTCTGTGGTGCGTATGTAACGTGTGTGTGTGTTTGTGTGTGTGTGTGTGTGTGTGTGTGTGTGTGAGAGAGAGAGAGAGAGAGAGAGAGAGAGAAATAATGTATTATTTAGTTTAACATTTCTTTGGATTCTCTATACACCACAAAGTGATACAAACGGTTGTAATATTTGGTAATGAAAGCTCACGCTTCCTTTGATCTTCGTTGGTTATGAATAATATAATACAATGTGTACACTGCATGAAATTGGCTGAAAGGCAGAAAAACTCTCTACATAGTGATGTGACAATGGTGTTCAGATATTCTTGGCAAACAAACTTCAGCTGAAATGAGGTAGGGAAATGGTTTAGACAAAATTCTTTTGAACATGAATTTTCTATTATTTCTATTCCATATTCTGCAAAAATTGAGAGGGAAAGGCTGCTGTGATTTTTCTCAATCCATTTAATATAGTTCTCTAATGAGTAGTTTTGCTCTGATTCTCTATGTAAGAAAACACTTAAGATTCATTATTTGGGGAGTTTCAGAATTTGCTGAGTTAAATATTATGGAGTAATTGAATGGCTCTTCACGTCTAGTTCCAGCTATCAATTTTTATTGTAGGTGGGATGATCCTGGAGAAGAAAAGGCCAGCAGCCTCCCAAAGGGAGTAAGTGGAATCTACTGGCTTATTCACAGTATCAGTGAGTCGTAGCTTAGGGTGCCTGGCACCAGCTGAAGCAGGAAGGCCAGCCAACAACAATGCCTTTACAGTCAAATTTCATGATAGGCTTAACAGCAGGCTGTAAATATTGAAAGGACTTTTTTCTGTTGGGCTGGAAACTAAATGAGTAAACAGCAAGGACAGTAAAAGGCCCTATTTTGCAAATCGGCAAGGCTGTATCTTTTGGGTTTTTGCACATTTTCATGTAAAATAATCCACAGCCAAACAATCTATTTACTATCTCATAATTTGCTGGAATTGGGTATGTCTTGTTTAACGAAGAGAAGGATGAGCGAGACATGATAGCAGTGTTCCAATATCTCAGGGGCTGCCACAAAGAAGAGGGAGTCAAGCTATTCTCCAAAGCACCTGAAGGCAGGACAAGAAGCAACAGATGGAAACTAATCAAAGAGAGAAGCAACCTAGAACTAAGGAGAAACGTCCTGACAGTTAGAACAATTAACCAGTGGAACAACCTGCCTCCAGAAGCAGTGAATGCTCCAACACTGGAAGTTTTTAAGAAGAGACTGGACAGCCATTTGTCCAAAATGGGATAGGGTTTCCTGCCTGAGCAGGGGATTGGACTGGATGACCTCCAGTGTCCCTTCCAACTTTATCATCATCATCATCATATCTTGCTATGTTCAGTACTATATATATATATGCATACAGTACATGCATGTAGTGTATATGTCTCATTCCTCCCTGTCATTCCTCTCTCTCTCTCTCTCTCTCTCTCTCTCTCTCTCTCTCTCCTTCCCTCCCTCCCTCCCTCCCTCCCTCTCTCTCTCTCCTCTCTGTCTACCTGTCCGTCTATCTTGACAGACCACAGGACAGATGAAGTAGCAAGATGCCTAAACTACATGCCATAATGTTGGCTATTTTATCAGCATGTTCAATTTTATTGTTGTTTTGTACATTTTGCAAAGTAGTTTTGCAGCTTGTTTAAAATAATCTCCATTTATTTTTAAAATCTCTCTTTAACAAACGGGACTCCAGATTTCTCAGGCCAGATGAGTACATTTGAAAGCATTCTATTTTAAAATATAATTTTTATCAAAACATTTTGATTACAGTATTAAAAACTAATATAAACTAAATTTGGAGAAAATGAAGAGAATAAAAAAATATAATAAGTATAGAAAAAAGAAAAAGAAAAGAATGTTTTATATATATATGTTTGTGTGTGTATCTATACATGTATATATGCATATAAGTGTATACATATATGTGTGTATATGTGTGTGTATATATATATTATGGATATCATTCAATATGTGTGTGTGTAAATATATATTTGTGTGTATATATATGTGTGTGTGTATGTGTGTGTGTGTGTGTATGTGTGTAACTTACATCCCTCATCACAACAAGCACAAACAAATTTAGTAATGTTTCACCTCCTATGATATTATAGATATTTCTTCTGTTTATGAAGTCACTAGGAGTTGACTAAATAGATTATCTTTTATCTTTTTTTTAAAGCACTCCAACTGCTGATTTTGCATTAATCATAGTTGACATTTGTGGAATGGTTTCAAAGTTGAAAGCATTTGTGTGCATTATTTAGCTGAGATCTTTAAAACTAGAATGCAAAGTCTATATTCTTATAGTACCTACTGCAGATGGAAAATTGAAATCAATAGGATTGCATGAGGTATCTTAAAGATTATTTTTTCATAGTATGTTTTAGCTAGTTACTGAATTAACCCCTTTTCTGGGTTTTCATAATATATTCAACTATAAATTATGGATAACCATCACTAATACCCCTTGCCCATACTAAAACAAATCCAGATCACACATTGTATAAATGCAGCTACTAAGTCTTTAACTGAGTGCATTAAGTATAATATATTGTGCAAACCTAGCCAGGAAGTTCATAGCATAGGCATGTTCAACACTCAAAGCTTCTTGATTTATAGCTCTAACTCTTATCAATCTGGAAGATTGATGGATTTCTTTAGCACAAGAGTGAACAGCTTTTTTTTCATCTTGGGAGGCTTGCACATATTAAAAAGGTGTCTTTCCTTCATTCTCTTAAGGGTGTAGGTAGGATGATACTACCAGGGGACAGACGCAAAATTTCTCAACTTGACTTAAAACTTTATTTTTTACTAACATAATAAAGAATAAACAATTCCACTCAAACTCTGAACATTGACTTTTTTTTGCTGTCAGATGTTAGCACTATGAAATGCCTAATTAAATAGTTCTGATTTTTAATGCTGGGTAGGCCAAGAGAAGGAAAATGCTCACCTTTTATTTTTAGAATTTATGTCTTTTATTTTTAGACTTTTGATCTAACCCAGTGGTTCCAAGGACACTGAAAGTATAACACTTAAACTGGTTGAGAAACAGCATGTTCTATGTCCATAGAGACTGTTTGGTGTTAAAAATTATTTGGAGAGCAAAGGCATGACACTTGGCTAAAGAAAATAAAACTTGACAGGGGCAAATATCCATCATTCATTCCTGGTGACATTTTAAAGTGGCCAAGAATGAGAGAATCGAAAAGTGGGCATGGAGGACTGTTGTAAAAAGTCAGCATAAGAGATTTAAGGCCCAGCAGCTGAATGTGAGAGGATAGAAGACAGGAGCTGATATACAGGGAAGGGAAAGGGGAGCAGCTGGGAATGAAAATTAGATATGTATCTGAGCATCTTCCTTCCTCAAAGGATCAAGAGAATTCAGACAATGAGGCTTTGGAATACTTTTGGTGGTTAGACTGAATAGATATGAACTATATCAGACTTTAAGTGTACAGTATGGAATTTTACATCCCCAGAGTGTAATTTCTCTACCTGTAATCTGGAAAAATTGGTAATCTATTAGGGCTGGGCAATCCAGTGGCATTTTAACACAGGAGGCGGTTGAGGGCTGCAGAGAGAATACGATCCATTTACAGTTCTGGGGCAATTTTGAAAGACTCTTCTTTGTTTTTAATATCCATAATTCAGGGCTGAACCCTCATACACTTCCACCTCAAAATGGCAGGAAGGTGAACCACCACATGTTTTTTTTAGCAGATACGACCAGAGATTAATGTGAGGGCTGAAGAAAAGGACACCACTCCTGCATTAAGACAGAGAGACAGACAGGCAGACAGACAGACAGACATGAGAAAATAAAATCCTTAACAAAAATATTGGATATATCTTGGGGAAAGAACACCAGCTTTGAGGATGATTTTAGTGTAACGTGAGAGCCAGTTTGGTCTAGTGATTAAGACACCAGGCTAGAAACCTGGAGACTGTGAATTCTAGTCCCACCTTAGGCATGAAAGTGAACTGGTTGACTTTTGATCAGTCAGTCTCTCTCAGCTCAACCCAACTCAGAGGGCTGCTGTTATGGGAAAAATAGGAAGAAATATATTAGGTGTATTCACTGAGTTATTTATAAAAAATAATATTACTTGGGAAATAAATAAATAAATAAATAAGAAAAAAGAGTTCCTACAAATATCCCACCATATGTGAAAATCTGAAAAAGGGGACCCCTTTTTCTTCTAAAAGTTGCCAATTATAATATGTTAAGTTTAAAGTAAAAAAAGTAATTTGTTAACTACCTGAAGAGGAACTCTGTTAATTGTAGTTATTGTACTATCCTGCTGATAGCCCTGCTTGCCTGCCTGCCTGCCTGCCTACTTTTTGAAATGCCTGTCACCCATGTGTATCTCACATCAACCCAAAAAGGTTGCATCTCCTAAGGGTATAACTTGTGAGTTGTAAGCAGTGAATAGTTCTGTACTTTCTGGCTAGTTCTCAGTTTTAGACATTGTCCAGCTTTATGGTTCCTGTTATCAACTCATACACTACTAGGACTGTTTTGGCATTTTGGCAACTATTGCCCATGTTGCAATTGTTCAAATTCAAATTATGAATTTTCCAGACCTGATCCAGAACAAGTGGATTGTGGAGAGCAGCCTAAAATAAACCTCGTGTATCATGTCCCAGCAATGCCTGCTGTGGAAAAAAAAGCCTTTTGACTCCAGCCTTTAGTATCATAGGCTGAGAAAATGTTGTCTGTTCTACATCGCTTGTCAAAGCTGCTTGTCTACTACAAAAGCATATTGTTCCATTAAATACAATGTTAGACATTGAAATTCGGGATCTGGGCTGTATCACATAATAGACAGAACTGAATTGTACAGATCATTAGTGTTCACATTAAGCTTTTCTGGAGGAGAAAAAAAAATCATTTAAAACCTAAGTGGGAAATATGGCATTTCTTTTCTTTTTTTAAATAAAAAAGACAAATTTCAGTATTACATGGCTGATGTAATGTATTGTTACTAAGGCAACTGCATTCAAATGCCTTCCCAGGTTGATCCAAATCACAGTCCCCTTATTCCAAGTGATCAGTTACATTTATATATTGATCAGATATCATAACTGTTACTTTTTTTTTCTGTAGTCAGCAAGACTTCTAGGCCTGGATGATTCATTTGATTGACCTGTACTTTTATGATGTGTTATACAGTAGCAATATATCCCAGTCTTGCTGGGGAATTCTAAGAAAGTCTGTATTTTGTAAAATTGCCATGTACAATGGCACATGATAGCTCACACTGGAGACATGAACAGGGCTGAAGCCTTACAACAAGCAAACAATCAAGAATGCACATAGATACAAAAGAGGGAAGAATGGGGCAATAAGGAGGCACATTCTATTTGCTTAATTATTTTGAATCCCCAGAAAAGGATATTCTTCAAGCCATTTAAATTCTGGGATGTAATTTGGTCTTTGCACAGTTGATAGCTGCCTGAAACCAATTTGAAATGAAGTTGGTCTAGCTGACAATCTGGCACGTGCAAGTCTATAAGGCACCAGCAGGCAGATTCTACACGTTTCCAGATCCCCCTCGTTATGCCCACCCTGTCTTTTTCAATAAAAGTAGATAGGTAGTTACAGCGCCAGGTTTTTGACCTACTTAATTGCAGGACCATCTTGGGCTCTACAGGTTCCCACAAAGATGGGAGAGATCACCATGGGATCTCATTTGTCTTTGAGTATATCGATGTTTTGTGCCCAGCAAGGCACTTTAGCCGCTACCATTTAAAAAGGCAACTCCCGCTCCCAGTATTTCACAAACACATCTACCACTTGCTTTCACAATTTCAAATGCACCCAAACCTATTACTGAATTCTAAAAACAAACTACACAATTAGGGAAACCCAAACATGGATATTTTTTTTTCTAAGTATAGAAATAGATGGCACAATCATCACTATTTTTTAGTTTTAAAATTTGAAAGTTTGTCAGAAGAGAATAGGAATTCTTCACATTAAAGTTAAACATTTCCAGAAATCTGTTCTCTGAGCTTCTTTACAGAGGCATCTGCCAGGAGGGTTAAAAATAAAAAATAAAATTAAGATGATGGTGGTGGGAGTACAATGAAAGTCCTGACCCTTTTTACATGTGATTCTGTCCATTAAGAAAAGGACAGGGGTTTTGGTTGCACAATTGTGGCTATCATCTTGACTTTTTTGACTGTCCCTACAGCACAGCAGCAATAGCACTTCCCTCCCCACTGGTTAGTGGTGCTACAAGACTTGGAACGAAAAAAGAAATGAGATCATAATAGGATTGGGGCTCTCCAATGCAACATGACAGTATGACAGTGCCAATTTTTTTTTTTTTCTCAGCACAAGTTTCAAAGAGCACTATAACCTTTGAGCTTCAGTTGTAACAAAATGCTACACAGGGCCTGTATGACAAATGGCTTTGGGGATTAGCAGCAGGCTGTGGGAGAATAACCTCATGACATATTTTGTTTTCAGTTCAACGTTTATCTTTTTTTTCCTTTTTCTTTTTGGTCTCTGAATTAGTTTCTATAAAACCTGCAAGCCTTGAGAAGGACTTGTGGAGCTCTTCAATAAAAAAGTCACTTTAATGTTATATGATAACACTGAACAGACTCCAGACACGCCATTCTCTTATCTTAGATATACATGCGGCAGAACTCAGACCAAGTAGAGAAGTTAATGCATCTGTAACACTAGGTAACAGTAGCACCAGTAGCATATTACTGTGGTGATCATTCTTGCATGTGGAATATCTAAAGATGTCTTTTATTGAATTCAGTTTGTTTAACTGAGTTAAACTCTGGAGATACGAATCTCATTTACAAGATGATGTTGGCAAGGAAGTTGATCATTACAAGGATACATAAAAGATAAGGACGAAACTAAAAGTGAACAATCTACTTATATTGTATGTGCATCTTTCCATCTCAACACAGTTGAAGTGGATTAATGGATTGTTCGCATGTTATAAGGCAAGACTGAATTCTTTGTTTCACAGGAGTAAATATTCTTGACCTACTTAAGGGTTTTTTTTTTTCTTTAATGATCAGGTCTTTTCAGGAAAAGTAAATACATTTACATAACTAATCAGACATCTATATTCTTAAACTTCTGGTGTGGTATTTCTTATAGTAGGAATGTGAACATTAAGTGTATGACTGTATGTTATGTTTTACTGTAATGACTCACAAATATTATGAGCATTTGGAGTCCTTATTTATCAAGATGTTTACATTTAAGCTTTTACTGAGCTATTTGCTGGTATTCCTTAGAATTCATCAATCCAAATTCTCTAGCAGCACAAATTCTAGCTCCATTTGATCTAATACTAAAGTTTTATATTATAATTACATCACATTATAATGTTTTATATATATTTATAGTTCAGCCTAACAACTGAAATATGGACTGCTTGAAAATCAGTAATATCACTGAAATTTTAATACTTCAGAAAATGGGGAGGGGAGAGGGATTCTAGAATGAATGCTGGTTGCCTTTTATACTTTCCTATTTTTAACTTACTATACAACTTTTAAGGAACCCCTGGGTATTTGGAAAAGTATCAAAAAAAATTATATTACCCATGTAATAAAACTATTTATCTCTTCAGTTATCTTTGGATACATTACTTAGCTTAGGGGGGGAAAAGTAATGTGCTAAGTGCACTTATACTTGATTTTTCAAAGTGCAGTATGGCATAATAATAAAAAATTGTAAAAGTAAATTTAAAAGGGTATTGTATATTAATGTTTTCTTTGCATTACATGCTCTTCTAAGACAATGAATCACATTCTTTGAACATTGCAATGTGCTTAGGGTGTAGGATTAAGACTGGGGGTAAAAATAAAGTAAATATGTCCATAAATTGATAACAACTCTTGATGATTATATGGACATAATTATATGAGGGAGTTTGAAATTGATGTGTTGCTATCTTTCTCTCCAAAATATTTCCATCATACTAGCATAGGTTGCAGTTCACAGATTCTATTATGGCTTACTGTCCATCTCATAGAAGCATCACAAGGTATTTTGAATTTTTGTTTTTGTCCATTGGTGAAACTTTTGAGACATCTGTTTGCAAAGTTATATCTTTCTGAATCTGCATTGTACTGTAGATGGGTATGATGTTGTAAGATATTTTATTATATTGCTGTGACAAAAAGCAAGTGGTGCATAAAAATCAATATGGATCAGGAAATCAGTGGATGGTGATATCCAATCTGATTCTGATTTGTACAGTGACATGCAGTGCACAATGGGTGCATATATTCCATTTTTAACTAATTGTGGTTATTGAAGAATGAAATTTAAATATTTTCTTTCAATATGTGTTTTTTAAAATGGCTACTAAATTGTACTGACATAAATGCTTATTATGATGTTTGGACCTAACTACTTAATAAATGGAACCCAGAGTCTCTGTGTGAGATAGGCGGTTATATTAATATGATAGATGATAGATGGATAGATAGATAGATAGATAGATAGATAGATAGATAGATAGATAGATAGATCAAATCTTCACAATTAAGTTTCCTCTGTTTATCCTTGCTGTAATGATAGATGGGAAGCTTTAGTGGAAAAAAAAGTATCTATATGTCATCTACTTTCATAGATTCACATGCAAGTGAGAGATACTACTTTTGCTTTGCTAACTGAATTGGCTTTATAGGTAGTCCTCAACTTACAACTCTCATTTAGTGAGTATTTGAAGTTATAACAGTGCTGGAAAAAAAAAGAAATCAGATCCTCACACTTATGAAATCAGATCCACACACTTACAGTATCACCATAGTCACGTAATCACCATTTGTGACCTTCCTAGACAGCTTCCCATAAGCAAAGTGAACAGGAAAGCTGAATTTGCTTAATGATCATGA
Organism: Crotalus tigris; assembly: GCF_016545835.1. Lineage (NCBI taxonomy): Eukaryota > Metazoa > Chordata > Lepidosauria > Squamata > Viperidae > Crotalus > Crotalus tigris. The sequence goes on along the minus strand of NW_024100552.1, from coordinate 649,218 downwards.
GATTCACTGAACAACCACATCATTTGCTTAATGACTATAGCAAAAAGCTCATAAAATTGGGCATGACTCACTTAATGACTGCCTATATCAAGGATTCCCTGAATAATTAGCAGAAATCATATTGTGGATAAACAATCCCTAAATGGCTTGCAAATTCCATACTATTCCACAATTATAATTCCATAGTTCTGACATTATCAAGCCTCTTCCCTATTGGGAAGGATCCTTAAAGCATTTGTATAGTGTGTAAAATGTCAAGCTGTACATCCAGAAGAATGTCCTTCGTATTATCTCCATTTTTTTTTCTCTTGAGCTGATTTTCTGTCTAACTTTGGTATTATTATGGTATGACATAGCATTTTAAAGAAGATACTAACAACAACAAAGTCTTAGATCAGTGGTTCTCAACCTTTTTAATGCCGTGACCCCAACGGGTCGTAAGTCAAGGACTACCCAACCAGTCATAAGTCAAGGACTTTCCCTGCCCAGGAGCGCCGTGTATGTGTGGTGCCGCCCCCTGCGCCGGCTGAGGCGTAGCTGGCAAGCGGCAGAGACAGCGCAGGCCGACCACCGGCTGGGCCACCAGCTGGCCCAGCCCAGGGGAGGTAAGGCACCCGCCGGGCCCCACGCGTGCCAGCAACCCTCCCTGTGCCCACCAGCCTCCCACCTCCCACCCCTGGCCCTCTTTTACTTACATTTTTAGTAGACAGCTCGCCTTCACTGCAGACAACTTGCAGCACCGTTTGCAGAATGAGACTTTTGGTGGGCTCAGCAGGGCAGAGACAGCCTGGATAATTCCTATTCAAAAGGATAATTCCTTTTGAAAGCCAATAGAATTAGACTCTATTCAAGAGAGTCTATTCTATTGGCTTTCAAAAGCCAATAGAATAAAAGGGAGTAGCACATCTAAGGAAAAGGGGAAAAAAATGGCGGACTGCGTTGTTTGGCGACCCCTGTGAAATGGTCGTTCGACCCCAAATGGGGTCGCAACCCACAGGTTGAGAACCGCTGTCTTAGATAAACACACTACCATAGAATTGCATGAGGAAGTGAGTGTGATATCAATGAAATTACTTTCCTGTGCCAGCCTGGCCAATATATAAACCCAATATGTAGAGAGGACGATTAAAAGGTGTGCTTGTCTAAAGTTTTACACCTCCAATTATGTTGATTGCTACAGCCTAAAGTTTGTTATAACAATGCCAGTGTAGAATAGAATAATAATGACTTTATTGTCACTTCGAATGTACACTAATCAGCATACATTAAAATGAAATTTCGTTGCATTCAGCTCTCAAAGGGTCACCACCTCCACTATACACTACATAAATATGACAAAAATAAATAAGTAAATAAATAAATAAATACATACATACATACAGAATTATGCATATATCCACATATATTATGTGACACAGAGAAACAACAGTCTAGTTTGGGTTATGTATACATGTGTATGGCGAGAAAAACGAATCTTGCAAATTTACCAGATGGATGGCATAGGGAACAAAGCTATTACAGAATTGGGTAGTCCTGCTAGAAATACTTCAAAACCTCCTCCCTGAGGGGAGCAACAGAAACAGACTATAAATGCTATGTGCTTTGAGCTCTAAGCACATAGCATTTATAAGCAGCATCATGAATATCAGGGATCGAGCTTCCTGTCATCTTCTTGGCTGTCCTTACCAATGTCTGTATGGACTTTCTATCTGAGGCACTGCTGCCACTAAACCAGACAGTGATGCAGTTTGTTAAAATGTTCTCAATCGTAAAAAGTGGCCAGGACAGAAGGAGAAAGATGTGCTCTCCTCATCCAACACAGAAAATGCAGATGCTGGTTAGCACGCTTCACTAAGAAGGACGTCTGGAGAGACCAATGGAAGCCTGGCACATGTTTAAAATACTCATAATTTCCCATCATAGCCCTAGCTATGCATCATAATGTGGACATGCCTCCAGAGGTTATGTCAGACAGGGCAAAGATGGGCATCTAAAGGTGGATGGAGACTGGCTGCCACATAAGAACTACCTTCCCACAATGGGAGCCAATTGTGTGAGGTCATGTCATTGGGAGAGTTACAGTAGAGCAGGAATTTAGGGCAGAGAATAATGGATAATAGTGGATAATATAAACTCTGTATATTCCAGAAATTTAATGGGACAGTTAACGAGGACCATATGGAATAAAAGATCAGTGGACTGTTACAACTTCAGATGAATGCAGGCACAAACAGAAAGAGTGGCTGCCACAGAGAAGCTTTACTGAAATTTAATTCTTGATTTTTTTCAGTAGAGGGTGCTATGAGCATTAGCTAAACTTCTCTGGAGTCCCGTATCTTTCCTTCTTAAGCAGAAACCCTTTAGAAGTAGCATTTATTTTCCTCCTCACTCATTTCTCCTCTTCTCTGTCCCTCTCTCACACCCAACAAATGCTCATAAACATTCCCCTTAAAGCACATAAAGTATTACAATAAATCTCTGGGTGCCTTTGTTTTTTTTTTAAATTGGAGAAAGTTCTATTCTCTGAGCACTTTTTAAATTATGTAGCTGTAGGATTTTGTCAGAAAGAAAAGCACCAGTAAAACCCCACAGAGTAATTCCAATAGTTTGGGTGGAGCTTTCCCAGCAGTAAACCTACTAAAACCACAAACCTTCTAGTACTGAAAGTGGTGTTAGAATTTTGTGTATGTCTTTGCTCTTTGCATAGTAAAGTATGGCCTAGTGCAGTAAATCATTGAAGCACAGTTCTGAACAGAGTGGTGGGCTGCTAGTGATTCTTTTCTTCTCTAGCTTTAAACTATAAAATAATTATTCATGTAAAAAAGGATTCTGTCCAGCTGTCCAGCTCACTACCAGGATCAAAGAGCTGTTTCTTGAATTGTTTCTTAGGTGTATGGATGTTTATTAAAGGTATATCATGAAAATTGGTAATCCAATTGACTAGTCATACTAGGAGAATAATTTCTCTTGCACCATAAAAAGTTTGTTAAGGTACAAGAAATATTCAGAATATAACTGCAGAGCTGAAGTATTTATTTCCAGGATGGTCAAGATAGGTAATCAAAGGGCTAGATTGAAGGACCAGCACAGGAAGAGGCACATTCTGCATTTATTGCCTTTGGCCAGGCAAGAATGACCTTCAAAGTTGTTTCATCTCTGATGTGAGAGGTATTTGCAGAAAAAATACTGGGTACTAGGAGATGGTTTAGGAAACAAGCCTCTTATTACTTTTTAGAACTTCAGACTAGCTGAAAAAATATCAGAGAATGTAAGAGAAGTACCTTTCTCTAACTTTGAAAGATTTAATATTTCAAAAGCATTAGTATTTCTTGGGAAAGTATTAACTTTCATATTGTGTCCTTATGGAGATTTGTTTTAAAAAATCACATGTCTAAATAGAAGAGACAGTTCAGCATCACAGAAAATATACTGAGGCTTGTTTCAGTTGCCCCAGTTTAAAAGGAGACTTGGGAAAATTTCTCATTTGATGGTTTCAGGAAATGTGAGTTTAACCAAATATTTTGACTTTGCCAGTCATACACAAATAACATCTGTTTCTTTTAATGTTACTTAATTAACTGCTATGTACAGTATTGTTCTCAATAAAACATATTTAATGTTACTATATTACCATTACTAAATTTTTCTTCCCCAGTGATCCTACATGATATATATGCCTATCAGTTTAAATAGCTTTTTTTCCTGCTGTATTTCAGTGACCTATTGCTCAATTCCAATTACACCACTAAAGCAGCACTGGAATAGAATAGAATAGAATAGAATAGAATAGAATAGAATAGAATAGAATAGAATAGAATAGAATTGGAAGGGACCTTGGAGGTCTTCTAGTCCAACCCTCTGCTTAGGCAGGAAACCCTATACCATTTCAGAAAATGGTTGTCCAATCTCTTCATAAAAACTTCCAGTGTTGGAGCATTCACAACTTCTGGAGCAGCGGTTCTCAACCTTTGGGGTCGAACGACCATTTCACGGGGGTCGCCAAACAACGCAGTCCGCCATTTTTTCCCCTTTTCTTTAGCTGTGCTACTCCCTTTTATTCTATTGGCTTTTGAAAACCAATAGAATAGACTCTCTTGAATAGAGTCTAATTCTATTGGCTTTCAAAAGCCAATAGGAATTGTCCAGGCTGTCTCTGCCCTGCTGAGCCTGCCAAAAGTCCCATTCTGCAAACGGTGCAGTGTCTGGAAGTTTCCACCCCTCCCTGCTGAGCAACTACTAAAAATGTAAGTAAAAGAGGGCCAGGGGTGGGAGGTGGGAGGCCGGCGGGCGCAGGGAGGGTTGCTGGCATGCGTGGGGCCCGGCAGGTGCATTACCTCCTTGGGCTGGGCCAGCTGGTGGCCCAGCCGGTGGTTGCCCTACGCTGTCGCTGCCCCTTGCCAGCTACGCCTCAGCCAGCGCAGGGGGCAGCACCACGCATGTGCAGCACTCCTCGACCTATGACCGGTTGGGTAGACCTCGACTTACGACCGGTTGGAGTCGCAGTATTAAAAAGGTTGAGAACCACTGTTCTGGAGGCTAGTTGTTTCACTGATTAATTGTTTTGACTGTAAGAAAATTTCTTCTTAGTTCTAGGTTGCTTCTTTCCTTGATTAGTTTCCATCCATTGCTTCTTGTCCTGCCTTCAGGTGCTTTGGAGAATAGCTTGACTCCCTCTTCTTGACTTCTTTGTCTTACCAGGGATGGGAGTAGCATTTTTTGTGCAGAACAGCAATGGAAATATAGTCCTCGATTTACAACAGTTCATTTAGTGACTGTTCAAAGTTACAACAGCACTGAAAAAAATGACTTATGACTGTTTTTCACACTTACGATTGTTACAGCATCCCATGGTCATGTGATCAAAATTCAGATGCTTGGCAATTGACCCATGTTTATGATGATTGCAGTGTCTCAGGGTTAAATGATCACCTTTTTCGACCTTCTGACAAGCAAAGTCAATGGGGAAGGCAGATCACTTAACAACCATATAATTAAATTAACTGCAGTAATTCACTTAACAACTGTAGCAAGAAATGTCATAAAATGGAGTAAAACTCACTTCACAACTGTCTTATTTAGTAATAGAAATTTTGGGCTCAATTGTGGTTGTAAGTTAAAGACTATCTGCAAAGGAATCTTCTTTATTGAGAGAATGATTTTCAGTGGAAAGAGTCCTCAGTGCTGAATTTCCACTATCAAAGGCAGGGAGAAAGCAATGGACTGAACGGAGAGAAAACATGTTCTGTATTGTGCCTGGGAGTGTATAGAGATGTGTGGTGGTGGATTGAAAGATGCATGCACTGTTTCCAGGTGACACTTCTGAAAGTTAGCAATCAGAAATACACTCCTGTTGTAGATCAACAAACAGCATGACAGGGCCATTTCAGAGAGAAGGACAAATTCCAGAAACAGTACACACCATCCTTTGACTCAAGAAACAAGAGGGATAACTAAATGGCAGGCTGACTCTTTCCACTGAATCAATACCACTATAGTCTTTGGTTCTCCAGTTATGTTATCAGGATTTGGCAAGAGGTTTTTAATTAAGCTTTATTTACCATTCTCATAAGAACCAGATTTGGGGTAACTTTTTCATAAAAATAAAACTGCCAGAGATAGGATAGGGCAGACCTCTCGTTTACTGTGAGGGATGCTCCTAGTATGAAAAGCCACAGGTAGAAATGGATTATTTGCCCAAGGAGTAAAAATAATGAGTAACAAAACTTCAATTTTACACTTTTTCTTAGGCACAAACTAGAACCATCGCATGGCTTATGGTTGTCTGGTTCCTATTTATATGCATTATATGCATGTTTGAAGGTTATCTGTTTTTCAGTAGATTTATCCAACTGTTCATTTCAGATTTCCAATGTTTGAATACTGTTATTTTTTAGGAAAACGATTGGATACTTGAAGAAGAAATCAGCTTTAGCCCAGTTCTCATAGTCTACAGCACATGTGAGAGGATTCTTTGGTATGGCATGCCCTGCTTTCCATCTTTTAAGCAATGCTACCTCATTGGAACTTAAAAAGTGTGACACACAGAACAGTGTGTCTGCTCTTTAGAACTGTATCTGCTTGGAGGTTCAATAGCTCCCAGCCCTGCTTTTCTTCAAGCAAGCCATAAAGATTTGTCTGTTTCTCCAACAGAGCTGGGCTGGGGGTTATATGTTCCTGCAATGGCATTGGTTTTGTTAACCAAGGTCAATTAGTGTGCATCTGCTCCCCCTGTTACAGCCATATTTTATTTTATTTTATTTTATTATTTTATTTTTAATTTTTACTTTATTATTATTTTTATTTTATTTTATTATTTTGGTTATTTACTATTTTGCATTGGATTGTGGTCTTTAGCCGTATACATCATCCATCATCAATCAGTCCCTGCTGTTTTTTTGGCAAGGTTTTTCAGAAGTGATTTGCCATTGCTTAGGGCTGAGAATGAGTGATTGGTGCAAGGTCACTGAGTTGGCTTTGTGCTCAAGGCAGGACTAGAACTCATAGTCTCCCAGTTTCTTACCTGATACCTTAACCATTATACCAAACTGGCTTTCATGGTGATGTATTAAGAGACCTTGAAAATCTAATAACAGATAAACAGATTCTACAAAAGAGTGTTTAAAAATATAACCAGTTTTAGAAACAATTTGCTAAATTATTATTAAAAAGGCTAATGAAATATTAAATCATTCCTTATATCTGTCCCTCTGCCTGCTTGCCTGCCTGCTTGCCTATCTATCTATCTATCTATCTATCTATCTATCTATCTATCTATCTATCTATCTATCTATCTACTACCTACCTACCTACCTACCTACCTACCTACCTACCTACCTACCTACCTACCTATCTAGCTATCTATCTATCTATCTATCTATCTATCTATCTATCTATCTATCTATCTATCTATCTATCTATCTATCTATCTATTATATTGGTGGTCTGGGGAAAAAAATCTTCCGTACAACATAGTGTTTATATTTATGGGAGCTCAGAACCTAGAACAAACCAAGCAAAAGGAAGATGAAGATATTCCATTGGTTTTGTCTTGTTGGGCTAGTAGAAAAAAAGGAAGGTGAAAGTAATTGGAATCATCAGAAATTTTTAAAACTTCATTACATATATGTTCATAAATATTTATTGAAAGCGATTGATCTTTATCTGTGCATGTACAATCATTTGTATGCATTAAGAGAGATAAAAGAAAGGCTAAAGCTAAAGCTAATTTGTGATCAAGATGACCATTCCAAATTCATCTGATTTCGATGGGACATTATTACTCATTTTCTGATTAATGTTGGACATAACAGAGTACACATGTGAGTGGGGGGGGGGAATGATTTGTTGATCCAACTTATTGGTCAAATTCAGTAAATTAGAAGGCCAGAAGCAATCGGATATTTAATTCTCCATCCAGTAAAGGAGATTTTGTCTGCATGAAGCCAGCACAAGAGGCTTTAAATTGTGACCTTGAAAACTGAGAGCCAACAAAGACTGTGCCTGACCTCTGCTGCTTTTCAAGGTTGTCTTCAATACCATTTGGTGTTGGCCTGGGATTTAACTTTCATCATAAAACAGCAATAAATGCTTATATTAATTGTTTAAGAAGCACATGGTAAAAGTAAAAGTCTATCATTTATGGCAGGGGTTCTCAACCTTGGCAACTTTAAGACTTGTGTACTTCAACTCCCAGAATTCCTCAGCCAGCAAAGCTGGCTGAGGAATTCTGGGAGTTGAAGTACACAAGTCTTAAAGTTGCCAAGGTTGAGAACCCCTGATTTATGGGTACTGTTGACATGATTTAATTTAGCAAAAAACACTGTTTCTGATTAGTAAATATCTTACCCTTCCCCATCCTCCAGAACCTCCAGTCATTATGGCCTTCATTATAAACTTTCTGACAAATATTGGGGGAAGAGTTATAGTATTAAAGAGGTGATAAAGAGGTGATAAAAGAGGTGATAAAAGAAGGCAAATGAAAACTTTTTTTCTGATACTTCTTGAACTAGCAGAAGCAGCCTCCATGTTTCATTTATCTTTTACTCTGATTAATACAAGCTAATTCTGGCACTTTTCAAAATGTATCTTATCGATTGTCTGCTCTGGATCACCCCAGTTCCTGTTTGACTGAAGACTCGACTATATGCCATGCAGGAAATGGGTGTCTAAATTATCAAAAATCACAGAATTACTGCACCGAGGAGAGCAGCCGCTTGATCTGAGAGGACAAAACCTACAAGTACTCTTTGAATTCTTGGTACCCAAACATTTTCCTGGGAAGCAGGAAGATTTGATTAGGAAAATAATCTTTGAGTCAAGGGGGTAAAGATTAAACAACAATTACCCCCCACCAATGCTTTTTTTTTAAAAAAAAAAAAAAAAAAAAAAAGGTGCCGGAACTCACACATGTCATACAACCTGCCTTGTCTACCCTACAAGGTTCCATCCAAAAAAGGTGCCGGAACTCTGTTCTGGGCGTTCTATGACAAAAAAGCCCTTCCCCCCACTTCTGAAAGAGAGAGAGAAAGAGCAAAAGGGAGAGAATTCCCATTAGAAAAAAATAGGAAATCTATTTCTGTTCTAATAATCATCTCCTGAATGACATTTGGCCTTAATCACTTAAGACAGACATGTCAAACACAAGGCCTGGCGGCCTTATGCGGCCCGCAAAGTGGTTTCATGTGGCCGGTGAAGCCATCCTGGAAACAGTGAGGGAACAGCCCCCGCTTTCTTGGCCCTGGCTCAGGCCAGCCGGGAGCCAATGTACAATTTTGTGCTGGCCATCTATGCTGAAACATATTCAGTCTTAGCTCCACAAGGCCATCTGGAAACAGCGATGAACCAGCCTCTGCCGCATCGGCCCCAGCCCCTGGGTGCATGCTGGGGAGATGTCATCCTTTGTGAAGAATGAAGAAATGTACCATCGCTTGGAAGTGGCCAGCAAATGGCCCTCACCTACTTCACATATCTGGCTTGATAGGCTCCGGGGGAGGGGTTTCAGCAGGCAGCGGGGCGCTCTTCTCACAGTGCAAAGAGTTGAGCTGGGTGGCACGAATCTGATGAGAAGTGCAATGCTGCCTAGCCCTCAGCCTGCCCAGTTTCAGCAGCGAGCCAGGTGCAAAGCTGGCGAGCTTCACACCTCCCAGCTCAACCTCTTGGCGCTGTGACAAAAGCGCCCCGCTGCCTGCCGAGACCGGGCAGACTGGGGGTTGGGCGTCGTCATGCTTGTTTTCGGATTTGCACCACCCAGCTCAGCCACTTGGCGCTGTGAGAGTGCCCCGCTGCCTGCTGAGACTGGGCAGGCTGGGGGCTGGGCGGCATCGCACTTCTTTTCAAATTTGCGCCATGTGGCTTAGCCTCTCGACGCTGTGAGCAGAGCGCCTCACTGCCTGCCGAAACTGAGCTGGCTGGGGGCTGGGTGGCATTGTGCAGGTAATGTTGACTCTCACACTGCTCATGGCATCCCCTCCCCCAGAGTCCACCAAGCCAGATATATGAAGTAGGTGAGGGCCATGTGCTGGCCACTTCCAGGCGATGGTGCATTTCTTCATTCCTCATGAAGGGTGACACCTCCCCAGCTGCCTTTCTGGCCTGTTTTTCTCTCTCCCTCATCTCAAATATTTTCCCACCACTCTGTACTTAGGAAGGAAGGAAGAAAAGAAGGAAAGAAGGAGAGGGAGGGTATGAGGGAAGTCCTGCCTTAGTCCTGCCCTGCTGTCATTTCACCATCCCCTTGCCCCCTCCTCCTGGCTTATCCTGGGGTCTCCCATCCTATTACTAAGGAAGCTTTGGATACAAAGCCGGTCTCCTTCCATGGAGAGGGAATGGGCCTCCCTCTGACTTTGCCCTCATACCTCTCATGAGCAACCTGGGCAAGGAGAGCAAGCATAGCAGCAGCAGCCTTGAGAAGGTAAGTGCAGCTGGGTGCCCCCTTGGGGAAGTGGAGCTGGGCTTGGTGCCACAGGTGCTCGAGGGCCAGGCTGGATGTTTGACCTCTGCTGCCCAGGACTCCGGGCAGCCCGTGCCACCATCCAGCCCCCCCACAGCCCGCGCCACCATCCAGCCCCTCCACATAGCCTGAGAGGAACAGTGAGGCTCCTCCAGTGGACCATGGCTTAGCACTTGCCCTAGTCCCACCCTCTTCTGCCAGAGACCCTCAGATCTGTCCCACTCCTGCCCAGGCACCCACAGGTACTCTTTACATGAACGATGTACAGTTGGCCACGCCTATCCAGGAGGCCACACCCACTCCATCCATACCTACTCAATAGGCCACACCCACCCTGGCCACACCCACCCGGCCCCACAAGGGCAACCGCAATGCTGATGCAGCCCTCAATGAAATTGAGTGTGCCCCCCCTGACTTAAGAGGTAATTATGTGCTTCGATCATATAGCATATTTAACACTACTTAAATATGTAAACACACCCACTCCTACACCCTAGCTGTGCCTGGGTGTGAGACAGTGAGTTTTACAGCTGAATCAGCCCCAGTGGTCATATCAAATTTCCTCTACTTGATGCCTTTTAGATATTTGGTTATGGAATATGGGTTTTGAAAACTGAAATTCTGCACATCCGGAAAGCGATTTATATGTTGGAAAATTCCTAAAAGTTATAAGGAAGAGAAATGTATACATGCATATACATACAAAGCAAAACAAAAATGGCAGGGAGTACTTCAACTGGATGGTCTCCTAACTCATAGATATTGTGAAATTTTGCATTTTCTTTTTGAGTACATTCTTTGTGGTAAGAAAAAAAGACAGAAGAATCTGTGAGCAAACACAGGAAGTTTCCAAAGACAATGACTTCTGTTCCTCTCCCCATGAATTTCCATGACTGGAGGAGGAGAATTGCTCAATACTAGTCAGGGAGTAGAAGACCATATTTTCTTTATTAAAAAAAAATCTATTACTCTTGCCTGGAGTATTACCAGGAGAAAGATTTGTTTACACATTGTCCTGATGAAGAATAGGAAGCAAAGGGACAGCAGAGGTGGGGGAATAGATTCTTTTCATGTCCTAGAATGATTGTAGGACCAAAAATCTTAGTATTAGACTGGATGATTCCACTTCCTGCAAAAGTTCCAGAGATTAAAAAGCTGCATAGGTGTCATTCAACCTCTGCCATAAAAATCCACCAGCCTTTTTGTTGCCCAGAGAATTGATATCCATACAGAGAATAATAGAAATTTGGTAGTTAATAACTTTTCATTGAGGATATAGCTAGGATAGAACAAGTTCCCCCCCTACAATGCTTTTGTTTCATAGAAAAATCCTGAAAACCTAACTTTTCATCTTCTTAAAATGGAAAAAGTTAGGGTTTTTCCCCCCAAATAGAAACCATCTCCTTTATTCTTTCCTCTTTTGAACTTCGTAACATAATTCCCTGAAACCCCAGATTACTTTTTTTAAAAGATAAGACAGCATAAAACCAGATTCTTCAGCACAAATGAAGGCTAAAATATATTTCTACAAAACCACATTTTTAGCCATTAAGCACAATTTGAAATAATTTGCATCCTAATCAAAAAGTCCAATGATGGCTTGGCAATTTGCTGCTGAGTGCTGAATATATTTCACAAATTGCCAATTTAATTAAAAGAACAGCACAGCTCAGACCATTTTCAATTTTTTGGTAGCTTATTTCGTAGAAGTGCTCCAGGGAGCTACTTTGGACTCTCACCTTGGCCAAGATAGACCTGCAGGGACATAATAAAAATATCCTTCTACATAAGCACTGAGATGGCTAGGAAGTCCTTGAGCAACACATTCCTCTGTTTCTAGCTCTTTACAAGGAATCTCATATGATATTCATCTATTCTATCCCATTCTGAAGAAATGTCCCAGCAGAAAATATGAAGCTTATCTATTGGAGCCATGGTGGCAGAGTGATTAGAATGCAGTGTTGCAGGATAATTCTGCCCAATGCCAGCAGTTCGATTCTGACTGGCTCAAGGTTGGCTCAGTCTTCCATCCTTTCAAGGTTGGTAAAATGAGGACCCAGATTGTTGCGGGCAAAATGCTGACTCTGTAAACTGCTTAGAGAGGACTGTAAAGCATAATGAAGCAGTATATAAGTTTAAGTGCTATTGCTATTCTTCTGGCTGACCAGGACTTTACTGCATCTTTCCACGTTGCTGAATTCTGTGCTTCTTGGTTCATTTCATTTCATACATTACTGATGAACAGTACTAATGTTGGGAATTGCCACTATTATTTGTATTATTATTGCTATGCTATTTTATTGTATTTTATACCTACTTATATTTATGGATTTTAGATACGTTTTTATATTTATACTTATTGTTATATTTATCATATTTATTACATTTATTATATTATTTTGTGATTCTAAGGGCATAATAAAGATCACAACCAAGGATATTTTTTTTTCACATTCCTTTCTACTGTCTGAAATGATAAATGAGGAAAGAAACTTCCTGAGGTGGAATACACATAGGCATTTGGACTTCAGGCCATGTTTTTAGAATGGAAAATAAAATTAAACTATTGTAACGAGAAATTAGAATTGTGCATTCCAAACCTAACAAAATGAGCCACAAAATTAAACCATTGTAATGAGAAATTAGAATTGTGCATTCCAAACCTAACAAAATGAGCCATAAACTCTGTCTTTCCACTTGCTGTTTTGTTTATAGATGCCTCTAAATTATTTGAGAAACAAGGAAGTTTTTTCAGAAAATTATTCAGATTTCCTTTCTTCATAATTTGATCTTTTAGTTAGCAACTTTTTGCCCATGAACTGCAATTGTGTCGAGTTCAGTTCCATTTTTCTTTTGAAAAATTGCAAATTCTCTCTGCATTATTAAGTTACATTTTAAGAAAGACATTAACTTGGTATTTAGGCTGACACAAATTACGCTAATTTTACCAATAAACTCTTTGGCTTCAGAATTCACACCAACATTTCTCTGAGCACAGTAACTGATTTTATTGGCTGTGATATGCTTGCTGCATGCTGTATGGTCAATGCTATTTAGGTTTCATTGTCGCTGAGCTCCCTCTTACATATGCTGCTAGAATGTACATTATGTAGTCTTCTTTAGCATTATTATAATCCACTGGGTAGTTTTATCACTTCATTCTTGCACTTCTAGTGGTGTTATATTAATGCATGCAGAACAGGTCTGCCTATACAGAGGAGAAAAGTACACAGGGTTATCAGCCACAACTTACTGGGAATGCATTCTGTTCAAGCACCATGAAAAAGAAATACATATTATTTTGGTAATCAGTGAAATGTTGGCTCTGTATCATGTAGTTCTGCCTGAAGAAGCCTTGTAACTTATTCAGCAGGACTACATATAAATAAAGATAAGCTTGGAGTACACATTATAATTAATTTTAATAATATGTTGGATCTAGATCAGGTTAATTGCATTTAATTGTGCCTTTAATATCAGCATGAACTACTGAAGTAGGTAAGTTATGTAGAAAAGTGCACAGAAATGTGAATGGTATTTGGATAATACTCAACTGTTTATTCTTTTTATATTAGGTGAGGTTGTAGGTGTTCTGAATCTGTGTCCTTTTGTGATAATGGACAGAATGAAAGTCTAAACAATCTTCTCCAACTGATGTATCCTCTAGATGTGGAGATCAACTCCCACAAATTTCAACCATCCGCATGTATAATAAGAACTATGGCAGAGCACTCAAGCCATGGAATTCTGACCCAAAACCTGTTTCACAGCTTAGAATATTCTGTATTGCAGGAGGCTATATGAAATGGAACTCCATTTATCATACTAAGCCAGGAACAGGCAAGCTCTGGATTCTGAGGGATGTACTCTATGTATGGAAGAACTAATGTAATAAAGAAGTCACCAAAGTCAGTAGCAGCAGTATTTATGGGTGGGCGGGGGGGGGGGGGAAGGATGAAAATAGTATCCTGCTGTTGTGGTACAAACTCCATCTCTTTTATATGTGCATAACATACCAGAACGAAATGCAATGTTGTTTTCATCATTTTGATGAAAATGATAGAGCCTTAGATATCTTTATTGGGCATAACAGATATTTCCAGGGATGTCTTTTTTTTTTAAGGTGTAGTTACAGAGGGATTAAATGGGTCATATCTAAATAGATCTTAAGCATCTTTTAAAATGTATTATTAAGATGATAGGAAATGGCATATCTTAAAATATTCCAAGAGTTCATATCCTTCCATATGCCCCCAAGTGTCTTAATTGATGGCCTTTGATTAATTTAAAAGAGAATGGTCAAATTTGTCTCAGTTTACTCTTCTTATTACTGATGTGTAACTCTTTACATTGAATGGTATTTTTAAATAATATGTCCAATTTTTTTATATATATTGTTTTTCACATATATAAAAATTATCAATTTAGTTATGTTCTTTCCAATAACTAATATTTATTATGTTATAAATTTATTTTTACAAAATTATATGCTATCATCTAAGATTTGTTATTAATTACAAATTAATCAAAATATTTTGGCCCATTTAGGGGGCAAATGATTCCAAAAGTCCAGATCATATCAAATTCCTTTTCATCAAATCTATATTGTTGATTTTTCTGCATTTCGATTTTTTACTAGTCTTTTAAAATAAAGACTTCGCGGTCATGTACACCTATTCAGAATAAACCCCAATTAGTACAATGGGCTTGCATGATCATAGTGGAAGATTCTGTCACTGGAAGTTACAATATGTTACAATATACAATATATATTTGAAAAGTTTAGGCAGCTCCATACAAGTAGAAATGATAAAGGCTGTTAATAGCTAATTAAAGCCAACAGTAAATCATATTGCAATCATGCTTCAATGAGAATTTTTTCCAGCATACCATACAAATAGCCATTGTGCCCGACATGTCCATGCTTACATTCAAGAGCACTAAGAGATGTTTCTAAAATATGACTTTTTGGATTCTCTTTTGATTTTACAAGATCTTGTGTGTTCCTAGGAAAGCCACTCAACAGAACAATGTTAGACATGCTTAAAGTGTTGCTCAGCACATGCTAACATAAGCATGTGACATCAGATATCCAGGCTCCGTACTGTCTTCCTACAGGCTTCTGAGTTCAAAATGTTGGATTTAACCTTTAACATTAACATTAGGTGTGGCTTGCCTTGTGAAACCCATATTGTCCAGCCAGTTTTGACTGGCCTACTGTTCCATGATTTGAGTGGGTGGAAATTTCTACATTTTCTGTTCATGTCCCCGTGGTCTGGAATAACCCCCTCCCTGGAAACTGCCTCTGCATTGTTGTCTTCTATAAGGTATTAAAAACAGCTATTTGTCCTATTAGACAATCACCTAAATATGAGCCAGCAGTGTGCTGCAGCTGCCAAAAAGGCCAACACAGTGCAAGGCTGCATTAACAGAGGGATAGAATCAAGATCACGTGAAGTATTAATACCACTCTTCAATGCCTTGGTAAGGCCACACTTGGAATACTGCATCCAGTTTTGGTCATCACGATGTAAAAAAGATGTTAAGACTCTAGAAAGAGTACAGAGAAGAGCAACAAAGATGATTAGGGGACTGGAGGCTAAAACATATAAAGAACGGTTGCTAGAATTGGGTATGTCTAGTTTAACGAAGAGAAGGACAAGTGGGGACATGATAGCAGTATTCCAATATCTCAGGGACTGCCATAAAGAAGAGGGAATTAAGCTATTTTCCAAAGCACCTGAAGGCAGGACAAGAAGCAACGGGTGGAAACTAATCAAGGAGAGAAGCAACCTAGAACTAAGGAGAAACTTCCTGACAGTGAGAACAATTAATCAGTGGAACAGCCTGCCTCCAGAAGCAGTAAATGCTCCAACACTGGAAGTTTTTAAGAAGAGACTGGACAGCCACTTGTCCGAAATGGTGTAGGGTTTCCTGCCCGAGCAGGGGGTTGGACTAAATGACCTCCAAGGTCCCTTCCAACTTTACTACTATTATTATTATATAAAGCTTTGTTACATGAACAGTGCCAGATTGTGTGTGCATGGAATTGGTTGAATTTGGTTTCCCTTTCTTTATTTTTATTTTGATTTACTGTATTAATTTTATCACATTTATGATGGATGTATTGTAAATTACGGATTATCTTTTCTATAGTGACAAATATAAATCCAATAAATAAACAATATCAGACAATATCCTCTTCAGTTGTATAACACTCACAGCAAATCAGTATCATAGAGATCAAAATACTCTAAGAGAAATAAAATGTCTTTTTCCCCACATGCTTTTTTGGCCATGCCACCCTGACCCCTTCTGTGTTGAGAATCCCTCACCCAAATATTTGATCCACGTAGCATCCTAACCTAAACTAGTCTCCCTCCTGGGGTTCAGAATTCTGTTCCCTCAAATTGGCCAGGTCTAACTTTGAGAAATGCATTTAGAAAATACTAAAGGTGAACAGAAAGAATTAACTAACCACATGATACAATTTAAATGAGCAAAAGGGTGCTTAAATCAGTGAGAGCAATTACTTGTAGTTCATTTCTAGCTAATACCCATGGAAGCCCTCTGCACCATTAATTCAGAATATGAGTGTGTGTCTGTATGTGTTTGTGTGCGCATGAATGGACTTTATTTTGCTGTCTCCCTATGTGTTATTAATATAGCCTTACAAAGCTGCCTTAATCAGAATAAGGCATCAGAATGCCTGCTGGAGCTGCCACAGGAATACTAATGGGAGACTAAAATGAGGCATAGAGTGAGAACTCTGTATCTTAATGCCAGAAGCAGCTTGTTCCCTCCCTCGTTTCTTTTGCATTGTCCCCAGGGATGATATGTCCGTTAAGCAAAATGCCGGACTTAACAGTGCACAGTTAGCAACGAGGTCTGTTGTGGCTCAGAGTAAGTCTCCTTGGCGGTGTTTGTTGTTGTTCGGATGGTGCAGGGAACTTGGCAGAAGCAGAGCAGCCTGTTTCCCAGTTGGTCCAATAGTCAGGAAAATCTCACAGCCTGGGGAGGAGACAGGCTGACTGAAAGAGCCAGCCAGCTTCACTGCAGATAAGTTAATGTACAGAGTGGACATAAATTACCACGACCCTCAGCAGCAGGACATTGGCCAGGGCCTGTCAGAGAGAGGACAAACGTCGGCAAGCTGTGCGTCTCCCTGACATTTACCTCTAGATAGAGCTGTGTATTGCCCTACAAGGAAGGACCTCTTGGAGCCAGAGTTTCCTTGAAAACAGCTGCGTGTCCCTGACACCTACAAGCTAATGCAATTTTAATCAGAGGAATTAGTAGAGGGCGCTGACTGTTTTTCCAAGCTATTTGCATGGGAGCAACATGCATATTCCCCTACTTTGTGATATGATTGACAGTTCCATTATATATATCTTTATCTGAAGCCCATATTTCCTCTTCTTCCTCCCCAGAGATCATACTTTTTTTTCATCTCTACCCACTAACCCTACCCTATGGATCGTGTTTAGATAGCAACATTGGAAATGAAGGAGTTTTTATTTTTTTAAAAAATAAATAAATCACAAATTAAAATTAGACAATAACCTTGGTGGATGCCCAGTTTAGGGTTTGCTGTAAATTCTGAATCATATTTCAGAACTACGCAGTTAATATGCTCTGCTGGTTGAGATGTACATCCCTATTTGTGTCTATTGTTTTTAATCAATGATTCTGCCTATTTATCTTAAAAGGCTTGAGACATTGGCCAGAGAAATGGACTACATCACTATCTTTACCTGACTTGTAGATAGCCCGGTGCAATCTAAACTTATCAAACATGAATGTAACTGTAAAGCAATTTGCAAATATTCCAGTGACCCTAAAAGCAAAGGATGCTTCTGGAGCCATGTTTCCTAAACACATCGATAACAATTTGTGTTGGTTTCAGTGTCTGAATGAAAGAAAGCAAAACGTTCTAGATTCTAGTACATGTAGGATGTAATACTAACTCTGTGCTATTTGGAGGATGGAGGAGCTTATGAATGAATAAGCCATCACAAAATCCACATGATTTAAAGATACCTAAGAACCCATTGAAGCAGATTGTTGCAAATTCAAATATTTGAATTTAATGGCAAGAGTCATCATGTGCATAATTATTGCATCCACTTTTCCCAGCCTAATTCTTTCACACATGGTACTTGACTCTATCTTTAAATAGCTTCCACTAGTCTCACTCACACAGCCATAAGTTGTGCTAGTAGGAGATGACAACTGTACTTCAATTTAGTTGGAGGGCACAGCTGGTTAGGATTGATGCATAACTCTGAGTACCTTTCCTTACTGAGGCATTGGTATACTATCAACCTATATCCGAGTAAATCAAAATTATACTAGTATGACATTTGCTAACCCCATTGCTGATTCTTATCCTGCCTCTAATAGTTCTGTTCCCAATGACTGTCTGTCATCTAACTTTCCTCCAAGATGATGGGTGAGAAAGACTTGTTGATTTAATACATCCTGAGGCTGCCCTTGGAGAGTATTGTAGTTAGGAGAAAATGGTACTTTAATACCGGTCCAATTAAGGATGATAGAAGCTTGTCTCACTTATGGGCTGAAAGTGAAATGAAAGGACACAGCAGGGAAAAATAAGATGCTGCCAGGGTATATGGTTGGGGGAAAGGCCCTTATGAAAAACTCATTTGAAAATCATTTTAGCAAATTAATATTACAACGTACTGTGTTTAAACAGGATTTTCCCCCAACTTGTTAATAATTAACTCATTGCAAAGTTATTATCAAATCAATCACTGAAGGTCATGGAGAGAATAAAACACATATCTGAAATGTAATAAATGACACAGCTGTAGTTTACCTCAATCACACCTTAAAACAGCAAATGAAGCAAAGCTGTTCCTTTGGCACCAGGTAGTGAAATGCAAGAAGAAAAGTGAACCCAAAATGACCCTTTGTGTGTTGCATATGCCCTCCAACTACATTAGGAAGCCTTTTGTTCTAATATTTAGACAATGTCCAGAAACAAACATATAATCTTATCACTGAAAGGAATAAATTTACTCTTTTATGAAACTTGGTGGGGCTTGTTAATCTCCGTAGGATAATTTATGGCTAAGACTTTTCTACATTTTCTGTTTTGGTCTGATTTTGGAGTTGCATTGTGTATACTCTCTACTATTCTAGTTTTGTAGTTCTGCCAAAACATTCCTTCAAGGGCACGTACACAGGCCAGGTATGCCAGACTTTCTGTGATAGGGTTTAGGCAATTTTTAAAATACTAATAATAAAGTTGCTTCTGGGCAACTGTTCCTAGTGCTAATAATCAAAATATATTACAGGTAGCCCTCAACTTATAACTACAATTGAGCCCAACATTTCTGTTGCTAAGCAAGATAATTGTTAAGAGAGTTTTGCCCCATTTTACGACCTTTCTTGCCACAGTTCTTAAGTGAATCATGGCAGTTATTAAGTTAGTAACATGGTTCTTAAGTGAATCTGGCTTCCCCCACTGACTTTGTTTGTCAGAAAGTCACAAAAGGTGATCACATGACCTTAGAACACTGTAACCAACATATATTTGAGCAAGTTGCCAAGTGGCTGAATTTTTTATCACATGACCACAGGGATGCTGCAACAATCATAAGTGTGAAAAATAGTCATAAGTCACTTTTTTTCAGTGCTGTTGTAACTTTGAAAGGTCACTAAACAAAAGGTTGTAAGTTGAGGACCACCTGTACATGCAGCATTTAGGCTTAATGGGTTTGTTTTTCTCTGCTAAGAAGTGCTGAGAAAAACTGACATACCAAATGCTTCCCAATGAGCTCATAGTTGAGGAGAACCAGTCGTTCAGGCGTACATCCAACACTTTTGTCAGTGTACCAGGGGATAATGTATATACCTCAGAGATCCCAGAAAGAGACATATTTTCATTCCTTCCAAGAACTAAACGTGCTTTCTTAGCCAAATATTAAAATTGTTGCTTTTCATTGCACAACCTCTAGTGGTTAAAACCAGTAAAACCCTGTGAAAATAGATTGCCCTTAGCTTGTGTTAAATCATTTGTATGTCCCTTTTCCATTTCAAGTTTTCTCATCTAATATCACAGAACACATTTGTTTCTGATTACAGGACACTATATAATAGCTAGCAGTGTCGCCATTTCCCCACCATTGAATAAAATCACTATACTGTATATCTTCCATTTGTTTCTGTCTAGAAACAAATGAAGTTATAACTAGTAGCCAGTACAGGTTTGTTAAAAACAGATCATGCCAAACCAATCTTATTTCATTCTTTGTCAGAGTGCCTAAATTAGTAGACCAGAGAAATGCTGTGGGCATAGTATACTTAGACTTCAGCAAGGCATTTGACAAAGTAGACCACAACCTACTTCTTGGTAAACTAGAAAAATGTGGTATAGACAGCATCACCACCAGATGAATTTGTAACTGGCTAACAAACCATACTCAACAAGTATGGTACTACATCTACATGAAAGGAAGTTAGCAGTGAGGTATCCCAAAGTTCCATCTTAGGCCCAGTATCCTTCAATATCTTCATAAATGACTTAGATGAGGGAATAGAAGGGGAACTCATCAAATTTGCAGATGACAATAAGCAGGCAGGAATAGCCAATACTCCAGAAGACAAAAAGATCTTGACAGACTTGAACCATGGGCCCTGTCTGACAACATGAAATTTAATCTGGAGAAAGCAAGGTTTTACATATAGGCAGGAAAAACCAAAGGTACAAGTACAGATTAGGTGAAACCTGGCTCAAAAATAGTAACTGTGAGAGGGAACTTGATGGATTTTCTCCTCTGGCTTTGTGGCCATCTGTTTTTGGCATATTGAAAACTTTCACCAACCACTACACCCAAAGGGATCGGGTGGGTCTAATGTTGTTCTGCAATTCCAAAAACTTCTGTAGTTGATCAGCCTTTTCACCATCTGGGCATTACTCATCCTTCAAACCATCTGAATAAAGAAACTGCCTCAGAGTGGGAGGACAATCCTAGCCTGTTTGTACAACTCACTAAGGTCTGTAGACCTGGATAATTAAAACTGACTGGTTTCTTGATATTCCTGTCTTGGAAATGATGGAGAAAAGTGTTAGAAATAGACAAATACAGGAAATTGCTATATAGTCAACAAAAGCCCAATTTGTATTGTTTTCAAGACTCTGCAGTGAGGAAATCAAGACTACCTTGGGGAATACAGAAACCTTGCATTTCAAAGTTGTGGAAGAATGCACCTTCTTCTTCCCAAAATATTAGAAGTCTGCTCTGCTCTCCTATAAATCATTGGAAACCTAGTGAAAAGTTTGTTTTAAAAAATGTGGGGGAGAGATGACAAGTGTGAAGCATACTTAGAAAATTTAGTGCTAATGAAGAGGACAAATACTGTACTGGGAGAGAAACAGTTGTGGCAAATTGGCTATTGGACAGAGGACGAAGCATGCCTGCACCCCTCCATGTTTCTCAAACACTCCTCTGATCATACCTACTATTGATCCTCTTATCTTGTCTCCATAACAATAGGGAGAAAAGCATCACAGACTGAAGCACTGAAGCTGTGGTGAGACAATGTTGGCTTAAGAAGAAAAGACACCTTTATTCAAAGTTACAAAGTGATTATTTATGACTGTTTAACTTAAGGCAGGGGATGAAAAGTGGACAACATTGTGTGATCAAGGGGAAAAGCTGGAATTGTGAGGATTATCAGGGTAGTGCCTTGATAAACTGCCAAAGGGGGCAGCGCTTGAGACTTACCTGATATACAGCCCGTTGACAAGGGAAAACACATTATTGGGTGGGAGGGTTATAAATAGTGAGCAGCTATTTTCTTACAAGATTATCACTCTGTGCAGATATACACATTAGATATCAATAAACAGCCAGAGGCATTCAAGATAAAATCAACAAAGGAAAAAGATGGGGATGGAATAGATGTTGAGAATATCTCTCTCCTACAGTTTTATACCTTCTTAATTCAAGGCTCAAAATACAAGTAGAAAGCTATTTTGCAATAAGCTCTGATTTCTTCCTAGAATTAATGACTGGACAAGGCAAGATATTCTGTTGTTGTTGTTGTTGTGATCAGAAAACAATCAGAAATTCTAGAGAGAAATTCCTAGTATTCACAATCAAGGTTAGAGACAGCCAACACCATAAACAATCCACACAAAATAGACTTCTCATCAGCACTGGAGCTTCTCCTTATGCATTCCTAGTGACTGAGCAGATAGAAGATAACAATGGAAGAAAAAGAGAATCTGTTAAAAGGAACACCCAGACACTACAGTTTGGTAGCTACATGGCATTAAATGTTGATGGTTTGCAAACTGTAGCCTAGAAGTCTAATTACCTATACGTAACTGACACCATTTGGGATCACCAAGAACCAGGTGTTTTGCCCAAGGTAAATTTCATAAGATATGAAAGCCGTCTTAAGTTCTCCCTAATACAGTAGGTTCTTCCTAATGGTAATGTAGTTAGTCATTTATACATGACTCAGAAACATTCTGACTGGTGAGAAACAGAATGTTATTTTTAAACATTTATAGGACTCATAAATGCTTTCCAGTTCTTATCTGTGCAACAACAGTTATTGTTCTCACTGTTCAGATAAGACACAGAAAAACTGAGTCAGTGGCTTGCTTAAGACCATTCACTGAGTCCATGGCTGGCGATATCTCCATGCCTTGTGCAACTGATTGCTGAAAAGTCACCAGATTTTTGCCACTGTTTCTTGCAGCATAAATTGCTTTAGCGCCTTGCTCTAAGATATAAAGCACAATGGTAATGGTTCAGTTCAGACAAAATGATAAGCCAGATCAAGCAAGCTGTAATATGGGAAGGCAAACTGTGGACATAGGGAATGTATTTTATTTATTTTATTTTATGTATCAAATTTATCTAGCTCCCCATCTCACCAAAAACAACTCTGGGCAGTTTATATTTCCAGCCACATTTTAAAGGGCTGGTGTTAAATATTAAAATACTTAGTCAATGGTATACATCTTTTGGTGCTCAGGGTCATTTTTATTTCAATGGAGCAGAAAATTATTATCAAATTTCAGCAATCCAACCTTGAAATTAACTACTCAACGAGGTTATTGAGGGTACATAAAAGAGTATTAGAGATTATAGGTGCCTATCCTATCTTAATCAGTTTAATCCTAGTTTACTAAAAAAATATCCAAGTCATCTTAATATCTAAAGTTTTGCTCCTTGTTTCAAGAGTGACAGAGTGACAATCAGGCATAAGAAATGTTTTCTGTGGCTGGCTTGATAAAGCAGAATGAACCACCTGCTAATGACCTTCCATCCTTTAAGACAGTGTTTCTCAGCCTTGACAATTTTAAGGCACGTGGACTTCAACTCCCAGAATTCCACAGCCAGCATTGCTGGCTGTGGAATTCTGGGAGTTGAAGTCCACGTGCCTTAAAACTGTCAAGGTTGAGAAACACTGCTTTAAGATGTACTGTTTGTAGAAGCAGAAGCATTCAGGAGGGGGTGCATCAAAAATCAAGGTGGTGGTTGCGATGCACATAGAAAGGGGTGGCTTCAGCTGTGCTATCTTCACTTTTTGGGCCCTCTCTGCTAGATACTCATCTAAAATGCACTTGATCATCATGCTGAGAAGTTTTGTTTTTTTAAAAGATGACTGATTTTGGTTACAGTATTTGAAAACCATTTTTTCCTCTGCTTTCAGTATATTAGATTTAGAGGGAAAGGCCAACCAAATGGTCCTGTTGATAGTGCAAGAAAGTGATAGATCCAAATTATGGCAGAAAGCTATTCATGAATTCTTCTGGAGTGGCAAAAAAGGATTAAAGCAAATGAAATAAAGTTGAAAAGCTGACAGTACAGCATAACAGGCAACTGATTAAGGCTTATCACCTAGGATCAGGCTTTTTTTTTTTTAAAAAAAAAATTAAATTCATTTGCTGCCCATCTCTCCCCAAAATCTCTTTAGGTCTTAAGTAAAAATAGGTTTATTTCAACTTGCTATGATTGATTTTTAAGTAAACTTTGTTCCTAGAGCTAGATGTCAAAAATTTATTTTGTTGGTGTCTAGCATATTAGAAATATAAGTCTTATAATGAAAAAATATAATGGTCTCCTTTGTAATCATTAGAGGCACAATAATACATTTCCTTAATGATGGAAGCACTTTTGAAAGGATCATGCATTCTGTGTTTTACAGAGACAAATGAAGCTATGATACAGTTGTTGATTCTCATGATTTGAAAAATGAAATTTTGGATGCAGTCCCACCTTCTAGCTTTATGCCTGTCAGGAATAGGATCTATTAGTTTTTAAAAGAAATAATAATAAGGACAAGCAGCCAAGGAGAGCCGTGTGAATTGGCTTTCAATCAA
Organism: Crotalus tigris; assembly: GCF_016545835.1. NCBI lineage: Eukaryota > Metazoa > Chordata > Lepidosauria > Squamata > Viperidae > Crotalus > Crotalus tigris. Next base: position 624,904 of record NW_024100552.1, on the reverse strand, counting down.
TATTTTGTGTTTCTTCTTTTACTACTTTTTTGTAGTATTTTCTTAATAAAAGAAATGAGATTTTTCCATCTCCAGATCCCTTTTGCTTTCTACTTTTTCATGGGGTGAGGTTATAATCTCTTGTAGCTTTCCTTTTCTCATGATGGTCTGTATCCAGATAAAAATCCAGATCTTCCATGTGACGGCATTCCTCAATAATTCAAGAGAAATATTTTAGTTTCTGTATATCTTCATATGTGTCACAAATGATCTCTTAAATGAATTAAAAAATCCTGAAATCTAGAATAAGGTAATATCTGTATTAGGGTGAGTGTTCTTGGCCTTATGGCTGTAATAGAGATTGATTATTTGTTTGGGTTGAGCAGAATGATATAAAATATTACATTTTGAATTAAGACAGGTCATAAATCAAGCTTTTAAGATGGAACATGCTATTTCAGGTTCAGTTTGTTCCTAGATCTCACACAACAAAGAAGGTTATGACTGACTTCCCCACCCCCAATATTTGAAAATAAAATCACATATTGCAACTCAGATTTATCTACACTTAGGCAAAATGTTGGTAACAGAACTAAAGTGGAACTAAATCATTTTGCTTACATTAACACAGATGGATATGAATTCTTGATAGTTATTAATTTTTTTAAAAAAAGGATTTTGCTTATGGAAATGAAAACTTCCTGGGTTCTTTTATTCAGCACAGTATTGTCAATAGGAACAATTCTTAACCAATAAGAATAACATTCACTTTAAGCAGTTGAACTTTGCTGTAGTAACTTCCTTAGAAATGATTTTCAGATCAGATAACATTTTGGTTCCTTGTTATAACAATTTAAACCATAATATTTACTTTGGCTTTTTGCTCATCAGTGATTCAGCCTCATCAAACTACTTTGATGATATTTAGAAAGGGAATATAAAACACGGGAAGCAACATTTTGCTTATTATTACTAAAATGGTGTTCCTTACTCTTTTTTTGCAAAGTGTTCTATGATTTCTAGTGATGATGCAAAAATTCTTTGGCTTATCAGAATTATTCCTTTTAATTAGTGAAAGTGAGATGGCCAAATTCCCAAGCTGTATGATTCTTTCTTAATCATCAGCTCAATACCTACTCCTCAGGAATATCAGTAGATACTCCTCAAAATATTTTCAAACTGAGAATCGTGACTGTACATCAGTTCTACACAGCCTAGTTGGGATGAGTACTAATGAACAAATTATGGTCAGCACAAATCATTAAATCCGTAGTCATGCTTGCTAACATGATTAAAATGTTTAAAATTTTGTGGCCAATTATTACACATTGTATTCCTGTTTGCTTCACATATCATATGATATCTATGAGCTCATAATATATATCATATATTACGCATATTCCTGTACTGACTCCTTCTCTGGTGGCACATGCATGTTGATGCAATCTTTCTTTGGTTCCAATACCTATGGGTATATTAGCATGGGACTGTTATTTAAAATGCTGAGTTATACAAAAATTAAGAAAAATTAATTTCCAACAAAACTGGGAATGTATGGCTATATAGTATCAGCAGTCCAAATGACTTTCTCATGGCTTTGTTAATATGCATACTTCTAAGCCTTCAGTACAGTATTATGGCTTATGGTGACTGCCAATGACCAAGTTGTCATCTACCTTCGTGGCTACTTGGTGACTGAAGCTGTCCAACAAAAACAGTTGCAGAATCCAGATCTCATTTTCACTTTTAAGGGCACACAAGATGAGGTTTAGTATGCCTTCAAAGCTTTTAATAACAGCCTAGCACTTTTCTGGAGGAGAGATAAAACTCATGCATAATATTTAGTCAGTCATTCTATGGACAGAAGTTTATTTGGTAGCCCAAGCCAAAATGTGGTTGTGTTCAGGTAGGGCAGGAAAAGAGACATGTTGCATAGCCTAAAACAGCCAATAAGAATTGGACAGACTCCAGAGCCTATCCACATCATCAGCAATACTGTCAATCAACTACATAGGACTTGAAGTTACCTGTGTAAGGAGCTTGGAATGAGTTGAAGGCAACATTATGAGAGAAAGTCTTTTAAAAATGGTAAGTGGGGTATCTTCATGTTGTACTTAGCAGGATGTGAGAGGAAACTTAAGTCGCAGAAGATGTTCTAGGACAATGGCAAACTTAAGACATGCATATCACCTATGACAGCCATGATGTTTTGGGTGACATACTGTTGACCAAGGTTCCATGTCTTGAGTATGGTACAAGGTGGTGCTAGAACCAAAGCCCAGGTCCATGCCCCCACTTCAGTCTCAGACTCAGTACTGCCTCAAGTGTTGTTTTTCAGGTGGCCTAAATGCAGACGGAGATAGAGAATTGTTTCTCTTTTATTCAGTAATAATAATAATAATAATAATCATAATAATAATAGTAAAGTTGGAAGGGACCTTGGAGGTCATCTAGTCCAACCCCCTGCTCAGGCAGGAAACCCTACACCATTTCGGACAAATGGCTGTCCAGTCTCTTCTTAAAAACTTCCAGTGTTGGAGCATTTATTGCTTCTGGAGGCAGGCTGTTCCACTGATTAATTGTTCTCACTGTCAGGAAGTTTCTCCTTAGTTCTAGGTTGCTTTTCTCCTTGATTAGTTTTCATCCATTGCTTCTTGTACTGCCTTCAGGCACTTTGGAAAATAGCTTGACTCCCTCTTCTTTATGGCAGCCCCTGAGATATTGGAATACTGCTATAATGTCCCCCCTTGTCCTTCTCTTCGTTAAACAAGACATATCCAATTCTAGCAACCGTTCCTTATATATTTTAGCCTCCAGTCCCTTAATCATCTTTGCTGCTCTTCTCTGTACTCTTTCTAGAGTCTCAACAGCTTTTTTACATCATGGTGACCAAAACTGGATGCAGTATTCCAAGTGTGGCCTTACCAAGGCATTGTAAAGTAGCATTAATACTTCACGTGATCTTGATTCTATCCCTCTGTTAATGCAGCCTAGCACTGTGTTGGCCTTTTTGCAGCTGCAGCACACTGCTGGCTCATATTTAGGTGATTGTCTACTAGGACTCCGAGGTCCCTCTCACAGTTACTACTATTGAGCATGGTGCCACCTATGCTGTACTTGTGCATTTGGTTTTTCTTGCCTAAATGTAGAACCTTGCTTTTTTGACCATTGAATTTCATTTTGTTAGTTAGTGCCCAGTGTTCAAGTCTGTCCAGATCCTTCTGTATCTTAAGCCTGTCTTCTGGAGTGTTGGCTATTCCTGCCAGCTTGGTGTCGTCTGCAAATTTGATGAGTTCCCCATCTATCCCTTTGTCCAAATTGTTGATGAAGATGTTGAAGAGCACTGGGCCAGAACAGACCCCTGGGCACCCCACTACACACTTCCCTCCATATAGATGCAGTTCCATTGAGGACCACTCGCTGAGTACAGCTGGTCAGCCAGCTACGGATCCATCTGGTGGTGATTCTGTCTACCCCACATTTTTCTATCTTATCAAGTAGTAGGTTGTGATCTACTTTATCAAATGCCTTACTGAAGTCCAAGTGTGTGTCAGTTAGTCACTTTCTTAATTTGTATATGCTGAGCCCAAAAGGCTCGGCATCACTGATCTAGAGTGAATGAGTTAGCATATTTTTGTAATTATTCCTGTATTTGTCAAACAAGCTTATGTAAAAAAACAGGTACAAAATGCTAAAACTTTTTTTTAAATTGAATAATTTCATTTAAATGTGATTGTTATTCAGATCCACTGAGCATATATGATTCTAATTCATTCTGTATCTATTTAACTCTATGTAATTTATGCATAATGTTATAGATTTCTGTTTTGTTTGGCCCATATTAAAATGTACAGTAATGTCAAAAGGAAAGAATGCCCTCTGAAAACAGTATTGGATATTTTATCTGCCAGGCATATTAAAGAGTTCTTGTAGCAAAAACCTGCATTAAATTGCATGTTCATAATTATATGAAGCAAAATCTTAACCTATCTTTACTATTTCTCCTTGTACATATCATCAAAGCTTTTTGCTTAGGCCAAGTCTTTGAGGGATGGAAAGCCAAAATAAACATTGCTGTTTAAATTACTATGGCAGAGGGACCAAAATTTTATCCAAAATTACAATTTCTGTTCCAAAGAGGTTAGTGTAAAAGGTTTTAGCATTTTATGGAATTGGCTCACATATTAGTTTTGATGATGTTTGTTATTTATTTCTGCTTTAAGCATAATTTATTCTGTCAGTCTATGTACAGCTGATGTTTATAATAAGGAAAACTTAAAGCTTTATGTCATGTGAAAGTCCTATTTCTTACATGTTTTTAAGGGAGTAATTCTCTGGCCTCTAAAAGAGCGCATATGATATGTTAGAGTTCACCCTCTAAGGTCGGAGAAATACTTCCTCCCTCAGAGGGGGACATCCGACATCAGATTGTCCTCTCAACCTCCTGCCCGGAGTAAAACCAGTTCTTTCTGAAGTTGGGAATTGATCATTCGACACCCCACAAAGAGGTATGGCAAGAATTTTCACCCCTCTGGCTGTCTGCCATTCTGCAATACACAAAATTTCTTCATAGTTCCTCTGCTAGGAAGAACTACATGACTTTACAGTTTAGAGAAAACACAGGTAAGGAAAATCATGATAGAGTTGTATAAAATATAATGTGTGGTATGTAAAATGCAGTAGAGAGATTTTTCTACCTTTGCACAATTGAACACAGGGAATTATCCCTTGAAAATAAATATGAGGAGTCAGGACCAGGAAAAATAAATCCTTACCCAAAGCATAGGTAACTGTACAGTTTACTGACCACCTATGTGGAGATCAGTCATCAGTTTGGACAGTTTTAAAAGTGGACTAGAGAAATTTGTGGAAGATCAATGCCTATGCAGATTGATATCTCGTATTTATGAAACTACAGATGTCAATCATTGCATAGTATCTGCTAGGGAGCAACAATGGAAGAAAGGTATGTACCTCCTACCCATTTAACACAGCTGGTTTAATGCCATAGAATATTGGATAAGGGCTGATCAAGCAGGATACTTCTTATGTTCTTATATAGTGAAATTAATTAGCAACAAGATAATTTGTTATGGGAGATTTTTTTTAAAAAAATAAGAGTTTCTTATAAAACGTTTTGCAAATTGCTGCACTGTGAATTTTCAGATTTATACTTAGCCACTCAATTAAGAAAAGGAGAATGTACCAAAATTTTTATAGATATCTAGCTGTAATATGTTAAAGCTGTAATATGTTAAAACATCAATATAGTTCTCTATTAATATTATATGGAATCTTCCTTTCTCTCTCCCTTCCTTTAATTCTTCAGCATTACTTCACTTTAATACAAAATGATAAATTCTTGACTAATCACTTTCATTGCAATCAAAATACTAAATCACCATTAAAAGTAACAACTGGTTTCATTTAGACAAAATCTTTTGTCTACTATATAATAACTGTACATAATTAGTACAGAACGTATATATGTAAATTAGTGGAAACTAGTAAAGAAACACTTTTGTTTTCTTGCTCTTTTTTATAACCACACTCATGTAGTATACAAAAATAGTACTATGGTGCATGGCTCCAATCTAGTGAGTAGTAACTTGTATTGTGTGCTTTCTTTACAACCCAAGATGGCTGAGAATATCTGTTCCCATCCCCAAGATTCCATGCAGAAGGAAACTTTCCTGAAAGACATCATTGGGAAGTTTCAGAAGTAATTTATGGTTTAGTCCATGAAATTCAATTGGACATGATATCAGTTATTATGAAGCTGCACTTAACTAATCCCTATTTTAAAAGTCATGCATACCTCTGGATCTAATTCTGCATCTGATCTATGCTTGTTTTCCAGAAGTGGAAAACAATCAATAGGTAGAATGCTGTGTTTGTGTATGTATTTCCCATGCTCAATTGTGTTTTATATTTAAAAACTGTTATTGTTATGTCCCGAGCCTTGCAAACGGGCTCGGGGCGTTTGCAGGCAGTCCCGGGCAGGTGCAAGCTGCCCGGGACCAGACAGGCTGTCGCCAGCGCCTGTGCGCATGCGCGGGTGCTGGCGCGGGAAAAGTAACACATTGACCCGGGAATTGCCTATATAAGAGGCTGGGAGCTTTTGGGCGTTGCTGAAGCCTTCACCTGTAAGCTGAACACAGAATAAAAGAAAACCTGAGAACTACAACTGCTTCTCGCGTCTGCTTTTCGCCAAGGACTCAACAGTTATAGTTTTCTTTCCAGACTTAAAATGGGCCAAGCTGTGTGTTCAAAAGAACATGGGGTTGATGAAGCCAAAAGAATAATATGATTTCTATAAATAAGAAATTAGGAATGACAATTCACATCAAGAGAGGGCATGCATTCTTCATGACTTTCATTTGCAGTGACAGCATGAGAGGAAAGAGAGAGACAGAGAAGGAGGGAGGGGGAGGGAATACAATATACAGGAACCTAGGTTGAAACATCATTTGTCACAGGAAGGAGATTTGGCACTATCCAGCCACTTTGCAATGTAGTGTCTCCACTGAAAGTTGGCTGCATTTTCTCAGAACCTGTCTTTTGAGACTTAGTGGCTGCTTTTCTTCCCACAGATTTGATTACACTAATTGCACACTTTAAAAAAAACACTGAAGAGATCAGGAGACTATGTAAAATGTTAGAAATCAGTGGCTTTTCTTTTTATCTGCCTGTGCTTGTCTTTTGTCCCAGGTTGAACCAGCTCAGAAAAGTTTTATAGTAGACCTGTGTGAGATGGTATTTTGTGGATGTTAAGGATTTTTAAAAATAAATAGAAATCTTCCTTTTAAACCTCTTTTTTTATACTTTTTATAAGTAATTTTACTTTCACTTTCCTTGGAGAGCAGTTCACATGACCTCCTTCCTTTCAAGTATCTAAAGATTCATTTTCAGCACCCAAATGGGTCTAGAGATACTTTGTGTGACTTGATATTACCAATGACGTCATCAGTGATATAAACAATTATTTTGAATTTAGGAGTTAATAATATTGCTTTTATACAAAATCGCTTCCCACAATTATCTAGTCATAGCCTTCCTATGGCCGATAGATAGCACACTTTTGTACAACAGAAGTAAAAAACATTGCTCCAAGAAATTGTGAAATAGGATTGGCAGTATGCAGAACTATTCAAATATAACTTTCTTCCAAATGAAAACATATTAGGGCAACTGAATGAGGTAGTATTAAATTGTTCTTAGAATAGTTTTATCACTGCAGCTTGGAATACACCATATCCATTCTAGAGTCAATATAATAGTCCTCTTATAATATTCCTCCACTGTTCTGTTTCTATGGCACCTATGGGCACCTTGGCACATATGTCATCCCATTAGATAATCAACTGATGACTTAAAGCAATGTTTAAAATCTTCCCATCCCAGCTAGGACCAAGCAGGAATAGCATTTGCCTTGGCTTAGAAACAAAAAAGATGTGACATAGCATTTGTAGGTTGCCTGTATATCATATATTTCCTTGCACTAATGGGCTTCAATCTGACATCATCTTGCCCCAGTTGATTCCAGTACAGTTTCTCACAGTACTGTTCAGATGACAAATTTTAGGGTGGGGTTGCACATTCTTTTTACACACAAACATCTGGCTTTGGTTTAATTTTTAAATATATGGCTTCATAGCATTTATAAGGCTGCATAAGATAAGGAACTAAAAGTAATGATTTATTCTGACATATTTGTTGGAATCTCACACCAGCAAACTGTCCTTCCAAGTGCTAAAATGTGTATTTGAAAAGAAGCTTCCTTTGGCATCAGTGGATGTTTCCTCTGAAAAGCAAAATGCAACTTCATAAAGGACTCATGATTCTTCTCTTCTTCCTCTCCCCTTCCTTCTGCTGCTTTCCTTTTCCAGAAAGTTTACAATTGCAGCTGCTATTTAGCTATTCAAAGTTTATAGAATTTATGTAATTTATATCTTAACTAATTTGCCCCTATGTAGGCATTCTAGATATGGATAGAACCATTATATATTAAGGAAGAGAGGGATGGAGCATTCTTTCTATCTTCTCCATCACTAGTGTTGTCACCTTCCACAAGGTGCAGAGAGATGCCTATGGCAGGAAGCTTTCTCTAGTTTTCTTTCTGTTACTTTAAGGCACTCTTGTATTATTATTAGCATTAAAGGACCTAAAAGATGAGAAGAGGAATACTGAGATAGCAAAAGCCTTGAAGAAGGTATGCAGCTGTCATTAGAAAAACATCAACTTAACCTGGAAAGAGACAGGAAGGAGTGAGGAAAAAACTCGAGGTTGCCCTGTCTTGATTCTCTTTAGTATAACGGAGTATTACTGAATACTCATGTAATACCAAATTGGCTAGTCTTTAAGATGGTCATCCTGCACAGTATTATATCTTGTAATAGGCTCATCAATTGATTCCTATATTTATGGAGACTGTTATTACCAGTATTTCAGACATATGCAATAATATATTGCACTAATTTAGTAATCCTACTAGATTATCAATTATTTCAGTTTTACAGAAGTAGGAGCAAAAAGTGAAAGGTTTAAATTCTGTCTACTTTTAGGAGAAATGAACATATAAAATAAACCAAGGAATGATTATGTGAATGAATGCATTAAGTAGAGGTAAATAAATGAAGTGGTCTGCCTGGGGATTTCCATAAAACCAACAGTAGATGACAACTCATACAGAATGAACAAATACCAGACAACAGATGTAATATCTGCTATTGACTTAAGCATCCCTAGACTAGGGTTTGAAATTGTGGGTGGGTCAGCCAATTATGAATGCGTTTGCTATTCAATGTATGATTGTTATTTAGTATATTATTCTTTAAATGTTTTTGTGGACTGCATTCCCATTCAGAAGAATCTATCAGAGAGTCTTACATCATTTATAAATGAATTATATAGAAAAATGTAATAAAGCAATGGTACAATCACATCAGCAAAAGAAATGAAACCACTGAATTGCATAAATGCTTCAAGGCAGCCACAAATGTCTTCTGAATTGGCAGGGTCTTCATTTGTTAGTGAAGTAACAAACGCAGTGTTCTAGCATCTGGGCATCGCTACAAAATAGTTATGTCTCATGTAGCCATTCACCATAGCCTCAAAAACAGAGACATGCCTTCAAATATTCAATAATATGTTTTTCTGTGCACATTCACAAGGGCTTCAACAAAAATTGGAAATATTTACTAGAAATTTGTTTATACAGAGACATCACTCTAGTTTCCATGTTTGACTGCAACTTAGCTTATAATGAAGACCAAGAACATGGAAGAAAAGCATTATATTATTTTCCTTATTAATCCAATTCCATTTCTCTCCCCATTTTTTTCTTTCTCCTTTGCTGAATTTTAGGTTATATACCCCTATTGTATTCTGAAAAGCACCTGATGTATCACTATAATTCTATAAACAAACAATAATGATATCTGGAAGGACATATATTAAGTACAAATTTGTAATGACCAATTTTTAGTAGAGACTTAAACGTACCCTAATATAGATATCTAAATAGAAGATTAGTTACCAGAGAATAAAATGGGTGGAATTAAATTCTTTGACTGTGTTTGGATCTTTTAATAATTAGGTGACTTGCACTGTTTGCAGATTGATCAATGGAATAACATCAGTAGTTTGATCAGTTTGCTCTCCTTTTCTTCCAGAGGATGTCTGTGATTAAAGCAGAGCTAGGAATCATAAGATAAAAAGGATTTCAATGAAGCTGCTTAACAAATATGTCAGCCTCAATCCTAACATATCCTTCTGAGGAAAAAATACTCCAAATATGAGAGGAAGACCAATAGATAAATATACTCTATATGCACATCAATAATTGGTTAATTTTTCTTTGAACAGGTAATGTGCAGCATATTCTTCTTATAATGTACCTTCAGGCAATTTTTTTAACGAATTTAAAGCAATGTTAAAATCTTTGGGCTATCAACGTCTCCACTCTAACGGTCCCTTATTTGCCAATTACAGGTAGTTCTCGACATAACCATTCATTTAGCAACCATTCAAACTTACAATGGTATGGAAAAAGTGACTTACAGCTGGTACTCACACTTACAACCATCATAGCATCCCCACTGTCATGTGATCAAAATTAAGTTGCTTGGCAACGGGCATATTGCAGCATCCCATGGTTATGTGATTGCCATTCACAGCTGTCCCAACCAACTTCCAATAAGCAAAGTCAGTGGAGAGAGACAGATTTGTCTCATGACCACATGATTCACTTAACCCAGTGATTCACTTAACCACCAGGGCAAAAAGGTCATGAAATTGGGCACAACTCACTTAACAACTGCTTTGCTTAATAATGGAAATTCTGGTCCCAATTGTGGTCATAATTGGAGGACTACCTGCAATTCCTGAGACACTTTAAAACCAACCTACATTTTCTCTACAACAGGGGTCTCCAACCTCTGGGCCGAAGCCCACTAGTGGGCTACGAGCTGTTTGCAACTGGGCTGCAGAAATGGCAGGTGAGCATGCCAACGTGCATCCCCACTTCCTCGAGCAGAGTGTGAGCGTATACATGTGTGCTCCATTTGTGTGAGCGGCAGGCAAATGTGCATGCTGCTTACATATATGGAGCTGCGCATGGACGTTGCTTGCCAGCCCCTCACACAGAACCATCCCCTCTGCGCCTCCTGTCGGTCTGCAAAGCTGGAAAGGTTGGGGAACTCTGCTCTACACCATTCTTAGTATCTTCAAATTTCAATATTTTCAGCATGTGTGGAAATAGAAATCAATAAGATTATTCTTGTATTTGAAATAGTTAATACAATATGTTCTTCCTTACAGCAGATTTCACAACCTATTTCATAAAAATATTACATTTTTTTTACTTTTCATGTATATATTTTATACTGTATTCATAGTATATTGATTTTGAATATTGCTTGACAATGTATGGCATGACAGTCAATCTATAAACATTTTGAATAAATATATATTTATTTATATTTCTAGTCCATGTATGATATGCCATACGCTAAATGAATAAGAAATATATGACTTTGAAAAAAATATTTTCACGTTCTTAGACCAAACATTACTCGACTGCATTCTAGGACTTCAACATCTATAATCCACTATTCATTCTAAGTAGAGATTTTGGGACTTTGAATCTACCATATATGGAGAGAGCTAGTTAGTTTGTCTTCCAATATAACAGAATTGAGGACTGCTCTGACTATGACTTAGTCCATTGTACAGTGTACAGAATATTTGATGTATTTCTCTTTATTAGGCTCAAATACAGTAAATATATATACAAATGTCAGCTTCATGTAGAGAAACAATAAGAGGAAGTAGTTCAAAGAACCATTCCTCTCCTTTCTCTGTGACCTGTTTTTTTTAAATCAGCCATAAAGATCAAGAAGTGTCAGGAGATTAAGATTTTCCATCCTCCAGGCATTGTGTGCGCATTAGCATAATTGCTCTATTTTGTCCATTATTCGTTTTTAATTTCAAGATAGATAGGTTTGACAGAGAGAGGAAGAGCTATAGAATGGGAAGTAGGAGAGAGATCGTGAGACAGGAAGGGTGTTGGTTCTGAAACTATTGGAGATGAAGTTAAAAGCGGCTTTTCAAATAGATTTCTAACATCAGTCATAAATTGTTTTTTTAAAGCAAGCTGTCTGAGATCTATCTTAAAAATCTTTGAAACGCCTGTTTAATAAAAGAAGTTTATTATGATGGCTGTCATTTGATTATTATTATATTGGTACATTAAAATAAAATCATGTTCAGACTAATAGGGACAAACTAAAGAATAGAAGAATTGGGCAGAGGGAGAAGTACTAACCTTGATCTCTGAATTGTCCTCATAGCCATAGACTATTTTCATAAAATGAAAAAGTCCATGCTAGTTAGTTACTTTTTGAATTTCAGATTGTATGTCAACTTAAGTTAATTGGTAGTGAGGCATGCTCTATTCCTCTCAACTAAGAAATACAAATTCACAATGTAGTAATGTTCTGAGAAGTTAAAAATTCTTATAGAGTCTGATTTATCCAGTCAATCAATTTATTCCATTTCTGGGAATATTAGGAATCTAGTCAGCAAAGAAACCCATATTACTGAGCAGTTGAATGAATCTTCTCAATGATAGTACACTTGAAAGATAAAGGAGGTGGTAGTGAAATTTTCAAGGTAGGTATGCATCCATGCAATTCATATTTAACTAGGTTGCTAATCATGCAAAACTTAGTCAAATGCTTTGCTGACACCAATAGCAGTATGTATATACAAAGACCCCGTTTGATATACAGGTAGTCTTCATTTAGCAACCACAATTGGGACCCGCAAATTGGTTATTAAGTAAAGCAGTTGCTAAGTAAAACCACACTTGTGCTTATGATTTTACTTCAGCTTTCCTTTGCTTTACAAGCCTATGTGAAGGTTATAAATATGATGATTGGCCATGAAATTATTTTTTCATCTCCATCCTAACTATGAACAGTCAATAAATGAAGCAGTTGCTAAATGAGGATCACATGCAGACTGTGAATTCTAGTCTTGACTTAGGCGCAAAGCTAATTAGGTGATCTGGGGCTAATCATTCTTTCTCAGTCATAGGAAGCAATCAGTGGAAAGCCACTTGTGAAATCTTGGCAAGAAACTGCAGGTACTTGTCCAGGCAGTCTCCATCAGTCAATAACACTTGAAGGCATACAAACATGTCTATAGAATGTTCTTACAGTATCAGCAAGTTGTCCAATGAAAAATTTAAAAAAGATTTGTCTCAGAAAACTTGTTCCTGGCAAATCCACCCTATTTTATAATAATTACCAAATTGTTTTAGGATGCTCCCTGATCACTTTGCAGTTTCCAAGAACCTCTGTTTCCCACATTTTGAAGACAGATATAGAGGTAGTCCTTGACTTACAACAATTCTTTTATTGATGGTTTGAAATTACAATGGCACTGAAAAAAGTGAGTTATGACCATTTTTCACACTTACAGCCATTGCAACATCCCCATGATCATGTGATCAAAATTCAGAAGATTGCTTTACAGCCCTCTCTAAGCAGTTTACAGAGTCAGCATATTACCCCCAACAATCTGGGTCCTCATTTTACCGACCTCGGAAGGATGGAGGGCTGAGTCAACCTTGAGCGGGTGAGAATCGAATCACCAAACTGCAGTCAGTCAGCAGGCAGCAGACGTAGCTTGTAGTACTGCGTTCTAACCACTGCGCCACCACGGCTCATGGTTGTAGTGTCAAAGTCAATGGGGAAGGCAGATTCACTTAACAACTGTGTTACTAACTTATCAACTGAAGCAATTCACTTAACAACTTTGGCAAGAAGAGTCATAAAATGGGGCAATATTCATTTAACAATTGTGTCATTTAGCAAGAGAAATTTTTGCTCGGTTGTGATTGTAAGTCAAGAACTACCTGTATTTGCCTTTCTCTAGTCATATTGAACTTTTCCCATTCTCCAAGTTTTCACAGAGACAATTTATATTCATAAAAATTCAAGCACCAGTAAGTTCCTTTACTACTGTAAGGTTCAAATAATATGATCATTGAAATTAAGGTTCAAATAATGTGATCATTCAGAGTTAATGTTTCCTGACTGTGTCTCCATTAATGTCAAGGTTCAGTCCTGTTCTTTCATTTCATTTTTCAGACATGACCTTGAGCCAATACCTCTCTTCATTCCTATTTTACAAGAGTGTTATTGTGTGGAAATGGAAGATGGAACTACCTTGAGTTCCTGAAGAAAGATAGAATATAAATCTGATAAACAACCAGTAAACCAAATATATATACAAATACAATTGCCTCTTCTTGTTGAAGAAAACAGACAAAAGAGGAGTTGAGTATCTCTGCCTTTACTTTGTTAGCATTTTACTATCTTCATTGAGTAGCTAGTATATTGATTTTCCCCCTTTTTAAATATTTAATATATTGCAATAATTTCATTTGGTTGTTCTCAACATCCTTATCAGCTTTAGTCATTTTTGATGTTAATCTTTCTAACAACATCACTAAATTTCTGAACTACCTCTCTGAACACTTCCTTCTGCATAAATGAACAGTGATCTGGATTTGAAGGGGGAAACATTATTTGGACTCATCATTCCTGTTTACACCTTCTTAAATCAAATATGATGTGAATGTCCTCACACTTGTGGAATCACTATTTCCACTTCTGCAAAACCCAACAATACATATCCTTTTTATTTTCATATTTATAATGTCTTCCATTTGTCTTCCATTTCCCCCTCTTATTGCAATTTAATGTCCTGAAATATTTTGACCTTCTTATCTCATATATTTCTTCTGCTCTGGAAGTTCATTGATGCAAGTTTTAGAACTTTATAGGATGGAACATATATTAAAAACCATTTAGTTTAGAATCATTGTATGGCATATCAAAACAGATATATTTTTTACTGCAGCCCTATGTCAGATCGTATTTAATAAGTACTTCACGATCAGGGCCCTTATTTTTAGTAATTATAATAATACAGATTTTGATGGAATCAAATGTTTTCAAAGGTTCAGCTCAGAGGATGTAGAGATTAATAGATTTTTGAATCCTTGTGAAAAATGTTGGATATTTTCATGGATAAACCTTTAGAAAATGCCATAGTGCCCAAAAGGTTGGCATCCAACCTTTTGGGCACTAGGGACTGGTTCCTTGAAGAGAGGTTTTTCTGCAGACCAGAGGGGGTGTGGTTTCACATGCTGCCTGCCTCCCACAGATGGAGCTTTTCTTGTTTGCATGGCCTGGTTTCTGACATGCCATGGCTCTGGGATTGGGGACCCCAATGTAGATGACTCTCTCTCTCTCTCTCTCTCTCTCTCTCTCTCTCTCTCTCTCTGTGTGTGTGTGTGTGTGTCTGTATACATACGTATACATACACACATACATATATGTATACATACACCACTTTCTTGTATTATGTAGTTAAATACAACATGAAAATGAAAAGCAATTCAATTGTTCGGCATCAATGCAAGCACTGCATCCTCCAGGATCTGCAGTCCATTCTCCCTTTCC
Source organism: Crotalus tigris (assembly GCF_016545835.1). Taxonomy (NCBI): domain Eukaryota; kingdom Metazoa; phylum Chordata; class Lepidosauria; order Squamata; family Viperidae; genus Crotalus; species Crotalus tigris. The sequence continues at coordinate 609,887 of NW_024100552.1, read as the reverse complement.
ATTTCAAAGTCAGCGTGCATTGTTCAGTCTCTTTCACTGTGCTTTAAAGAATCCTTTGTTTGGATTTGGATCAACAGACTATCATTAATTTTAATAGCTCTCCTTAGTATAATATCATTCTCCTTATCTCTCTCTTTTCTTCTTTCCTTTGACTCTGCCTTTGAACATTAATCTGTTCTGCAGCAATAAGTATTCCCACTTGGATCTGATCTTTGTGTTTGCATTGCCTGAGCCTAAACTTGATTGCAGATTTCTTCTGAGAGAGTGACTTTTGTAGCTGGAACACACACACATACAAAAAAAGAAGAAGTCTTTGCTTTGTTTGGGCAATGTTTAGATCTGGGATGCTAGAGTAAATCCAAAGAGCTTTGATCTGAGATTAAATTTTCAGAGATTCTGTGACAGCATGCAGTAGTACACATGGTCTCTATAATTCAACGACCTCTAAGTATATTCATGATCTTGTTTCTACAGACTTTCCAGTTAATTTTAGTAGAATGAATAAACATTGTGAAATTAATATGCAAAGACATCTGCATATTAGGAAACTATCTAATAACTATCTAATAACCTACCAAAGCAGGTTATTGCTTTTTTTTTTTCAGATTAGCTTTGCCTTCGCAAGGGATGAGAAGTGTTCTCTAGACGCTATTGGTTTCACTCATTTTAGCCCAGTCAGCACAATCAATGGCAAAGAATTAAAGGAATTATGCGGCATTAAATTACCAGTGTATTAATTTGTATTTTATAATTGGTATTTATTTTGTGACGGAAATAAGATGTTTTTTAATCTGAGTTAAGTTTTCTTCAACTTTCTGAATCATACCTGATTTTACAATCTCTTTTGCCATGGTTCTTAAGTGAATCACTGCAGTTAAGTGAATCACGCAGCTGTTCAGCGAATCCAGCTCTCTCCATTGATTTTGCTAGTCGGAAGCTGGCTAGGAAGGTTGCAAATGGTGATCACATGACCCCGGGATGCTACAAACATCATAAATACATGCTGGTTGCCAAGCACCCAAATTTTGATCACGTGACTGTGGGGATGCTGCAATGCTCATAAGTGTGAGGACCAGTTGTACTGTAAGTCATTTTTTTTCATCTCTTACTTCACTGTAACTTCGAACAGTTGCTATATGAATGGTTGTAAGTTGAGACCTACCTTAATATGATTTGGGGTGTTGAATTAAAGCATTCTCAAATCTAAATATCTGGTTTAAATTTGCTGGGATAATGAAAATACATATGTAAGCAATTCAGCTCAGCCTATAGGACAGATGGACAGCTTGCAGTAATCTAACCACAATTGCTGAAAATTATTAGTGAAGCATCTCATCATTTTCATGCAAAAATACATTTTTTGGTTAATGTTAGCTCTAAAGTAGGGGTGTCAAACTCGCAGTGTCATGTGACATGTTGCAACGTATCGCAACTTTTTGTCCTTTGCCAGCAACGGGGTGTGCGCAGTTTTGGTATGACGCATCTGGCCCATGGGCCGGCAGTTTGACACCCCTGCTCTAAAAGGTCCACCCTATAAAAAGGGAAATTAAAATGTAAAAATACAAAAAGGCAAGTGCCACTGACATATTTGATATTGTGCCTGTTTTGTATAGTGCCAATAACAGAAGCCCAGCCTGCAGTCAAAATATCAGGCTCCGAAAGTACCAAATCACCTTGCACTGTTTCTTACTGGTGTTGTGACATGTGATTACATTAATAATATGAAATTGTCTGCCTTATTTATTTAGGAAATCACTGTCTGATTATTGGTAGTGACAGCCTGGAGCTCAGGATTTAGAAGAGTAAACCCAGCTGATTGATGGCAATCCCAGAAAAATCTATGTTTTCTGTCATTTGTAAAGGAGAGGGGAAGCAGTTGGCTACAAAGGAATAAACAGAAAGTTTTTCCCTTTTCATTGATGAATCAAGGCTGGGCTTACTATGTGCCATAGTTTCATGGAAAGACCCACTTGTATTGTGGTTGCAACGTCAACATACTCTGCCAAACCTTGTTTTAATTCTTGATGAGAACCAGAGAAGAAAGCCTTCAGTAGAAAATTCAGTGCAGGAGATTTTAGCTTTGGGGGCCCATAGATTTGTATGAAAATGTGAAAAATGTCTAACCATCATAATAAATTGCTCTAATGGAAATTGGCAGTCACAAAATGTTGGAGCACCACTTTTCTCCTAGTATCTATAGTTCAGTGGTGGGATCCAAATATGTAAACAACCCATTCTCTGTGCGGATGCCACTTCTGGAAGTCCATTCTGGGCCTGGGCAACAAAAACTTAGCGACCAGTTCTGCCAAACTAGCTGAATCCCACCACTACTATAGTTGTATATGTGGGAGAAGGAGATGGGAATTTTATTACTTGCATATATTTTAAATGGAATGAGGTAGGTGCCTAAAAGGGCAGTGAGGAAGAGCTTCGGGAGTAGCACAAATCTAACCTACAGTATCTTTGATCAGTAGTCCATCCATCTATCTGTCCCTCCAAATCCTGAGCAGAACAATGTCCTAAGGCTAGCAGCTGATTGCAAAATATTAATTGTTATAACCAGAGGTCTGAATTTTCTACTCCTTGTCCCTAATATGGATGTCCCATCTCAGGGAATCTATTGTGTAGCATTAATTATATTCCATTCATGGGAAAATTGAGTCTCCTATCTGTTTGTCTCATTTTGCTGAAAAGAAAACCATCTTCGTTTTTTCCTTTTTTTGTTTTTCAGCATTCAGAGCAGATTGTTCCTACTAAGGGAGCAAAAATCATTGAAGGAAATCACATCACCAGTGAAGGGAGCGCCAGCTCCTTTATAGTATTCTTCTCATCCTGTTTTTGGAGCCAATGGTCTGTCATTCATTGAATAAACAAGCACCTTATCACTTCATAAACATTTATTTAACCCTATTCACCTGGGTTTTTACCAGCTAAGAAAATTGCTTGATGGGGGGTAGGCCCTTAGGCCTTAGCCTCCTGTGGTCAAGAGACAGATTTCTCCTCTTTACTCTCCTCGGCTTACTTATATAGAAAAGCTTTGGACGGCTTACTTATATAGAAAAGCTTTGGACGGAGCTACTGAATTTCATGAAGCTGCAGGGGGGAGGGGGCATTCCATGCCATTCTCCCAATTGGTCTTCAGATAAAGACACCCAGCTTTCCTGAAAACTTCTTGCTAGGTCTCTCTCCTTGCTGAGCGGCAGGAAATGGCAAAACCTGTCAGCATGTCTTCTTTTAATTGATGAGGCAGAACCCAGAATGCAGTTCCAAAGAATATGTGCGTATGCATCCTGTACTCAAGTGGACAGACCAATATTTTTTGCCTCTGATATCATCAGAAAATGGAACTGGTTAAGCATGTCCATTTCCTTAGCTCCCACAATATCCATTTTTCTCTCTGTGGACTTGTTTTATTTTTCTTTCATGGTGTTTCTCCCACACAATGAGGCCAATTTTTGTTCAAGACAAAGGAAACATAAACAGACACAGTTTTGGAGTTAGCTCATGGCCTGAAGTCAGAAGGCTTTCAGTGGGGGGAGGGCAGGGAGAGTGAAAGGGGTGCCTGGTCATTGAGGCATTTTAACTATTAAACATCCGATTTTGACTAAGACCTCTTCTTGAAGGTCGCCATCTTAATGACACTGCCTTCAAAGCACACCCCCACAATGAAATTGATGGATCTCATCCAAGTAATTTAGGGAAACTTCATTAAACCAGTGGGATTTAAACATGTGTTTGCTTTGGGTCAGGCTGTAAGTGTTTAAACACATGATAACTTTTATTCTATTTTGTGTTTTTTGGCAGCCTTTATAAAAAGCAATAAAGTAAACTGCGATTTAAAAAAAAAGATTTAAAAAAAATCCTCTCACTTTTTTTTCTTCATCATTTTTTTTCTATTGACTTCATCTTCCCTGGCAATCATACATGAAATCTTGGCTTCATTTTTGATCCCTCCTGCTCCTTCATTTCAAATGATCAAACAATTTAATAATAATTGAAACTACTTTTTTTCTCAGAGGTGTGTGAGTAATGACCCACCAAGATGTATTCTGTACTTCAGCTCCTAGCAATACCATCCAGAATCATAACAAATGAAGGATGCTGGGAAATACAGTTCAATGACATCTGGGATGGCCACCTCTTACTCATTCCAAAGTCTGGTCCAATGGGAGTGTGCTGATTGTACTGACAGAAAACTGCTTTCTGATTCCTTAAATTCAACTTTGGACTTTGCAGCCTATTTTTTCAGCATGCTTCTTTAAAGTTCTCTTCACCTATCTGACAACCACCACACTTTATTGATGGCATATGATAGAGAAAGCAGCCAGGTCGTGCAAAAATACTAGCAAGCGATGCCTCTGGAGCAAAAAGGATTGAAATATATTCAACATCCAAATCTCATCAGATGTCTTCGTTTATCTTCGTAATTTGTTTTAGATTTGGAAATTAGGGTTGGCTTTATTATTAGCCTAAGCAGCACTTTTAAGCAGAGGACTGGGACAACATAAGAAAGAGCATGTGAGCGCTTTTTCCAACTAACAAATTTTATTAAAATACATAACCTTTTGTGAACTGCAGTTCACTTCATTAGATCTATAGAACGTCTAGACGGATGTAGGGTTTAATTTAGGGTAAATTGAGGGGAGTGGGGGAAGAAGAAGATAGATGGCTATGCAGATACAAGTTAGATGTGAGATATAAGTATCTTAGGAATTAACAATCATAATGTGGTAAAAGCTAGTTACAGCCAGTTTGGTGTAGGGGTTAATGCATCAGACTAGAAACTAGTCTGTGAATTTTACTCCTGCCTTAGACACAAAGCCTGTTGGGTAATATTGGGCTAATCACTTTGTGAGCCCGAAGAAGTAGACAATGGCAAACCACCTCTAAAATCTTGCCAAGAAAACTGCAGGGACCTACATAGTCACAGAGAGGGACTTGCATAAAATACACACCACACATACACATAGAGTTAAAAACTCACTATGTTATTGGGATCTTTTGAGATTGCCTGAAACATTTTGATGTCTGTAAATTTAGCAATCTTTTGTTCAATTATGTTGTTAAAGTGTCTTTTCTACTTTGTGATCTGCAGATATCTGCTTTCACCCAAAGCCACACAAACAGCACAAACAGATTCCCAACAAGTAACACAGAAGATCAGAGATGCTTTCACTTGCCCTTCCTTTAAAGGATATATGCCATCATCTGCCAGCAATGCCCTCTGGGTTCTTCATGGGATGAATGGGACAAACGTACAATTGAATAAAAGGACATAAGTTTGACATCAGGATTCAAACAAAGGGAAAGTAAAATCAGAGCATTTCAACCTTCCAGGATACTTTATTGTGGACCAAAATGAATAATAATGCCGCCAAGAAAAAGATATAAATTTCAAAAAATTTCAGGCAATTTAAAATGGTCCTAGCAAACATGTTGGTTTTTAATATACTTGGTAATATATCTATTAATTAATAAAGTGATTGTACATTCTTTTAGATGTAAACTGCATGTCTATATTCATCCTCCCTCCCCCACATTCTAATCTAGGGTATGCCTTTGATAAAGTGAGCTATAGCTCACAAAAAATGTGCCTTTCAATACAAAAATAATTGGGAAAGGTATAATTTTAATTTCTTCTGATCTTTTGTTGCTATATACCAATATTGGTCTCTTCCTACAATGCCTTCTAACATCTTGGATGTGTAGCTGGCTGACAAACCATACTTAATGAATAGTCCTCAATGGAGTCCTCCACATGGAGAGAAGTAAGCAGTGGGGTACCACAAGGCTCCGTCTTAGGCCCAGTACTCTTCCAATATCTTCATAAATGACTTAGATGAGGGAATAGAAGAGGAACTCATCAAATTTGCAGATGACACTAAACTGGCAGGAATAGCCAACACCCCAGAAGACAAGCTCTGGATCCAAAAAGATCTTGACAAACTTGAACAATGGGCCCTATCTAACAAAATGAGTTTTAATGTGAAGAAAAGCAAGGTTTTACATTTAGGCAGGAAAAATCAAACATATAAGTATGGATTAGGTGAGACCTGGATCAAAAACAGTAACTGTGAGAGGGACCTTGGAGTCCTAGTGGACGATCAGTTGACTATGAACCAGCAGTGGGCAGCAGCAGCCAAAAAAGCTAATACAATCCTGGGTTGTATAAACAGAAGCATAGAATCAAGATCACGCGAAGTATTAGTACCGCTTTATAAAATCCTAATGAGACCACACCTGAAATACTGCAACCAATTTTGGTCACCCTACTACAAAAAAGATGTTAAGACCTTGGAAAAAGTTCAGAGAAGAGCAACTAAGATGATCAAAGGCCTGGAAACTAAAACATATGAAGAATGGCTGCAGGACTTGGGTTTGGCTAGTCTAAAGAAAAGAAGAAATAGGGGTGACATGAAAGCAGTATTCCAGTATCTGAGAGGCTGCTGCAAAGAAGAGGGGTCAAATTATTCTCCAAAGCACCAGAAGGAAGGAGAAGAAACAATGGTTGGAAACTGATCAAAGAGAGAAGCAACATGAAATTAAGGAGAAACTTCCTAACAGTGAGGATAATTAACCAGTGGAACAGCTTGCCTTCAGAAATTGTGGGTGCTCCATCACTGGAAGTTTTTAAGAAGAGACTGGACAGTGACTTGTCTGAGATGGTATAGGTTCTCCTGTTTGAGTGGGGGGCTGAACTAGAAGACCTCCAAGGTCCCTTCCAGCTCTATTCTATTCTATTCTATTCTATTCTATTCTATTCTATTCTATTCTATTCTATTCTATTCTATTCTTTCTTAATCTACCTGGAAGAACTGCTTCCGTTTCTCTACAGAAGGACACCTGACGAGAGGATGGCTGGCAAGAGTCCTTCAAAAAACTGCTCATTTGTCTTTCTTCCCACTCAGAGCTGCTGTGGAACAGAATCTAGATCAGTGGTTCTCAACCTTTTTAATGACACGACCCCCAACCGGTCATAAGTCGAGGACTACTCAACCAGTCGTAAGTGAAGGACTACTCAACTAGTGCAGCACCATTTGCAGAATGGGACTTTTGGCAGGCTCAGCAGGGCAGAGACAGCCTGGACAATTCCTATTGGCTTTTGAAAGCCAATAGAATTAGACTCTATTCAAGAGAGTCTATTCTATTGGCTTTCAAAAGCCAATAGAATAAAAGGGAGTAGCACAGTTAAGGCAAAGGGGGGGAAAATGGCAGACTGCGTTGTTTGGCGACCCCGTGAAATGGTCGTTCGACCCCAAATGGGGTCCTGACCCACAGGTTGAGAACCACTGATCTAGATGTTTTATTGTTTGCTTATTTTTAAATATTCTTCTTATGCTTGTTTATATTAGTTGGGAAAGCTTGGGGAGCTTTGTAAAGGCAGGGTATGCTACAAATAGTATTAATTAAACATAAATAATTATTTCTAAGACATGAGTCTTCCCCTGTTGCCTCTAGGTATTGCTTTAAGGCTTTCTTTGCTGTTATATATATCAAAGAAGCAATAAGCTTCTTATACTGATAGTCACTGTGGCCTCTTCCTAATATGTTCAATATGGCTTCCATCTGGCTTTTAGCTGGAGGATGACTAGCAACTCTGGGAAAGAGCTATGTGGAAGAGTATGTATGGGGAGAAGTTGCATCTGGAATGGCTGCAGTGAAAAGATGAGAAAAACGGGGGCATCTCTTGTCCCTCATGTAGGTTCTCATAAGCCACCCCTGTGATCAGTTTTATTTTTCCATTTCTGCCCCACCAGCTGAAACTCTGTTCAAGATAATGTGGAATTCATAACACATTGATTCTACTTTTAAAAGCCAGGCCAAACAATTCAGAGGTTCAAAATTAGGAGAAAATGGAGAGAGAGAGAGAGAGAGAGAGAGAGAGAGAGAGAGAGAGAGAGAGAGAGAGAGAGAGAGAGAGAGAGAGAGAGAGAGAGAGATGAGTAAATAAGCAAGCAAGATAGACATAGGCTTGAGATGCAAATAAACATCCCAAAGCAGGCCTATGCCATAAAATGAAAAGTACTCAGTATCCAGCTTATTCCAGCAAGGGAATCCTCACACTGTAGCTGTCCCACTGGGAGAAGCAGCTGAAGGGCACTGCGTCCTGCTTATAAGGGCAGTCTGCCAACCCTTTTCAAGAATGTGTGTCTCCCTACTTTTCCTTGACAATAAAATAATAATTTGGCAGAGCTGGTAAAAAAGATAGTAAATCAATACCAGATTGCAGACCTTGTTGAGAAACTCAACCAATTTGTCAAATAGTGTCAGTTAGCTATGTGAACTGAACCTGCATAGAAGCTTCTGTACTTGCTGAATGCTTGGCTCTAGAACATTGAGGAGATCAATTAATATTATACAAAAGGGGATATGTCAGTATTGGCCCATTTTGTACAGTTGTAATAGGATTATATGGTTCTAATAATACTTGATAGTCAAAGAGGCAGAATTGACTCTCAGTAAACTTGAATGGCTAAGTAGCAGCAACAACCATCTTATGGAATTATAATATGAAGGTGGCAAAGTGGTAATGCTTTAGTTCTGCAAAAGGGCACTGCAGTTATACAATCCATGTTTCTATGCAGTAATCATAAATTTAATATAAAGTATGTCCAGGTGAATCCAGTAATATTACCTGCAACCCTGTCATTCAGCATATATTACATAGACTGGACAAATCAGAAAAAAAGGAAGAAGAAACAAAATGAGTGTTTTGCTAGAATTCAGCAAAATGTAAGGATAGACAAGACAGGCAGAATACTCCATGTTTGTATAGGTGATGTAAACTTTCTAACATTCATTGATTGATTGCTTCATTCAGTGCTTTTCCTGTATTCTACCGGTCCTTTAAAAAGTTCAGCCCAGCTTCTGTGTGTCCACTTAGAAATAAAATAGACCTAAGGCTATTGAGTACCCATATTATTTTCTTAGGATGCAATTAACTAGTTGCAGGGATAGGCAACTTTTCAAGTAGTAGATGCTAACAGTCTTCCACAATAATGCAGATATTCCTGCCTCCAAGTATTTTTTTAATGGCCAAATTGCAGTAGGAATGACAAAACATGATATTTCAACCAACTCATCCCAGAAACCATGTGAAACCAACTCATCCCAGAAACCATGTGATTAAAATTCTCATAACAAATGTTAAACCTCTAAGAGTTCAGTATGCTTTCTTGATCTCAAGCAAGAAAACATATTTCTAAAGATTTGGCCATCTTGAGATATTAAGTGCTCTTTACTCAGTCTTGAATTGATAATCTATTGCACAGCCTCCCAAGCCTTTCAACCAGGGATACTATTTAAACTAGGCAACAATTATTCAGATGTCTTCCCCAATCTGATTAGTGTTTTCCAACCCATCTCTAATCTTCTCAGCAGCTTTTCATTGGTCTGTCCAGCCTCTTTCTGCTTTGCTAGTAATCTTTCTATGCCCAATCATCTCACAGTCTTCTTGTCCAGCTATCAGTCCTGCTGTCTTGTCCAGCTGCCTTCCTACTATGGCTACCAATTGCCCTGCCACTTTGCCTATAACTTCAGTTATAGATTTTAGAACAATTTTCTAAATCTAAGTTTTATTTTATTTATTATATTTGGTTTTATTCAGGAATGACAAAATATGAGATGTAATGTGCAATCTGGCTGCATAACACTTTTGGTTCTAATAAAAAAAAATTTTTTTTAACTTTTTGGAGTTGATGTTCCACAATTACCACCAAATGGATATTGTTTTTATTGAATGTATGGCATACAATTAGGCCAAATTATGGCATATAATTAGGCCAAATATTTTATTTGCATGCTCATTATCAGCACATAAAACGGTTACTTAGGACTATCATGAATTTTTCTTTACAGAATTCAAAATCATCCAGAATCTATCGCAAAATACCTTCCTGACAATCACAGCTATGGACATTTTATTCACTAACATCCCACACAGTGATAGGGTACAAGTGACCAGAAATATAATCTCTGATGAAACCACAGCCTGCTTAACCGCACAGTTTTCCCACTCATCCCCACCCTGAATTAATTCCAAATGAAACTGCAATGAATCATCCTAAAAGAATATGGCCTTTTTTGTCTCTGCCTCAACTTAGTCTCACTTGTGGAGGATGGAATCATTTTATTTTCCTGAACTATTAAAAAGTACAGAGAACGGGCTTGGGAACCATGAGCATTAGGGAATATTTTCAGAGGGAGCCAAGTTTCTTCAAGAAAAAAAGTGGGGCGCTACAGGGCAATTGTAACATACACTTTCTCTCACACAAACTCACTTATGCCCTCTCCTTCACTTTTGCATTAGTCTGTTTTTCTTTTCCTTATCTCAATAGTTTATAGCAGTATTTAAAAATGGTGAGCTGAGTTGCTTTTCTTCCATTTTAACCTTATGCAATTTGCCTATTCTCTGTGGACGATTCTTCTTACTTTTATTTCTTTTTGGTATTTATCACTTGTCTTTCACTCATGATGAGAAATAACTTTTCACACATTCCTATACAGAAATGTCCCTGTCTGATGTTCAAATTACTCTCTCCAAACTCAGTTGGGCATCTAATGGCTTCTGGCTTTTTTTTGAAAAGCGTTCTGGGATGGAAAAACAGGCTATCAACATGAGGGGAAGATGAGAGGGACTTACTATATACCTCCTGCCTTTCATCATGTACCAGGTTGGGTTTTCTGGCAGCTGCAGGTATTTATAGCATAACCAGTCAATTAAATCTTGCTTGCAAGGCCAATGAACCTTTTCCTGCTCTGTAGTTTGCTCTTATCACAACATGTTAATTGGTCAATTAGCATCTTCCCTACTCTTTCCCTTCATTACCTTGGGACAAAACAAGGCAAATTGAAATTTTATAAGGTAAGCATCCTACAACTTCGGATACATACTGCATACTTGTTATTCTACTTTGTGTCTCTTTGGATCACCAGGGAGATATTTTTCTCCTTATAGGCCATAGATAGGTAATTCATTCATGGGAGCATTGTGATTAACTTTACTAAAGAGAAAAGTCATCATTTATTTTGTACGCAGAACAGGGCTGTTAAACTGCTGGCCTATGTGTCACGTGGAAGCTGCCGGCAATGGCAAAACAGTCCCAATACGTAGCGCAACATCACATGAGATCGCGAGTTTGCCATGTCTGGTCTAGAAGAATCCCCATTCACAAGCCCATGAAGTTCTCCTTAATTTTGTTTGAGTAAACCCAACATGACAATACTCTGAACTCAATCTAAACAACAGCCATTATAAAAAAAATACCATGCAAGGAAGAAGTCTACCTCTCCCTCAGCCAAGTACAATCACATGACCATTTCTAAGAGTGGAAGGGACATGTCCATGCCCTATATCCCAATTCATTTGGTTGATCAGCAAGAAAGATCAGTTATCTTTTAACTGAGCAGGTATGGAAGTTTATTAACTTCCACAAAATGAAATTTGATAGGCATTGTATTTATTTTAATGCTCAGTTGAAGAGCCCCCCCCCCAAGAGCATAATCCTGTTAAACTTAAATTATGACTGAAGCTTGCAGACACATGCCTTATGTAGACCTGGGTGATTAGATTATAATTATTGCAACATATGCAAGGCTATTTTTGGTATATATCTAAAAACAAATGCAAAAGTACAGAAACAGCAACTAATATGGTATGCAGATCATAGTTCATCAATATTGCAAAAGGGAATATTTTCAAATACAATTTGTATACTAAAGAGAAAGTACACTGTATAAGACATCTATTATTCTTTCTAACAGGCTTTTAGTTTGTTTATAACTTTGAGTTTTGAATCCCTAAATAGGGTAGGAATAGATATTTCAAGAACTGTTTCCTTTTATATGAGTCTACTCAATAACTTAGATTAAGGGAAAACACTGTTTGCTTGGTTAGAAAATCAAAAACTGCAGCAGTCAGAGCAAAGATGAAAAATAGTCTTTCTTTCTTTTCTTTCTTTCTCTTTTTCTTTTTGAAGTCTCTTACCTCACATGATGCAAAAGTATGCTATTGTTTTTCAGCAAATGCATTATCAAAATATGATGACATGATCCAAGAAGGATTCAAAGTGAGTTTTACATTCTCTTCATTTATAAATCAAGAAAACATGTTATACTTTTAATTTTAATCAAAATGATAATTGTTTCATATCTTGTTTTTTTGTGTGTGTGTTTTAAATAGCACCACTACCATTTTACTATCTGGTTTGATTTATTTTTTCAGGCTTTTTATTGGCCTTTTGATGGTTGTGGGCTCTCAAATATATCTGTGAGCCCTGTGGATGGCTAGCAGCTATCATAAGATATAGGTATATGTATAGATATACAGATATTTGTCATGGTTACTTGCCATCTCCAGGGTTCATACTTGATGATGGACAGATGGATTCTTAATGTCTTAAATAAATAAATAAAACACCTCAGGGTCTTGGTGTATGAATTGATTAATGTCATGGCACATGGGCTTGTCAGCTCTGATAAATATCTTTAAATTCCATTGGCTACCACTTATGTGCCTTGCTATAATTATGACTTGTGGGAAAATGTCTAGCTTCAATAGAAGAAATTGATGCTTTTTGTTTAATTGCCATGCATAGCTACATGGTAAATCCAAAAGTAATCAAAACAAAACATAATTTTCTTTTCCCTCAAGAGTTGTCTTTATGGAAGGTTGGCAGAAAAAGTACAATCTCAGAAGGCATTCAGCGCTGGAATCTAGTTTCTTGAACAGAATCATGGAGTTGAAAGGACGTTAGAGATCTTCCAGTCTGACCAGTGCAAGAATCCTCAGACCATCCCAGACAAATGGCTGTCTAGTCTTTTCTTGATTTTGCAGATCAGGTGCTTCATAAAAGCTTTTTCCACCAGAGAAAAGCAACAGCAATAACAATAACAACAGCTTTGCTTTCTTGCTTAAAATGTATGCCTAAGAAACTAATATGGAAAAATATTAAGGTTGATGTAGGGAAGGAAAGGAGAGAGAGGTAAAGAAAGTAAAACATAAAGCGATATAATGTTTAAGGCAAGAACAATATCCTTGAAAGCTAAAAATCTATGTGTGTTTATTATGTACAGGGCTGATGGATGAACGTATGTCCACACACTCCAAACTGTAGTGTGCATTGTGTACATGCTTTGTTTTAATAAGTAAACTAATAGGTTTGTTTTTTTAAAAAAAATAGGCAGGCAGGCTATCTCTTTCTCAGTTTCATCTTAATGTAAATGCTGTAGTGTGGATGCATTGGTTTCATTCTGTTTGGGGGAAGAAAAGACCCAGTGTGTAGTCACTAATGAACTACCTCACCCTCCATATTCTGCCTGGCCTGTTGCACTAGATATCCAAGTTATGTACACAATAACTTCCTTCAAGAGGCCATATGGCATTGTGTTGTTTCCCCCCCCCTTTCCATATTAGATTGTTGATAAGGAAAGACTATCCATATGTGTTGCTTAATGTGGAAATAAGCAAGTTTTGCAGTATTCAAATTGGTCCTAAGTGTATCTTCTACTTCAAATAACTCATTACCTCATTACTGAGACATTAAGCTGAAACATATTCTGAGTAAACAAGCCTAGTTATTTTCAAAACGCTATGGATTCTTGATTGTATCATTGTTCAAGAACAATGGTGGAGTTTTATATTCCTAGCAAAGCTATGTCTCAGCAGGCCTGACTTTGAGTTTAGAAACTAAGCAAAGTTGGTCCTAGTTAAGAGAAGGACAGTAGACTACTTGAGAATTGTCATCCAGCTAAATTATGCTTCCCAAACTTGTTCTTTCAAGCTGCTTATCAGAAAGTCCTTTTTACCCAAAATAGGTAAAACACTACAATTTAAATGTCCCTCTTATGATTGGGTAATGAGTTCATGTTCGTTAATCACCACCACCACCACCACCCCCCCCAAAAACCCCCACTTTTATCCAATTTGGGGTAATTTACCCAGGTTTGAGAAACGTTGTGTTAATCGGACTTGGGAGTTCTGTAATATTGTAAAAAAAAACAAAAACCTAGCAATGATGCTGTCACTAAGCTTAATTGGAAGAATTCAAACCTTCACATTTTTGTCTAACCACATTGGAGTAAGAAGAATTGAATTGAGCTTAATATGAATCTTCTTTTATATTTTGTTATCAAGCTCAGTTGTTATTTTTATTACCTTATTCCTCTATTTGTCATGCTGTGTATCATGTCAACTATGGGAATTCCAGTTACATATGTTTAAAGATAATCTGTGCTCCCTCTGCTGGTCTTAAAGATAACAAAATAAAACAACAACAAAAAAAAACCACAACAACATTAAAAAAGGATTAATTTTACCAGAAAGTAGACAAGCATATTTGCTTCTAGAGAAAATAAGTTTGTGAAAAGAAATTTGACCATCAATTGTACATGCGTCAGGCTCAAAAGATATGGTTCACACCTGAAGGTTCATTTTAATTGATTTAATGCTAAAAGCCAATGGGTAGGAATCTTCTCAAGTAATGTCAGCATTTGGTTACAATTAGATAAGGGTCAATAGCAGTCAAAGAAGATTGGACTTAGTCGTCTGTGACTCCATAGTGATTCTAGGCTTATCACTCTTTTCACCCCTTCCTCTAGGTCTGCCAGTCCTCCTCCTATACATGAATTGCCATAAAATTATATAGCTTCAAAAGACTGCCAATAAAAATAATAGTAATAATAACAGAGGACAAATTGTGGACAAAGAACAACATAGCCTAAATTACTACCTTAAGAAATGCTACGAACCATTGCTAAGGGAAGTCAATCAAGGAAAGCTCTTGAAAACAACAAAGGTGAAGACTGAATATAGAAAAAAAACAGTTGGAAACCAATTTGTTTATTGGAAGAACAAGCCAATGCATAGTCAATACTTACCGAAGGAAAAGTTGGTAAAAACACCTTCATGGAATTGGCCAAGATTATTAAAGAAAGAAACTGAAGGCTTTACAGTGGTGCCTTGGTACTCATTGTAAATTGTTTCAGGGAGGTACGATGAGTACTAAAAATGATGAATACCAAACACATTTTTCCCATAAGTAATAATGTAGTGAGCCACAAGGCAGACACACCAACAGGCTCTAACTTGTGTGTTGAGTACCAAACAAATGATTGGGACAAAATGTTCTTATCAAAATGTGTTGAGTACCAAATTTGATGAGTTTCAAAGCAGTTGACTACCAAGATGCCACTTTATTTTAACAGTATAAAAACAAGCTTTGCCAACTAATTGCATGAACACAAAAATTCAACAAGTCAACTTTGTCAACAGTAGAGGTCAATTTTGCAAATGTCAAAAACATGTCAACAGTAAATTGGAAACTTTGGATTTGAATGTAGTAGACAACTGAGACTATCAAGTTGAGAAAGTTTTGGTAAATTGGACTTTAAAATCCAACAGACAGGCATCTTGTTCATAACATGTTGGATATAATTATTGAAAAGAAGAAAGTTTGATTCATTGATATTGCTATACTGGCTGATACTAGGCTTGAGAAAAAACAATTGAAAAAAATCATGAAATATTGGGACTTGCAGATCAAAGTTCAAGATTTATGGAAAAAGAAATCCATTGTTATTCCAAATGTGATTGGCGCCCTCAAGCCTAAAGCACTTGCTCAATATCTGGAAATACTGAATTTTTCAGACCTAAACACCCTGTTTTACAAAACAACAACGCTGCTAGGAATTGCCTATATTTTTGAAATCTCCTTAATAATGATTTGGTCCTTGATTAGAACTTGAATTATTAACTTTCTACCATTCTGAGACTTTGTATCTAACTATAGATTACCCATACATAATAAATGTGCAAACATAATGTTCTTTGTAATAAAAATGAGTTTGGAGATATTTGCTGAATGGCCAACATGAGTACTGTTAGCTAAATGACTTGAAGAATACCAAATATAGTTAAAAGTGGGATTTAAATGTATTCAGCAGAGAGAAGTGAGATTTTATATTACCCAAAGCTGGGACTTTAATCAGAGCACATTAACTACAGAAGTATTTCCTAAATAGTTTGATTGATGTCTTTAGCTAAAAGGTTGTCCAGAATTTTTGATTCTCTTCTTTTTTTTCACATGCCAAGATTCAGTATCTTCAATCTCAACTCCTTCCCACCACAAATACAAATTTGCCTTCTTATGTGATCAAAAATGTAGAAAAAAACACTCTACCAGAGGTGTCTTCCAGGTATGTCAAAAACATCAGGATGGCATCCAGATGGATATGACCCACATTTTAAAAAAATGGGTAGAATTTTGATTGCACAATGACATCTGCCACTTTGACTTTTATAACCATATCTTGAGAACACCTCTGATCCTCATTCGTTGCTATATAGTATCATCTGGGTATCCCTAAAAACAGTCCCATATTTTGGATGGGCTTTGAAGAAACAGGATAAGAAGTGTATAGACACTTTTGAGCTTTTGGGTTGGAGAATATTTCTGAGAATTCTGTGGATGGCTAGGAAAACAAACCAGTGGATCCTCAAACAAATAAATCCATAGACACAAGTGAACAGGCTCAGGTTGTCGTAATTTAGACACATTATGAGAAGATTCAACTCTCTGGAAAAGGCTCTAATGCTGGGAAAATGGGAAAGAAAGAAAGAAAGAAAGGAAGGAAGGAAGGAAGGAAGGAAGGAAGGAAGGAAGGAAGGAAGGAAGGATGGCCAGTTGCAAGGTGGATGGTCTTAGTTACATTGCTAATTAATCCATCACTGAGAGACCTGAAAGAACAGGATTGTGATAGATGATCATGGAGAGGGGGAGGAAATCTATCTATTAGAGCTAGGAGCCATAAACAACCTGATGGTACATATTCAATCAATCAATCAATCACATTATGGAATTTGGAATTTACTTTCCTAAAGATTCATATGAAGCATATATGAATGGGTCTGCAGTTTGTATAATTCATGTGACTCCTAGTTGAGTATTTGTATCTCTGACTCTTAAGATAGGATTGTGTGATTTTGACAAAACCCCTATCTGTTCCTCTAACTATGTAGCCTGACAAAGACTTGCCTGCTTATCTCACCATACACATGCAAGATCACCAAATGTGGATTGCTAACTGCTCAACACCCTTTTAGTTCCTCTATCACACTCCTAAGCGGAATGTTTTTATTATTCTTATAAGTGTGGTGATATAAGTGCCATGACTTCCAGTGATGCTGTGTACTCATAGCTATAGAAGAAGCGAAGCATTCTCATAGAATCAGACCATATTTATGTACTAGATGCTTAAATACTGTGCTGGGTGCTTGACTGAAGGGAGCCAGCTTGAACCTTTTAGCTAAACACTTCCCCCATTCCCAGGCATCTGAACTATTTCCACTTTCAAGTGGACCACTTTCTCTTGACACTTGTATCATTTGGCACCAAGCACCAGTGGCACTAGAATACATCTTCTGCACTCGGTTCCAAAAAGCAAGTGAGAATGCCCTGAAGTTGCAAGCCAAAAGATGGGCCAATCTCTTCCGCCTTTCCCCCCTCCCCGCCCCTCCTCCAAGTATGCAGTGGGTGTGTATTTTCAAGGAGTGTGTGTGTTTTGGATGAGGGAGAACATCAGCTGCCTGGTATCAGTGCTCTGGCTCCGGCTGGGCGGGATGGAGTCTGAGCAGAGCCAGGCTCGGGAGGGTCAAGTACAGGTTGCTGAGCAGGAAAAAGGCAGGGGGAAGGGGGGGCTTGGGTCACTCCTTTCTGCCTTTCATTTTTCCCCCCTTCCCGTCTTTGCACAGGGAAGGGAATGTTGGGTCTATTCCATCAGTGTGGTATGTCTGTATAAACATCATTAGCCTGTATGAACTGACATGTCGTAGATTTTCATTTCTTCTTACAAATTGCTGCTCTCCACAATAAAAATACCAGTTGTATTAGATGGGATACAGTGGGGGTGGGGAGGAAGATGGAGATGTTTATTCTTGCTCCCTTTGATCTCGAGAAAGCTGGGCGCTGACTGCAGCCACTAAACACTGTAGAGACAAAGGCGAACACGTCACTGGCAGGTTGGTGTTTTTTTTTTTCCACATCAGTATGCCAAACAGTGGGTCCTGTTTTGAAGACAGGTAGGAGGTATGCCAGCCTGATTCATAGCAGAGTCTTAGGAACGATGTAATAAATTATGTAGGGCTAGGCGCAGTCTGGCGGCTGAAAGCAAAGTTGGATCCCATTTGCCTTGTTTCATCAATCCTCCTCAGTATAATCCTAATTTAGGTAAGAAGTTTAACTAATGGTTCTACTTTCTGAAGAACATCCACTTCTTGGAAGAACTTTGGGCTTTTTTTTTATCCTGGGCAGTTGTTAAGATTCCTGCAAATATTTGAGCATTTTCAAGAGAAGGTGTGTTAGGGCTTGTCTCCTGGGGAACTTCCTATATTACAACAGCTTCCCCAACATTGTTCAGCACACAATGTGTATGATCACTAATCACAGAATCCTCTGTGGGGAAAAATAGTTCAACCTATCTAGAGAGCCCAATTTAGGAAGACTGTGACTATATAAATAACAATAATGCTGACGGTTAGAATCCCTGTGTTTTAGAAAAAGACATTAGTCCAGTGATTTAAGGTGATAATTTCTATTTCCATTCCTATAATCCTTAAAAATAATTTTAAAATGCTTTCATTTAGACTTCCATAGAAAAGAGAATAAAACAATACACCCACCGTTCTTCTTCCAGGAAGCCTAGAACACTGGTTGACCAGTTCAGTAGCAAAATCATTCCTCCCACACATTATAGCTATTAATCATTGAAGGCCTCTGCACTCAGTATGTGAAATGCCAATGTTGGAATTACAGAATGAAGGGGAAATGGAAGGGGATTCTTTAAACAACCCTTTATGACAGTGACAGATCATTAATGTAGAAGTGCTGGAAAGAATTATTGTCCCTTATATTAATTGGGGTGCACTTGTATTTTTCTGTGTAGAAGAGCTGTGTAGAAGAGTCATAATTTGCTGTCCCTTCCCAGGCATGAACATACATAGTTTGCCACACTATGTCGCAATCTGAATACAGGCTTTACAATACTTTGTTCTATGTAAGGAAGATACATAGAGAGATAAGCAAGTAATTTTTTTTATTGAAAAGTTTTACAAAAATTACAAAATATACCCCACCCCACCCCATCCCCCTAACCCCCCACCCCACTTCCCAGAGCTGAATACAGGGTAACAAATATAATAGTCATAATCTAACTAACATTAACCAACTATGTAGATAAACAAATATAATGCACTTTAACTCTCTTTTAACACAGAATAAACAATTTACAAATAAACTTTATCATATAATCAAATTAAAATCCAAATTTATAAACAATACAATATAATAAAAATTCCACTACAATAAACTATTATTAATAATAATAATAACAATAATAATATTCAATAATTTATTCATAAAGTAAATGGAACTTTTTAGTCCCATATTTATTATGAATATAATCTATCTATCTTCTCCAAACCGAAATGTATATTTCTTGTAAATAATCCTTCAAATAAGCAAAAATCTTAGCCATTTCTGCTAGATTTGACACTTTAAGCATCCATTCTTCTATAGTAGGCAAACAATCCTTCCAATATTGCCCTACCAACAGCTTTGCTGCTGTTATTAAATTCAACTTCAAATTAGTTTCCTTAATATCAAAATCTACAATAATACCCAACAAAAATAATTGAGGAGTAAACTTTATCTTTCTTTTAAAAATATTCTGAATGATCCACCAAATTTTAATCCAAAGAGCTTTTACATTTCTATAAGTAAGTAATTAAACACAGTTCACAGTAAAATAAAATGCACGGCTGTTTTTGTGCTTGTGTAACATAATGAGATTTTTAACTTTATAAACATCAGACATTATATCTAACTTATACTATATGATCTGTACACAGTTAAATTTTGTGTTTCATATAAGTGGCTGTATCTCACTCATCACCTTACTTATTCTTTCACATACAGGAATTTGTAATTACTGTGTGATTTTGAAGTTATGTTTATGCATTTCAGTTCTTTCTACTTTGATTTATAATTGAATCTCTCTACAATGTTTCACTAGGATGTATTCATGTGAAGAAAGAGTCATATGAACTGAGTTTTCAAGGAATACAGCTGTTTCTTCTCAAGGGCAGAGACAACTCCTTCATTACTTGAACTGAAAATATTCTGGTTCTTGAGCTATAAAAATAAAAACTCATATAAAATATTGTCTGAAAGTATATGTTTCTTAGGAAATTTGAAGAGTGCTATGTGGCATAACTCTTTTATCAGACTTCTTGTAATCATCATGCCTGATTTTTATATCATTTGGTGTGTAGTGAAAGACAATAGCAAGTCTCAAGTAATTGTCTCAAGGAAGATACACTGGTCATTGGCCTTGTCACAGTCAATAATCTAAGGATATAAAATCTATGAACCCTGGGTATAAGAGTACAGCATTGGCCACATCACTGATTAGGTTAATTTATATCTGATTTCAGTTGGCTTGCTGAGACAATAGTCTACCATTATGATAGTCAGAGAAAGCTCATTTGGAACTGTCAGTGCTTATTGAGAAATTTGTTTAAGACTCTGCCTTGACTTTACCTGCTTTAGCTCCATTTACCTACTTGATGCTATCTGCTATGGTCAATTTATATCAACAATTTACCCTGTTCTGATTTCAATTTGTTAGAATCTATCAGCTTTTCCTGAAAGACTCAGGTATCAATAGTGAATAGTGAAAAACCTAAGTAAATCGTAAGACTTCTGATGATTCTAAGGGATAGAAAGTATAATTTCTATCAGCTTATCTCTGGCAATTAATTGCTTGCTTTCCAAACATTGAAAAAAAATCAGATATTTTAAGGAAATAAAGGAAAAAGACATATTAAGTACTCAGCTACCAGCAATTAGCCTTTGATCTCCAATTCATGCAGAGAATTCAGAATGAGTCCGTGGTACTGACGACTACTTAAAGATCCAAAAGGACTTAGGAAGGGGGCTGTATTACCTCCAACTAAGTACCTGCAGTGCTTTTTTTAAAAAAAGGTGCTGGAACTCACACATATCATATAACCCGCTTTGCCTACCCTACAAGGTTCCTTCCAAAAAAGATGCCGAAACTCCGTTCTGTGTGTTCTATGAGAAAAAAAGCCCTGGGTACCTGTAAAAATAATTGACTAGATAGACCAATGCTATCTCTGTCCTTTGCTCCAGCTTGAATCCTGTCTAAAAGAGGTCCAGATAATTCATTTAAAGAACTCTACAACTGAATCCCTATGACCTACTCAACAACCTTCCCCAAAGATTTATTCTACAATACAGTTGTATGGCCATTTGAAATCAGGAGTAATGCAGGAACATTACTGATTTAAACTCCTCTTCCCACCATGCTAGAATCCCTGTCTTCATCAGGCACTCCAGAGTAACGTGAACAATATCACCTGTAGTTCAGCTTTCTCTCATCTCATGACAATTTGTGAGCTATTCCTGAAAGTGGGAATTGTGTGTTGTTCAGCTTTGTCTAACTGTGGCGTTACAAGAAGCAGAGAGAACTGACGGATGCCTCCTGCTCCCATTACACATAACAGACATTATCTCCTTGTCTTCATTTTCACCTTTTTTGACATCAGAAGCTCCCTTGCAATTTCTTTTTTTGATGAGAGGCCAAGTTTTTCAAGTTTTAATGGCTCGATTTTCATAAAATTTCATTCAACCCTCCTCTTCTCTTCTCTTCTCTTCTCTTTATCTTTGTTTTTATTAATGTGCTTATCCGTTAACACTGTTTTCTGGAACTAGTACAACAATGTCGCAATGTTTTCCAGCGGTTATAAAGTGCTTGTCTCAGAATGAATATGGCTCAGCAAGACATTTTATGTCACTCTTGCTTATATTGGTGTGAGTATAAGTGTGCGAAAGAGAAAGAGAGGGAGAGAGAGAGAGAGAGAGAGAGAGAGAGAGAGAGAGAGAGAGAGAGAGAGAGAGACTGAGTGTGTGTGTCTTAAATGTGACATAATGTGTTGGATGCTACTCAGGTCACTTTCATGTGAGATGGACTATGCAAATATGAGAGAGAGAGAGAGAGAGAGAGAGAGAGAGAGAGAGAGAGAGAGAGAGAGAGGGATGATAAAGCAAGTTTGTTATGTTGACTTTATAGGCTTTTCTTAGCTGGATCATAAGCAGCAGGTGAGAATACTCATGAAGTCTGATGATATTACAGATATCATCTTTGGAACCCTTCCCAACCTGGTGCCTTCCAGACATAATGGATGATGTGGTCTGTACAACTGCGGATTCTCTCACTATGTAATTTTAAGATTTTTTCTTGTGAATATTTTTATATTATCTTTTTATATCCTTACTCCAAATCACCAGGAATCTTGCAATTGTGATGTATTAAAACAATTTTTTTTAAAAAAGAACCAGTAAATGGAATGCTAGTTCATCCCATATTGAGGACTCTGAATGGTCTATTGCAAACAGCTGAATGAATTTTCTTTATAGCATATCTACAAGTAATTTGTTGAGAATTCTTCCTCTGTGGTTAGAATGTATTAATAATTCTCAGGAACACATTTAATTTAACACAACTTAATATTGTTATGGGAAGATGCCATCCAATTTTATTTGACTTTCTTGTCAATATTATCAAAGATTCAAATTTCATCAATATAAAATATAAAATTTGCGTTTGTGGGTCTTAAAAAGTTTCATTTCATTTCAGTTTGAAGCTAAATATCTTGCCTAATGGAAACAAAACTCTAAGCTTTCTAGAAATTGGGGATCTTTGCCTAAGGTGGTATTGATTACAGTACCGGTACTTTTCTTATTGCTCCTTCACTATCTCTTTTCAGTCTGAATAACACTTCCTATATTTATGATATCCTGGTGCTTCTTTAAAATGAAATTCATTTTATTTGCCCCACTGGCAACTGCCTGCAAATATTTAGTTGGTTTTCATATAGATTTTATATTTGTGTGTACTTTTATATCTATCAATCTTTATAAAAGCTAATGTTGATTGATTAGCTTTTCCCTATTCCCCTATCTCAAAATGCCTGTATATGCATATTGTAAGCCCATGCCTGGATGAAATAGGCATTTTCTGGGTCCACGTTTGGACATAACAGGTGTGTTTTAATTTGGGCGTGGACCAGCTGAAGTTGCAGTATTCAGTCCACGCACGTAATATTTTATACATCTTTATCCATTCTCAACTTTGTGATCTGATCAATGCAGTCTGGGACAGAATACATTCCATAATAACTCAGTGTGGATTACACTCCTGGGCACCCTTAAGTTTTGTTCAGTTCTTCCAACTATGGGATGGAGAGGACAATATTGGGAAATGGTCTTCAATTTTATAGCCTGGAATTATATCTCTCCAATTTGCTAGCCACAACTTTGTTTCACAGCCACAGATTTATTTAGTTTCATAGTTACTTAGCTTACATTTTCCAACTGGAAATGGAAATTTAATTTATTTCTTAAATTAATTAACCACTAATCAGTTAGCTTTATATCAAGTCAGGCTATTAATTTCTCTAGTCCACTGTTGCCTACTAGGGGTGCCAAGCTAGTTGTTTGAGAGCATGCAAACGTGGGTAGACAAATAGGTACCACTTTGGTGGAAAGGTAACAGTACTCTGTGATACCATGCTGGCCACATGACCACAGAAATGTCTTTGAACAGTGCTAGCTCAATGGCCTTGAAACGGAGATGAGTGCTATCCACTAAAGTCAGCAATGACTAGCGGAGTAAAATCTGCCAGGACTCTTTTACCTTTACCTTGCTGTTGCCTACTATGATGAACAGTAACTTTACTACTATCTGGGATTATTCCTTTTGGGCATGCAGTGGCATAGTGTTTCCTTACCCAGGAAAAAGGGCTACATTTCTTTCCAAGATGCTATGCTAGGTGCAGTTCCTCAAATAGGAAATTGATCACAGAACAGAAAAGGAAGGAGATGCACAAAAGAAGAATCATACCTCTTAGGCAAAGATCAGTCAAGCTCTGTATTCTGAACCACACAGGCAACCAGAGGCAATCAGAAGTGGGCGGGAGTGGAGTCTTCCACTGTTACTCTCTAGAACAAAAAAGGAAGGAAGGAAAGAAGGGAGGGAGGGAGGAAGGAAGGAAGGAAGGAAGGAAGGAAGGAAGAAGGAAGGAAGGAAGGAAGGAAGAAAAGAAAGAAAGAAAGAAAGAAAGAAAGAAAGAAAGAAAGAAAGAGAAAATAGCAGCAGATGTATCTGTTCTACATTATATTAATACTCTTACTCTGTGTATACTGACCAAAGAATAAGTGTCACTGTATTCAGCGGGACGGCTGAATAAATACGTATGGCCTTCAGTTCTCCACATTTTAGTGTAAGCTTCTGAACTTGAATATGTGTGTGCGGGTGTGTATTAAAATTTTTGGCAGCTTAAACTTTAAAACTTCAGCAAAACATTTAAACTTTTAAACTCTGAACCCATTTGAACTATGTTTGATTTATGAATTATTAAACGTGGCACTAGAATTGGCTGTCTTCTCTTTTCAGCTACAAGACATTTGATTTTAAAAGCTGTAGGCTTAAGAAAATCGCTGTGTATTTTGGGGTGGGGGTAGGGAAAAGAGAAGATTGACCAAGCCAAGAGGCACTGCTCTAATTTGTTTGGCAAAATCTCAGGAAAATACCAAGAAAGAAGTTCTGCAGGAGGAAGGAAGGAAGGAAGGAAGGAAGGAAGGAAGGAAGGAAGGAAGGAAGGAAGGAAGGAAGGAAGGAAGGAAGGAAGGAAGGAAGTTCAGTCTTAAAATTAGGTAGAGAGATAAAGAGACACCATAATTTGGTGGTGTGGAACATGGGTGTTACACATACATGTTCCAGGTATATCCAACTACGTTCAGTCCAAAATATGTTTTACATCTTGCCAGCCATTGCCTAAATAAAGAGGAGAACTTCTTTAAAGCTTTAGAAATCTTTTTGTTCATAATTTCGGTTGAGAGTCTGAAGCTTGGGGTAGAAATGTGGACACTCAATGAACCAACCAACCAACCAACCAACCAACCACCCAACCAACCAACCAGTTCTTGAAATATATTTAGCATCTTCCATACATTTCAATATCTCTTTTGTCTGGCATTCCAGATTTCACTTGCCCCATTAGGCAAAGGACTTAAGTAGTACAGGTAGTCCTCAGTTTACGACCACAACTGAGCCCAAAATTTCTATTGTTAAGTGAGACATTTGTTAAGTGAGTTTTGCCCCATTTTATGACCTTTCTTGCCACAATTGGTAAGTGAATCACTGCAGTTGTTAAATTAGTAAAACGATTGTTAAGTGAATCTGGCTTCCCCACTGATTTTGCTTATCAAAAGGTTGCAAAAGGTGATCACATGACCTTGGGATACAGCAACAGTTATAAGCATTCTGAATTTTGGGGATGCTACATAGGTTGTAAGTGTGAAAATGGACATAAGCCACTTTTTTCAGTGGCATTGTAACTTTGAATAGTCACTAAATGAAGTATTGTAAGTCAAGGACTTCCTGTACAAAGTCCATCCCTTAAAATATACATATACATATTATACATTATATATGTACTTTAAAAAAAACTGCTATAATTAATATCATGTAATCAGTGCAGGATAGTCACAGTTTCAAGCAAAGGTCTTGTGAACTTTTTGAAATGTGTGCCTAGCCATTAATTTTGGAGAGCTTTACTTCTCAGCAAACTTGTGCACATTATAATTGTTCTAAGGCTGTGCTCAGATCCATTATTTTGTTTTATGTAAATGTATCAAATTATGGTGAATCAGGATACCATCAAACTTATTGTTTGGATGGATCCATTACATACCAATGTCATTTGATTGTTTGTTGCGGCACTTTTTGATGTGTGAACAGAGCCAGTATATAAAACATAGCTTATTTTATGACAGGTCTCACTTAACTGACCACAACAGGCACTAGCAACTCTGTTGTTAAGAGGCAGACTAATTAAGTATGATGTCACATGACTGCATCAACTTACAACATCACATCCAGCTGCAGTCATGAAACAAATCACCCATGGTCATGTCAATGACAGTACTTTGCAACTTCCAGCTGGCTTCCCCATTGACTTTGTTTGTTGAAGCTGATTGTGAAGGTCAGAAATGGCACTCATGAGACAGTGGGTGTCATAATGGGGAAAAAAGGAAGTTAATCATCCAGCCATTCTGGATTCTGGTTCCAGCCATCACTGGTTGTGGGCCATAGTGAATTTCCTGAGAAACAATTTAAAACAAAATCTTCAAGATAAGCTTGACTCCTTATGATTTCATTAATACAGTACATCCACACAGATCCCTTGGGAGCAATATGGAAGTTGTTTGTCACTGCTTTCTTCGAGAATGGGAGCAATATGGAAGTTGTTTGTCACTGCCTTCTTTCAGTCTAACCTAAAATTCTATAGTCCCTTGAAGATTTATTTTCCAAATGCTAATCAGCCCCAGTTTCACTCGCCCTTCTCACTTCCCACTCTCGCCACACCACAACCCCTTTATGCAAAATTGGGTTTGTGTATCAGTTCTGATATTTCAAAATGGTTATTCTACTCCTCTTGCAAATCCTTTTGTCTAAATACATTGTTTTTAATTCTCCATTCCCATTTTTGTTTTGCAAAGTTGCTTACAATATGGTGCCAATGTGGGTTCATAAACAGTGAAGATTCTGGTATATTAAAGTGGTACTCCACCACTTGTTAAGTCAGGACAAGGCTCATTAAAAAAAAGCTAGTAGCCACCAGATGGAGCTCCAACTACCCCTAAAAAAATATCAGCATAAAGAAGCCAAACCCATTACCTCCCACTGATTTATTTAGAATACACGTGCAACCACTTTAGCCTTGAAATCAGTGTAGGAGGAGAGTTAGTCTGTAGCAGTCCAAAACCAGAAAAGGAGCACCTTTTCAAAACAACAGATTTTATTAAAAGGCCAAAAGCTGTGTGTTTTTAATAAAATTGATTAACCTGAAAAGGTGCAAATTTTTTCTAAGACTTATAATGGCTTAACTGAGCTACGTTACACTTGGCAAAGCTTGCAAAAATCTGGCTAATCTTAATATATACAAAAAATATTAAGACCAAAAATTTAGTACAATATTTTAAGACATCTTTCCTCAGAAAATATAAGTGTCTGCTTCTTGGGGCTTATCACTCATACACACAAACACACTTAAATAGTTGGTTGGCTCTTGACTTTTCAACACACACATACTTTTTATTGTAGTTATTGTTGTGTGCTGCAGCTAACTGGAATTAACTATGTCTTTTATAAGGCAGTTTCAGATCTGTTTTAAAATGGAATTTAGGTATACATGCATCAGCTGGATAGGAAGAAACAAGTCAGAGGTCTCCTGCTGCTATCAGCACTGCAGAATTGAAGATGTTACTTAAAACTGCTTCAGGAAATAAGATATAATTTGCCCCCCCCCCTCCAATGTCTGCATTCGTGTGTGCATGCATACGTGAATGTGGGAATGCCAGGCTTCCAGCAGATATCTTTTTTAAGTTATAACTCTAAAGAGAAATCTTTCTGCTGCTATTGCTAGTCACTAAACAGGAGGAATTAACCAGAATTTGGAAAGAAAAACTTGAAATGCACGATCACTTAAGAAAGACTCAGAGGAAAGACATTTGCAGAGGGGAAAAAAAAAAGAGGGACGGACTCAAGGCTTGTTTGTTTTTTAATCTACTAAAACTGTGGCTTGAGTAGAAATGGAATGAAAAAGTTGCTGCTTTTGAAGTTTGAAGAGCCAAAATATTTTCATCTCCAGTACACATTTTTTTTTACTTTGCTCCCATCTCCAACCATTTGTGACCTCTGATGGATTATTTAACACATATGGTGTCCCAAGCCCTGGACTGAATCTTCACACTTATTTTTTTTAAATCACCAATTGCACCAGTAGCAATAGAAATGGAGATGACTACACAACTGGACATAGAAACAGCTCATTTTTGCTAACAGCCATGTTTCACTAGGCTTACATTCCCTTCAAGTGGATTATTCACAATCAGCCTTTGACTCTCATCTCCATCCTATGATTCTGACTTTCAGATTCTATTCTCTGTGATGAACTGCACGCACTTTAAGACCTAGATCATCTAATGCAGGGGTCTCCAGTCTTTCTGGCACCAGTGACCAGTTTCATGAAACATAATTTTTCCACAGCTGGTGTGTGTGTGTGTGGTTTTGCACATAATCTAGATCCTATGTATGCGCAGATGAAATTTTACTCCCTCACATTCCCCTTGTGCAGCCCAGTTCTTAACAGACTGTGGGCCGGTACTGGTCCACGGTCCAGTACCGGCCCACAGTCTGTTAAGAACTGGGCTGCACAAGGTCCATGGTCCAGGGGCTGAGGACCCCTGGTTTTTTGTTTTTGGTGATCTGATCACTTTGGCCAAGCCACATCACCCCCAGACCCCAGAGGATACCCATATGAAAACTACAAGTACTGCAGGGGATTATTGCCATTCATCCAATTCTTTTACCATTATTTATGCAGAAAGAACATTACTCAGTTTCCTTAAGGACTGAAGAATTCTTCAGGTGTTGGCAATCAGGATTTTTAGCCCTGGAGCTTGGCACTGTTGGAGTGATGCTGCTGCTGGAATTGGGTAAAAATCTAGACACACTGTGTTAAGCCCCTTTAAAAATATTAACAGTTTTAAAAAAGATAAAACTAATATAAAGAAAAAAATAGAGAAAAAAGAAAAAGAAATCAAAGAGAAGGCTTAAAGTGCAAGAAGAGGAAAAAACAAAACGAAAATAGAAAAGAAAAAAAAAGATACAAAGAAGTGTAGCCACAAAGAAAAGAAAAGAAAAAAAAAGATACAAAGAAGTGTAGCCACAAAGAAGTGGTTATACAAAGGTTATAAGTACATTTATATTTTAACCTCTTTCTCTAAAGTTACATGTCACTTTGTCTTTCTATATTCTATCCTGTCTAATCATCAAAACCTTAAATCATGCGTTCATTTTTTTTGTTTTATGCAAAAAGTCCATAAAAGTTTTTTTAGTCACCAACGAAGATATAGTCTTTTCTCTGATCAAAGTCACCTTGGTTATTTAGCCCATCTCAGCAAGTTGCATCATTTTTACCAACCATTCCTCCATTGTACTTATTGCTGAGTCTTTCTATCTTTATGCATACAGTAATCTCATTCCAGCTATAATATTAAAAAAAAAACAAAGTTCTGTTACCTTTATTTCAGGTTTTGTCCATCAGTCCCAAAAGAAAAAGTCTCTGATCTCAATCTTATACTTATCTCTAACATCCTCTAAATAACTGTATAAATTTGGATCCAACATTTTCTAGCTTTTTTACATGTCTACCAAGCATTATAAAAATGTCCCTTCTTGTAGGCTAGCAGACTAGCAAGGCCAGATGCTGATGAAGTATGAACCTGTTGCCATAGCATACAGGGAGTTTTTATTGGTTCTCTGAGTGTGGTTTAGTTTGTTTGGTTTTTGACATTTGTATTGTTTCGTGATTTGTAATATTGTCAGCTATATGTGTATTTTAAATAAATAAATAAAGATAATGTGGAATGTTCCTGTCTGACGTTTCATTCACTGTCCCTTGTATAGCCACCTCAGAGAACCTGAGCAAAAGAATGAATAAATGAATGAAGTCTTCCGTAAATTCTAACACATGTTTTGGCTAACACACATCAACTCTCACACACTTACAGAAATAACACACAAAAAGAAGTAACTACATGAATATTTATCTCATAGTTCCTGTATTCCATCATTTTCACATACATGTCCATATGTTGGAGAATTAATTTGTTTCCATTTAATCCAATTTACTTCATTTGAAAAAAGGAAAATGATAAATAGAAGTTGAATCATATAAACTATTTTTAAATAGTCTTCCAGGAAAGATTCCTGGCAATATATTACTTATTCAAATATTGAAACAAGTTATTCAGACTGCTGATGACTTCAGAAATTGAGTATCCTTCACTTTATGCAATGTCAACTTTGTGTGTTTCTAAGAGCAGTCGAAAATCGAAAATCAATTTTTTTCTTCTCCTACCTTTTGTTTTGTATGTCTTCCATCAGATGCTTCTTTAAGTATTAGTGAAAGGAGAGGTAACAATCACCATGACTGTGTGTTTGGAATTGTATTAGTTGGACATGTTGCCTGGAAATATTAGGACTTGTCCTAACATATTGTAGGATCCTAGCCTGTGAAAGCCAACTTTCTAATAATATTCCAAAATGAATTGTTTGTTGACATCCTAATTATTTGAATGATTGGTTTCAAATTCACAAAGTTTGCAAATGTAAAAATGTTGCCTGAACTATATTATTTGCTTACTAATTTATCCTTTTGTTTCATTTTAGACTTAGTTTTGGAAATCTTTGAAACTAAATAAAAAGACTAGGGAAATATTGAAGCTCAGAATACAACTCAAAGACTTTTAAATCTAATTAAATGTGAGGAATAGAATTTAACTTTAAAATAATGCTTTCAGTGAGCAATATGTGATCAAGATGGAAGTGGTAAAGGAAAAAAGATGACACCAGAAAATGAAGATACAGCAATATTTTAAAAGGCTTTAACCTTCAATTAAAACATTTTCCCTCACCACTTCCTTTCCTTAGGGCAACAATATTAAAGAACCTCTCCGTCTTTCATTTTGATTTTTAAAGAGTGATTTTATTACAGATCATTGATTCTGAGATTGTATTAATTGTGGAAATGCTGCTGTATGACTTCACTCAAAAAAACTAGATGCTGCTTTTAATGCCACTGAAATTGTGTGCTAAATAAGCCTGCTGAAAACCCTTGGATTAATCATCTGGAAAGGAAGATACTTGAAATGTTGATAATTTGCAACAAAATAATATACTGTGTGGCACCTAAATGAGGTTAGAAGAAACATATTTTTTTCCCAAATTGCCGTGTTTATAATAGTGGCTGTTTAATCAAATTCATTACTTTGGCAGAAGTTTGAGTGCAGAACTGAGTGTGTATACACACAAATGAAGCTAAGAATATCAATACTTTAGCCACATGTCTGCTCTCAGAATTTAAGAAATATATTCAATGTATTCAAAAAGACACAGATTTCCAACACAGTACATTTATTATTCTCTTACCGTGTTAATACACAAGATTATTAAAACTGTGTTTAGGTTTTGTATTTTTACTACACATCCACCATAATATATTGTTGCTATAAAAACTTCATTACCCTATCCTACATCTTTATTGACACAAGCACATATACAAAGATTTGGGGAATTATTGGAAGTGTAACTACATGAGAATGAACAGTATGGGATATACAGTTAAATTGTGTTCCATCTCTCCTTGAGCCAGAAGAAAATTACTCTGGTGTAATATTTACTTTCCCATGAGGAATCCCAATCTACCATAGACATAATGCTGGAAAATGGTATTATGTTTATTCACAGAGCATGGGACACTTTTATAAGCAGAGCATGCTGAATTCTTTGTTGCCTTGCTTGTCTATCGAAAGCCACCAGGCAGTGGGAAAACACCCACCAATTATTCTTCTTAACGTGGATTAAGGAAAGCTTGTTTTCTACATCTTATTGTTTCTCTCAGTTTTTTGTTAAGAGCACAGGAGGAATTCAAAACTAAAGCCAGGTATACTTAATGGCAGTGGGCATCCTGAAAGGTTGTCCTACTCAGAAACAAATACCTGGATTTTAATTAGCTTTGCAGAGAAGTGTTCAGGTAACTACTGCCACCTTAGATGATCTTTACTGAGAATGACTTAGCATGGAAGAAGGAAGGAAGGAGAAGACCAGCCAGCTTGGTTCCACTTACCCCAATTGATTAGCATTAATCAAGGTTGAGAGGAGTAAAGACAAGCTTAGGGAGTCTAGCAGTAACCATATTCCTCTCTGGAAAAATAATAAGTAGTGGGCTATGCTGGGACCACCTAGCTAAGATATTATTCCAATTTTACTTCCTAAAAGCAATCCTGAGAACCCACTAAGGCCTTCCCGGTGCATTTTATATTTTTGAAAAAGAAAGAACAACATTATGCTTTTTGGGAGCCCACACAAATGCTAGAAATGTTTGTTGAAGGCCCATGAACATAGGATAAAAATCAGAGGCAGTGCAGTTGCCCATATGTTCAGATAAATCCTCAATCTGAGATAAGGATGTCATCTATGAGATTATAATCAATCAATGATATCCAAAGTTTTGATGAGTTTATCAAATTTAATTTGGTACTTTTAAATATTTCCAAATGCTTGGAACTAATCATATTTTCCAACTGCATTCTGCACAAAAATCTGTCTTTTTCTTCATTCTCACTGGAGTGTTTTACATAGAAGGCAATAAGTGACCTTTTTAATGCTGCCAAAAAACTGTGTGAATGCAATCCCTAGGATCCAGGCTCAACCCAAGTGTTTGTTTTGGACATGTGCTGCTCTTGCGCCTGAAGGCAGGACAAGAAGCAATGGATTGAAACTAATCAAGGAGAGAAGCAACCTAGAACTAAGGAGAAACAATTAACCAGTGGAACAACCTGCCTCCGGAAACGGTGAATGCTCCAACACTGGAAGTTTTTTAGAAGAGACTGGACAGCCATTTGAAATGGTATAGGGTTTTCTTCCTGAACAGGGGGTTGGACTAGATGACCTCCAAGATCCCATCCAACTTTATTATAATTATTATTATTCTTCAATATGGCTCCTATATCCCATTGATTTTGAACTCGAGAATTGAGATACTATATTATTATCTCTATTTACCTTTAGTGAAAAGTGAAAGCAAATGGTAGTAAAACGTATCAATTTATATCTCTGGAGATATCATATTGTGGAACCTGATTATTTAAATGCCTGGAGCATTTACACCTGCTGCCTTCCGGATACATTGGACTAAAATTCCCATCATCCTCGGGCAATATTTCCAACATTTAGTAAGATTATTGAAACCATCAAGAAGACTTCAAGTTATAGAAGGATGGTTTGGGAAAAAAAGGAAATCAGTCCGATAGCAAAATCAGTTCCTTTATTCAACATAAAGCTTTGGATAGCTTTGACAATAACTTTATTCATCTTGCTCATTTAAAACAGATACCTTTAAATCCAGTGGGCACTGTAGGCAATGCAGGTTTAATGTAAGGTATTATATACAAAAAAGTGAAGTAAGGAAACAAAAAAAATGATGCTCAAAAATATGACTTGTTCAGAGCAGAATAATGAAGTTACCCAATTGTGAGAAGACAAGCTTCAACTTATACACAAGCCTGCCCCTTGTCCTTTGATAGCTATCAGGAGACAGGATTGAACGTATTCTGTCAATTGGTCACTACTTAGCTTCAAGGCTCAGTTTCAGGTATGGATGCTTTCTTTTGAAGCTCCCTGTGACCAGGAAGATACATAACTCCAGCTCTTTCCTTCCCAGCCTTCACATTCTTCAGGTTGGGTCCTGTTCTCCATCCCTTCCCTTACCCAACTTTTCCTTATCCTAAGGGCCTTTTCCTAGAGGCTGTAGGATGACCTCTCTGATGAGGTTTTGGACTTTTTTTCCCCCTGTGAGCTTCTCAAAGGCGGTGAGGAAGCCGAGTTATAGAAAGAATGCAATAGTTATAAAAAAAAATACAGAGAAAGAGAAAACTCCAAGAATACCAGCTAAGTATATACAGTAGAACAAAAAAGATATCATTAAGTCCCAATATTGTTGTAACAGTAATTTTTTTCTTAATGGATGAATTTTAATTTGCAGGGCTAGCTGTTCAGCTGTTCATCACAGGAACAATCATACAGTACTGTCCTGCTTTAAGTGTGAACTGCTCAGTTCCATTAAGGGGTGTCCAAGGCATATAGTTAAAAAAAAAGTCAAGATAGCTGTTACAATAATGGTGTGTTTGGAGCTCCAATCAATTCATTTTATGTATTTATTTATCAAGTGTGTTGCCTTCAACTGCACTGTCACGGTTTCCATCCTAATCTTTTGGACCATACTATGCAAATACACATGGGTCCATCCCATTTTTCCTCCCTGATATCTCTGAGAGAACAGAATTCTCTCCAAGTGATCTGACTCTCTTATTATTTTGGAGCAGATTCACCCTTGTAAAACATTGAGGTATAAGCTATGTTGCAATTTAAAGATATTTACTGCATGACCATACTACCAGAAAAGTTGCTGTTGTTGATTCAAGTGTATAGCAGCTCATGTCTTCCAGCAAGTGTTTTGTTTCTAGAATCTGGCAAAGAGTTCATGGTCCTATTAGAGCTTTGTGTTTTTTTACCTTTGCTGTTTCTAAACTCTTGTTGCAAATCACCTAATAATTCAGGGAAGACATCCACATGTTTGAAATAAATAGCATTCACCCATGCATCTTCCTTGCTCCAAGTCATCCATGCATCCTCCTTGCTCAATTCAAGGATGGCTCCATTTTTTAACCTGGTACATATCAGAGCCTCTATCTCATTATCACTTACTGCTGAGGTGAGCTCAGGATGAGCTGCTAGAGTCAAGTATTTCTTTTCTGCAAGAAGATGGAAGAAAACCTTATGGAGACCTCTTCATAGGGTCAGTGACCTACTGGTCTTCAATTGGCCTACTTGTTGGAGGCCTCTACACCTCTGTGGGCTGTTAGGTTATGGTAATCAGAGATCTTGGACACCTCATCCAGGCAGTCCATTTTCTACTTGCTTATTAGTTTGGTCATGAAACTACTAATCCTGAAGAAGATTCACAGTATGTCAACAAGGAGATTGATGTTCCCATCAGTGCACAAAGCAGCTTCCCACCAAAGATGTTATTAGATTCCAGTAGTGAAATTGAAGCAGGCTACAGTGGGTTTTTTAAAAAAATTATAGCCTTGTTTACTCATTTAGGAATAGCAGACAATCAAGCAGGTCACTATTCTCTAATCAGCTTCACTGCACCCTTATTCTTCAGAGAAGAAAATCAAAATATCATTTGCATTAGTTTCTGTACAAATTATGTCTTGCATGGTATAACTTTAATAGTGGAGCCAAACTAGTTATACCATGGTATAAATAGTGGAGCCAAACTCTTTCTTTCTCCCCCCCCCCACCTTTGCCCCAAATTATTCATTAGTATATGATGAAAATTACTTAGATTAGATTAGTGAAGACAAGAGAACTGTGGGGAGATTCCTAGCTAGGCTAGAGAAAGGGCCAACTCTATATTAGTAGCTTCCTTCCTGTCATGGATAGTACTCCCTCCTGTATATAGAGCTTTGTTGAAAGAATCTATCAGGTGATCCCACTATGGTGAAGGACAAAGGAAGGAAAAGACTGCAAAGAGTCATTCTGTACACACTCAGAGGCAAAGAGGAAGTATTAATAACTTTGAACTGTTAATGTTGTGCCTCTGATAACTGTTAACAGTGAAGGAGATGTATATGAGAATTGCCTGTGTGTGGGAATTCCTGAAGTTCTGAAAACTCCTGCAGAAGTTAGTTCTATAGGCACTTCTCATAGCCAGTTTTAACCAACTGGCTGTTCTGTAATTAGAGACAGGGGTATTTGCATGTGAAGCAGAATAGCATAGTTCATCCCTTTCTTCAACCATTTTTGTGATTGTGCCTCTGGAAGTACAAACGTGATCACCCAGATGTCTACTATCTCTGTCTCAAAGTAAGCAGACAGGCAGAATATACATGGAAGTTCTTTCCATAAATGAGGTGTTGTGTTGGTTACATTGTTTTGGGAAAAAAAGGCTTTGGATGAACTGATTGGAACTTACCTCAGATGTAGGATGTAGGCCACAATGATAAACTCAAACATTTGTGTATTTTTGACAGGACCTCGTAATACAGTATATAGTTGCATATGTAAATTTATTCTAGCCTACAATGGATCTAGTGCTTTAGTCAAGCTATAGCATAACTAAGATTATAATGGCAATTAAGTTTAATTCTTGGACTTCAAAATTGTGATTGTTGTTCATGGATATGAATTCACAAAGTAACTTATTCTATCTCAAAGATACAGAGTTTCAGAATTCTTCTGGGGTCACTTTTGATAGAAGTCATAATGCCAAACTAGGAATGGAACAGATCATGGTTAGTATTACTATTACCGTTGGAGTGGAAGATAGCATAGGAAAGAATCATGATTACATTCTTTTTTGGAGCTATTGTTGCTGGGCCATCTGCACTGACCCTTGATAATTTGAATGAGCAAGTTGCAGGCATTGCTCATAGTTGAAGGCAATAGTCCTTGTGGAATGCAAATATTCAGTGCATCAGCATACTGATCTTGTGAAAAGTGTCCTTAGGCCTAACATATTTCACAGTGAACATATGTTTGAGCTCTATTTGCTTATCCCCAGATTATCAAGATGTAGATCTACAAGAAGAGACGTGGATTGTAATAAGACAAGACGGAAGACTGTGAGAGTCTGGCAATATGAGACTTTATGTCTGGCATTGCTTGAGAAGAAGGAAGTTTGACTTCCTCTCTTAAACACAAGAAAACATATGTGTACAACAAAGAAAACATTTGTTATTTGCATGTCCTTTTTCTGTTCTTAAAGCTGATATATGGTATATAGTAAATATTTTAAAACATGGATAATACAGTAATCATTTTAAGAACATTTGAAAAAAAGATAGAGGAAATTTACCACTCCCCTTAACCGATCTTTGTCAATTCCTGACTTTTCTGAAAAGTGAAGAATGTGAACCAGTTTTAGGTCTGACAACCTTAAGTTTGGGTCATGTCCTTTTCTATCTTGTGTGATATTCTATGATACAGGTTAAAAGCAACTTCTGCAGTTTACATAATGTATCAAGTAGAAGTTACTAGTTAATTATTTGTGGGGTCCTTGATGGTCTCTGAATTTGGTGGTTTTCTTGCAGATGTTTCATTACCAGGCTAGGTAATAACATCAGTGTTCATTACCTGGTTTGTTAATGAAACATCTTCATGAAAATCACCAAGGTCTCAGAGAGCACCAAGGACCCTAGAGTTCAAACCTGAGATACAAATATTCTCCTCTATTAGTTATTCTTTTGCTTCTGGGTTTCCTTGTGAGAAATTACATTTCTCACGGAAAAAAGAATTTGGTTCCCTATAACTTTCAGGAAAGTACACATCAATAAACAAGTAAATATATATCTTGCTTCCTAGGGAGTAGCTGCAATGAAAATCTGAGGTGTCTCTTGTGGCTAGGAAAAACTCAAACTACTATCTTTGAATTGGCAAGATCCCAGTTCTCTTCCAGAGCTTTCCCAGAAAACAGAATTCATTTTCTAATTTAATTATGAATCAGTTATGATATCTTGACTGCCTATCTTGAACAATCATAAAACCTAATGTTGTGCAATAGTAAAAATTATTGACTGCAAAACTAGAGCCCTTAGAGGTTATTATAGCAGGTTCTTAACAATAGGTCAAGCTAGTTAGTGCATGGATATACCTGCAGCAAAAAGTAAGGATGTCTGCCTTTCTTTATTAATCATGAACATTGTAAAAATTAGATCAAGACGGGCAAAGAAATTATACTGAGGCTGAAAGATTTGGGAGAAACTAGATAGGATGGTCGCTCTTGGCAACTATCAATATGAAGATGGAATAGGACCAGGTAATTCTTTGGTAAAGGAATTTCTGAATAATTCTCATGACCACAGAAAGTATACATGTTAACTACTAATATATTATTTTTCACTGTACAAATATCTCTCCAAGGATATGCTTCCTTCCTTTACAGCCCACCTTTCCATTAAATCTCAAAGAAAAAGGTAATGGGGAGCTCCTTCTATTGGATTATCCAGTGTTTCCCAAACTTGACAATTTTAAGGCATGAGGACTTCAACTCCCAGAATTCCACAGCCAGCAACACTGGCTGTGGAATTCTGGGAGTTGAAGTCCATATGCCTTAAAATTGTCAAGTTTGGGAAACACTGGATTATTCTAATAGTGACACCACCATATGTTCTGCCTTTGGGAAATTGATGGAGATCCTCAGAGAAAGAATTTAACCAGTTTCTCTGCTTACACAATTGCGAGAGATTTTAGAAATCCTAACTGAATACACCAGTGGCTTCCAAATTGCAATGTGCTGTAAATCATCCTTTTTTCATCCAATAACAAACAGCTTGTACTTCAGAACTCTCTTGATACCAATGTTACAGATTATTTCATTTTTACAACAAACAAAACTTAACATGCTTTAACTATAACACTTTCCCTACTGGTGGAGTAATTACAATTTTATATTCTTTTGCTTCCTCCTTACTAATGACCTTCATTTCTGTTCTCTGGTATGGTATCGGGTATAAGCCCAAACTTATTCCAAACCAAGCCTATAAATCTCTCATTCTAATAAAAGGAAGGACTTTAAACTACTGCGTGGGCCTTTCTAACTGCTGGGTCAATCCTGGGCAAAGTACACATTTATTGGACCAAACTTGTGCAATAAACACAACTTCAGAGACCTTTGCCCTATGGCTTCCTAACAGAATTTATGTTTTGTTTGTGTTTGGGGGTGGAGGGCATGTGGAAAAGGTAGGATTGCTGTTTCAGAGTCTTTATATTATACCACTTATGCTATGAAGGTAATCTCAGAGTAATCTAAGCAAACCCTTTAAGAAAGAGCTGCCTGACTAACACACAGAAAATTTGCAGGAAAAAAGTCAGTCCAGCCTGATGAGAATCTTATATACTATTCACAGCAAACAAACAAGTAGAATCTTGGATGGATATATTGCCACATATAAAATTCTGATTTCTGAAATTAAAGCCTTGGTCACAGATTACATCAATTTTGTTTTGAGTTTCCTGGAGAGTAGCAACAAGCCCATGGTAAAAAAAATCCACCAATGTCTCTGAAAATGGTTTGGGACTAAATGGATCCCAGCTGATAAACTATACCTAAATGTAATAGAATCATAAGGTTGAAAGGGACCTTGGTGGTCTTCCACTCCAACCCTCTGCCCAGGACAGAAATCCTGTGCTGTCCAAAATCTTCTTGAGAACATCAAGTGATAGATCATCCGTGACTTGAGGAGAAGGCTGTTCCACGATTTAACAGCTCTCATAGCAGAGAAAATCCTTCTTATGTCAAGTTTGGACTTCTCTCTATTAAGCTTCCACCTATTAGTTCTTGTCTTACCCTTGGTGCTCTGGAGAATAAATCTTTACCCTGTGACTGTGACATCTCTTCATGTATTGAACGATCTTACAGTATCTCCCTTTAGCCTTCTATTGTTGGAGCTTTAAAGTTTCTTTAACCGTGCTTTGTGGGGATTAGCCTCTAAGCCCTTTACCATCCTTGTCACTCTTCTCTGCATTCTTTCCAGTTCTTCAGCATCCTTTTGGTATTGTGGCAACAAGAACTAGACACAATATTTCAGGTGCAGCCTAGAGCAATGCTATCACTTACCATGATCTTGTACCAACACTTTTGTTCATGCACCCCAAAACTACATTAGCTCTTTTGACAAGTGCAGCACATCACTGGCTAATGTCTGCGGTCTACCAAAACTCCCAGGTCCTTCTTGCAAGTATTACTACTGAGACAGATACTGTTTATTTTGACCCTGCACATCTGGTTTTTCCTGCTTAAATGTAGACTATTACATTTTACACCATTAAACAACATTTTGTTGTATAGGACCCAATGATCAAGTCTGTGAAGATCCTTCTGAATCTTGAGCATGTCTTCTGGGGTGTTAGCAGACTTGTGTCAGTCACAGGTTTTATAAGCATCACTTCTATTCCCTCATCTAAGTTATTTATGAAGATGTTGAAGAGTACTAGGTCCCAGAAAGGAATCATGAAGTATCCCATTTCATTCGTCACTACTTGTGAACATAGACTCATTAAAGACTACATGTTGGTTACAATTATTGAGCCAATTAAGAACCTATTTAACAGTGGGACCATCCATACCACATTTCAATTTATCACAAAGGATGCTATGGTGTACTTTATGAAATGTCCTGCTAAATCCACATACAGTATAATTGCAGCATTCGCTTCATTGACTAATCAAATCACATTGTCAAATAAATTAAAGTATTAAGATATCTTTGGCATGATCAGCATATAACAAATCCATGCTGGCTTCTGGTAACAACACTGTTACTTTCTAAATGCTCATCAGCCCATTACTTGCTAAGACTATACTTGGAATACTGCATCCAGTTTTGGTTGCCACAATGTAAAAAAAATGTTGAGACTCTAGAAAGAGTGCAGAAAAACAGTGGTGGGATTCAGCCAGTTTGCACCACTTCGGCAGAACTGGTAGCTAATTTTTTGTTGCCCAGGCTCAGAATGGACTACCGGAAGTGGCATCCACACAGAGAACCAGTTGTTCACATATTTGAATCCCACCACTGCAGATAAAGCAACAAAGGTGATTAGGGGACTGGAGGCTAAAACATACAAAGAACTTTGCTGGAATTGGGTATGTCTAGTTTGATGAAAATAAGGACTAGGGGTGACATGATAGCAGTGCTCCAATATCTCAAGGGCTGCCACAAAGAAGAGGGAGTCAAACTATTCTCCAAAGCACCTGAGAGCAGAACAAGAAGCCACAGATGGAAACCAATCAAGGAGAGAAGCAACCTAGAACTAAGGATAAATTTCCTGACCGTTAGAACAATTAATCAGTGAGCAAATTGCCTCCAGAAGTTGTGAATTCTCTAACACTGGAAATTTTTAAGAAGAAATTGATAATCTTTTCTGAGATTTTTTCAAGTATTGGTTAAGATGATTGGCTTGTAGTTTTCTGAGTCAACTTCCTCTTCTTTTTTAAAAAACCGAATAATATGGGCTGTTTTCCAATTTGCTGCCACTTCCTCTGTGCTCCAGGATTTCTTGGAGATTTCAATCAGTGGCTCAAAGATGACATCTACTAGGTCAGGGGTGTCAAACTGGCAGGCCGTGGGCCAGATTTGTCACACACAGGCCATGCGCACCCTGGCTCTGCAAAGGCAAAAAACGTCACGATACATCATAATATGTGATGAGATCGAGTTTGACCCCTGTGTACTATGTCCTTTAATACTTTGGTATGTAGTCCATTTAGTTCAGGAGATTTGGTCTAGTACACAAAATATCCCTATTATTCCAGTTTCAAAAATAATCTGGTCTACAGTACATAAATTCCTCATCCTTCTCCTAAATTTCAAAAATAATTAAACAAAATTTCCTGTGGGATTCTTCTGTGTAACCAGAAACTATTTTACTCTGATAAATCTAACATTCACAGTGACTATGATTCTGTAATGACATCAGAAGTTAATTGCAATCCTGAGGCAAGACACAATTATCCACACAATTTCATGGATGCAGGATATGGTCCAGGTGTGCACAGTTTGACTTTGGACTGCAATTATCCTGTATCATGTTTCCCTGGAATTATAATCATTAAATTTGCAAATGGTTGCTTTTAATTCAGAAACCAAGTTCTGATCTTCTGAGTAATAGCACTGTAGTTCTGTTGCATCTTAGTAGTTAAAAATGCCTAAGCAATTTAAAATAACTCTGTTCTATAATATGTGCAAGACATATTATTGCCCACCAAAACATATCAATTTAAAAGTTGTGAAGTCTTAGAGATAGAATCATTTGGTACATGTTTCTCTATGTTACTTTCAGTAAGGGATGGCCTGTAAACCAAAGCATTTTGATCACCTTAATCCCATGTTTGAAAAATGCTCTGGGGAGGAGAGGAGAAACATAAATACTTTTAGCTGTTGTGATAGGTTGCAGTCTATCACTTCTTCCTACTTCTGCTCTTGTTAAACATAAATGGAACGAAGGAAGGAAATGATGCTATCACTGCTCCCTTTCTTCATTTCATTTTCCTTCCTTTTATATTCTTCTTTCCTTCATCTATTAGAAATGAAAGTGAAAAATCCCACAAAGAAAAACTGCATTTCCTTTTACTGAAAATACAATGGTGACAAGAAGTGAGGCATGTTAGAAAACTGTAGCTGCCCACGTTTGTTTTAGTATGTTCAGATTTTTATGATCTTTGGTCTTCTAAGACATATTCCAGAAAGAAAGGACTTTATACCCATATGTGACCTTTTTTAAAAACAAAAAAACTAGTTTTTCAAAGTTGGAATTCCACAAATGAGGCAAGATTCCACCCACCCAGCCACCGTTTTAGCAAAAGCATTTAGCTTATTGCTCTTTCCTCCCTGCAATCCAGTGTAGTAACATCATCGCTTAGTACAGACCACTCTCCATCTTCAAAATGACTTTACATCACAGCCTTTCCCAGGCTGGTGTCCCTGAGAAGTCCTACATCACCAGTCAGTCTGTAGACAGCCTAGTTGAAAATGAGCTTTGTTGTCCAACAGTTCTGGAAAACACCCATTTGGATGAGGCTGCAGGAAGGGCTGTTCTGAACTTTGCTCATGGAGACATGTCTTTAGTTGTAAGTAACCATCTGTTTCTTCCCTTTCTCCTCCTGCAGTTTCAAAGCATGCATAAAAATGAATTTGCAATAAAGTCTATCATCAGAACTGAACAGATTAATAGAGTTGGAAGGGACATTGGAGGTCTTCTAGTCCAACTCCCATTTTGGATTAGAAACATGCTAGCCTACCTTAATATCTCTGTCAGTCCCCGCCAGCTGCCTTTATCAAGCAAAAGGATGAGACAAAATGTCTATCTCAGAAAGATGATGTCAATAGCAGAGTCAACACTGGTTAACTGGATTGAATATGAATACAAAACTCTTCTTCCAACTTAGCTCTGTTTGGATATGTTTGACGCCTCCCATTATCCCAGTCAGGAGAATCTGGGATAAAACATAGCCATGTGGTAATAGATTTCCGACATTTCAAAGATGACTGACGATAAATTCTCCAACACACGCATCATTGTATGGTTACAGGTCAGCAAAATAATCTCCATTGAATGTGAGAACCAACTACTCTGCTAGGCACCATGTCTTTAAGGTGCTGAACAATTCTATCTGTGTTTGAATTATTTTACTTTCCATACAATCAGCAAAAATGTGCCAAGGACAAATTATTCCATGACATCAGACTCATTTATCACATGTCCTTCAGTTACTCCCTCTTAGTATATATATTTGCCCTTTGATACTAGTCAAAAAGTGTTTCTGTTAAAGAATACAATGAATCAGCTTGCACTATGTTTGTCTTAAATGGAAATACTCAGACTCCTTGTATGAAGCCACTGATTAACACAGCCATGAGATCTGCATATGGAATGGATTGTTATGGAGTGGGTGGATGGAGTGAAGTGGATGGAAATCAGGTTGTCTTCTGTGAATGCTCATTTGTTGCCTGTAGTTTACTTGGAAAAAAAGTGCTGTGCCCATGTATAGTATCAATATTTCAGCATATTCAGAAAATAAGGCCTTCAAGAACATGAACTAAGGGATGAATTAGTTCAAGGGCTTGAGAAAATTTGTAGATTCCATCCCCCATCAGCCCCAGCTAGCATGGCCAATGGTTAAACATGCTGGCAGCTGCATTGTACTATCTGGTAGCCACAGGTCTTTACTTCTTGGTAGGTGAATCTTTCTCCACCTTTTTGCCAGAGAAAAGACTGGTGTCTGCATGATGGAGCAGTGCATGCATAACTCCAGGATGTAATTTGGATAATACTCT
This sequence comes from Crotalus tigris, assembly GCF_016545835.1. Lineage (NCBI taxonomy): Eukaryota > Metazoa > Chordata > Lepidosauria > Squamata > Viperidae > Crotalus > Crotalus tigris. The sequence continues at coordinate 566,283 of NW_024100552.1, read as the reverse complement.
AAAAAGTTAGGAGGGGTCAACAGGAGAAGCAACAAACCACATCAGAGCATTTTCAGATTTATTATTAAAGTCTGGGAAACTGGCAATTATCTAGTCGCAATTATTGTTTGAGATAGGAGGTATGGGCAGGTAATAAAAGGGAAAGTGATAATGGACCAAGAAGACTGTGTAATACTCCTCCTAAGGAGGAAAGAAGGATATTTTAATGAAAGTCCAGAACCTGGAAGGAGAGAGAAGAAACTTTTGCTTTCTTATCCCCTATTTGAAATAGAAAAGAGATTGTTTTTTAATAGCTCAATTCCACTGGAAACTTCAGGGTAGCAGCATACAGGAAAAAAAGTGGCGATCAGTCTATATTTTGTATAATGAGATTATTTTTGAAATTACTTTTAAATGCAAGGGAAGAAGCAAAAAAAGGGGGCCAAACCTAGGGGATGTGAAGCCAGACAGCTAGCTATTCCATCAGGATTGCCATCCTGGAGAGGGTAGATATATCACTCCTCTAACTCTAGATGGCTGTTTTACACATAAAGCCTATTTTCATGCTATTTTACAGAAGCTGAATATCTTCCCATATCTAATTTCAATGTATTTTATGTTCATTTGCCCACCCAATGTTTACAGGCAAAATTGCACTTTCTAAATTAGATGTAAAAGGAAGGACCCCAATATACAGCCCAGTAGTAGGAATTGGCAGTAAATTCTAATTGGTTCATATTGCCCTTAATGTTAAAAGCCAAATCACTGCAAAGTAGTCACCATGGAACAAAAGATAAGTTCTGCTGAAATCAAGGCAGGATCATAGAACTTAATGACTGCTTAGTGATCACTACGGATTGAATCCACAGGATCTTCTACAGAAATATACGTAACTCAATTTGATAAAGGGCAAGGGAACACTAAGAGAACAGATCATAGGACAGGTTTGGCCACCTGAATCCATAAAGTTCTTCAAGTCCTTTCTTGGGGTCCACAGTACCTTCTTCAATTATACTTTCCTAAAGCTATAGGGATATTTTTTTTTCACCATTTTGGGATAAGAAGTGCATGCCAATTGTCATATAGGCCATCAAGTAGGCTTAATATACTTGGAAAATAAACAAACCTTCCCCTAAGCCAGGAAAAGAACAGAATGTCTTGTATGGGATTATTATATGGCCTTATCAACTTCACTTTGTTGACCTGCCCATGTAAATCTGCCACCCTCCCCAATTACAGTTTGCTCAACTTATCATAGAACATTTTAATTTGAATAAGTTGCCATGTTCATTGGCAAGGAATATGTCTATTAAAAACGGAAAGCAAGAAACAGAAATGCCAATAGAGAGATAAATTCTTGGAAAAGGTGTACAAGATTCAGTGTAGACTTCCTTCAAACCAGCCAGGAGATCAGATTCTTAGGATTTTCTATCTTGTACCCCTCAACATCTATAAAAAAAAGCATTGCTTTGTCGTTGCTCAGGATTCCTCTTTCTTTTAAATATGGCACCCAACGATTATTGCAATAAATATGGCTTCTTCTCCTCAAAGATTGTGCTCTGCACGATGGATACTCTTACATGCTATTCTGGAAGCCTTGGTTTGCTTTCATGGGATTCAAGCTGTTTGAAGTCCCTGTTCCTGGTATTTTTGGAAATTTCAGCAATTCACTGCTGAAAAACCATGGGATAAATAAAATCTCAGTTTTTCACAGACAACAGTATCTTGCTCTATTTTATCTTTATGTTAGCAAACATCTGAAAAATTCTACTAAGAGAGAAAAAAAGTAATTCAGCTCTCAGGATTGAAATAACTTTTTATATAAAAGCCCATCTCTTTATCAGTACTTACCACTAAGAAGAAATGGAAAATAGAAATAAGCAGATTTCCTGGCACGCATGACATTTCAATATTTCTTGATTGTTGCCGTAGCATCAATGTGTAAATGTAGGAATTTGGAAATTAGTAACTAGCAATTGGACAAAGATTTTCCTATATTTGAATCACCCACATTGGTCTAGGTGTGCCAATCAATCCTCAGTGTTGACCAAGGGAATAAATAAGAAAATGTAATATTTATATTTATAAATGGAACAAGTCTGAATATTTTTTTAATTCTTACCTGAATTTTTTGCAAGGTCATGGGAAGAGGCTTCTTGAATATACTCCTTTATTTTGCAGTACATTAAAGAGAAATCACATATAGACAGAACATGTAATCCTTTTATTTTTAATCCTCTGGTGAAAACAACTTTCCACATGACATCCCAACATTGGCTTTTCTTTGAAAAATATGTAAAACAACCTAGCTACAGGTCAGTCTATATTCTACAGACTGCATCCAATATTTGAACATTGTTTCAAAATTCTGATGAAGTATTTACATATTTTGCCAGTAGGTAGTAAACTTTTATTGCAATGGACACTTTTCATACTTTATTCGTGGCAAGAGAGTGGGGATGACTATGTATCTATAAAAGCTTATGATTAGATAGGCTAGCCTTACTCAATAGGCTTAGCTGCAATTATCAGAATTCCCAACCAGCATGAATGGAAGCATTATACTGGGCTGAAGTTCTGAGCATTGCAATCCAACTCGGTTGGAGGCCAACAGCTTTGTGGAAGGCTGGTTTAGACAGGTCAATCTTTTTTTCCTGAGAAAACTTTTGTTCTTGAAACTTTTGCTTGAAAATCAGAAACACAGACATCAAACATTTTTGTTGCAATAAAAAAAACCCTATAAAGATGCCTAGTTTAACTTGTTTTCTTTTAAATTATTTATGTACCATTAAGTTAAAATGTTTACATTCATTCCATTCATTCGTATAAAAACTGCGGTTAAATCTTATGCTTATGATTTAACACTGATTGCTGCAACAGAAATTGCACTTTTCATAAAAACAAAATTGTGTATATGCAAAAGGGATCTTTTTTTTTTTTAAGGCTACCCTGTTTACAAATTCTGACTGACTACATACAGTTCAGTCACATCATAGATGCTCCACCTTCTCCATCACAGTATATACTTAAAGACAATAATGCAAATATTTTAGTATACTTTCTTGTTAGCAAGTTCTAACTTGAGAAGGGTGTACCAAATGTTTTCCTTCATTGGGCTTTATCGCAAGTTACTTCAGAAAAACTACCCAGAAAATATAGAGCAGAAGGCACTAGCTGAGAACACTGACCTGGGAAAAAGATCAGAAACTGTCAAGTACAAGATATGCAGTTACATATATGGACAAGATGCACATTTGCATTGCTCTTCTGGACTGCATTATCCATTGTAATGTAAGCTTTGCCTACTTTGTCTACAAAAAGAAAAAAAAGTCAACATCGATCAGATCTTGGATGTTGGTCACGTGGGAGTGAAACAAAGACACAGTCCTCAAATACACAAGGCAGCATAGATAGTCATGGTGAAGATCTATGAATAGTGCAGAAGGGCACTCCTTGTTGAGTAAAAGAAGCAGTTCCAACTCCCTAGAATCTCTTGCAGACTGGTGACTTGGAGAGTCAGTGTTGCAGGGACGAAATGTATCTAGAAGCAGGTATGATGGGCAAAATGTCCCTGCCCTCACTGCTACAGCTTCTTGGACTGCTTGATCAAGGCAAAAATATCCAGCACAAGGGCAAATCACTGGCTGCAGCCCAGGGCAAATATCGACCAGCATTGATGTGCCACCAATTCACGCTAGAGCTAAGGCACACCAGGAAGAATCCTGTCTCACAGAGGCTGTCACTTCTGCAGTGGAGGTCAGGCTGACACCGGAGTAAAGCCCTTCCTGGCCAGAATATTTGAGTGTGCTAGTCTCAGGACTGGTGCTCTCGTCCCGGCTGGACATCACAGAAGAGACTGCCTGCAGCAAGGAAAAAAAGAATGTTATTTAATGTTCAGTAAAAAGAAAACTTCAACTGAGGTGGGACAGGAAATGGCCAAAGCCTGTCCCCCCCCTCTCTCTCTCTCACACACACACACAAACATATGCTAGTGCTGGTACTTTTCCCATTGCTCAGATGCTCACTTTGGACTGCAGCTGCAGGTGACTGATCGTCAGTCTGGGCTACAGACTACCCTGGAGAATATTCAGTACAAAGTTTCAGTGTAAATTCCAGGAACTGACCTTGTGATAACAGATCAGCCATTGGAATGGAAAAACAGACTGACTGCTCTAGACAATGCCTACTGAGCTGCTTTGAATGATCACATCCTTGAAAATTCAGTTCTTTTAATCCTCGCTTCTTCTTTAAGGTTAGCTCACATTTCACTATTTATTAGCTGCCCTTTTGGAACCAAGCCCACAATTTGCTATTAGACTCCAAGAAGCAGCATCTAAGGCACCAGACTGGGGGCAAGCAAAGAAGTGGGTCTAACTCCCACCACCCCGCTTCCTAACCCACCACCCAAATAAGGCATTTTTATTTCACCATGCCCAAAGCAGGCACTTCCCTGGGGTATTACCATCTGTCAATTCTATGTCATTCGGCTGGGGTCCTTAAAGGGCTAAATCACAAGGCGGAAGGAGTTTGAGGTCCCCCTCTGAATGGTGCAAGTAGATCAGCAACTATCCTGCCCAGGAGGTGATGTGCAGAAAAGAGGACATCCCCTGTAACAGTATTTTTGGTGCCATGGCTGAGGTCAAGACTAAATGGGGTAAACACGCCAATAGACTTGAGGGTATTCAAAGAGTGTTTCTTTCATTAGTCAGTCATTACAGACAGTCCTTGGTTTATGATCACAATTGGGATCAGAATTTCTGTTGCTAAGCAAGGAGGTTGTTAAGTGAGTTGTGTCTGATTTTTACAACCTTTTTTACCATACTTATTAAGCAAATCATACAATCACTTAGTGAATCTGGCTTCTCCCATTGACTTTGCTTGTCAGAAGCAGTTTGGGACGGTTGCAAATGGAACCTAGGGTTAGAGTTTTTTGACCCCAGAATGCTGCAACCATTATAAATACATACGGATTGCCCTGAAATTTTAATCAAGTGACTGTGGTATTCCTCTGATGGCCATAAGTCCGATGACCAGATGCAAGTTACTTTTTTTAGTGCCGTTGTAATGAATGGTAGGACTACCTGAACAGTCTCCTCCTATTTGCTCCTATGCTCTTGGATGGAAGATGTCCATAATCCGGGGATTATTTTAAAATGCCCATAATCAGATGCCAGTGATCATTTTGAGTCTAAATTTACCTGCCTTCTTGCACACTTCTTGCCTCAGTAACCCTCCTAAAGTTTTCACTGTCTGAGTGAATTAAAATGAGTTTCAGCTGAATATAATTGTTGTCTTTATGAATTTTTGCTGAATCTCCACATTTTCAGTACTGCTTTTGGCACAGTTGTCTAGAAAAACGTAATAAATCATTTCTATCCCAGGAAAAGAATGTGTTTTCTTCTGTCCATTAACAATTTTTCCAAGAACTGAAAAACACTAGTGTCTAAAACTTCCTTCCTATTCAGTTCTGAACATTATCTTTTAATCTTTCCTGTTAATTTGGAATTTTTCTGATTGGCAAAACAATACAATGCAATATATCTGGCTCTCCCCAACTTGACTCCCTCCAATTATATTGGACTACTTTTTCCATTATTCCCAGTCTCCAGGTTTGAACAACTGTTAACAATGGATAACACATGGGAAGAACATCACACATCCAGTGGCTGTCAAATTAGAAAAGTCTAAGAAAACCCTTTCAAATCCATCTTGCTCTATCTTCAGCAATTTGTTCCTGATTGAGTGCCACCAGAATGGAGCATAGTTTGCAAAAGATATTGAACACAAAACACTTAAAATGCAAAGAAAAAAGTCCCATTATGAAACAGCACCAGAATTTAAAAGAGCTTTAAATCTAAACTAACCAAAGCGTGATTTGAAATGTGTATATCTTTACAGTTATGCACTATATATATATATGCAACAAACCAACTTTTCTGTAGCAAAATCCCTTTTGCTTTTCTTATGGCCCAATCAAGTGTCTGGATTGACACCATCAGCTCATTTTCATATGATTTTGTATGAGCAAATACTTTTGAGTTTTGGGTAATACTATTTCTTGAGAACACTCTGCCTTTGTATCAAGGTATAAAACAAGGGAAAGTTGTACAGATCTGAATTTGCTCAGAGGAGAGTTTTGCTAATATATTTGTAGACATTTCTAACGGTTGTGCAGAGATCCAGATCCAAATGGTAAAATTTAATTTTGGATGGGTGCAAGCTGTCAAGAACTGTCAAGAATATCTTCAAACCAGATGTTTCTTCTCTCAGGATCACAGAGGGCAGCTCTTTGAATTGCTTCAGAGTCTTTCCAACAAGAAACCTAAACATGCTCATGTGCGCTCTGAATCATGTTTACCCTTCAAATTCAAATTCAGTTTTCAGCATAGCCCTAGTTTCATCCCACATTAATTGCATGAATGCTAATTAAATTAAATGCATGAAAATAGGAGGAGGAAGGAGTATATGTATGATACATTTGCCACCTTGAGTTACTTATAAAAATAATAAAAGCAGTATACAAAATGAATACATACATACATACAAACACACACACGCACACACACACACATGCACATATACAAACATTTTTGTGGATGGTTCCATGGTTAATATGGGAGAAGGGCAGTGTTGTCAAGGATGGAGAAGGCAATGATGCCAAGTGGACAGGAGAGCTTTATTTTACTGCAAAGAGTTGTGTGGAGCTCTTTGCTTTGTCATTTAAGTTAACCAAATTTTAGAGATAACACCTAAAATTATTTTGCATTTTTTGCCTCAAAGTTACTAAGTTTCAACAATACTGTAGTTAGATAGGTTTCTGAAGCTGAATGAGGTTTTGAAGTGCAGTAGTCTATTTCTGCATTAAATTCTTAGGAGAATGTTTTTTTCACATGGCCAAAATGTTTAGAAGCCAAGTAATCCAATGCTTGGGAAGTCCAGTTGCACTATATATTGGCTTCAATATTATCAAGGTAGAGCATTGGAAATTTATGAAGGTTACCCTTAGTTTGACCTCTATTTGTGCCAATAATCTGGGTGGGTCCCTAATCTGGAAGGGCTTTATATGTGTTTTTATTTTATTTTTCTCATCCTGCCCTGTCTCAATTTAGTTCTGTTTTCTCTGCCAGCACATTTTGGGCAGAGATGAGGATTTTTCTGATAACAAATCCTTGGGGTCAACCAGGAGAAAGAGTTTTTCCCAAGTAGGAGAGGATTTTGGCCAACTTGTGTCTCATCTCCGTCTACTCCAGACAAAGCACTTTTGATTTAAGGCTACATGCTCAGTCTGTAAATTAATCAAATGCTCCTCACCATTGATACTTTAAGTAAATATTTCTAACAGCTCAGACTAGTTTTCATTGTTTAAACTGTATCAGTACATATACTTAATGCAAGCATAGATAGCCACCAAGGAAAGAATGTTTCTTTTCTATAATATGTCAAGGGTACGTAACTTTCCCTCTTCATTTGTTGCAATCAGTAACCTTCCCCCCTGATTTCCTGTAGGGGATTCTAATCTAACAAATGTGAGTGACATAATTAAGGGTATGTTAATTATGTTATTATTGTAGCAGAAAATAAAAGTGAGGAATATTGAGAATAATGGAATGAAGTCAGAGAAAGCTAACTGCATTTTGATCCTACTGAAATTAATGGGGGGGAAAATCAAAGGGAGGAAAAAAAAAAAGACCCAGTTTGGTGTAACATGCTGGCCTAGAAACCAGGGGACCATGAGTTCTGGTTCCGCTTTATGCATGAAAGCTGGCTGGGTGACTTTGGCCAGTCATTCTCTCTCAGCTCAACCTACCTCACAAGGTTGTTATTGTGGGGAAAATAGGAGAAGAAAGGAGTATTATATTTGATTCCTTGGGTTACTTACAAAGTAATAAAAATGGGATAAAAATCAAATAAATAAATAAATAAAAATTACCATGGCTTTACCTAAGCCCTATATTTAATATATATTTAATATATTTAAACTAATCCAGCAAACCTGCTGAGAATAGTAATTGTTATATCAGGATAATCAGGTGCTAAACTCTCTTTTTAAAAAAAGATAAGTTTCTAGTTCTTGTGGAATGAGATATATAATCGCCAAACAGAAAGAGAACAATTTACTTTGTAAGAAATGGATGTTTTGTGATAAGTATATATTGTATATATTAAATATAGGGCTTAGGTAAAGCCATGGCTAATTTTTATTTATTTATTAGATTTTGATCCCACCTTTATTATTTTATAAGTAACTCAAGGAATTAAACATAATACTCCTTCCTTCTCCTATGTTCCCCACAATAACAATCTTGTGTGGCAGCCATTTTGTGAAAAGTCAAATTTTTCCATGGCAGTCATTTTGGGAGAACATCCATAACATAGTTCTAAAAGTTTAAATTAATCCCAAAAGGACTGATTCAGTTACAGTGGGATATGGGGAGGTTTTTTTGGAGAGTAAAGTTGGAATATGTGATTCTTGTTAAATTTGTTAAATTTATTGTATAATCACTTTCCTGTAGATGGAATAAAAGAGAGGGTAGGTTGTTACTAAATAATTAAAACAAATTTGTCACCTGTTCATTATTAAAGAAATCTGGGACAGACTAAATGTCACCTTAAGAGAATAGTTTTCATTATACTGACATGTATCATATTTTGACTTAAAAGATAGCTATTTGAATAGCCTGACTGTAATTTTTCTTCATTTGTGAATCTAAAAAAATAAAGCATTTTAATCTTTAATATGAAAGCTTTCATTCTTATACAATATTCCAATGATACTTTTAAGTATAGTAAATCCTCAACTTAATGTTTCTTCATAGAAATTAATGTGCAAAAGTAATTCAGATTTGTACTTTTAATGTGGAGTTGGATAGAGAATCTCATCGCAGAAAATTCTGTTGCTTGTTCTGCAAAATAATGCTTTGTTTTTTTATACAAAGCAGTAATTTTCATAGGATCTTGTTAAATTGCTTTATAGTGGCTTCTTTTGCCTCAAAAGCCTTCTAAACAGATATTTTGATAATATTACTATTAAGCTAAAAGAAGGTGTTATGGGGTTGCAGTATTGGACAATGGATGGGAAGATTAATTGTCTCCAACTTTGAATGGAACCAGATGCTACAAAAATGTCTAGTTGAAATAAAAGTATATTTCTGGAAGGAGGGAGTGAGACTGAGATGTTATATGAATACAATTACTGTATATTGTTTTATAGTTTTTCTGAGAATTCCCTCCTTAGTTTCGTTGCTGACTTTAAATGATTCTTGATAACAGCTTAGAGAAAGGATGCAGACTGTGTACATGGACAATATTTTAGCCTCTGAATCTTCCCACCTGGGATCAGAGCCAATGTCTACTAGACAACTTAGTACAATGTAATATATATTATACAACACAATATAATATATAATCCAATATAGTATAAATAAGATACGTGTCTGAAAGCAAACCTTTAATAAAGATGTTTGTAAAGTACTTTAGATTTACACTATGTTTGCATTTATAGGCAATTTCCTGAGAAATTCCCACTCCAGTATCAGCTAACAAACAGAACAGTTTATTTAGATTACTGTTATAATAGTAGATAAGATAAAAGTGGAGATAACATGAGCAATGGAAATCCACTTGCAAGTATGGATGTTATTTTATAACTTACCCCTGAGGCTGTTGTTTGTGTGCTTGGGGAAGTATTTTTTATACAGTCATCTGAGTTTGTAGAAGATGTGGAAGTTGGAGTCATAGGAACAGCATTATTGTTATTATTACCTGCAAAGGTAATAACAACAACCCTGTGTTAGAACAATTGCATCATAGAAAATTCTCTATCCCTGTTCAAACTCTTTGAATATATTTACCAGAGCACGATTTTGTCTTAGCTATATTCTTTGGCTTTCGTTTCCTGGTTTGAATTCCCTCTTTTTTCATAGCAAGAGGTCGAGGCACCTAATGAGAATGTAGAAACATAAAACATCAAATTTCAGAAATTATTTCCTCTTAGGAGATTTACCAGTCTCCATTAGACCCATTCTGCCATAAGCGAAATTACGCAATTATATTCAGCAGAATGATCTTAAGCCTGAGATCCATGATTGTTTATTCTCCCCAATGTTTCCAATTATAATTGTTTTATGGTTATTTTAAAGTTTAAAAATAAAATACATTAAAAAGCAAGAGCTCAGCCTCCATGTAGGCTTTTGGAATTACTATGTCACTCAACATTTTTTGTCTCTTCCTCCTTTCAGGACTATTTTCTGAGCATGCAAAATGTCCTGTATTTCACTAGACTGAATCTCCTGTCTGCCAAGGAAGAGAATCGGGGCAACTAGAGAGATCACTTTGGCCTTCTACATCAGTCAGAGAACGATCAGCTTGCTTCTGCCTCCTATGCTGGAGAGAACCTCAGCACTGGATGACACTATAGAAAGCACATTCTAGTTCCACCTGTTGTCCAAGGGAACAAAAGCAACATTCAAAGCACAAATTCAGGAAGAGATTAGGTCACTTGAACTGCACATAAAAACTAGCAAGATGCTCACCATACTTTTAAGCTTTGAAGAAGACCCTTTGAAGAAACTTTTAAGCATTTAGTTAGCTCTTTCCATTGTGAATTTTGTTCCCTTCCTTCCTTTCTTCTTTCCTTCCTTTCTTTCCTTCCTTCCTTCCTTCCTTCCTTCCTTCCCCACACTTCCTTCCCACTAGATGTAGATTTATAGCAATAGCAATAGATTTATACATCACCCAATAGCTCTTAACAGCACTCTCTGGACAGTTTACAATATAGAGTATGATTTGCATATTTTCCTCAACAATTTAGGTCCTCATTTTTCTGACTTTGGAAGGATGGAAGGCTGAGTCAACCTTGAGCTCGTTAGGATTGAACTCCAGGCTGCAGGCAGAGTTTGTCTGCAATACTGCATTCTAACCACTGTGCCACCAGGGCTCCTTGGTGTAAATAAACAATAAGTGCATGGATAAAAACAAACATTCCTCTTCTGAAGCTTTCTTGTCTGTATATGATTAAAATGTAGTCCCTCTCAACTAGTCTCCTTTATTATTTTTCATTTAATAGCATTTAATAAGGAAGCTTATTTATTATTAGAATGTTTCTAATTGAAAGATTCTTTAAAATGCATTTGTAATATATGAGGCCCGGCAATAGCAACAAAAAGTACTTCTGTTCTGTATTCAGTGTACCTTTGCTGAAATATTATATGAGGAGAATGTGACAGAGAGGGATGCCATTTCTCTGTTGACATTCCCCTGTATTTTTTAGCTCTAGATGCAACTGCAAACACATAAAACAAACAAGCAAGAAAAGCATTTTTATTCCTCTGGGAATTCTCCAGCAGGGTTTGGTATGGCCTTCTATAAATCTTAACAAGCGTTTCTCCTGAGGATCAGTTGCACGTGAAATGGAAAGAGCTCCTGAAGTTGCTGCTTACCCCATGAAGCTTCATGTACAGACCACAAGCATTGCACACAGGCTCTCCTTCTGCATTCCTGCGCCAAAGAGTGGTGGTAGAAGTATGACAGTTCGCACAGGACAAGCCCAGTCGCCTTGAAGAAGGCTAGAGAGGAAAACACAAGAGAAGGGGAAAACATCAATGGCCCAATGTGTGACTTGACCTTCCTCCCCCACAAGCAGCTGCAGAAATTTATAAACGGGCCTGTGAAAAGAAGAGGAGGCATCAGTAAATAACAGGTAGATAAGGCAAGACAGAGATTCAACATTTCTCAAGAATAAAGGTCCCTATAGCATAAAAGCATTGAAAGTTTGAAACACATCTTTGGGGCTAAGAATCCTGTTGTGTCTTCGGTCACTGCTTACGCATTTGGTCCCAGAGCTTATCTGAGTGATTTCAGACTACATTTGTTGCTTTTTGTTCCCCTGGACAAAAACAAGGCCTCAGCTTGAGCATGGGTTAACTTTTCCCACTGAGATTCTTTACAGTCAAGAAAAGGTATAAATTGTATAGACTACTAGAAATGATTAGTAATTAGCCAAGGATAAAATCCTTGCGCAGATTTTTCTTTTCTGGAATGGGCCACAACCACCCAAATGACTTTGATATCTTCAAATAAAGAATATAGCTCTAAAAAAAATACAAAACCATGCGGGAATATACTGTATAGACACATGTCTGAATTTGATAACCTCATAACATAAAATTTGGGACTTTTTATCATTTGTTGGTGAACTAGGGCTCAGGACACAAGAAATTAAAGATTGTTGGATGAAATAAATGCAACATTTAGATTCAATAGCTACTATGCATTAATAAAAAAATTAGTGGGAAAATATGTTAAATTCACACAAAATGTTATACTTTGAGAAAACTGGCATAATATGTTTTATTATTGATACATTACTCCAGTTCTGGAGTCTTCTAAAGTGGCTGCTAAAACAGTTCATTCTCTAAAAAATGTTGAAAATGTAATTACCAGTTTTCCATGTTTGGTGGCAATATTGTAAGCACAACAATTTTAGAAAATGATGCACAATAGAATAAAACAACATTTTAAAGCTGAATTCCCTTTCCAATCAGCTGTTTTTTGAAATTACATATTACTAAACCTTATATTCTCACCCAAGTATATTGATTTAACTTAGTATATAGTAATGGCTGCAAAGTTATTCTACACTTTTTAATTGGAAAGTCAACATGGTTCTTTCTGCAGAAAAATAGCTAATTATAATTAAGCTCTAGTTGTATGCCTTGATGTCCAAAATAATTCTGTATTTCAAAAGTGAATCTGACACAGAATTTTCTAAAGAATATGATGCCATATTTGATATTAGTTAGAGTGATTATCTGAGGCTCAGAGTTGAACTGTTGTGTTCTTGGTATTTTCTGCAAGAAAATAACCAAACTCAGAGTGGATAAAGAACCCAATAAAAACTACTGTAATTTTATGATTTATATTGCACTGATTATTGTTGATATATTATCTGGGTTTTATCAATGATTTGTAGTTTCTAATACATTATAGTACATCCAGTTATTTAAAGCAAATCATTAAAATACTGATTTTTTTCCCCTGTTTATCTATTTTGTGTTTAATTTTTTTTCTTTGATCTCTTTTTTTTTCTTAAAAATGCTTAATAAAAATATAATACTATAACGAAAAAATATAATGAAATATTCTTATAAACTATGTTCTACTATATTTAAATAGCCCTAGAATATTTTGAAATGTATTGTGTTACTGAAACCTTGATATGTGTTCATATTATGTACATATTAAGTGACATTCTTGTATCATTTTATGTTAATTCATCTGCTCTCCAGTTCTTCCTAGTTCCCACAGTAATTGATCCGGTTATTAAAAAACAAACACTTCCCATTTGCACAAAATAAGAAATAAAAAGCAATAAGAGCCATGTCAAAAAGACAGCCTTCTGAATCAGGATGGTTTCAGGAAATTGTATCAAGTCTGCCCCCCAACTCAGAATTGTTTTGGGATCATCTGACTGTATAAATCACTTCCCTCTAGCCTGTGAGAGTTCTGTAAAATAAGCGGCATTCCAAGATGTTTTCCAGAAGTGGGCTTGCCTTTTAGAGGATAAGAGAGAGAATATCAGTAAACTCACACAGAACAAAAAAGGCCTATATTATAAACAAGTTATTTAAGACTGTTGTCTGTGGTGTTTGAAAGCCAAGAAGAGGCAACTTTTCATCAGAAATAATTCTACAGTTGTGGAGCTTACAGTATATCCAAAGAGGAACGAGTCCCTCTAAACATATAAAGTGAAGGGGATGGGGTTATAACATTTCTTGCAGCAACTGATCTAGAGACAAGGAATTCCAGCTATATCATAAATCTGCTGTTTTGCAAAAGAATTGCTGTGTTATTTATTTTTTAAAAAAAAGTGTACGAGTTGAGCTTTGCAAGCATATAAATACAGCACAGAAAATGTCATTCCAGGAAGCTGTAGTTGCCTCCTTCAAGGTCATAAAATAATGCATTACAGCAAAAATCACTTAGCTTAGGCAGCCTCATACATCTTTCTGCAAAAGGATCCATTGGCTTACTAGAAACATTTCTGAAATTCTGGTTCTGTTAATCTAACCAGGATAACAAAAACAAAATAAAACTATTTTATTTTGTAATATTTGTCTGTAATATTTTTATTATTATTACAGACAAAATTGCAATAGCCAACTTTCACTTATACAAAGAACTACTTTGTTTTATTTTTCTTTATAGATGACATCAGGTCTGCTATGGAAGATAACCAATCTTTCTGATGCACTTCTAGGGGCTACAAAAGCAACCACAGTGAATAGATATCATTGGATACACTCTTAAAATATTCTATTTCTACTGTAATCAGGGATGCACTCTGTATATCTAAAAATGTTAAGTTATGCCTCTACTTAAGTATGTTTTGACAGATCACCTTGGCTGATCCTGAGAAAACTAAGCAGAGACAGGGCTGGTCAATACTGGAAGAGGAGGATATCCCAGGTCCCACTGATTAAACTGATGGCACCCAGGAAGTGACAGGGAGAATTCTCCATCACAACACCTACCCTCTAGAATTAAGGTCCATGTGTCCCTGCACTTACTATAGCTTTAAAATCATGGTCATTTATTGCATTAATTCATTAATATGCTGTAACTTGGTATGCTGTAATATGCCCAGTAACTCTGGGCAGTTTTAGCCTTGGCTTAGGGCAGTTGACCCTAGCCTAATCTCTCATAGGGTTCTGCATGCTGGTTTAAAAATTCACTTCTGGATACACAATCATTCTTTCCTTTGTTATACCGTTTCTTGCTGTTGTTAATATCATCCACCATACAGAACCTTCCTGGAGTCAGGCAGCCCTATAAATGTGACAAATAATATAAAAAAGGGTAGTAGACTAGAGTGGGATATAAGAAAAGATCCCAGAAGAAGCAAGCCAGTTCTATAACTAGCTAAGAAAACACTCTGCACATGTTTATTCTGATACCTGGAGTCAAATAAACTAAGGGAGACTCCTTTTCCTCAAGCAGCGCTGAGCAGGGGGTTGGACTAAAAGACCTCCAAGAGGGTCACTTCCAGCTCGGTTTTTCTGTATTCTTTATTCTGTAGAAAAATTCACTGGGATCTGCCAGACTGCGATTCTGCCTGTACTCAGTGGATGTCTCTACATGAGAAATGTGCTGCAATGACTCAATAAAATAAGGTGATTGATGCCTTCTAATTTAAGGATGTTATTTATATTATTTACTATTATAACTAAATGCTCTTGTTATATTTTACACAGATCAATAAGATGTATCCAACTAAGATAACCAAAATAGAGTGAACACATCCATTAAATGTTGTTCTAATGTTATGCTGTACAAGCATATCATTCTTGGAAAAAGAAATATGAATTGCTAGGTATTCAAGGTTATCAGAAGCAAACTGGTCAGTGTTCTAATTTTTAAAAAAATGGCAAACAGTTTTGTAGATAAAATTCATTCTCTGACCATGTATAAGGCTGGCCGTCTAGTAAGTTTAACCTCCACCCAGATGTACATTAAATGGAACTGCTAAGAATGAACATCATAGAGCAAAAGGCATTTTCAAATTGTATTGAAAGTAAGATAAGCAGACTTCACAGTTACAGATATAAATTTATAGACTGATCTGGGTGGAAGTCTCCCTTAATTCAGTCAGCTGGTGAGTGGACAACCACAGGAACTAAACAAGTAAATAAATATATATGTTTACATGGCAGTTGCTATAGAGAGAATTTTTTCTGATCTCAGTATGGCTAATTTTTGCTGGATTACACTCAGTAAATGTCACAGTATCACTATACTCTCAATTTTAAAAAAACTCAACAGAATTTCATTTTCCAGATTCCAAGAAACCCATTTAAATGAACACATTTCTCCTTGAACTTGGGTATGATATATCCCTTTCAAACCATTGCTACTGTTAGTAAACTATTTAAAAAAAATATACAGTACTACCATGGAAATACAGTGTGGTAATGCATATCATATTTCTGTTCTTAAATGTTAACATGGACATAATTTTTCAGATATATAAGAAATATACTCCCGTGATCCCTCTTGTTTGCTTGTTTGAAATGCATGGACAACGTTTTATTGCTGTAATCTCTACCATGCAAGGTAGGACAAATGAATAGGAAAAAAAAAATGACACAGCATTCAGTTCCTTTCATTCTTTCTAATTAGATTATGCTGCCTTAATGAAATTAGGGAGATAACCAATTGCAAAATCCTGGCAGTGATTAACTTTGAAAAGCCTTCTGGTTTAAGGGCACTTCATTGTATAGACAATAACCTCATAAGGAAAGTGTGATTTTTTAAAATACATTGTTTCTAATTTGAGGGCATTATTTGTTTTTTGTTTGTCCTTCAACAGATTGGCAGAGATGACACATCTTAGATAAATAAGAATGGAGACAAAGTGCTGATTATTTGTATTACAACATATATTAAACAAAGTTAACACAATAATAGCTCACAGCTTGAAAAAACTGAAGTGAACTTGAAAGAGTTTGAGATAAATTGTTAGCTCTTTGTTTATAGCTTCATGTATTTTAATATTTATTTTAGGAAAATATATGTAAAACTTAAAATTTGCATCTATTATTTTACAAGTATCAGCTCATTTTAAAAACACTGTTTAACAGCAAATCTTCAAATTACTGTTTCAAAACGCAACATTTTTAATTATTTCTTCTCAGTGTTGTCCTGCGTACATTTTGCAAAAATATGTTTTTTCAAAAATACCAATATATAAAAACTTCTGTTATGATGCCATTATTATTCTATGGTAACCCAGTAGTAGGATATTGTAACTGGCCATATATCCCAAACCTGTTCAATAATGATGATGATGATTATGTTAAAGTTTCACAAAGAAACACAAAATGTCAAAATCTGAAAAAAACACAAGTTTGAAAGATTATGGCATAAATAAGCTATGATGATTCAAGTGGCTATCGGCACAGTGGGTGCCATACCAAAACATCTTGTCAATCTGCACATTGAAACATTTTCATGTAATGTTCAATTACAAAATGCCATACTGCTTGGATCCACACATACACTACACCATTTGCACATCTAAGTTATTAGGAAAACTTAATGGATATCAAGGCCAACACCAGCTAAAGAACTGGTAGCTGTAATTTCACATTGTTGTTAATATTATAATAACAACAATAAGAAAAGCAAGGGAAGTGAAACCAGTGGGGGAAATACTGGAATTAAAAAATTGGGGAATAATGTACCGGGAGGTAAAGTTTCTTTGGTCTATTGATGCTATTCATCTTTTCCTGCAAAATGAATTCCTGGGGACAATGGAGATGCTTCTTTTCTTTGCTCTTTCAAACTCCCATTGGGGCATTGGGGATTGGTCATCTGCCTTTGGCACAGGAAAGATCAAACCAGTCACGTGGCTTTTTAAAAAGACATCTCCTTAAAAATTAAATCTTTTTTAAGTCCCTTCAACATGAATGACAACAGTTAGGGTTTACACATTTCTTGCATCAATTAATTTAGAAGACATTACAATAAAAATAGTCAGGAATGTTTGAACTATGTTTTGCAGATTGTCTCATTCTAAAGAACTGGTGGTTTCTAATCCTTATGTACACTGACATACTTTAAATTCTTTAAAGACTCGAAAATCTCAAGGCTCACTTGGTCAGGAGTGAGCATCTCAGTTTTGGTTTCGAAAGAAAACAGTGTATTTGCCCCAACGGTTTGCAAGGACAGTATCTATACTCTTTTACTAGAACAAAGCAGGCAACAAGTCTATATGCTAAGCTCAACTGCAATCAAGACCTTTTGCTTGCTCTCAATTACCAAAAAAGTTGCACCTAAAAATGTAAAAACAAAACAGATTTCTAAAAGGCTTCAATATAGTTTTGAAAGGAGGACAATCTCAAGAGTAAATAATGGTTTTTAGAATCAAAGTCACACCTGGTGTTCCTTATCAGAGCACAGAAAATTATGCTTGCACATATACTGTTCAGTTCTCACTATAAAGGCTACTTCCTCAGATGCATCATGCAAGTGAGGTCAGTTAACCAAAGATAAATAATGTGACCACCCGTTGTTTGCAAAAGGATTTGCAGTATTAAATATTTTCAATATTGCATTTGTGTCTACTAAATCAAGCAGAAAGGCAACTTCAATACACCATTAAGTATATTTCAATACCAATTTCAGTACTATATTTCAGTGGTTAAATTTAAATAGGTATAGAGTTGAGTTCTTATAACATTGCTATCTTCACATGCAACCCCTATTTCTATTTTATAATTGTTTTACACCCAGGGTCACCTTGTCTAAAATGCTCAGCTATATTGTATAAATTAAATAAATGTTTTATCAAGGGTACAGTAGCTATATTCACACAACACAATAATTATTTTATTTTACTTTAGACATGGTTTAAAGTGTCATGGGAAGCAAAAAAAATAATAATTCAATAACATTCAATGGGTTGTGTAACGCCAGCTCCTGAGTTCACACTGGACTGTTTTTTAATGTTATTAATAGACAATTTACGGGTACAACTTTAGAGAGGAAACAGAACTATAATACTTCTATCTCTGCACCATCAACCCTACTACTCACCACTCTCTTCTGAGGTTTGATCAGGGGCCTACTGAGGCCATTCATCTTGGTATACAACCCACAGGCATTGCAAAGATAGTTGCCAGTCCCATCTCTTCTCCACAGGGGGGTCTGGATGGAGCCACAGTTGACGCATTCCCGGCTCTCATTCAGATCATCCAGGAGATCTACAACAAAGGCAGGCAGGAAGGCTGGATTAGCATGGAAGTCAAGAGGGAGGCCCAGTTGAAGCACTGTTCAGCTATTTTACCTCCCCTCCCACAGACACACACACACACACACACATCCTCATCAGAACTCCCCCTCCAAATGCAAAGAGGAGTCTTCCATCATCACTGCTTTATAGAAAATATTACCTTTATCTCCCAAATTGTTTCAATCACAGACAAAACCTCTTCAGTAGGAAATCCCCATGAATTTCCATGTCACCAAACTCATGAGGTGAGACAACACCCACCCAGCTATGTTTCCAAAGTAGGAGCCCTAGTAGGAGCGCCTTCATGAGGCAACCTTATTCACATTTTCCTAGGACCAAGCCTACACAATAGAAGTAATTGCAGCTAAACATACACAGGCTTCCAGGCTGAGCTTAGTGGAACAGATTTCTGAGTAAATAAGAGGTAGGACAAACCTATTATTAGCCCTTGTTCACAAAGGTGCAATTAATTATAGACTCTGTAACCTGGTCATTTTGATCACATATTATTACATATGAATAGCAGAAACAATATTAAAATGCTGCCATATTCTTTCCCCTCCCCTTGACATGACTTGATGTAATAGGAATTCCATTCTAATCTTGCTTCAGCTCCTATCAGACCCTCTTCTATTCATTCCCCATGGAGATATTCTGAGCAGCTTCCCTTTTTTCCCCCTTCCCACCTTTGCAACTATGAGATAATTACGCCTCAGCCTCACACTCCAACTTTAACTATGCAGCAGCCTAAATTCAGTACCCAGATTCTCTCCCCTGCCCTCATTTGGTGGAAAAGTCATATCTGGCTCAAAATCACTGGGGAATAACAGAACAACAGAGTTGGAAGAGACCTTGGTGGTCATCTAGTCCAGGAGTCTTCAAACTTGGCCCTTCCTTTTATGACTTATGGACTTCAACTCCCAGAATTCCTCCGCCAGGCTTGCTGGCTGAGGAATTCTGGGAAATGAAGTCCACAAGTCATAAAAGGGCCAAGTTTGACGACCCCTGATCTAGTCCAACCTCCTGCTCAGGCAGGAAACCTGAGACAAATGATTGTCCGATCTCTTCCTAAAAACTTCCAGTGTTGGAGCACCCCTGATGAGCGGATCAGCAGTGACTGGTATCATATTCTGCTCAAAAGGGCTCCCATTTCTCACTTCAGGCCCTGTCTGTTTAGCTTGCAAAAGTGCCTTTTATCCGTTTGGCTGTTGGGTGGTTCGCCTTACATCACTCCCTTCTTTGTCAGTCTCCATAGCCTGATGCTGCATGGAAGCGTTAGAGCTTCCCACACCCAAAGGGCCGGCAGCTACAGGCAGAAGAAGACCCTTCCCCCCCAGGGGTAGGCAACCTTGGCTCTTTTATGACGCGAGGACTTCAACTCCCAGAATTCCTGAGCCAGCATGGTTGCCTACCCCTGCCCTGGACTATCTGCTTTACCTCCGCGGTTTCAGGAACCGAGCAGGGAACCCATGAGTCATCGGGACGTGGGGGTGGGGGGTCCTTTGGCCACGGAGGAAGTCCCCTCCCCCGCTTTCCCTCCGCCACCAGGCGTTATCGCCAGGAAATAGGAGGCAAGTCCCGCCGCCCCGGAGCCTTCCAGATCTTCGCGGGGCTGAGCTCTTCTTCTCCAGCCCAAGCGGGCGGAGCTCTCGCCGTCTACCCTGAAAGCCGCCCGGGCTGGTTGGCTCCGAGCGGTTCTTAAATCCCATCTGCCGACGCCGCGGCGGACTCCGACGGGCCTCCTGCCAGGGTCCGCCTGGGCTGCCGCGAGCCGACCGACCGGCTGCTCGTTTTTTTGCTCCGCAGCCCGATTGAGACACGGGGGCTCCCTTATCCGAGCTGGAGCCGGGAAGGCAACAGCTGATGCGCCTTTGACTGTTAATCGGTCTCTTTGGTGCCACCGACTTGGCCTGATCCTCCCGAAATGCCCGAGGTTGGCTGAAGAGCCTGCCCACCGCTCAGGGTCCTTAAGCCCAGATCTAAAGTCCCTTTGCTATAACGGGAGAAAATAATAATAACAATAAGGATCGTTTTTCCCCTTCGGCCGAGGGGCTCCTAGATCCGGGCTGCGATGCTGGACGGGCGTCTCCCGGTCTGGATTATTGCAGCCCAGATTTAGGAGCTTTACGGAAGCCGGCAGGGGTAGGCAACCTTGGCTCTTTTATGACTCGTGGACTTCAACTCCCAGAATTCCTGAGCTATGCTGGCTCAGGAATTCTGGGAGTTGAGGTCCACGAGTCATAAAAGAGCCAAGGTTGCCTACCCCTGCTCCAGGAGGTTTGAGGCTTCCTTGCTGTGGATTATGGTCCAGGACTCGGAGCTCACCAAGTGGGGAGGGAAGAGGATTGGACAGCAAGGAGGAAAAAAGAAAACCTTGGCGCCTGCAGTCGGTGGCCTCCAAACCTTGGCCTGGCCAAAAGGGTTTCCTCTCCGGGCCAAGACAGAAATCAGGACCCTGATTTCTGTCTTGGCCTCTCTCCAACTCGCCCCGGCAACGGCTTGTGATTTTCTATGCTGGAACATGGATCTCATACTTTAAATCAAGATCGCCTCAAGCCTGGGCATCCGCAGCTTATCAGTACAGATAAAGAGGCTCAGGAGAAGGAACTCGGTTGGGATGAGGCCTCACAGCTCTGGGGAGATTTGAGCTGCCGGGTGGAGGAAGGGACTTTTAATTCAAGCAGAGTCAAGCCTCCACCGCCACTCTGGGCTGGACATGGACTGTTCATTGGCCATTCAATAGAGGTCAGATCACTGTCCCCTAGCTGGCAGGAAGGCTGAAAGAGCAGCGGCTCTACCCTACCTTGGAGCTCCCTTCCGGTGCAATGCGATGGGTTGGCTTAAAATCCAGTGACTATGAGAACTCGCCAGGCAACTGGGTGGATTCAGCAAGCCAGAGTCCGGTGAACCACAAGGATGACCCCAACCAAAGTTTCTGACATTTCTGGATGTCTGTCTTTGGATTTGTCAAATGCTGTAATTCTCCCCCGCCCCCCACCTCCGTTGATGGAGAAGGATAGTGAGAAGAGACTGGAACTTCTTTCCCCTTTTCAGCTGATCAGAAGCTGGTCCATTGACTTCAGGCTCCAGAAGACACCTGGTTTGAGATTCAGTTTAAATTCAGTAGCCTCTGGTGGAAGGTTTGTCCAACAAACTCCATTAAATCTTGCAAGAGGAAGCGCTGGAATCTCTATGACTCATTTCCCAGCAAGCCTGGTCTGCAAAGCTTAAGACTCTCTTGGACGCAAGTAAAAAGTTCCATTGAATTTCTTAGAAAAGATATTTTACACCTCCCTTCCAAATGGCTTAGATTAATTGGTGATCGAGGTTTACTTACATTTGCAGAATAAATTGCACACAGGATCCAATTTGGGTCAGTCGTTTCACACAATTAATGGGAAGCGAGCACACAAAGCCGCTTATTTGCAACCTCATAACCACACTGAGTTAACTTAAATGTGGTAAGTAGGCACCACATACAAAACTGGAGGAGATCTAAATCCCAAATAACACGACTGCACCTCGGTTTATTTAAGTGATTTTGGAGAAAGGTGAAAAAAAGTGAGTTCCCAGATGCAGTTCCCAGTGGCTCTTATTTCTTACAGCAAAGGCTATCAATTTCCCCCCCTTTTCGCACACATCTTTGGAATCGAGCTGAAAAGGTATCCGGAACATATAGAAGGTTGGGAAAAATGCTTCTTTTCTGCCTCAGTAGGCATCTCCTACTGGGAAAGGGATCTATCCCAACCTCTGGAGCCAAGGGCTTGTTTCATCCTAGACAGGCGCCTGGACTACTCCATGGCCCCATGGGAGGAGGGAGAAGAGGAAGCTTTGGGTTCTGCCCAGGACTTGAGCCTTGGGAGAATCAAGGGCTGCGTTCCCACAACCTGGCAAACCCTGGCTGATGGCGTTCCCCACTTTTTCTGGTTCCCTTGCCATGAAAGAAGGCCAGCTGCCTTCGTGTACATAGAGACCTTTGGAATGGGTCGGTCTGGCGTGGCGGGAGCTTTGCCTCGAAGGAGAGCCGAGTGCCTGCCAGCAGCAAAACCCCCCCCCCCACCGCCTTCTCTCCCCGGGCGCTGGTCCTGCCCCTCTTCCTTGGCACGCCAGGCGGCCAGGGGAGAGTTTTGGGTCTTCCCGTTTTGAGCGCAGAAATAGGGAGCCGGAGCCCCGGGACGCTTCCGCCGCCCCAAGCGGTGGCCTTTAGAGACGGGTCAGACACGGCGGCAACGACTCGCTACTCCTTCTGGGCTGCACAGCGGCCGCCTGGCCGATCGCGGATTCGCTTCTGCGTTAGAAGCAGCCCGGTCTGGGCATCCAGGAGACCAGGGGACAATTTGCGGAACTATATAAAAGTTCTTCGAGGAAACGATTATTTCCGCTTTTGGATCATAGTAGCCATCCGACAACTTTACATTTTGATCGGATTTAAGTTCCCACCTCTATCACTAAAACGCCATTTAAAAAGAAGAAGAAGAACTTTACAGGGAAGACTCCGGGAAGCTATTGCTGCTGAGTTAATTTTCCAGATCCCACTATAACAAACTTGACTGCTCACTAAAAATAATATCAGTTGCTTTTGAAGAGAGTGTAATTGCAGCTACAAGATAATACATATGCATTCCAGTACCAAATGTGTGCTATCCTAAAACAAATTAAATCTTTGTTTTGGGTGGCATTTTTAAAGAGAAACAAAACAATGATTTATCGATAATTTTTAGTGCCGAGTTTTCTGAAAATGAACATCTCCAGAGGTGAATTACATTTTCCATAGTCCATTGTGGTAGCTGAAGGATCTGGACAACTGCCTTTTTGAAATTTTTTTGAATAAGAGCCTCCATTCCATTTAGGGGATTGCGTTACAGTAACTTGATTAATCAAATAATGTGTATTTTAGCTAAAATCCATTTTGTAAGTAGTTTCAATGTTCAAGTTATCCCATTTCTTGAGAATACCTTAAATGATTTATAAATTTATTATTTATTATTCAGGCCAGGTAGTCAAAAATACCTAGATATTCTTTCAAGCATCTGTAAATTGAAGTCAGTATCTGTAGATATATCATTTGGGTTATGGTCACTGTATGGTACAGCAATGTTGACTTTAATCACCTGGCTGATAGATGGCTTTAGAATCAAATCTGTGAAATGGCTCCTATCCTAATCTAAATAAATCAACACAGATCCTAATACAGAAGCAAGTGAGCCTAAGGGTCACACTCTAGAAGAACTGCATTTAGTTAAAGCCAATCATACTAAAACACCTTAAATCATTTTTCAGAACTGCACTATTGGCACATTTTAAAAGAAAAATATCTAATGTGGTAATGGGTCATTATTACTATTATTATTTTACAGGATTTTACCATCTTCTAAGCTTGCCTCTTACATGGCAAATAAAAATTAATTTTTCTCAACTGATGATCTCCATTAAATATCCCCCCTGAGTCTGTAGCAAACAATATAACTGGCAGAACAAAAGGTATTTTATCACTACTATCTATCATTACTTGATTTTCATATAATTCCCTGAAGGATTGAAGGATTGTCACAACAACATTGTCCTGTGGAAGACCACTGTGATTTGATCATTCATTAAGAGAAAAGAGATTCAGTAGATTAAGACCATTAATTACATTCACAATTCATTTCACTTGAAGCCAGGGCCCTTCGGCTTCAGATGACACTTGCCGTATGCCATCCCAGCTACAGATGTAACCCTGCCTTCTATTCAGATCTCATTACTTGACCCTTGGGATTGTAGCCTTGTATGGAGAATACCAGAATTATTTATTGTACCATGAATGAGGTCTTGTGGTTAACAAGTGACTTAGTCAGATGCTCTAAGAAGGTGACAAACACTTCTGAAAGAAACAAAACCTTGAAACTTCTAAGTATTGTATGTCAGTCCAGTGTAGAGCCTATAGCTGTTAAGAGTGAAAGATAAAATAGTAAATGTCACTGTGACAGTAACAAACCACAGACTCAAGTTCTTGGCCACTCCGGGAGTACTGAGCCTCCCCAAGAATTTTCAGTAACACCAAACTTTTATTCAGAAGTTTAGTAGCTGAGAAAATATATGTGGCAGCCAGCTCCAAGAGAAAGTAAATCCATAGTCAAGTCCCTCCAGCTGATACGCTTCAGATTCTTAAAAGTTTGTTGTCTGAGACAAAGATTTTTTTTTTTCAGATATTTCAGACAAATTCTGGGTGCTTTACTAATAAGCGCTTTTTAAAACTTTTTCAGCTAGTGGAGTTGTTTCCTATCTTAACTGACTCCGTAAAATGTTTAATCAGAATCCTCTCATCCATATTTCTATGTTTCTAACTACTCTGGAAGATTGGGCGGGGAGGGGGGGGAGGATTTGAAAAATCCTAAATATTTCTAGGGTCTAGCATTTTTGGACACAGAATGGAACTGTGATCAGACTCCTGTGTTTGTAAACTATTTTTTTAAGAGAACGTATGAGTCAAGTACCTTATTTATTTTAAAAGGTTTTCTTTTGTCATTTCATGCAGAATTATTGGTTGTTAATTATTTGGGAAATCGTCCTGAAAGCCTGTTCTAAAAAATAAGCTTGGGCATTGAGAAAGAAGCAATGTTTGCTTTAAAAGCTTACCCAATCAATCAATCTGCTAAAAAAGCAGGCGGCTCACTCAACTGAACTTTAGCCAGTCAACAACAGCCTTAGTTCTTTCTTTCTTTTTTTTTTTTTCTTAGGGACACGTCGCCTAATTGTGGAAGGACTAATTAAGAGCCCATCCCCCACGCCAAGAGCCGAGGTGGACATAAACGGGTTTAAGCGCGGAACCTGGTTAATTCCGATTATCTGCAGCCCCTCAGCCAGGGATACTCCTGCCAGGCTCGAAGCACAGATGGCTGCGGGAAAGAATGGAGGATAAATCTGGGATTTTCAAAAGAGGGTCGGTCACGAGAAGAGAAGCAGAGGATCCTTCCCAGAAAATGCCCCGTCGCAGTCCTGGCAGAGAACCAGGTTAAGGGCAGGCCCTGCGGCTTAAAGTCGCGGCCTTCGGCAGGACCACGTTCTGCCCGGGGAAGTGGGACCCGCTGCCTCGCGAAAAGCCCCCGGCCGCTTTTTTTCGGGAGTCGGTGCCCTTGTGTCATCCCAGGGCTTCCTCCCAAAGCGAGACGTAGGGGCAAGCGCAGGGACTCCGGGTTCAATAAATTACTCCCGTAGGCCCAAAAGGCCGTCCGGACTCAAGGGCGGATTGCGGCTTAGCAGCTCGAATGGCCTCTGTTTTTAGGTGTCCCATGTTCTTAGGCCGAGAGACGACGTCGCACTAAACCACGCTCGGATAAACATGGTTTGAGCGAAGCTAGCCACCACTTGGGTGAGAAGTAATCCTAGGCCAAGGTTAGGCAACCTTGGCTCTTTTATGACTCGTGGACTTCAACTCCCAGAATTCCTGAGCCAGCATAGCTGGCTCAGGAACTCTGGGAGTTGAAGTCCACGAGTCATAAAAGAGCCAAGGTTGCCTACCCCTGGCCTAGGCCATAACTAGGCCATAACAAACCAGAACCACTACTGTTGTTCTCAGCGCTTCGTGTGAACCCGCCTTCTAGCCGAGAGGGCAGCAAAACCCGCGGCGCCGGAGACTCGATCTTGCCATTTCCAATCGCCGCGTCAACATGGATCCTCTCTTAACACCCCTCCCCCTTCCCGTTTTGGGTCACCTCGACGGCGCCTACCGCCCTGCGGCGACCTTTGCCGCGCTGTCGGCCGATGCACGGACAGCTTGGCTGCTTCGCGCCGGCTGCGGAGCTGGGCAGACCCTCTCCTGCGCCATCTGTTTGCTGGCGGGGGGGGGCCGTCTCGGAAACTGGGGGAGGGGGACACCAGGGCTGGGAAGAAATATACCCTGGTTAACTGGCTTTCTTTCTTTCTTTCTTTCTTTCTTTCTTTCTTTCTTTCTTTCTTTCTTTCTTTCTTTCTTTCTTTCTTTCTTTCTTTCTTTCTTTTCATATTTCTATGTGTATTTTCTTCCCCACATATTTCCCGAGGAGGAGGGGGAGGGAAGTACCCTGGTTGCGGTCGACCTATTTCGGCAAGGAAGTCGGTGGGATTTTCGGTTTCGAAATAAATTCCTTTAATTTCTCCAATAACGAAAAGAACTCGTTTCTGTGTTACTGCAGCCGAAAGTCGCGTTTGATCGCAAAGGTTAACGTTATTTTAACATCGCATAATCTCGGGGGGGGGGGGGAATCGAAGTTCAATGATTTGGAAATCTTGGAAAGATCGCTATACGGGATGCAAAATCCTTTTTTAAAAAATACGAATTAGTGTGTATGTGGAAGTGGCATTTGACGATTGGACTCCTGGTTCCAGATTCAATTAAAATTATCTCTTTTTCATTAAAATTCTGTGAAATGCACTGGGTGTATCATTTTCCAAACCTGTACTCCCCCCTCAAACGTGTTAGTTTCTCATTTGAAAAGAGGGTGGAGGAGTGAATGCTGAAGTTCAATCAGTAAAATATAGGGGGTGGGGCTGGAGTAAATACAGCAATGCACCTAATTCTATGTTACATATGTTAGGAAGATTTGCTTTTTCAAAGTATATTACTGGAACAAAGCACTCTGTCCAGGGGTTGCCTGGAGATATTCCAGGTGTGTAGATTTAATTAAACTCTTGTTAAACGCTCCATTTAAAATAATTGATTATCAATGAGTGATAATAGTAACCTGAAATTTCTGAAAGAAATTGTATCCCATTTCCTTTTTTAATTTATGAACAGAAGGAAAATTACCATGCGACATTTAACCTTGAACTGGTTCCTTTTAAATCTATCCTAGTAGCATCATTTACTGTGTTGGCAATAGGAAAAAAAAAGTAATAATGATATACAGTAGTATTCAGGTTTTCAGATGCAGAAATCAAAATACAGATTTGTCTCTGATAAAAACCTCAAGTGACCCAATAATTTTATTAGTTCTTATTTGCATATTATTCTAAAACTAAAATCTAGAGATACTCAGAATTATTCATTTTCTCCCATCTGGGATTAAAAAAAAAAAACCCTTCCCCTCATAAATTATTCAATTCTATTTAATTTCCTGGGTTCTCTATCTTAAAATAAAAGGACATATCCTAACAGATTCTTAGAATGATTAAAATATTTTCAGCAACAGGCTAAACCTGAGTTAGTAAAACACAGTTGCTAACCACATATAACAGGCTTTGCTCAGACAAACAGAACACACTACAGTGCAGTGTGACACAATGGGAAGTTCTGCTTCACACAACATGTTGAGCTGACATCTGCATTCCCACATCACAGTTCAACCACAAAATACCCAAACCCATTTTAGTCTTGTCAAATCCCTTGTGTGAACATCCCAAAGGTGTGCTGTCCAGATTCCCACCTGTTTTTGGGGGCACAGTAAGTTCAACTGAAACGTGTATATTTTTACTAAATCATTTGCAGCTTTATTATAAGATTGCCTCCTTGGACATTTTTCTCCACACAGAAAACAGGACTCATAATGCTTCTTCCAAACCAACTTACATTGAACCATACATAGCCTTAATACTCAGTCCAGGCCCTGAAAGACTTCAGAGTGAATGCCAAGGCATTTTGAATAAATTTAATGGGCGGCTTCTTATCTGGGAAAATAAGCAAAGCATCAGCTAACTTATGCAATCACCTCCCCTATTCGGTGGAGCCCTTTTGTTGGGGGTGGGGTGGAGTGTCTTTTCTAACACAGCATTTGAAAGAAAAGCAGACTCACCCCTTGCTATCTCTGCTGGCTCCACTGAGATAAATAGAGAATCCCCCTAAATTTGCTCCTCTGTTTGGTTTTAAAAGATATTGTGCATTTCTGGTTCCTCTTTCCCCTAACTTTGGGGCTCACTACAGAGCTGGCCTCCACAAATATATTCCTCCCCTCCACAACATTAGGACTTATTCTGAAAATCCTATGGGGTCAAGGATTTCAGTGTGGTCTTCCCTCTGAACATATACTGCTCCTGTTTCTTTGCATTGAAGGTCAAGTTGGCACTCCAAGATAATATCAGGTCTCAAGTCTGTGATCCATGTATGGGGCTGGAGGGGGTCCTGTGAGGATAAGGAGGTTCACTCTTTTCCTGCTTTGCCCCTTCCCAGATCACCACTTATAGACAGGGTGTTTGCCTGGGACAGGAAAGGCCCCTCCGTTCACATATTTTTCATTCACCTCAATAAATCTAATAAAAAAACTTTCCATATTCCTGTTTATTGGATTATGGACTTCAGTGAAGGGAAGAAAAGGGGGAAAACTATAGTGAGAATTGTGGGATTCAATTAAGCACCCTGCATCCTCCAGGACCTCTCAGAGGCTGGATGCATACCATACATTAAAACATAATTTGTAGCTTAGGGTTAGCACATTATGCAAAACATATTTAATTATGACTAACTATACTGGAGGCAACAGCCAAACTCTTAACAATTTCCTCCCTCTTACAAATACTTGTGGCTTTTCTAAATTTCAAACATTGTTTCCCTCCCACCTATTTTTGCTTTTCTATAGATATCATTCCACTATAGGTGCCATCCCAATGGCTTTGCTGATAGGAAAGGAATTTATCCCAATCACATACCCCCATTTCTGACAATCTGGATACAAGGCCCATAAAAAGGGATTCAAATACTTAGAGACCTCAACCTTCTCTCACTATAAAGAGACACAAAGACATTAAATACCTGCTTCCAATGTCACCAAGAAAAGCAAGGGGACCTGATTCTGAAGCCAGGATGCCTGAAGGTTTGACAGCTGCCTCCAGATGAGTAAAAAAGTGAACATTCCCAGCTACTCTGAGTTATGGGTCTCCTCTATGAGTGTTGAATGCAATTTGATTACCTCCAACTTTGGAGCCCTTTCAAGTTGGGGTGCTTCGTATTGGCCCCACTCCATTGGTGGCTGTGTTGAACCCACCACCCCTTTTCACTCAAAGAGCAATGGATAACCACTCCGATTTGATCACACGGTATAAAATTTTCTGGTGCTCAAGTGTTTAATGAAAACCGCTGGCTCATTTACACCATGTTTCCAGCAGTTTTAAATCCACCTAAATTCTCTGCGTATTTACTCACATTATTTCGCTCACACTTCTCCATGCTTTCTGCAACGCCATACGCCTCTCATTTATCCAGCCATGCTCATAATAATCGAAACAGTGGTAAAACAGGAACCACATAACAACCAAAAGGCAAACAGAATCCCGAAAAGCAGCATCAGAAAATAAAGCCTTGCCAACCACCACCGGGCCCACGAGAGGGTCCCTGCATTAACTGGCAAGCAAACCGCTTTTGCCCTTCCCGGCAAACCCAGATTCTTTCCTTCCGCGGACTTTTCTCCGGGGCCCCGTCCCGGCTGCCCACCAGCCCGGCCTGCCCGGGTTCTTACCTGCGCTGGACGGCCTCACGGCGAGGGTGGTGGCTCGGCCGGGCAGGCAGTGCAGCAGGGAGTTGTCGAAGGGACTGGCCCAGCCGGGCGGGCTGAACTGGGCGCCCACGTAGGGGCTGTAGTAGGATCCGTTCAGCGGCCGGAACTGCTCGCGCGGGCTGTAGGCGGCCGGTTCCCGGGGGGCGCCGTTGGACGCCGGGGGGCTGCCAGCTGGGTAGGAGAACCGGCCCGAGCCTGGATGGGCGCATCCCCCGCCGCTGCCGCCGTAGGAAGAGGACGGGTTTTCCGCGCCGCCCTGCGGGGGCCAAGCTGACGCTCCCCCGGCCTGTCCCGCGCCCGAGGGGTTCTGGAGGTAGGGCAGCATGGACCCGACGCGGGTGGTGGGCACGTAGACGGGAGATCCGGCCGTGGAAGGCATGAAGCCGCCTCCGCCGCTGCCCGGGGACGTCCCGTCATAGGTGCCGCCCTGAAGGCTCTGGGAGTGAGGGTGGGCGTGCGGGTGATGGTACATGTCCTCGACGGCGGGCGGCGGCGGAGGCGCGGGATCCGGGCTCAGCTTGGCCGAGGCGCGGCTTGACCAGATCAGTTTGTTGGCCTGATCCAGGTCCGCGAAAAGGAGCAAGTCCTCCCAGCTGGGCAGGCTCGAGGGCGCCGCGGCCGCCGCCAGAGACACAAAAGGCCCCAGCAAGGCTCGGCCTTCGGCCAGGCCTATCGGCTGCGAGGTGGAGAGGGCGCCTCCGGGCTCCTGCTTGAAGCTCCTGAGGCTGGGCGGGCCCCCGCCCCCGCTGGGGGAGCAGCCCGAGGACGAGGACGGCGACGGCGACGGGCCCGGCGCTTCCCGGGGTGCCAACGGACAGGGCGAGTCGTCGGGACCGCAGCGCTTCAGCAGGCACCAGCCGCCCTCGGCCAGGGCCATCCAGCCCTGCGGCGCTGAGCAAGCCTTTCGCAGTTTGGCTTCCGCGTACCGGTCAGGACAAGCCTCTGCGAGGGGAGAGAAGGAGAGAAAAGGAAAGGCGAGTTAGCCAAGGCTCATTTTCCATCGATTCCTAATCCCCCCCCCCCGCTTTGCCCAACCTTCTATCTGATCACATGTTCTCTGAGCATGTGTGGAATGCTTTGCTCTCATTATTAGGATCGGTAAACAATTCCTGGACCGCTCTAACTAGGCAGCTGGACGGGGGCAAGATGCTTCAAGGTCCCTTTGGCCTTCGCCCAAACGCCCTTATGCTTGAATTCATATACATTGATGGGGGCTGCCGCAGTCCGCCAGAAATCTCACAGCCCAGCTTGCTTTATTTAAGGGCATCGCTGGATCCTTTCCTGCCTCCTTTTTTTTTTCCCCCTCGAAAGGGGAGTTCCGTTTTGCTAGTGCCTCTAAAAGAGACGCCGGTCCAACGCCATCCCCCCCGGGTCATCCCGAACATCTCCCCCAACCTTGGTTTTCCCCTCTGTAAAACCGAGGCGAGCTACTCTTTCGGAGCAACTCTGGCGCAAAATCCCGAAGACCCCATCGGCAAGGAAAACGCGGCGCTTCAGCCAGACTAAAATCTCGAGCTGGCCCTCGCTTTGTCCCACCTCTGGATCTTCCAGGATCAAGAATTTTCCCAGAACAGCCTGTCTGCCTCCGAACAGGCACTCCCTCCTTTGACGTAGCTTACAGAGCGAATGAGTGACAAAGGGCTGGAGGTGGGGGGGGGGAAGTGATGGCGTTGGGGCTTGGAGCGCCTCCGGTAGGACAAGCCCCGCAACCCTCCCCGCTCCGGCTGGGCTCTTTTTTTCGGTTTCAGCTAATGACTCACTGAATTTCGTTCCAGAATGAAAACAATTAGCAAGGCAAATAAGGAGAAGGCGGGGAAGGCGTTTCAGGGTAGCCGGAGGGGCCGAAATGCAGACCCCGACGGCCAGGTAGAGGCGAAGCTCTTGGGCGGAAGAGACCGCAAGCTTAGAGGTTCGGCCCTTCCAAAACTGCCTCTCTCCCTCGGGATCTCAAGGGGGGAGGGCCCCGGTGCCAGTCTGTTCCACGTTTTCTTCTCTCTCTCTCCCTCCGTCCCTCCAGGCTGCCCAGGTTGACCCGGTCAGCTCCAAACCCCGCCGCGCTCCGGCACACCTTAGAAATGGCAGCCGTCCATAATCAACAGAGCGCCAGCCCCGCTCCGCGTCCCCGCGTCCCCGCCGCCCTGCTTTGCCCTGCCTGACCAAGCCCAGCCCTACCCGGAGACCTCGCCGAGAGATCGCCCGCGACTTGAAACGCGGCGCCTCTCCTAGAGCGATCTACGCCTTTTCCTGGCGCGGTCTACGCCGCGACCCGGAGGGGAAAGGAGCGTCGGCCGCGGCGTCGGCCCCCTGGGCAAAGGCCCGCGTCCGCCGGGGCTGCACCCCAGCGCCTCGACCCCCCCCTTCCCTGCCCTTCCCGGCGCCCAAATTCCACCGCCAGAGGCCCCCGCGCCTCTCGCGACCCCTACCGGAGGCGAGATAAGAGCGCGGCCGCAGAGATAAGGAGTCCTGGCGGAGCGAGGAGGCGATTGTTCCCCCCCCCCGGGAAGAAGACGGTCCCGCCTCGTCCGGCGGGGCGCGGGCTCGAGAAGCGCCCTCCTGCCCCGGTGGCACCCACCTCTTGAGCCGCGGCTCCGGAGGCTCCTCTTTGCTGCGGCTGCGGCGGACTGCGAGCGGCCAAGGCAGAGCGCGGACCGGAGCGGCGCCTGGCAGGGAGCAAGCGAGCGACCGAGGCGCCTCCTCCAACAGCCGCGCCGGAAAAGTGCAGCCGGCCAGCCTGATTGGCTCGAGGGGACCCTAAACAAACACCCGCGCGCGAGAGAGAGGCGCGCTGTGTCAGGCGCCAGCGGGCTCTCGGCGAGGATGCCAATCCCAGCGTCGGGCCCTCCCCGGGAAGGCCAGTCCGGCCCTGGGAGGAGAGGCAATGCCCAGGCCCGGGGGTGGGGGGAGCCACCAACGCGTGCGCGCCAAGCCAGGAAAGGGAGGGCGCTTGGAGCGAAATTTACCTAGAGGCGACGGCAAGGAGATGCCCTCCCCCGTTTTGGGGTGGATCGTTCTTTTTTAAAAAACGAGAAGACGGTCTTGCTGTTTGGGTTTTATTTCGTCGCTTTCATTTTCTGTCTTTATACTCCCCTCTTACCCCGTTCCTGCACCGAGTTTTTCTTATAACGTAAAAGGTGAGGTTTCTTCTGCTCCGTTGATGGGTCGGGCAAAGAATTCCCCATCTCTTTGTTAGACTTTTTTGCAAACATTTTGTTCCGCCAATCCTCCCCACACATGCTTCTCTGTTGGGGCTTTTGGACACAACTTCAATGATTCCCAGGCGCAATACCTGAAAGGTAGTAGAAAGGGGAGCAAGGGGATCGTTTCCAGGGAAATGGGAGTCCCTTCTCTTTTGAAAGTTACCAGGGTGAACGGCCGTTCAGATCTGTGCGTTTCGGAAGGGACCGCAGCTGCAAGGATTCCGCTCCAGTCACCAGCTCAGCCCTCCGGGTCCTTGCCTGCGTGTCTCCCTCGTTGCTTACCCCTCTTATCTTAACGGCACCCAAACTCATACAGTGCTGGCCAGGAAAGTGACTGAAAGTTAAAAGAACTTAGTCCCTCTGAAGCGATCGAGGATGTCTGTCTTCCAGAGCTGGTTCAGAAACGGACCCATTTGTGTCCAGGTTCGGCGGTTTTTCCGACCCGCCGCAAACCCGAATTTCGGCGAGCGCGAGTTCTGAGCGAAAGACGAAGTAGGAGAGGCTCACCAGGTGAATGAATACCATCTTCGCTCGCTCTCGTACCAAGTCTGTTTCGAGCAACGAGCAATAAAGGTTTAGAAGTAGAAGGGACGTCTTGTGAAAACTGGACTGTTGCTTTCAGTGGAAAGCTTGATTAAAAGGTTAAAGTACGCATTTGTTACATTACTGCTTCGCCAGAGGAAATTATTGCCTTTGAAAACGAGTCGCCTGAAGCCTAAACAGGCTTATGGAAGGGTCATATGGACCTTTTGCCTTTGGGACAAAAAGCACATTCCAATTGTACTCAGAAAAAGTTTTCGAAACCAAGGCTGGCAACACCTTTTATTAGCACGAAACCAAATAGGCAGAAAACAGCGGGAGCATTTTCTTAACTTATAGCCCAAACAAAACGCCACAAAATCAGAGAAAATTTAGAAACTGCTGGAATAAATACCCGGCTTAAGAATTCGTACGCTAAACCTGTCTCTCCTCTCAACCCCCCCCCCCATGGCTCCTCTGCCCAGAGGTGACTCTGCCAAGGAACAGCCAGAATTAAGAAATGGAAGCCCGAGAAAATCTAACAGTCCCAGAGCCTCCCTCTGTGTGCCACCCTGTCCCTAGCTTGGAAGTAGTTGCTGAAACATTGGGCAGGGAGACAGGGTTCAATTCCATCTACAGTCCTGGAAGTTCACTGGGTGATTAGGGCAAGCCACATTTCCTTTTAGCCTACCTCACAGGGTTATCTGCATAAAACCAAGAGTTCCTTCCATGTAAACTGCTTTAACTTCTGGGAGAAGCACAGGATGCAAAGAAATAGAAATGAAGTATTTCCCCGTTTTTTAAAAAAACAATATTGCAATTAACCCTCCATTTCAGGTTAGTTTGCCTGGCAGACCGGGCTGTGGGAGACTGCACTGGACTGTTGAGATATCCACCTCCATTGCAAGGCCATGAAACAGAAACAATGATAGAACCCTTCCAGTGCTCTTCCCCAGCACTTTCTACAGCTGAACTCAAAAATCAGGTGGTGTTTGCAAGGAGACTTATGTGCTTGGTGAAACTGAGGCAAACACCTGTATGTTGAGCAGCTCTGCCTATGAGAGTTTGAGGAGTGGTTGGTCTGCCTTGCCCACAAGACACCACCTTTCCTCACAAAAGCTCTTGCTCAGAAACCCCACCCTTTCTCAAGTGGAAGGTCCCTGAGATGTAAAAATGGATCATAGGGGCAGTCCAACTTTCCCAAACTCTTCTGGAAGGGATCAACTAAATTCCTCCTCCTGCAGGCTGGATTTTTTCCTCTCATAATCAATTTTAACTTTAAAAAATTCCTTACACACACCTTTTAAAATATTTATGTAAGATTTCCAAAGGGGACTTGTTTTTTATCCCCCGTTTTCTGACAATTAGATCAACTGTTCCAGGTACCTTTCTGCTTCAGGCATCCCAAGTGGGCTTTTGAGAGGCCCTGTTGACAGTCATGATTCTTTCAGAAGCAAAAGTCTCCTGGGCCAATTGAGGTCAACCATGGACCTGACCTGCTTCACAGCTAGAAGTTGCCAATGTGCTTACCTGAAGTTCTAGAACCATATATAGCCTTAAAGCTCATCCATCTTCCTCACAAATGATTATAGCATCTTGAGCCTCATCCAATTATCCTTGTGGTGATATAAACCCGGCCCTCATTACTAATCCAGAAGAACAGGAATACTACAGTTACAAGAGTTATAAAGAGCTATAAATCATGAATAAAGAAATGCACTCTACATTGTACACCAATCCAACAAGAAAACAAAAAGAGGGGATAATTACCATAATCCCAGTTCTTTCAATCAGTGATGCCTTCTGCTGTTGAGATTGGAGACACACATCAAGTCCCTGTCCTTTTCCCCCTGCATGTGCATATGTGTGAAACTCACCCATCCAGCCAGCTAGCCAGTCAGCCAGCTAGCCAGAAGTTTGAAATCATAACTGGAGAGGCAGGAATCCTCTTAAAAGTTCCTTTGGCTTCGCAAATTGCATGGTTTTGCAGATATACACAGGATTGTGGATGTATATATTCTGCTTTGGCAGCTTCTTACAATAATTAAGCAACAGTGAATAAAAGCTCACTCATATATGACTACTCAAATGTAAATGCTATTTTGTTGGATAAGATTTATCTAAGTAACATTTCCCCAACAGATTCATATTAATTTGTAGGTTCATCATTTCCTTGCATATACCACTACCAATATTTTTATACTTCTGTCCATTCTGTACTTGGAAAGAATAAATCTTGAGATCGTATATTTTTTAATTGTTCAGTTTTACTGCCTAAATTAATTTAAAAGATTAATTCCAAGCAGACATGCATTTCACTTACATGTCTATATGAATCATCCCTCATTTTGACCAGGAGGCTGGAATAACTTTCAAACAATGACAGGTTTTGTTTGTTTAGTGTTCTGGGTCCAAACTGGGGAGAAAGAATGTTCTCTCAGACATTTTGTTCATTTTTATCTCAGTAGCCTTTTCAAGGTTAGTCAGGTTTATAAAACTAATGAAAAACTTATGACTTCCAAAGGGACACAGAGAGTAGAATGTTAGGTGAATTTGACACTTGGAAAGTTTTTAAGAATTTGAATTAAATCATCGTGGAAGGAATTCAGTCAATCATGTAATCCTCTTTAAGGTTTATTGATGTAGCAGCAATGAGGAAATCTCCAAGCTCAACACAAATGGGGTCAATGAGATGGTGCATTGCATCACATTTGTGGTATACTGTATGTCTGAAATTGATGTCCCAAATTCTCTGCTCGATGCACATTTTCATGGCACTCAACTTCTAAATTTGATGACAGCATTCAGCAAGACAGGTTGTGAAATCCCCTCTGCCATTGTTGGTGAAAAGAATCTGTTATTTTGCAGGGCTCAGAAGTCCTCTTCCATTTCACCCATCGGTCTCTATCCAGTAAGCCTTGTGTCTGAAATCAAATAGGTAAAAGCTAATAAAGCTGTTTCCTATGAATGAAAGGCACTTGTCATATGAACTTAGGAATTGGAATTTTGCCAGAAAGGCTGTTTCAATACAATTTATTCTAGGGCCATTCAGGGCCAAAAATGTCCACAGAACAAGCAGTTTTTTTCTTTCTCAGCACACTCAGGTTGTTGTGTAGTTATTGTTGTAGCCAGTATTGAAAATCACTAATGATTTAAGTGGTACAGAATTCAGAGAAAAAGATCCAGGCAGCTTGATCCTATCTATGTGATTGGAGCCAATCTCTGACTGACTTTGATGAGATCTACTTTGGAGCATACCTGTTTAGAATGACATTTTTTAATCCGAATCCAAACCCGTTTATACAATCACAACGCCGTTGAAAATCCAAAATCTTTTTCTTCCGAGGCGGCGGCTGAGCTGGAATAAACCAGGCCGTTCGAAGTTCGCCGGCCTTCATCCACCCGCTCCCCGCAAACTCCAAGGTAGAGCCGGAAGAGAAACGTCACGGGGCGCGTCCAGCAGGAATATAGAAGCGCCGGGCCAGGCCGCCCTGCATTTCCCAGCCCTTCGTTTCATTTCCTTTTCCTTTCTAGCCTGCCCTGATCCGGATTACCTTGGTTTGTAAAATAGGTTCCACAAAGTCCACTGAGGTTTACTCCCAAGTACAGGAGGAGGTGGAAAAGTCCACGCCTCTTAAAACTGGTGCATCAAAAAAGGAAATCAAGCGGCACAAAACGCCGCCTTGGTTTGAAAAAAAAAAGGCGCGGGCTCGCTTTCTCTCGCCTGGCCAACATATTGCAATTCTCGATCTCCGAATCGGGCAAAACAAACCACTCGGCACGGAACACTAAACAGACGCTTTGCAAGACGGTTTGCTAAACATCCCGCGGACTGGAGCGCGCCAGGTTTTTACACGCACTTACTTGGGAGTAAAGAGGCCGGTGTTCTTGGCACTCAAGGGTTGGTGTATAAGAGGCCTCTGATCTTTTGGGTTGTAGAAAAGGGAGCTATTTCCCAGTCGCTAATAGCCACGACCTTGTTGCACTTTAGTCCATCAAAGTTTTTTCTACAGTACTACAAAGTGTCATTTCAAATTCCACAAGAGAGGGTGTTCGCTGAATATAGTCAGAAAAATCAAGATGGCAGCCGAGACGCTGTCATTGAAGCGTGGACGGTTTTTAGGTGCGTCGCGGCTGCCATCTTGACTTTTTTTTTTTTTTTAACCTCACGCTGCGAGCACTTCCTTTCGCGGGACATTATTGGCCGATTTGTCGCATTGCTGAGCCGAAAACAGGCCAACCACATTCGCGCCATGCATGTTGGCGGAACCCACTGAGAATATAGCTGTGGTTGTTTTGCCAGAACTCAAAAATTGGGCTTAAGTAACCGCTAACGGTTATGCGTGACTTGCCGGTGTAGACGTTTGTGGCTTTTTTTTTCCTGGGAGCCCCCCTCACATACACAACTACTTTGCCCCTCTGTTCCTCCCTGTGTCTGAGCTCTTGACATTAATGTGAAAGGCTTTTTGTTTTGTTTTAAACCGAGCTAGGGCCCATTTCTGCCATTTTATTTCTAGTGCTTACCGTCAAGTAATATACAAACTAGAAGAAGTACAACGAAGAATGTTTGGGACCGCCAATTTGACTCTAGTGGAGATTGTGAGTTCTAGTGCCACCTAAAGTCTGGAAATTGGCCAGAGTTGTTCTGGGGAAATTAGGAGTACTATGTATGTTCGCCATCTGGAATTATTTATAATAATAAAAGCGGGGTATAAATAAATATTAAAAGCTTAAAGATGACGGAATTTACGGAACCTTAAACTAGGCAGTGTACTCTTGGTTGCTAATCTTTGATCTCCCAGGCTCCGATCCATTGGAGCAACTTTACACAGGAGCGTGTTTACATTCTAGATTTCTCCCCGGGGCGCAATCTCGTGTTTCACCATTATATTTTAAATTAAATATTATTTTTAGCGCTCCCTTCATTGTTTTGAAGTCCATCCTAAGAAGTTGTTACCGCTGGAAACATTTAGGGTTATTGGACCCGATGAGCTCAATCGAATTACAGTAACTCGCTAGAAAGCAAGAAAAAAGAAAAAAAAATGCTCCGGATCGGCAAAAGGATACTGAACAAAACTCCAACAAAAGCGAATTTCTGGGCTCTGGGAGAACTACAGCTTGTTTTATCCGGATCGGGGGATCGCCTGTTGCAAATCTCTGCAGCTTGCTCATGGACGTTAATGAACAACCTTCCCTACCTCGGTTTAATTTTACTACGGCTGAAAAATTCCGAGGCACTATGGGAGCGGGAGAAAATATTCGAGTCGGGATATTTGCTTTTTATAAATATTTCTGGGTCAGTATTTTTGAGGGGTCTTATTCATCCAAACCGTAACAGCCCTCCTCTCCCCGTCTGCACGGACCCCGTGGCTCATTTGGAATCCGGGCCGGAGAATAGCCAGAGGTTCTTAAAGTAAGCGGGTAACCGAGTAGCGGCTTTTGAATTGCAGAGCAGAGATTGAACTCCACGACTTTTATCATCGTCTTGGTCAGAGTCGTCGTGGCCGTTGTTGTTATGTTTGACTATGCTCTATTGTCAATCTGACCTGCTCCATTGTCACCCAATCGCAAGGAACAGAGAAAAACGCTTTTAACTGAACATGTGCAGAGAGCTACAATAAGTGCATATTTTCCTTAGTTGACAGTGTTGAGCTTTGATTTGCCTACCCTGAAAAGTATCTCGAGGTGGTCCGGACGTAATCCGGGCTTGGCAATTGGAGCCCAAAGGTGCCGGCCTGAGGATGGACCGAGAAGAACATTCAGACTGGATCGTGAAGCGGAAAGATGCTTTCTTTCCTTGGGTTTGTGGAACGCGAAGGTCGAGCTATCCAAAACGCTGCTCAAGGCCGGTGGCCTGATAAGGAGGGAGTTGCTGAGCCCAACTCTCAGTTGCGCCTGAAGGCTGCCCTCCCACTCCCCTCTCAAAGTGAGGTTATCAAGGCCACCCGTTTGCGAGCTGGCCCAACACCCACGGAGCCAGTCCTTCAAAACCCTTTGTGTTCTCTTGGTCTAAATTACCTTCCCTTAAAAGCGATACTTATTTTGATCCTAGAAAATACATCTAATCAACCAGGCTTAGTGATCCACCAAAAGTAGTAAAAAGGAATGTTTTCTGTTTTTCAGTATTAACTTTGGGAGTACTGCAGAAGGAATTGACAAAAAAAAGTTTTAAACAAAAAAGTTAGTTTCCCAAATGCAAATAACCTAATAAAATAAATTCTAATAAACTTGCTGGGAGCCATATGGCCCGTCACAATCTTTAGCATGCTGGGTTTAAGATGACTTCCTTATATTAGTCCAAATTATCACCTCTGGTTTTTACTGTGGAAATTGGTGCCTTGTTCTGATTTTTGGTCGATCAGCTATAAAAACTCTCGCAATTATTCAAGGTACAATTCATTACAACATCTGCAGTGTTTAGTACTTAACCTACTAAATTAAAATGCAAAGCAGGAACATGTTTAGGCTTTTTCAAAAACAAAGGGGTTGTTTTAATGGGCTGTGCTTGGCTCAAGGAACCACTCCCTCACCTTTTTGCCTGGTTT
The DNA here is from genome assembly GCF_016545835.1 of Crotalus tigris. Taxonomy (NCBI): domain Eukaryota; kingdom Metazoa; phylum Chordata; class Lepidosauria; order Squamata; family Viperidae; genus Crotalus; species Crotalus tigris. The sequence continues at coordinate 525,809 of NW_024100552.1, read as the reverse complement.
AGCACCAAGTAGGAACATGGCAGAATAATTAGAATAAACAATCCTTCTCATCCTTAGCAATGTAACATACTGGCTGGCTTAGAAAGTTAAAATGTTGATTGGAGAATTCTGAGCGTTGAAGTCCAGAACAACTTAAAGTTGTTAAGGTTAAGAAATGCTGGAATAGATTGTCTAACTGGGTCTAGTGTGATCAAGGTTCAAAATCTCACAGGAAAGGTTTAGGCAAGTTGCTATCATAGAACTTAGCCTACTTCACCAATTTGTGGTTATAATTAACCAGCTACTTATGACTAAGGGGAGAAAAACCTCACATACCATTTTGTGCTTTGTGGAGATAGTACAGGTATGAATTGCTGGCATAATGCATCTAAGCACAAAGTTGAGTAGGGTTGGACCTTGTACTAGGATGGGAGACCACCAGGATTGTAGGTTTGAGTGGGAAGTGAAAACCATTCAAAAAGAAAGTAATGGTAAACTACATTGGTGCTGCTGCTAAGAAAATTGCATGGAGAAGTCCCTTGAGTCTCCAGGAACTGAACTGAACTCACAGAAAACTTATTCTTTTAAGCAGACTAAAAGGCTCAATTTTAAGGCTCACTCTCCTTTGCTGTTGGTTTTTCTGTAGATTACATGAGTTTGCAATCCCACATTTTCTTTTGGTAAGCTCAGGTCCAGTTGCTTTCAGGAGCATCCTTTGCCACACAGAGCAAGCCAAGAGTATTCCACCATGTGTCACAAGCTGAGAACAGCTGATGATTTTAATCATTGAACTTTATAGTCTGAATGGGTTTGAAACGTTAGCGCTCCTTTTCTGATTCATTGGGTGGGGCTTTATTCCAACCTTGTTTTCATTTTTAGTTCAAATTTCAGCTTATGAAAAGTACATTTTTCCCCACACGCTTCATCATGGAAAAACTCTTGCAGTCCAGGAGAGCAACTAGCCAACTGGCCATTTGTTTCAAATCAGAGCCCAAAGTGTAGCTGGGGAGATGAACCCTCTCCCCAGTAGTGCACTTCTGCCCCTCACATTCTCCCTCCACACTAAATCATTGGAGACCCTTACTGGACTGAAGTGCAGCCAAAGTACTTCGACGACGTTTGATCTATACCTGCTTTTCAGAAGAAGATAGGAGAGAAAATTCTGTGATTTCATCCTAGTTGTGTTTTGTTTCTGGGCACACTATTAGAAGGACCTCTTAAACCATGGCTGCTTGGGTATGCTTCTTAGATAGGAATACAATGGAACAGGGCTAGTTTGAAAAGGACCTCTGAAGAGCCTCTAGGGCTCTATTCCTGTTCAGGTATCCAGCGTACCTCCATCTGGTCATACATTCACTTATTTCAGGCTAATGTAAACTGCATATTGTCAGTGTGTATCACCTCTCAAAGGAGGTGAGGGTATAGGGAACTTTCATTAAAGCCCTAAGGTTTTTGAGAGCAGTTTGGTGTAGTGTTCAAGATACTGGCCCAGAAACCAGGAGACTGAATGTTAGTGTTGCTTTAGCCATGAAAGCCAGAAGAGTGACTTCTGGCCAGTTCAGCCCAACCAACTTCACAGGGTTGTTGTTGTGGGGAACACAGGAGGCAAGAGTTTAGGTTTGCCACTTTGAGTTATATACAAGAAAGGTGGAATGGAATAATAATATCTGTCTACCGGATCCTTATGAAGAACTCAAATGCCAAATGAAGACCAAAATGCCAAATCAGTCTAAACATCTGGCTGACTGTATGACCAATTAGTAGGAAGGGAGGAGGAGAAGAAAAAAAAGGAGGAGGAAAGAGGCCTGGCAAGGTTCAGCTTGCCAGATTAAATATATCAACATCTGTATTTCCCACCAATTTGCTTACTGTAATCTCCCTACAGTTTCTAGTGTTCCAGGGACAGAAATATACACAACACAGTTTGTATGGGGTTGGGCAAATTTTGCACTCCTTTAAATCATGCACCAATGGATGAGTGATTTTGATAAGCAACTATTCAGTTAGAAATGTTGTTTCTCATAGTTACTTTTTCATCTCACTCCAGACTCCCCATTGGTTACTCATATAAGTTGACCTTCTTGGGGGTTTAGCGTTGTATTTATTTTGAATTACTCTGCTTTTGATTTGGACTTTTTTTTTTCCTTTTGCAAATGCATAGAGAAGAAACCAGTGTTATTTGAACTTTTGGTTGACTCACATAGGTGGCCATTTTTATCTTTATTGCTGAATCTTGTGAATATGACTGTCACTAAGGGTATAACTACACATTATCATATTTTGGTTACTGACATCAATTATAACTAAATGTTGTCAGTTAAGTTTATCTCAGCTCACACATTTCTCATATTTAGCTGTTCTCCACAGGGTTATACATGGCAGTATGAATTGTTGGAATTGCACAATACTTTGTCCACAAACCTTTAATTTAAAGCAGTATTACTTAAACTTTTTCTCTCATTATTTCTTTCCATTTTTAAAAATTATGGGGGATACCAAAGAGCTTTTGTTTGTAACAATTATATTTATTTGTATTACCTGTTTAATTTTTTATTAAAAATTCAAGTTAACACATTTGCTGCTACTACCAGTTCTCATTATTGTTTGATGGGATTTTAATATTGTATTATTTTTCAATATAGTCTGGGAAATAATTTTGATTTTGAGGATGTCTTAGAGCATCAGTGTCAAACTCCTGGCCCATGGGCTGGATGAGTCACGCCAAAACCACGGCCACCCCATTCCCGACAATGAGAAAAAAGTCGCAATACGTGGCAACACATGATATCATGAGTTTGACACCCATGTCTTAAGAGCAGTGGTTTTCAACCTTTTTAATGCTGCAACCCCAACCGGTCGTAAGTCGAGGACCACCCAACTGGTCGTAAGTCGAGGACTTTCCTGCCCGGGTGCGCCGCACATGCGTGGTGCCGCCCCCTGCGCTGGCTGAGGCATAGCTGGCAAGGGGCAGCAACGGCGCAGGGCGACCACCGGCTGGGCCACCAGCTGGCCCAGCCCAAGGGAGGTAAGGCACCTGCCGGGCCCCACTTGCGCCAGCAACCCTCCCTGCGCCCGCCGGCCTCCCACCTCCCACCCCTGGCCCTCTTTTACTTACATTTTTAGTAGTTGCTCAGCAGGGAGGGGTGGAAGCTTCCAGACAGCTCGCCTTCGCTGCAGACAGCTTGCAGCACCGTTTGCAGACTGGGGCTTTTGACGGGCTCAGCAGGGCAGAGACAGCCTGGACAATTCCTATTGGCTTTCAAAAGCCAATAGAATAAAAGAGAGTAGCACAGCTAAGGAAAAGGGGGGGGGGAAATGGCGGACTGCGTTGTTTGGTGACCCCCGTGAGATGGTCGTTTGACCCCAAATGGGGTCGCAACCCACAGGTTGAGAACTGCTGTCTTAGAGGGTCTTGAAGGACCCCCAGGGATCCTAGAAATATACTTTAAGAAACACTGATCTGAAATATATAACAAACATGGAAAAAAAGAATGGGAACAGAAGAGAGGAAAAAAGCAAGAAACTATAATTCTATTTTCATGTGAAAATTCTCAGGGGAAATTGCAGAGTATGGTCAAAAATATCAATATGGCACCCATTACAATGTGATCAAAACAGTGCCTATTTTTGTGTGTGTGTTGCAATGTACACAAAAAACAGGTAGAGCTTTGATCACACCACTGTAGCCACAATCTTGATGTTTATGATGATAGTTTGCAGATACAGTGAAGTCCCTCTACAAACCTGTTACCAGCCAGACCAACGAAGGGTAGGGATTTTCCTATTTCAGAAAGCACTTTCACACTTTCACACTTTTCACTTTCTTACCTCTAAGCTGTATTTTGATGACACATAGTAGATCAGTGCAAGAAAAGGTATACCATAAATCAAGACTGCTCCCACTGAAGATGGTTACTTTAATCTTAATTTTAAATTAATTAACTTTAATCTTAAATTTAAATTAAATCTTAATTTAAATGTAGACAGACATAAAACTATTCTGAAGGTTCCCTGAAAACAGAAAGAGGGAATGGGGATTTAGAATTGTAACAGAATATTCTTTTATTCAGTTCCAGTTCTATTTTTGTACATCAGCTGAAAAAGTTACTCCTGATGGTTAGACCATACCTCATTCTTCCAAAGGAAGGTTCAGACTTGAGCTTATAGTTTTGGGTGATTTCCACTTAAGTGGAGAATAGGAGGAATCTAGAAATGATCAGATAATAAACCAGATGAAATAAATATATCACATTATTTATTTTATAGATCTTCACCTTTTGACTATTTTTCTGTGAAAAAGAATATCTGGTCAGTCAGGGGTTTAGTTTATATGAAAAGAGGAGCAAAATCTGTTAAGATGATAACATCTTAACATCAATTCTTCTAAATAATGATGCAAATAAGGATAAATGCAAGTCTGATAGGCACATTAGTACTATTGTGCTGACAGCATTGCACCAGCTGCCAAATTGTGTTCATATAATAGCAAAACTGTTGGTTATTATTTTAAAAAATCTACACGACTTTTCCATTCACCATAACTCCATAATCTCAGCAGCAATGCTTTTTGTTTGCAAACATTAATTCATTTATTAAAAATATTTCTAGGCTGCCACCAAAGGCAAAATGCCTCCCAAGGATAGGTTATATAAAATGGCTACATAAAACATTAATCACCTATTGTTTAATGTTTAAACTATAGGCATTTGAATTGAATTAAAATATTTCTTCTTCCCACACCAATTCCAGATCCTACTCTATGTATTATAAAACCCTGGTTTAACAGAACCTGAACCTATAAAGTAACTTTTTTCAATCTAGACTATTCAATGCCTTAGACCAATGTCTCTCAAGTTTGTGAACTATAAGATACGCGGACTTTGGCTCCCAGAATTCCCCAGCCAACATGGGAATTCTGGGAGTTGAAGTTCACACGCCTTAAAGTTCACAAGGTTGAGAAACGTTGCCTTAGACTATAACTTAATAGCAATAGCATCTAGACTTCTATACCGCTTCACAGTGTTTCACAGCCCTCTCTAAGTAGTTTACAGACTCAGCATATCGCCCCCAACAATCTGGGTCCTCATTTTACCAACCTTGGAATGATGGAAGGCTGAGTCAATCTTGAGCCGGTGAGGATCGAATTGCTGAATGCTGGTAGCTGGCAGTCAGCAGAAATAGCCTGCAGTACTGCATTCTAACCACTGTGCCACCAAGGCTAATTCTTCTGTTTTTACCTCTGCTTCTGATTGTTTGTTTGTTGCTTATTATTTGTAGGTTTTATTATGCTTTTTAACTGTTGTTAGCCTTCCAGAGTCATGACTTGAAATGGGCAATTGTATACTTTGAAATATAAATAAATAAAATAATTTCCCATCATCCTGAGCTAATAATAAAAATAACCTATGCAATTAGGAGAAGAGAGACCCAATATATTGGGGAAAGTCAATTTAGAAAGGGCTGCCCTGAAATATATACAACCTGCTAAAACAAGCATGGAAACTTCTTGAATGGAAATGAATATAAAATCTACATGGTCAACTCCCCATTTACAAACAAACATCAACAAAAATGAGGATTGAGGTTTCAGGAGCTCATTTAGATCTACAGTCGATTGTTGTGTTGGAGGAATATTTTTTTAGTAGAAAGCCACAATAAATACAGGTAGTCCTCAACTTACAACCACAATTCAGCACAAAATTTCTGTTGTTAAATGAGACATTTGTTAAGTGAGCTTTGCCCCATTATACAACTTTTCTTGCCATGGTTGTTAAGTGAATCACTGCAGTTGATAAGTTAGTAACCCGGTTGTTAAATGAATCTGGCTCTCCCATTGACTTTGCTTGTCAGAAGTTTGCAAAAGGTGATCACAGGACATGGGGACAAAGCAACCGTCATAAATACGAACGAGTCATCAAGCATTTGAATTTTGATCATGAGGATGCTGCAAAGGTCATAACTGTGACAAACGGTCATAAGCTACATTTTTCAGTGCTGTTGTAACTTTGAACGGTCACTAAATGAACTGCTGTAAGTCGACGACTACCTGTAATTGTAATACCAAAGGCTTTGTTGTTTTATTATAACAATTGCATAATTATTAATATTGGGGTTTTTAAAATAATCTTTTGGGATATTATCCTCAGTTATAAGTGATAGCAAAATAAAAATATTACACAAGCCAGAACACCACATATAGATTTAAAAACACAATAGGGGGTAAATAAGTAAAGCAATGAAAGAAAAATGTTTGCTGCAGATAAGATTTTTTAAAAAGGCTGCCAGCAGCATAAATAGTTCAAAATTGATTCAGATAAAAAACAGAGAGAGAGAAAAAACTTTAATATTCTCTTGAAAATGAACACATGTAGGAGGCTATTCGTTATTAAAATATCTCTAATACCTCTGTCTGGCAGATTTCATTTCTGTCATTTCTGCAGAGAGCTCTGATCAGCTGTTTACTTTCCCAAATACAAGGGAGGGTGACTTGGGAAAAAATGAATGTCTGGCTGTGCATCTTGTGATGCATTGCCAAACTCACCTAAGAACTATCAAAACTACAGGTAGGCCCTGATTTATGACCACAGTTAGACTGGAACTTTCACTGTTAAGTAAGGCATTCATTTAGTGAGTCATGATGTGACTGCGCATATTTCATTAAGCAAATCTGACTTTCCCCATTGACTTTGCTAATTGGAATCTGGCTGTGTAAATCACCACAAGACTCTGAGGCAATGCAACCATCATAGATACATGCCAGTTACCAAGTGCCTGAATTGTGATCACATGACCTTTGAGACACTGTGATGGTCATAAGTGCAAGGTCCATAAGCCACTTTTTTTTCAAGCATCATCATAACTTTGAATGCTCACTTAATGTATGGTCATAAGTTGAGGACTACTTGTAGGCAAGATTTGAAGCATAGTTTTTCATACCCATGTCAATTCACTTATATATTATATTGTGGATGAAGACCCAGAGGTGCTTTTTAAAAAAGCAACTGGATTTTCTTGTTTTTTTTCCCCTTGAAAACATTTCACTTCTCATCCAAGAAGCTTCTTCAGTTCTGATTGAATGGTGGGGAATATAAGGATTTACATTCCTGACAGTCATCTGGTCATTAGCTCTCTGAGAGTCATTGAAGCCACTCAGGGGTTTATCTGTACTCTCAGGATCACCTGAATCAGAGTGCAAATGGGTGTGGAATCTTCTTGGGACGGTTGAAAGGACTGTATTATAAACCGGTGTAGGTGGAGATAGGCTGATGTATGTATGTATGTATGTATGTATGTATGTATGTATGTATGTATGTATGTATTTGGCGCCCATCTCATATCCAATGATTCTGGGTGGCTTACAACATAAAAACTTTTAAAAATATATTAAAATCATCAATTGTGAAAAAAAATCTGGAATTCAATGATGCCTGCTTTTAAACACAACAAACAATCCAGTCTTCCTTCTTATCACTTGTCTTGTGAATAAGTCAATAATTTGCCAAAATGTATGGAGGGGCTCCAAAATCCCCTTTTCAGTCCTCTTGGGGAAAAAAAAATCTTCCTGCCTTTTCTACACCCAATGTTCTTCCAAAGTTTGGAAATATAGATCTTGCAAAGTGTGCTGCTTTAACAGTTTTATTTTCTGTAAGCTTCATGAAAAAGACATGTTGACCCAGCAGCTCTTCAGTTGTTGCTGCATTTGTAATTCAGCAACATCTGGAAGATTACAGATTTCCTATTACAAATATAAGAGAAAGATAAGGTAGGAAAAACATATCTCTAGTCCCAATATACATCACTGTGGCTTATAGCTGCATCTCTTTTATTATAATACTGACTTTCAAAGCAAACTTGTCTAAAATGATTTAATCAGTATCTAAAATGACTATATTTATAATTTCACATAACTGCCATTAAGACAAATGTATATGATTGCTTTTCTCAACCTTCTTAATCATGATACTCTGCATATTTTTATATTTGTGTGTTTGTGTGTGTGTGTGTGTGTGTGTGTGTGTGTGTATATTTCCATTGGTAACTTTAGCATAAATTATTGATTGATACTTCCATCAAAAATCTTCAAAACAATTTCCTTTTGATTGTACAATGGGAAACAACTTTCAAGAAATGGAAAAACGTTCATTTGGCTGTTGCTTGCACTGGTGAAGTACTGCTTAGACAGGGAGAAAAACTCTGGTGTATCACATGCAGGAGTTTCCTGAGAAAAGAAACATGAAGTGAATGTGATAGTGAATTATGATTTCTGCATTTTCAGTCATGATAATAATAGGTTTCCGATATTATAGTGATGGGAGCACAATTTCAAGAATGGGGGAGATACCTTGAATAAACATATTTTGGGATACAGTTTGCATCAATAGGCTAGGAACATAAAAATCCAAGCTTTTAGAACTCTATTTCTTTTAATTTGCTTGAATCCTGGGATCCATCAATCATCATTGCCAACTGAAAACATCATCATGAACTCTTTGCTTTAGAGAACAAAGCTGAGCTTATAGACCTTTTGTGAAAAATCCACCACTACAGTACAGGTAGTTCTCAACTTACAGCAGTTCATTTAATGACTGTTCAAAGTTACAACATTACTGAAAAAAGTGACATGACTATTTTTCACACTGATGACCCTTGCAGCATCTTCATATTCATGTGATCAAAATTCAGATTCTTGGCAACTGACTCATATGTATGACAGTTGCAGTGTCCTGGGATCGTGTGATCACCTTTTGTGGCCTTCTGACAAGCAAAAGCAATGAGTAAACCAGATTCACTTAACAACGGTAATACTAATTTAACAACTGCAGTGATTCACTTAACAAAAGTGGCAAGAAAGGTCGTAAAATAGGGCAAAGTTTTCTTAACAAATTTCTCACTTAGAAACATAAATTTTGGGCTCAACTGTGGTCGTAAGTCGAGAACTACCTGTAGTTATATCAGTTGTTTTTAGTAATATAATTTAGAGCAAGTGAATAGCAACTTTACTCAGAAGGCTGCCAGTCACTTGGGAACAAAAAGTTCCACTAAAAGCTCCACTAAGAGAGATACGAGGGAAAGAATCTCTCAATTTTTCTGATTCCTGATTTCAATTTTATTTCTTACCTACCAGTTTAGGGCAACCTTTGTATTAACAATTATTTGTTGTGTATATATTATGATTTGCTCATGCAGTGTGACCTTGTTGAGCTTGCTCTGATGTGAGATCCACTTCTTTGGACTTTGGACACATCAGTGAGTGTAATGGAAGTTTCAGTAATGTTTTTCAGCACTGAAAATAGTACTTTAGACAATTTCACAATTTCCTCCACTCCATCAATTGTCTGTACTTTGTTTCTTTGTATTTTTATCTCTTTGTTTTGTTCTCTCTCTCTCTCTCTCTCTCTCTCTCTCTCTCTCTCTCTCTCTCTTTCTTTCACTTTCTTGCTATTAGCCAATAGTTCATATTGTCTTTTTGCCTCTCACAGAATTCCTTTCCAATGTTCTTCTCTTTCTCTGCATCTGTTTGTTCCCATATGTTTTATCCCTTTGCTAAGTATTATTTCAATAATCCTTGCTTCATATTCTTTCATTTTTCTCTCTTTTTGACTTCAAGGACATTGTGGCAGAGTTAGAACTGTAAAGCATAGCAATGTCTCAGCTTTGATTACAGGCAATGGTTTGTTAAAAAGTCATTAAATAACAACATAATCAAACAACCACTCTCAAAATAGAAAAAAAAACTCTTTAGAAAGAAATAATCAGAAGACAATAGCAAGAGCTTTTTACATTAAAAAATGGCTCCAAAGAAACAAATAATTCCTAATCCATGCCATTTTTATATTTGTGTTTATTTTTCTTATTTGTTCTCCCATGTTTTGTAACTTAGAATCATATTTTTGATTTAATCCCTTTAACTGGATCCCATTTAGATGTTCTGAATATCTCTTTCAAAATTCCCAATCAACATGGAAGCTGAATCCCAACATACCTGGAGGATTAGAAAAGTTCAGACAACATTAAAAAGTCTGGTTTTATATATGCATATCCCACCTTTCTCTCATAAACTTAAGGTGCGATTTAGTATTCCTTCTGTTTTCCCTTTCATTTCTTTCAGATAACATCTCTGTGAGATAGATGATAATTGAGCTTAGGATGGCTCACTGATTTTCTAAATGAAGATCTGAATGCAGGTTTCCTGGTTTTAATCCAACACTCAGGCATTATACTTCCCCACAACATAAACCTGGTAAAAGAACTTTGGCAGTTGATAACAGAAATTGAAGAGCATGTGATATTTGAGTTTCAGTCATGAATCAAATATGTCAGTCACAAATATGTTTTAGACTTTCTAGTACAGATAATGTAATTTAGTAAGCGAGACTATCAAAGTAATATTTCAATTGTCTTTCATTTATGGTTGTTATGTAGAGAAAGAAAAAGGGATGGCATGCACAGAAAACTATTTTTAAGACAAAGTAATACTATTGTTTATTCATGTTTATCTGTATGATCCACAAGAATTCTACATTTACAGACTAAAAAATCCAAAAGAAAATAAAACATAGTATGGTAAACTAATGGCTAAATCCTGAATGACATACTAGATACCGAAATTCGCAAAGGAAGTTTAGCAGCATTTTATTTTCACAACACATGAAATGAAATTCATTAATCATCGAAATAAATGGCATGAGTGCAAAGTGCCTAGTATGTTTTAAAAACAAAATCATTTAATTATTTCTTTTGATGTCAGTTATTCATTTGGGACTATTAAGCAGTAAAAAAGCACAACTTATATTGACTGCAATATACATTGGATCTGTTCCTATATTATCCAACGAAAACAGAGCACTGCAAAAAAAAAAAAATAACAAAGAAGAGGTCAATTGCACAGAGTTCATGAGGCAGCTATATCATCTGAGAACTGCCTGGAATTTCTAAGAGTGTCATTAAACTATGCAGAACACACCAGCCATCCTGCAGCACTTCCTTTTCTCTGAGCATCTTGGTTTATCCCCATTAAGTGGGGAGTGTCACCATGCCATGCATGATGTCCGTTTTTTTTAGTAGTACAAATCACTGAGTTTGGGAAGAGGGTATATATTTAAGGGTTATGTCCAGAGGTACTTTTTTCTTTTTAGATGGGTCACCATACCAGTTTGGAGTTCCTAAAGATGGAGCTCCTGGATGGAGCTTATATCACATCCTTTTCCAGATTTTGCTGCACCAACAAAGGGAAAGGAATGTAATACTGACTTTTGCTATTGTTTAATCATTTTTCTTTATTGCTGTCCATAAAAATTATAGTGTTAAGCATGCTAAGATAGTTGATTCTCTACAGCTTCTGATAGGCTGTGCCTAAATATATGACTTTCCAAATAACTCTTATTTGGAAATTTCAAATTTATTTCTTCTTTGTAACAGGAGTGGGGAGCTGTCCTCCAAAGACAGCTAAAGACAGCTAAAGTTCAGTTCCTCACAGCCCCAGACAGCCAATGATGTGGATGCACTAAAGTGGCTTCTGGAGAACCAGCAGCTGTCAGCGCTCTTTTATACAGAAGTCTAAAGCCAATGTACTTCAACCAGTGGAAATTATCTTAATTGTTCAGAAATCTTTTCATGCCATATTATTTTCTGAGAAACTGGGTGGTTGGACAAGTAAAAGAATGAAAAGAAGTGTTGCTAAAGAAGATTCTGAAGATATCCTCCATGAAGGCTTGACCCTTCTAGAGTGGTTTATGTTTTCAAGGCTTGACCAAAAGTGAGAATAAGAATTCAAATTATTTTCATTTAAATATTGCAGGCAATAACCTTTTGAACTTCTTTCCCTGAATGCTCTTTGAACATTAGCTTTCTGTCAAAAGGAATGTAAAAAATATTCTCTTCATTAGGAATCAAATAACACTTTAAATAAATAAAATCCCATACGAAGGCAGTTTTTGTGCCGTGCTCTGGAAATGGCAATTACTTCATGCATTCTGGAGGGCATTCAGCTGCCACTATGTGATTGGTAAAATTGTAAACTTGTCATTATCAAATTAATGGACTGGGTCTAATAAGAGCCATAATTTCCTAATGCCCATTTATAATTCAGCAAAAAGAAATATCACTTTTTAATGGAGGGGATAATGAGGATTTTTAAAAAAGGGGAGGGCAGCTCCACAAAAGCAGTTAAGTGAAGTCTTAATTGCTGAAGGGTTGCCATCGTATTACATAGTGATAGTTGTATGAATGTTTGATTTACTTCCCAAATAAAACATACTTTGTTTTTATTTTATAAATTAATCAATGCCAATAGGAGTGTTTCTTTTAAGAAAGCTCTTACAACTTAAATTTCTTTTTTTTATTAAAAGTTTTAAAGATTTTATACAATATATATCCCAAATCCCTCCCCCCTGCCCCCCTCCCCCACTTCCCAGAGTTACAAATAAACAATCATAATCTAACTAACATTACCCAACTATACAAACAATCAAATCCATAACATACTTTAACTCCTTTTCAATGGATGAGCCTCACCCTGGGAAAATCTCCTTCATGATCAAGGTGTCTCCCCTGCCAGGTAAGAATACAACTTAAATTTCTTAACAAAATGTTTATATAATCGCCAGGTAATATGTCTTCACATACAAGTTACAAGAGAACCACAGTAAGAGAGCCACTGTAGGTCTCGGTCTGCTGCTTATGAACATCCCAGAACCTCCTAGCCTTGGGCACAGAAACAAAATGAAGAAAAAAGAGAAATAGAACTATGTGTCATCTGGATATTGTTCATTACATAGCCCAAATCTCTTGATAATATCTTCTTGCACTTCATGTACATGGCACAAAAAGTGACACCATCTTCTTAAACCGACTCTTTGTTTAGAATAATTAGAAGCCTTGTAAATAAGACATATCCAGTAGATCCTTACCAGATGGTCCAGAGAGCAACCATAGTTATTTATATATAATCCTGCTGAAACTTCAAGTACAAGGATGAGCATCCACAGCACAAGATACCTGTATCCTCAGCCTCCTTTTTTATTGCCCCTGAACATTCCAATATAGTGTCACTTAAAATCAGTAGTGAAATTTTCTTTTCTTCAGAAACAAATCTTTAGAAAGTTAAAATAAATCAATCACTAGTTCAGTACCTGACGTAGATGACCAGGCTCAGCCTAAGGGAGGGGATAAATGTGTCATCTGTATGAGTCCCTTCACGCCCACAAGAGATCTAAGTCCAGCCCACCTTGAATTCCTTCTACTCTTATTTCCCGCTAATTTCCCTTGGCCCTTAGTAATTCAGATTCTTGTAGAGAGCTCAAAGCTTACAATAAATTTTTATACCCATTTGAACTATCTGGATCTCCTGATTTTCCTGGTACTTGACACCTTTGCTCTTTAGAACAAGTAGTACCAATAATAAAATTAATACTAATATTAACATACAGATCCATGTTGAAAAAAAATCTGAGTTTGGTCTGTAAATATTAGTTATCAGTTATTGACTACAGTTATTTTAACAAGGTAGAAATATATCTATATTAGGTATAACACGTGCTCCATCAACACTAATAGAGCATGGCATATCAGACATGGCTCCAGATCTATACAGGAAGGAAATCAAGCCTTCCACTCAACTGTACTCAAGTGTCACTGTGTACTTCAGATTTTACAAATTATTTGTGCAAAACTGCATTATGCACAGTAGAAAGTTTATGAGACAAATTCAAATTCGAATTTGAATTTGAAAAGTTTATGGGTCCTGGCATGATGAAAAGTGGCCTGTAATACTATTTAAGGATTTATAGATGGCATTAGTGGTGGGGACACAATTCCTCAGCTGGTAAAGCTCTATGAACACCATCTTACACATATCAGCTTAGAAATAGATTTCACTGAAGCTTTCCCCCAAATAATGTCCAATCTACCACAGGTTTATAAACTTTTTTTTGTTAATCTCAACAATTTAAATCATTTTCATAAGCAGCACATCCTCAGAAAATAAATTGTGTACAAGGCTGATCCATAGTATTTAACCACCCAAACCAAATATAATCCCTGATTCATCAGGATCATTGACAACTGCAACCTACTTGGAAACTGATGGAATTGAAACTCATTACTGCTCACTATTGTAGACACACACACACACACACACACACAGTCTTTATGGCTTTATGTGTAAAACGTTTTAACAATACGTAGACTTAATGTGTGAAACAGGTCTTAAGTGAGGAGTTCAAATTCTGAATCTTGAACACAAAAGAGTTGTTTGCAATAATTACAGAAACAGAGTTACCTTGAGATAAGATGGACAGCCTATACATTTTATAAATACATAAAATAATAAATTTGACCCCAACGTATGCAGCTTTAAGGATCCAAACATATTTATTGAAAAAGAATAAAAGTTAATGATTTATTGCAAGCTACTTCACCAAAACATTCATATATTCTTTATAGGAGAACTCAGAAGCAAAAGTATGCTCCCCACCCACACCTTGCAGTTAATCTATGGTAGTTTTGTATAACATTAGCTTTGAAAAAATAATGCTATAAAATAATGCTATAAAAATGCTGTTTTTTAAATAAACTATGTAGCAGTATCAGACCTTAGATCTGGCTGGGGAGGGGGCATTGAAGTTTTGGCTAGTTTTAATCTTCTGGGATGCTGAGTAAAGCCACAGTGTTACGTGGCTGCCTGAAACAAGAGTAGTATTTGTTGAGTCCTTGGCGCAAAGCAGACACGAGAAGCAGTTGGAGTTCTCAGTTTTCTTTATTCTGCGTTCAGCTTACAAGTAGATGGCTTCTTAGCTTCCCAAACGCTCGCAGCCTCTTATATAGGCAACTCCCAGGTAAATGTGTTACTTTTCCCGCGCCAGCACCCGCGCATGCGCACGGCGCTGGCGACAGCCTGTCTGGTCCCGGGCAGCCTTGCACCTGCCTGGGACTGCCTGCAAACGCCCGAGCCGTTTGCAAGGCTCGGGACATAACACCCCTTTCCCCCGGGCTGAAACTACTACCAACATATAATCATTTGTTCTATACAGCGTTCCGCTCCCCAGTGCTTCCACTGTTTGCTGGCTTTTGCTTTGCCAGCAATGTTATATAATCCTCTAGGTACTTAGGAGATTTCTTTGCTCTCTGTGACCTTCTCAGCTCTGGGTTACTAGTAGGAGTTCCCTGACTGGAGGGAGATGTGAGCCTGTTCTCCTTATTTTGTCTTGGTGCCTTCCAAGAGCTGTGCCCTGATGCCTGGCCTGCTTGCTCGCCCACCGGGCTCGTCAGGCCAGGGCTTCTGTCACTTTGTGACCTGGTTGACCTGCCTAGCTGTAGACCCTCGGGCCCCTTGAAGTGATAGCCACTGCTGGGCGTCTCTGTTGAACCTCCTAGGTCCGTCCAAGACCTGTCAGGAGGCTGTCCATTCCCTGAACCCCGTTCTGTGTCCGGGCTTGTGTGGGTTTCTGTACCTTCCCAAAACTCAGTTATTCCCTGATTTGGGCTAGAGGTGTTGTAGTCGGGACTTGGTTCCTCGACCACCTCCCTGTATGTTTGACCCCCTGTAGGATTTGGGGTAAGGTCAGGCCAACCTTGGGGATTGTGTGCCAGCTCTCTTGTGGGGAATGATTTGTTGGGATGCCCCCGGGTATCCTCCGTGACTGGAGTGCTGTGTGATATGTGTGGAAAGTGAGTATGCCCCCGGGGTGACTCCCTGGCTGGAGTAGGCGTGGATGCCTGGTAGTTGGGTAGGCTCATAGAATTCTTGTTCGGAGCTCTCGCGGAACCCTGGAATGGGCCGTTTGTGGCTCCATCAGTGGAGATGGGCAGCAGCTCGTGCCCTTCCCTTTGCTCCAAAGGGTCCCCCTCCCCCCCTGGAAAAGACCCAGGAGTCTCAGCTGGAAGATGCCGCCTAGGGCGGAGTTGGTCGATGTGCCTGCGCAGGACACGACCGTTGTCCAGAGCTACCTCGTAGGATAGAGGACCCGTGACCCTGGAGACAGAAGCGGGGACCCATGTATGACCAGGCCCGTAATTGCGAGTCCAGACCGGGGCACCCTCAAGTAGTTGTCTAGGTGCCCTAGGATGTGAGGTAGATGAAGGCAATCTGTCCGGATGCAACCGGTCAAGTTTAGTAGTAAGTTGACGCCCCCAACGAAGTTCAGCTGGACTTCTCCCTGTAGAAGTGGACGGTGTGGTGCGATAAGAAAGGAGAAAGTCAGCCAACCTGTGATGCCAGTCCCCGTAGGTGAGTCTTTTCAAGGCGTCCTTTGTGATGCGCACCATGCGTTCAGCCATACCGTTGGTGGACGGGTGGAAAGGCGCAGACGTGGCATGACGAATCATGTTAGCCTGTAAAAAAGCTTGGAATTCGGAGGAAGTGAATTGAGGGCCGTTGTCGGACACAATGACATCTGGCAGCCCGTGTGCAGCAAAAATCCCCCTCAGTACCTGAATAGTCTTTGCAGTGGTGGTGGATGAGACAGGTACAACCTCAAGCCATTTCAAGTGGCTGTCAACAAGGACCAAGAAGAACTGGCCCTGAAAGGGCCCAGCGTAGTCAATGTGCACCCTAGACCATGGGGACTGTGTTTCCTCCCATCTGTGCACGGGAGCTTGGGGCATCTCTGGGCGAGATCATTGGCACAGGTGGCATGCATGCACCTTAGCCTCAATATTTTTATCTAAACCAGGCCACCATAAGTGGCTGCGTGCAAGAGCCTTCATACGAACAATGCCAGGATGACCCTCATGGAGGGATTCCAAGACCCTAGTCCTCATTGAGGTGGGAATGACAACTCTGTTTCCCCAAAGCAAACAACCCTGAGAAAGGGACAGCTCGTTCCTTTTGGACCAGAAACTCTGAAACTCAGGACTAGGGCAGTGCTCAGGCCAACCAGACAAAACCCAGGAACGGACACGTGAAAGTGTGTGATCTGTACCTGTTTCAGCGGCAACATCCCTGGCACTAAGAGGGAGCTCGGGCAAGGCTTGGATTGATAGAATGTTGACAGCTGGCGCAGGGTCAGCTTCTACTACTGGCAGAGGCAATCTACTGAGGCCATCAGCGTGGCCCATTTCTTTCCCAGGCTTCTGGAGTAAAGAAAAATCATATGCAGACAAAAAAATAGACCACCTAAGCATTCTAGGGGAAATGATTTGGGGAGTCTGCTTACGTGTGGTAAACAGTCCCAGCAGAGGCTTATGGTCAGTGAAGACCGTGAAATGCCTGCCATATAGAAAATCATGGAATTTTTTAATTCCCGCAACAACAGCCAGAGCCTCCCTGTCTATCTGAGCGTAGTTGCGCTCGGCAGAAGACAATGTTCTGGAGTAATATGCAACAGGAACCTGAGTTCCATCAGACCTGAGGTGGCTCAGGACAGCTCCTAACCCCGTAAGGGGACGCATCACATGCGATGCACACAGGAAGAGACTCGTTGAAATGTGCAAGTACACTGTTAGAAGTGAGCAAGGCCTTGACTTCGTTAAAGCAGGCCTCATGCGTCTGTGACCACCGCCACACTGCTTGCTTGTCTAGTAGCCTGTGAAGAGGCTCAGCTACACTAGCTTTATGTGGAAGAAAAGAATTGTAGAAATTCAGGAGACCCAGGAAGGCCTGAAGTTCGGCCTTGGACTTTGGCCTAGGTGCTTCTAAAATGGCAGTTAGTTTGGATTCAGCAGGGTGAATTCCAGCAGCATCAATTTTGAATCCCAGAAATTCAGTAGAAGGCACCCCAATTTTGCATTTGTCTTTTTTGAGCCTGAGGCCTGTTTTCCTGAACCTTAACAGAACAGCCCTTAGCCTTTCAGCTAGAATGTGTGTGGAGTCTCCTGCAATTAAGACATCATCAAAGTAGGGGCAAACCCCCGGTATGCCCCGCAGTGTGTTTTCCATTACGCTTTGGAAAATCCCAGGAGTGACATTCACTCCAAACTGTAGCCTTTTTACCTTAAAGGCTCCCCTGAGGGTCAAAATAGTCTGAGCTATAGCAGCATCATCATCAACAGGCAGCTGTTGATATGCTTGAGCTAGGTCAAGCTTTTCAAAAACGCGCCCCCCCTTGAGGGAGGCCAGAATATGACTGACCACAGGAACAGGATAGGCATGTTGCTGCAATGCCTTATTCAGAGTGCATTTGTAGTCAGCACAAATGCGAATGTCCCCATTTGCCTTTAGAGGCGTGACAATGGGGGTCTCCCAAGGACTGGAATCAACAGGTTCTAGGATTCCCTGTTGAATCAATTTGTCTAACTCAGTGTCAATTTTACTCTTTAAAGCAAAAGGGACCCTTCTTGCTTTAATTCTAATGGGAGTGACAGTGGGGTCTAGCTTTAAGGACACAGGGGGTCCTTTGAATGTGCCCAGCTGGGGGCTGAAAACATCTGCAAATTCTTTGCAGACTTCCTGTAGGTCGAGTGTTTGTAAGCTGTTGAGTCCTGTGACGTGTATCCCCAGGGCCTCAAACCAATCGAGTCCTATGAGACTCGTTCGTTCACCCCCTACTACTAATACGTCTAGTGGACCTTCAAAACTCTTGTATTGCACGTTAAGGGTGGCCTCCCCCTTAACACACACTCTTGAATTTTGAAAATCTGTTAACACAATGTCAGAAGGCCTTAACTTGGCCTGAGTTCCACTACCGGAACAAATCTTCCTAAATGTATGCAAGGAGATGATTGAAAGGGCAAACCCTGTGTCTAGTTCCATAGATAATGGAACCCCTTGTAGCTTCACCTTGAGTGACAGCTTTTTCTTAATGGGCTTGTGTGTGCCTGTCCTAAAGATGCTTCTTCGCGAAGCGCAAAACCCTACCCTATTCTGGCTGGGGAATCTGGTACCTTTCAGGCACAGTTCTTCCTGAGGTTGTACCTTTCGTCGGCCCAGACACACAGCTGCAATGTGTCCTTGTTTGCCGCATGCCCAGCAGGTAGTGGAGCGGAACTTGCAGTCAGTTCTCCTGTGGCGACCTCCACAGCCGATGCACTTGAGCGGAGCTGAAGAGCTTCCCTTCTGATTTTCTTCCTTCGTGGGGTGGAGACGGTCGACTTCCTCGTCCGGATCCTCCTCGGAGTTTCTTTGGACGTCTTCCTGGTGCACGGATGCAACCTCTGGACTGTTTCTGATCGGCCGCATGTTCTTGACAGCGCCGCCTGCTGCTTCTTCTGCGGTGACTTCCCTTAAGGCATCTTGGTAGGACAATTCTTCTTTAGCGAAAAGTCTCTGTTGTAGATCTCGATGCCTTAACCCGCACACGAATCGGTCCCTCAGTCGTTCTTCGAGGTCTTTGAACTCGCAGTGCTTGGTGGCCTTCCGTAATGCGGCGATGTATTCTTTGGCCGACTCACCGGGCCGTTGATCCCTCTGCTCGAAGGTGTGGCGCCATGCGATGACGGACATCTTGGGGTGGAAGTGCTCCTTCAGTAGCTTCTTCAGATCTGCGTAGCTGACAGACTCTACTGGAACAGGTGCTGCAAGGTTTTCTGCGATGTCGAAGGCGTCTTGACCGCAAACACAAAGCAGGGTGGCAGCCTTCAAGCTCTCTTCCCTCACTTGGTTTGCCTTGAAGTAGTTCTGCACCCTGGCTACGTAGGACTCCCACCGCTCTGGATGTGAGATGTCAAACTCCGAAAGCCTTCCGATTTTCGCCATCTTCAGGAAACAGGTCTATCAGCCAGCCTACCCCCGAATGCGCACTGGATTGGCGGGCAGCTGCCGAGTCGACGCCGTTCCGCCGCTCAGGACTCACTTGGGTAAGCTTACACTTCTTCCTTTCCAGGCGGTGTAAGGCATCCCACCTTTCGTCGCCAGTGTTGAGTCCTTGGCGCAAAGCAGACACGAGAAGCAGTTGGAGTTCTCAGTTTTCTTTATTCTGCGTTCAGCTTACAAGTAGATGGCTTCATGGCTTCCCAAACGCTCGCAGCCTCTTATATAGGCAACTCCCAGGTAAATGTGTTACTTTTCCCGCGCCAGCACCCGCGCATGCGCACGGCGCTGGCGACAGCCTGTCTGGTCCCGGGCAGCCTTGCACCTGCCCGGGACTGCCTGCAAACGCCCGAGCCGTTTGCAAGGCTTGGGACATAACAGTATTAATATACTTTTATTGAAAGATATCATTTTAAAACTAAAATTATGTTTAAGCTTGGCTGCTGAACTGAAATACATGTTCTGTAAAACATGCGGGGATAAAGTGTTGGCGCAGAGGTAAGTAATTAATATATATATATATATATAGATATATACATAGTGAACCAAATGCACTAAAAGTGGAATTAAGGTGGGGGCACTTTAAAGAAAGATTAGAATGTTCTGCATATGATGGAACCACAGTAGAGAAGTTACAAATGTTTAAAAGTAGCTTGTCATTATCTTTGGAAAATTAACCTAGTCATACAACATGTTTTGGCTGTGGATATTTGTAGTTTTAGGTATTATGATTTGATCATTATCTGTTTGTTAGCCAACTTATAGAAATGGGCCATATATGATGAATATTTATATTAATTCTAAATAGTCAAAACTGTAATGAAAATGGACGGTGTAAACTTGCTCACTGATAAATACTATGAATAGGTAAAGTCTGATTGTGAGATGGAAGAGGGAAGCATGTCCCATAGACTAGTTTGAGAATCAGAACTAGAATTTCTTAATTTGATCACATGGAATAGTGCAGTAGGTACCAAATTCTCCTTCAGCAAGTTAGCAACGTAGCAGAAGAACCAAATATAAGAGGAGGATTGGATTCTTTTTTCCTAGATGTTTTCAAATAGAAGCTGGATAGCCATTATCCCAGAAGTTTTAATTTGGATTTCTCTGCTGAGCTGGGAGCTACACTCCACAGCTTCAAAAACATGAGCTAGTCTGCACAGGGTGGAAAAAGTCTGGCATTTAGATGTTGCTGAGCTACAGCTGGCAACAATGAAAGTTATTTTTTTAAACTCTGCACTGGCTCTTGGCATCTCCTCACGAAGATCCCCCTATATATATATAATTATATTACATGAATTTCTCACTGTTGTGTTATTTCAATACACACACACACACACAGAGACACACACACGGGTGGGGTGTCTGGGTCTGTTTAGATATAGTCACAGCTTTTTGTGAGTCCCTCATCAAACCAAGTAACCCATAATAGTAGGAACCAAATTGTTTATACATTATTAAATATTATTGCAAGCATGGCAGCATTTTGATTCCCTTTTTTCAACTTTCAGAATTGATCCACGTGTCTATAAAAGCTTTAAGTTCAGTGCCATTTGCTGTCTAAAAATCAGCATCCATTACACATAGCCCTGCCAATGAACTGCCAAAATAGGAAGTGTCTGGGCGAGAGTTACCTACTGTGGAATCTATGAATAGGCTGACCTTTTTGCCATTGTTTTTCCATTTTCCATGTGGAAAACAAGACAGGTTGTAATAATATTATTTAAAGGCCTAAAGTGGCACCTAATTATGGTACTCCTTCTGTTTGTTACGTATTTAGAACTTTAGCAACCTGGCAACACATGGCTTGATAAATAAAGGAAATAACAGGAGTTGATTCAATGAGAGATAGACCCATTCTAGATTTAAGAATTATTGTAAACAGTACTTTTATTTTTAATCCCAATGAAACATGGAAGTTTAGGGTCATATTCTGTTCCAGGTTTTTGTTATCTTGAAGTCTATAAGCACATAGAACAGGGGTGTCAAACTGCTGGTCTGCTGGCCAGATGCGTCACACGGAAGCCGCACCTACCCCAGGTCTGTTGCGACATGTCACGTGACACGGCAAGTTTGGCACCCCCTGACATAGAGCGTCTTATGGAAAAGGGTGTAGAGGGTGATCTTTTTGCTTCTCTTGTGCATCAGAGTGGTAGAGGAAACTTTTATTGGATTTAACCCACTGTTCCTGTGAAAAACAGCTAGTGACAAATGGCTATTGAGATGGATCTTTGTAGAGTCTGAGTTGAGAAGGAAGTGCTGCATTCCTGGTGGGAAAAAATAACAGGATTTTCTTTTTCTACTCAACCACAGATTTCTGATTTTTTTTTTGGTTTGGAGGAGAAAAGTATTATTATTATTCTATACATTTACAGTGCTATACATTTCACATGAAAAAGGATGAGCTTGAAGCATGGAGGCCTCTAGACATAGTAGCTCTGACTGCATGGCTCTGAAAAGTGGATTGGGGCATGATTAGGCAGGCAGATTTAGACTACTATAATCCCAAGGGAGCACAACATGCAATAAACCCTAACACATAGCGTAAATGTACACAAGAATAGAAATGCCTCTTCTTGGTTGATTGATGATTGATTGATGTCACTAATGATTTTCCAATAAATGCAGTATTCAGAATATAAGATTTAATTTCCTTTTGTATAATTCATACCAATAGACATAATCTGGCCACAGATGTCCTTCTACAAAAAACAGAAGTGGGTGTAATTAATGACAATTTCAATAAATCCCATTTGGCAAAATTATGTAGATATTAATGGTATTTGGTACCACCATTTGGGGTATTAAACAGTCACTAAATCATTGATCTAGTTGTATCAATTACTAGTTCATTTAACTTTTAAAACAGGACATTCACAAGCCTTTCTCATATTTAACACTGTAAAGAAATTATATACTGCAGAAGAAACATTATGGAAAGAAGAGGTTGTGGAATGTCTATTAAATCAAACTATCATTCTTTTCTCAAAAGAATGCTTTAATAATGCTAATCTCACCCCTGTGCTTTGACAGAAGTTTTAGTTTCCTTCCTTTTCTGCTTCCTAAAACTGGATTTTTAATAGTTTTATGGGGAGAATCTGTACTTGACTAATTACTTCAGCTTCTGAGAATGAAATGCTTTTATGAAAAGAAGAGAGAGAGAGAGAGAGAGAGAGAGAGAGAGAGAGAGAGAGAGAGAAAGAGAGGGAGAGATTCAAATGTGGAAATTTTTACTGTTCTAGGTAGATTACCCCAATAGCTAGCAAAGATGGAAGGAGTCTAAAGCTGTAACCCTTAACCTGTCTCATAGATGCAGTACAATAGTATTTGGTGGCTTGTATAAACTTTCTTTTTTCCCCTAGATTTATGAGAGTACACTCAAATATTTCCTACCAAATGTGGAAAAGCATGCTGAGGCATTTTTCTAAAAGGAAAAAGGTACCTTGTGCTACTGTTACAATGATTCCCAGTGGCATTTCTATTGAATAATTGTCACAATGAACATAATTCAGTCTCAAATTTTCTTAGGAACTGATAATATGATCAGTATTGATCCTGATCCATAGAATGCATCATTCTCACAGAAATGTTGGGAGGGCTGTATTTTCTTTGTTGGTATTACTACAAACGAAATGAAGAAGTTCACTTTTGAACCATACTTGTTGCAAATGGTCACTCTGATTTCAGAATCCCCAATTGACAGAATGTATTTAAGAGGAACATGCCATGAGTTCAAGTAACTGGGCTCATGACTTGGACCTTGATCACATTGAATTTCACATTGATATCTTGAAATCAAAGAGATACTGTACATCATTAACTTAATTTTCAGAGATTTAAATCATCATTAACTTAAATTTTCAGAGATTTAAATTTAAATTTAATGCACAACTAATTTATTCTAGTTTCAGGTTGTTGCAGTTCGTGTTTTCTAGTTGAAGTTGTGCTTTCAGGAATATTAATATTGGCTGGGCTGATTTTTTTTAAATTTTGAATTTTTTAAAATTCTGTATGGCTTTTACCTCAGCCATATTATTCTGATTTTGCTGAGAACATTAATAAAAAACATTTAAAAATGGAAGGACAACAGTACAGTATTTTCTTTTTAGTAATTATCTAATTTCATTTATTGAGAAAAGGATACCCTACCTGAAAGGGGTGGTAAGTCAACTCAGAATATATAGAAAACACAATTGCAAGAAAGACTGCATTTTAATAAATGAATAACTGTGATGCAGGAGGCATCTCACTCAAACACACACTGCTACTTATCTTTCTTGAATATCTTGTCGAGTATAATTATTACTATGCGTACTTGCAAGCACATGCATGCAGAGAAGCTTTTAAAAACATCTTCATGGATTGTTTAATCCTCTAAATCAGGGGTGTCAAACTCACAACATCATGTGACATGTCGCAACGTATTGTGACTTTTTTTCCATTGCCATCAATGGGGTGGGCGCAGTTTTGGCATGACGCATCCGGCCCACGGGCTGGCAGTTTGACACCACTGCTCTAAATCATGCTAGGTAACCTGGAGTTGGAACTTACCCAAACATTACAACTACAGACTAGTCCAGCAGCTAAACAAATGCTTCCAGAATCTTGTCTTCTTGAAGCAGTCTCTTTAATCTCAAACTGCAAAGATACACAAAAGATAGCACTGGCTGATGACAGATACGAGGAAATGTAAATAATCTATTAAAGCAAGGTAGCTGCTGTCAATTTTTTCATGGTTAGTAGTACATAGATGACATTTGTAAGCATTTTCTAGATTCCGTTTTCATGATGACAGAGATTGGTTGTGACAGCTGGTAACTTTATGTTGTTTCAGTTTTGGAGCAGCTTCCCTTCTCTTTCTTTCCAGTTAGAATGGGCATTGATTAGGTTATGGCTAATCAACATGAGATGTTACAGGGTTATATGAAAATTTAAATTTAAGATTTACACCCACCTAATTTTGTCCTATATTGTATATGTTAACGCTGTATATAACTGTCTGAATATTTATGTTAAGAAATTCTTTTGATTTCTGTCTCTTGGGGAAATAAACTTTCTTTCTGCCTAATACATAACTTGAAAACTCTTGTGGCTATTGCAAATGAGAAAACAGATGTTATTTCCAAAATCAGGAGGCAGCATTTCAGGTTTTTGGGATATTCTTCTGCTGATTTAAAATTTGCATTATTCCACAGAGAAATTTCAAAGAGGCTAAAGCAGATGAACTGAATTTATAATGGGTTTTTTTTCTTCTTCATTTGGTTTGAACATGAACATAAGGCCATGGTTTTCTGATCACTTGTTTAGCCTTTTCTGTTGGTTACTTTTTCGAATGGTCACAGTATTTGCTCTGCATATATGACCTCTAATTTAATTGCCATCAGCATATACCATTACAGACGTATACAGATATTCATACATGCACTTCGTTGCCACCTGATTCTACTTTTATAGTGGCTTTTTCTTGGTGCTCCTAGACACTTAACAGTCTAGCAAGTTAATACTAGGGTTATAATCCATGAAAGCTTCTGCCAGGAGCTGAAGGCTCCATTGTTTATTTGCTGCAGGAAGATTAACTTGGGCCACTGAGTTGGAAATCACTCTATGTTACATTTATGATTTATCATAGAGTCCGAGGAGAACTCAGTCTTTAAAAATCATCAATTCTTCTCCATTAAAAAAAAACCCATAAACACACACAAGCACAAGGAGAATGTCAGGGGAAGGTTAACTAGTACAAAATATATTTGCCAAGGTATTTAAAGTATTAAATGGGGAGGTGTGTCATTATAAATCTACAGTGTTAATCCTGTCTTGAGAAAATGGTTAGATTTATTGACTTTTGAATCTCTTCTATCCATGTCACTCTCTCATCTTGTGAAGCAGTATACCAGGTATAGGATAGTCCCTTAACATGAGCAATTACTTGTATGTTTAATCTGAAGGGTGGGGTATCCTTTAACATTATATGACTTCTTTGAGGGTCATATCTTTTGGTTAGATTTTAAAGACAAGCACATTCTTCCTGTAATACACCAACCTGAGAACTACACACTGAAGAAAAATAAGGGCAGAAAAATTGGGAATGGTCGTGCAAAATGAAACCACTCTGTTCTGTTTTTTTTTTTTAAAGACAGTTGATATATCCTGAGATAATTCTACACCAACAAGACTTCTGGATACTTGTACTGTGCCTATTACCCCGAGCAAGCAATCTGGATGCTGCCCTGCCAAGTCAATAGAAATTCTACAAATATGTAAATTCCTTAAAAGAGAGATCTATAAAAACTTAAGCAAGTTTTATAAATTAATTGTATCGTTATTAATACATTTATTAATCTAAATCAGTGACTAGGGAATTCTGGGCATTGAAAACCGCACATCTTAAAGTTTCTGAGGTTGAAAAACACTGATTTAGATAGCAACTATGTAATCCTCATGCAGAAGTAATCACTTAGATGGGAAAAATGTGTGGACTAAAGACTCTATATCTTTGAGGGGTCCTTGGTGCTCTCTGAGCTTGCTTGTTTTCTTGCAGATGTTTCATTACTCTACTAGGTAACATCATCAGTGGTAACTAAGTAACATCATCAATCCACTAGCACTGACAATGTTACCTACTTTGAGTAATGAAACATCTGCAAGAAAACAAGCAAGCTCAGAGAACACCAAGGACCTCCTCATTTAAACCCTGAGCTACAAATATTCTCCTTCATTGGTACTCTATATCTTTTTCCCCCAGGAGTATTGCCATTCAAGTCATAGCAAGAAGCACTGTCTAATGTTGGCTGATCTTGAAACTGTTAATTAGGATTGAATCTACATAGTCCTGGATGGGGGACCATCAGGAAATCTCTAAATTGGAAAATAATGACAAACTATTTCTTACTGTTCCCAATAAAACAACACTGATGTTTCCATGCATGCCTCAGGAGCCAAGCTAAACTCAAGAAAGCCTTTTTTAAAAAACTGCCATTCAGAGTTTAGCATAACATCACGTTTTGTAGACGGCTAAATCTAATCCCATTTCTTTGCTTAGTAAAATTGTGCAAAGCAGTTCTTTTATTTATACAGTATTAAAATTACTTTTATTAATTCTAATGAAAGAGCTCTTGAAGTAAAATAAGCTTATGTGCAGCTGGGGAAAGTAGAGGATTCAGCAAAAAAAAAACACATTTATCTAAAACAACTTCAAAAAGAGCATCTGAAAAAAAAGAACATGATCCCCATGTGCCTATCAAAATATCCCCCCAAACACCAAAATGTTTAACAACAGTCCCATAGGAATGGGAAATTTTCATTTTAAATGCCCAAATAAGGAGAGAGGGTTTGCAAAATAAATGGCTGGGACAGGAGAAAGGTTGCTTCTCTCTCTGAACACAGGAGATTTATGCTTTCATTAGCATAAAGGAAAAAGTGAAAAGCAGTGACACACTGCAGATTTGTAGTGTAATTTGGCTTTCAGTCCAAATTAGGGACGTGGGCAGTGGTGGGATCCAAATAATTTAACAACCTATTCTCTGCAGGGGGGAAGGTGGGGGGGTGCTGCCACAAGGCACGTGGGGGAGGGCCAGAGTTGCCCCATGCAGCCCGCAACTGTTTGCTCTGCTAAAGGGCCCTCGCAGTGAGGCCTACCATGCCCCAACACCTGTTGCGCCTCATTTGTTCAGCAGTGATTTCTCTCACTTTCTCCTTCTTCCTCCTCCTTTGAACAGCCATTCGCTCCCATTGCTGCTTTTTCAGTCCCAGATCTCGGTTTGTCTGGAACCTGTGGAAACGAAGCCCCTCAGTGATTGGGTGGGGTGGGAATCATTCCCTTCACTTTTGGACCAGCTCTGAAATGGACTGGAAGGAGCGACCTGAGGAATCCAATCTGGCAAGCAAGGGGATTGGAGGCATGTGAATGCACACTACTCTGGCATCTCCCCCCCCCCAAAAAAATGGGTGTTTTCCCCGTGCTGGATTTTTGCTGACATACTGTTTAACTTTCTTTAAAGTTTGCTTGATGCAGAACAGGAAGGATCCACATTCTGCATTCTAAGTCTCCAGGAGTCGAGACTCAGATTTGTTATAACCAGTTTGCCGAACTCAAGAAAAAATTAGGTATTGGTTCTGCCGAACTGGTGCGAACCGGCTGAATCCCATCACTGGACGTAGGAAATACGTTACACTGAGTCAGGACTATAATCTGTGGTGGTGCAGTGGTTGGAATGTAGTATTGCAGGCTAATTCAGCTCACTGTCAGGAGTTCGCTTCTCACCGGCTCAAGGTTGACTCAGCTTTCCATCCTTTTGAAGTTGGTAAAATGAGGACCCAGATAGTTGGGGGCAATATGCTGACTCTATAGAGGGCTGTAAAGCACTGTGAAGCGGTATATAAGTCTAAGTGCTATTGCTAAATGCTAATGCTATAATCCATTGATTTCAGGATTGCCCACCCCAGGCTGAATGGCTTCTCATGAAGACTGGCAGGATGATGCGAGGAGGCTGAGATGAAATAAAAGAAGTGTTGATCTCTTCCACAAGAGCCTCACATACTTTACATCCCAGCCAAAGTTTGGCAATTACTGCCCAGCTTATAGGAAGAAATAAAGAGTGGTGATTCCTTGTCTTCTCCTGGCTGGAGTATTCTGAGAGTTGAAGTCCACCCATCCTAAAGTTGCCAAAGTTGAAAAGCACTAGTCAAAAGCATCAAGAAACATTTTGAAGCATTCCTTTTTTGGAATTTTTGGCCACTTTCCCACCCTCCCTATTCACAGAATATAAAGAATGTGGGAACTAACTTTTACTTCATCTGATGGGTGAAAAACAGGAACTTTGGGGCAAGAGGAAAAAAATTGTCTCACGGGTTTGCTGGCGAGATGAGCCAACATAGCACCCCCAAACAAGATCTCTGGGCTTCCACTTGCAAGGACTTCAAGAGCTTTTCTCAGTCCAATTGAGAAAGGCTCAGCTTTGAAACTGGCATATTTTTCATGCAAAGCTTCTGCTGAATCCCTCACATATTTTCTCATAATGCCATGAACATTAGGTCCAGATAAAGAATAGTCCATGAGAAATCTGTTCTGGGGCTGGGATGGGAAAGAAAGGGAGAGTGAGCCGTGCAAGACTGTTTTCCACATGTTAGAAAGGCCTGCTGGCTAGGCTAACCTTAATGTTGCAGGGAGGAAACCAAGTATCTTTGCACATTGGAACTGCTTACAATGACTTTTGTTGCTGATGGCGCATGTTTTGGTCTCCTTGTTAAATGTTGTTAAGCAGGAAACAGGTTTTGAGGCAACCGGGTCCTTGGGAGTTCAAGCTTCTGCCTCAAATGTTCTTACAAGATGCACATTTGGCATCAGCTTACAGGAAATATTTAATTAGAAACGGAAGGCACTGGCTCCACTGACCTTGCATTTATATTTACTGTATATGGCTCATTACAATGACTTTTACCGATAGTTTACATTGGTGATTTATTTCTATTAACCAATGGAGAATGTGCAGGATTAAAGAAGATGCAAATAGATGATAGGGTACCCCGGGCCAGGGCAAGGGAGAAGGAGGGAAGATTCTTGTAAAGGAGAAGACTGTGAGTCAAAGAGGGAGGAGAGTGACATATTTATGAGTCCAGTATCAGTTGCTTGCACTGATAAGCCATGGTCATTAAAGGAAGGAAAAGTCACCTTTGTGTGTATAAAATATGCACACCGCAGAGCTTGAAAAGAGTAGACAGGAAAGCATTGGGTAAATAAAGGATATCCCATGAAACATAATATGAAAATAAAATTACCTCACTAGGCAGGAAAATTCTCCATCCAAGTAGTGGAATTTAAGGGGAGTAGAACAATTTGGATTTTTAATTTAATTTGTATTCTGCTTTTCTCCAAGCAACTTCAGATAATACCTTGAATACTGCCCATCTATAGATCATTCATCATCATAGATAAACTTATAGATACACACAACCCCTGAGGAGTTCAGTTCTATATTCTTATATCAGTTATATGGTAGTGAAACTGGATGGGAGATTATGATACATCATGTCGTGAAGCCACTGGTACATTACTTGATTTATGAAAAGAGATCTTTTGTATCTTACAATGGACATAGAAAATATGAACATTCATAAAGCAATTCATTGTAAGACTCTTGAAGACTAACTAGTAGACTGGTCTAAAACTTTTGAAGTGTAGCCAGCTTGACTGTCACCACTGAGCAAATCACAATTCTATCTGAGCTTACACAAACAAGAACATAAAAGGTGACCATGCAAATGACTCAAGTGCCTACTCGAGTAATCTTAGAAAGAGAACAATAGAGCCTGAACCTTTTATCGTTGTCAAGAAAGAAGATAAACCTAATTGCACAGAGGATGACAAGCCAAAGAAATACTTGCTCTCAAGCTACATTAGAGAATAAGAAGAATAAGTTGATGATTAATGTCATTTGGTGCAGCAGTCCAGCTCTGTTGAGTTTTGCCATTGCAATTAATAGAGAAAGGTCTACATACTGTATACTCTAGAAGAGCAAGAGGACATCCAATTATGCAAGCTGAAACCTGGCCTTTTTAGCTGACAATCTATTGCTTTTTCCAGCCATTCCTTTGGAAAACAGTTTCAAAATGGAACGCTTCTCTTTTGTCAAAATATTTTTATGCTTTGCCTCCCCTTCCCCCTGCATTTGTGTATGGTTATTCAAAATTACAAATAAATGGCAAGATAATGAACAGTTACAAATATCATCATCATCATCTTAGCCATTGTCTAGCTACTGCAGGATGTAGGCCTTTTCTGCATGTTTCCAACCTGAGCTTTCTTTTGCCAATTGGGCCCGCAATACTTGCTGATGTTGATCCATCTTGTTTTAGGTCTCTTTTGTGGATGTTGTGAGAACCATTCTATGCCTGCCTTGGTCCACCTGTCATCAGTTCTTGCTATGTGACCAGCCTATTTCCATTTCAATTCTTTTACTCTCTTGATGATATCCTATACTTTAATTTGTTCTCTAATTCATGTGCAGGTCTTTCGATCTTGTCTTGTAATGCCGAGCATGTATCTTTCCATGTCTCTTTGTGCCACATGTAGCTTTTGTATTTATTGTGAGATTAGTGTCCATGTTTCACCGGCATATGTTAGCGCAGGCAGCACACACTGATTGAAAACTTTTCTCTTCAGACATTGGGGGGGGGGAGGTTGCTCTTGAAAATCATGCTTAGCTTGCGGATATGCCTGCCAACCACATTTAACACGCAATTCAATTTCCAAATCTGTTCAGGTTACAAATCTACAACTCTGAAATTGCCTAAAACAAGAGAGCAATGCACCTTGCATAACAATGAAGTCAGTATTTTATTGAAGTCAGTGTTTTATTGGAGCATCATTCAGGAAATGCCTGTGAAAACAGCATAGAAATTAACACCTCTGCAGAAACTTTTGAAAATAAATACACCATTAAATTCCTAAGCTTCAGTCCTGCTTAAAGCCAATTCTGACTAATTCCTATTTTGTTTGATTTGACTAACAAATAAAGAGAATGAAAAATGTAAGAAAGTAACAGTGGGAATATAAATCATTAAACAAATTGAAGGGGCCATCCTCATGTCCTGTAATCATGGCATGGACATGTGATCATTTCTTATGCAATAATCTCATCTTGTTACTTTTGACTCTTTCCAGGCCATATCTTGAGACAATTTTTCCTGCCAGTCAGTATTGATTTTTGATGACTGCCTGAGTTGGTCCTTTGGCAAGATTTTAGAAATGGTTTGCCTTCTTAGGGCTAAGAGAAAAAGAGATTAGCCTAAAGTCACCCAGTTAGCTTAGTACTTAAGGCAAGACTAGAATTCAGTATCTTCTAATTCCTAGCATTATGCCTTTAATTAGTACATCAATAATCCTTAATTATTTTTAATTTAAAGAAGTATTTTCCCTTTTCTCGCAACATGATGTTTGTTATGTATATGGTCTGGAATTGCCAGCCCTACAAGACAGACCAGATTAGGAAACCAGTCATCAATGCTAATAATACTTTTATTATAAGATTATATTAATAAAATGCTAGTCTGATGTGTTTCCCCCTTCCCTTTATCTTCATGGAAACCAGGAAGGGCCTTGCTTTCTCAGGTTACATTTCTGGCCCAAACTCAAATTCTTTTTTTTTTAACCAAAGTTGTGTTTGTAGTTCTTTCTCTTTCCCCTGTTCCCAAAAGTTATTCCTTGTGTCCATTACAGACATGTTTTACCAACAATGTAATGACATATATGATTCGGGGGGGGGGGATCTGCCCAGTTTCCATGGGTATTTTAGACTGTTGCAGACATATGGCCATTTCAGAGGGACCAGTGCTTAACTTCTGGAGAATCATTTACACATGTTATGCCTGACCCTCAATTTCCACACAACTTACTGCATTATTATTCTATTCTATTCTATTCTATTCTATTCTATTCTATTCTATTCTATTCTATTCTATTCTATTTTATTTATCACATTTCTTTTGTGTGGTCCTTATAAATAGGAAAGAATGCAAGATTTTGTCACCAGTATCATTCCTTTCTAGCAATAGTCAAGGGTAGAACTCACGGGTTACAGCTGCACTGCTCCCTTCTGCTACATCTTAAAGTATGAAGCTTGTTAACTTTCAAGACTCTTTTTTCCACTATGTATTCTAAATCAACTCTGTGTGTGTGTGTATATATATATATGTGTGTGTGTGTGTGTGTGTGTATGTCTAAAATAATCTTAAAATATGTATATGTATATGTATACATATGTGTGTGTATATATAGCATATATATGTGTATGTGTGTACATATACATACATATTCTTTTGAGAGCGAGGATCAGAATTTCATTTTTTAATGTGTGACAGTGTGTTCACTGAAAAATTAACTATAAAGATTATCTTATCTTTTCTTATCTTCAGTCCATTATTCAAGTTTGCACCTATTAGCCAAGCTATTTTTGGACATGGTTTCAGTGCTGTTTCAAAAGATAATCCTCAACTTATGACTCTTTGTTTAATGACACTTACAATTTAAGGTGCTACAAAAAAAAGTGACTTACAACTACTCCTTAAAGTTATGACCATCACATCACCCCCACAGTCAGATGTTTATAATCCAGGTGCTTGGCAACCAGCTCACATTTACCATGGTTGCACTGCCTACCATCATGTAATTGCAATTTGCAACCTTTCCAGCCAGTTTCTGACAAGCAAAGAGAATGGGGGAAGCCAGTTTCATTCACAACCATGTGACTTGCCTAATGACCACATGGTTCGCTTTACAACTATAGCGATGTGTTTAATGACAGTGGTTTAAATGGTCATAAAATTAGATCCAGTCACACAATGACTCACTTAACAACTGCATTGCTTAGTGACTGAAATTGCAGTCCCAATTGTTGTTGTAAGCTGGGGACTACCTGTAGTGGAAATAGCTCAATGGATAGGTTGGAAGAGTGGAGTTTGAAACCTATTATCGTGTTTCCCCGAAAATAAGACCCGGTCTTATTATTTTATTTTATTGTCTCCAGAAGAGGCACCAGGTCTTATTTTCAGGGGATGTCTTTTCCACAGTCTCACCTCATGGTGGTGGCATTGACAGCCCTGATCAGCCAGCCTACTTCTTCTGCGACCGAAGGAAATGCCTCTGCAGCTGAGAATGGAGCTCCAGATTGATGCGCAATGCATCCCCCAGCCTGCATTTTGCTGTCAGAGGCCTACCAGAAGGACTTTGATGGCAAAATGCAGGCTGGGGGGAATCCGGAGTGACATTCTCAGCTGCAGAGACATTTCCTAAAGGCGTCTGACAAGGAAATGCAGGCTGGGGGGCACCGCAGAAGAAGTGGGTTGGTGAGGGAAGGCAGGTGTCGATTCATGGGAGGCCTGGCTGCAACAGTAAATGGGTGTGGGGCACAGGAGGCAGCTCCCTCCCACCCCTGCCCTAGCTTGATTTTTAAGCATGCGCCTCACCCAAAAACTAGGGCTTATTTTTGGAGTAGGGCTTATATTAGGCCAACCCCAAAAATCAAGCTAAAGCTTATTTTTGGTGTAGGTCTTACTTTTGGAGAAACAAAGTAGCTAATTTCATAGATGGCTTAAACATGCCCATCACTCACTTTCTCTTAATTGCCCCACCTTATTTAGGAAGAATGATTTGTGGTAGTTTTCCAACTGGCAGGCAGTAATTGGTAACGGAGAAAACAAAATCCATCAATCACTTTCTTTAACTTACTGTAAAATAATAAAGAGAACACTATGTGACTTCATTACTGTGGCAGAATAGAATTTGGCAATCAGGGCACGTTTTTATGTACTCTTACCAAAGAAAAAGATAGTCTTCAAAAGATATTATTTCTATTTTCTTCACAGTGTAGAAACAGGTCATCCTCCTCCGCATATAGGCCCAACTATGACAGTCATTGACAGCAATGACAGATGATTACATAAAAAGATAATGGACAAAAGTTAATTTCTATTACAGTTTTAAGGTTTTAAAAACATGGTCAATTAAAATACAGAGTAAATTAGCATTTGGGGGTTTATGTACAGTTGCCTGTACACGAAACCAAACATATACAGTGTGTGGCAGCAGCCAAAAAAATCCAATGCAATCCTACCACTTTATAAAGCCTTAGCCCAGGGGTGTCAAACTCGCAATGTCACATGATGTGTTGTGATGTATTGTAATTTGTTTGCGATTGCTGGCAATGGGGTGGGCGTGGTTTTGCAGGCCAGTAGTTTGACACCCCTGCCTTATCCAGGCCATATTTAGAATACTGCATTCAGTTTTAGTCACTATATTATAAAAAAGATGTTGAGACTCTGGAAAGAGTGCAGAAAAGAGCAACAAAGATGATTAGGGTGGGTGGAGGCTAAAACATATGAAGAACAATTGCAGAAATTGGGTATGCCTAGTCTAGTGAAAAGAAGGACTAGAGGTGACATGATAGCAGTGTTCCAATATTTGAGGGGCTGCCACAAAGAAGAGGGGGTAAATTATGCTCCAAAGCAACAGAAGGCAAGACAAGAAACAATGGATAGAAATTAATCAAGGAGAGAAGCAACCTAGAACTAAGGAGAAATTTTCTAACAATGGGAACAATTAACCAGTGGAATGACTTGCCTTCAGAAGTTGTGGGTGTACCATCACCAGAGCCTTTTAAGAAGACACTGGACAACCATTTGTCTGGAATGGTATAGGACAGGGGTAGGCAACCTTGGCTCTTTTATGACTCATGGACTTCAACTCCCAGAATTCCTGAGCCAGCTAGGCTGGCTCAGGAATTCTGGGAGTTGAAGTCCATGTGTCATAAAAGAGCCAAGGTTGCCTACCCCTGGTATAGGATCTCCTGCTTGAACAGGGGATTGGAATAGAAGACCTCTAAGATCCCTTTCAACTGCGTTATTCTGTTATTCTGCCTGCAACAACAAGCAAACTATTTTTCTTAACTAATTTCTCTATTGGTTAAAAAAAGTATTAAAATGTCACTGCACAAAAGGAAGACAGACAAAATCAAGTCATCAGTAATAAATAACAAAGCTTTTACTTAAAAGATGCTTAGAGGACACTTGAACAAACAAACCCAAGCTTTCGGAAAAGAAACGAAATGATCTCTCCTTTTAACTGAAATTATTTCATTACAGCAGTATTTGAAATTTGGTTGCTACCCACTTTTTTCCTCATAGAATGACAGTGAAAGCAAGCGGAGGATCAAATGGATTAGATATTGAGCAAAGCACTTTGGGGACGGAAGATGTTTGAAGCCAAAACACAGACCACATTTGTCAAGCTCTTAAGAAATAAAAATGAAGGATCAAAGCAGGAGCCTTTGACAAATATTAACATTTGTCACCTACTATTACTTTTGATGCACTTTTTTTGAATTTGATAAAGGCAGCCAAGTTATACAAAAAAAAAGAATATTTGCACCTTCAGAAAAATAATATAACAGAAATATCATTAAAGCAAGTGATCTAAAATGAAGATAACGAACTCTGAAAAGTCGTTCCAGCACAAATTTGGCCATTGATTCATACATTTCATGCAAAGCCACATCCCTGAGTCTAAATGTGTAGGATTTGAAATACAGCAAATCTTTAAGGAATTGGTTGAGAATCACCATCATCAAGTATCTCAATAAGATTCTTTTAAGATTTGTTTTTGTTTTCTTTCTAACTCTCCAATATCTTCTTAATACAATGCAACCTTTTACATTTTTACTCAGAAATAAAGACTTCTACTCCAAAGAGTTAAAAGAGATTAGTTCTTTATATGCTTATATAAGATTGTAGCCTAACAGTGCCATCATAGAGACAAAACCCAAATTATACAATTTCATACACAGAGTGTAGCTGATTTTAAAAGACATTTTGTGGGTACTCTATTTGGATCAGGATTAATGTATATGATTTGGGAAGGTTTAAATTTTTCCCATCTGAATTTCACAAACAGTTTCTGTGCTGGGGGAGATCATTTTTCTGTTTTTAAACTCAGAGGAGAGCATTTATAAATTAACCAGTTTACGAAAGGAATGGTAGGGCTACTTCCCACTGTTGCACAGTCATCCTGATGCAGATATCTCCACAAGCAACATTGCACTAATAAAATCCTTAGAGTAAATGTACAGTTTGTGAATTAAAAATTCCTAAGTACATATACTAGGAATAAATGCAGTAGTCAATTACTGAGCTGTTGATTGGATTAATATATTTTGACTACATCATAAGTGCATTTATTGTCCAGTAAACATTTGATAGTACTCCTTTTCCGGCTTATCACACACACACATGTTGTTTAATAATTTGTTCACAGCAATTTTATCATGGTTTTGCTTAACAAACCATACATATATCCAATACCTATGCTGTACATCTACACGTGAATATCTTGTTTTATCTAATATTCTGAGCATCAAAATACTGTTAAATCAATGAGTTTACAGTGTTTTGTACTTGTATATCGCAGCCATCAAGTTTAACATCAAGATCAACCTCCTTTATATATATAGATAAAAAAGATGCACTCCCAGTAGACAATTCTTCCTGTTTCTAAGCTGAAAAGCTAAAAGTAAAAAAAAGTTATTTCAGTCAATTGAGTATTTGTGGTTGGGCAGACTAAATATGAGACAGAAAGATAGATAATTTCTAGGCTCAGGGCTGTGCCTCAGCTTCAACCGGCTGGGCGCCAGTTCTATTTTCCTCACCCTCTCAATCAGGTAGTTTTCAAGCCCATGCTGACATCCAGAGCAGCAGAAATCCAATTAGGAGACTGGGCTCTGCTCCTTGTTTTATGAGCAACTTGATCCATACTGAAGGATTTACAATATATGGTCTAGGTCCTAGTAGGCATGCCTCTGCATTTGGTGAGATGCATAATGGCAATAATAGTCCAGCCTTAATTTAAGAAATCAAGTCATTGTCAAGGGTGGTAAATCATCTTTAAAACAAACACTCTTAAAGTTTTCAAGATAAAGGTCATTCCCTTGTAATGATGTGGTAAGATGGAATGCCATGAGGAACTGGGCAGGGATTCAAAGCAGTAAAATCACATTAGGTAAGATTATAGTGGCCTCTTGTTGCTGGGATTTCAGAGAATGTTGGCACCAGGATGACATGCCAGATTATCTTTAATAGGACAAGTGTGTCCAATACATATTCTCACCTTCACTTTTGAAACACCTAACAATATAGCCTTGGGACCTTTCTAACCTTTCACTGCAGAATTAAATTATGAAGAAGGGACTGATGAGGGCTGATCGGAGTTGGTTGGATACAATGAATGTGCAGCTGCACAAAAGGGAATACCGAGGCACTCTACTAATTGTAATGCCATTTCACATGTTGCTGACTGGTGAGCTGCTTTTGATCATATTTGGAGGATAATTACCTCTTCCAAGCATATTTTAACTTGAAAGAACAGATTCCATTAGATTTTAAGTCAGTGCAATATGTACTATTGCTGAAATCTTTATAATGGCCCAGTAGAATAGATATTTCAACAATGTGTTATGAATGTTGTGAAGTATGAATGTGCATAAAAATGCTTGGGACAGTCATTAGAACTTTCAGGAATACCCACAAGTGATTTTTTTTTGTTGTTGTTGTTGTTAATGGCATTTCAGGTTAAAAAAAGGAGGGGGGATTAATTTCTACAGTGATAGCTACATCATCTTGCCTTTTCTGACCTGACTCTGTAGACATGGCTATTTTCTTTTGTAATGTGTTTGAACACATGATTTTGAGTGTGCTACTGTAATGAACCAAATTATTAAAGCAATGTGTCCTTAATGCTTGTTTAAAAACATCTGTGGGGTTTTTTTCAGACTCTTGGAAAAGTTTGAAAGACGCTTGCCTGCTCCAATTAAAGAACAATTGAAATTGTCAATGTTTGTAATGTCTCTGGTTAGTCAAATCGATCTCCTTAAAAACTCTTTTTGACAAAGGCAGCATCTTATTTACTCTGAAAGACAAATATTTTTCCAATAAAATAGGGAACAATTTTAAAAAACTCTTCTTCATTACTTTAGTTATTGTATTCATTTGGGTATGTTCAATCAGGCAATGCTACAGACAGGTGATTACATATGATCCAATGCTAGAGTATTTCAATAGGGTCCAACATTTTTCTATATTTTATCTTTCCATCTCACAGGTGAGTTATTTACCAGTATATAGAGTTGTAGAGCCACCAATGTGTGGCCTTTCAAGCCTCTCTGTTGCCTTGCATGTATATGGTATGTCCTACCCATTTGTATTTTCATTTTTGTGCCACTTTGATAACATTTTTAAATTTAGCCATGCTGCAAATTTATGTAGTTCAGATTTTCTGAGAGAAATCTTTATTACTTGCACACTGTACGAATCACAGCTTCTCTGCTTCCAGCTTTGCTAGGCTCCACACTTTGCAGCTGTAGGTCATTGCTGATTTAACTATGGCGTTGATGGTATTCATTCGTCCTTTGTTGTGTTTTTCACCTTTTGGAAGATTGGTTATATGAGGTTAAAGTTGAACATGTGCTCTTCTTCAGCATGATACTTCTTGGTCAACTGTATGCGTGGCATAGACCTCTTGGCCAAGGTGGATGTAAGAATTTACATTTTCAATTGGTTCATCATGTAATTTGATTTCAGGGCATGGACAGAACTGGTTGTGCAAGCTTTGGATAGTTTTCTGTTGATTTTCAGGCTCACTGCTCTCTTGCCATATTGAGCTACTGAGAATACTCTTTGGCCTTTGGACATGGTAACTGATTTTATATCCTACCTCAGGTTTCCTGACTGTTTGATTTAATATTTTTCTCTGTTATTACTGATTTCTGCTCTAGGCAGCACCAGATTTACTTCAAAAATCTTTATATTGTGACACCTTTCTTGTGACATCACTTGGTCCTCCCCCTTTGAATCTCAGACTTTGTCAGCCTGGCAGTCCAATCTATGAAGATTTTTCTTCTTCTGTAAGGTGGCACCTCACTTTCTAATCATTAGGCAGGAATAGAATTTGATGTAATTGGTGCTACTTTTGGTCCAATGTGAATTTGCCACTAAGTTTTTTTTTCCTTTTATATTTGGAAAGGCACTCTATATACAACAGAAATTTTATCTGATTTGTGACCCCAGCACTTATAATTTTTAAATACTGAAATAAAGGCAGTGTGATCAAGTTCTTAAAGACCTCTCTTCTTGTTCAGCTTCCTTTATTAATATTTGACTGATTCTGGATGTAATCTTGTGCCAGCTTGCTTCCAAGTAAACATAGAGGTGATTTTGAATGAGTTCTTTATCTATATTTTTCTTATTGAAAAGCTAAAAGGAAAGCAGTGGAGTAAGTACTTAGGGCATATTGGTGGTTAAAACTGGTTGTACAGGTTTATGTGTCTATCCCTGCACAATGTTGCCCTTGTAAAGCTTTGTACTATAACAGATGAACTTGCATTGCCCTTGTAGTGCAAAGTTTATTTCCTGGGCATCCCATTAAAATGGTTTCTTAGTTTATTGTAAATAATAAATCAATAAATAGGAGTTCTAAGAAGATGTGACTCAAAATTGTTCTCCTCAAGACAGAAAAGTAAGGATAAAAGTACCCAGAAGCAAACTTGACTTGAAGGGAGTATCTGAAAATTTGTTTACACCTAGATAGAGAGAATACAGTGAAAACTGAGCTAAAAGATTATTTTTCATTTAAAAATAATAGTTTGTAATAGAAGAGTTGTTGCAAAAGTTGGACCATGAAAAAAACTAGACAAGAGGAATATTGACTTGCTTGAGCTGTAGTATTGGAGAAAGTTCCTGAGCATTGCTTGGATAACAAAGGTGACAAAGAAGCACGTTTTTACCTTGTTGTAAACTGGTTTAACATCCTTGATGGTGAGATGGGTGACATATAAATTTAATAAATAAATACTACCCATAGATCTGGCTTATACAAGTAGTTCTCATCTAATGACCACAATTATCTTTCCAACTGGCAACTTGATCATTAAGTTAAGCAGTTCCTGAGTGAAACTGCAGCAATGCTTGTATCTTGCTTGAGGTCTCCTTTGTTTTATAGACCTTTGAAGGTCATAAATGCAAGAACTGGTCACAAAGTTACTTTTTAATCACTATTGTAATGGTGAATGGTTGCTAAAATGGGCAGTCACTAAATGAGGATTACTTCTAGTATGAGATACAGGTTTCCTATTTTATGCATTGGGAGAGTGCTTTTTATTCTTAAAGAATCTTGGAAGGTGTCCTTATTTATTTGAAAAATGGCTTCCCACATTTTGATGCCAATAAAGTAGTTCACTCTTTTGATTAAAATATATTCTTTTCTAATCATACTGGTGATTTCAAAAGGGATCTGTTCTGTGAGATTTGATGGATTGAGGAAGCTGATGCATTTTCCTCATGGAACTAATTTTATGTATCAATACATTGTATTTCTGCTATGTTTTGTAAACTAAGAGATTAGTTGATTACTTTTTGAAGACATAAAACTATTCACTGGTGGTTGAATTTGCCCAGTTCCAGCAAATCATCTTTTCCAAAGAAGCATATCCAATAATGAATGAGCGCACAAGAAAAAAGAAAACGTTTGAGAAATTATTTCATTGCAGCCTTGCCAACTTTTTTTGAGGTTTTGCATTTATGATTGGAGGAAGCTAGTTTTAAGGTAGAATATTTCAATAGTTGCAGGGAAAAACTATGATGATCCAGGAAGTTTTGGAAAGGTAATAATACAGGCAGGTAAAAGAAAAAGTGGAAGTTGAATGCATACATGGTATCAATGAAGGATAAATAACTAGCTATGGAAAGCAATCAATGCCACTTTACATGAAGGGATTGTATCTACTGCCTTTAAGGTAGTGGTGGTATGGTATTTTCTGAAATGGCTTTCCTAGATTCAACTATAATAGAAAATTACCACCCTAAAAACAGAAGATTGTTGAAAAAGTGCTGCAATTTCAGTTACAAATTGCAATAGAGAAAATTGATTATCTGGACCTCTTTTACTCAGGGTTCAGACCAAAGCATAAAATGGAAACAATATTGATTGCTTCAATATTGGATGGAGATAATGTGTGCCTCCTGATATTTGATTTTTCAGTCACATTTGGTACAATGGACTATTGAATCTTTCTGGACACTTCCAAGGGCTATGGGTTGTTGGCATGATTTTATAATGGTTCTGTTCTTTTAGTGAGAGCCACTTTGATGTGATTTTTTTAAACCAATTTTATTTATAATACAATTAAAAAAAACATTGGATATAATGTGACATTCCAGTATATACATTCTTATCAAATTATTTCACATTGTACAATCGGTTCTTCATCTCTGAATATACATCTAAATTTTATATACAATACTTAATCTATTTCTCTATTTGCTAACCTAAAATTACATATATTTCTATCTTAACGCTAGCCTATAATCCCAACCGTCCTCCTCGAATCCTTCCAGCAGTAAAATTTATCCCAGTTTCAAAATAAACTGATCTACATTTGTCTTTCAACAGGCTAGACTTTGGGAAACTACAAGATCTAGTCCTACCTGGATGTAATGGTATCTAGGAATGACCTTGGGAGACAGAAAGGAAAGCCACAGTCTGGACAACTGACATGTAAAAGGTATCTCAGCCCACAGAAGGAAAGAGAGCATGAGAAACATCAAAGAAGATTTTTGGACAATAAAATGAAAGAAGGGGAGAAATACTTTCAGTCTTGCAAGATTATGTTAATTTAACCTTTCAATAAAAATGCAGCCAATATTTCTGATTGTGCTTCTTGTCGGGATACTTTGCAGGGCTAAGACTTAGGCATGAAGCCAGCTTGGTGACTTTGAACCAGTCATTCGTTGTTAGCCCTAGGAAGAAAGCAATGGCAAACTATGTCTAAAAATAGTTGCCAAGAAAACTTCATGGATTCGTCAATGTGGTTGCCAGAGGTCAAGCCTGACCTGAAGATATAAAAGGAAAAATATAAATAAATGTAGTAGTAGGAAAGGTAAGTCCAATTGGTGTTTCTTTTTCATTTTTTGCATGGTTGAGTTATCTCACCTTTA
Source organism: Crotalus tigris (assembly GCF_016545835.1). Classification (NCBI taxonomy): domain Eukaryota; kingdom Metazoa; phylum Chordata; class Lepidosauria; order Squamata; family Viperidae; genus Crotalus; species Crotalus tigris. The sequence goes on along the minus strand of NW_024100552.1, from coordinate 483,616 downwards.
TCCTTTAATATCTATATCTATATTAAACCAATTGGAGAAGTCATCTGCTGGTTCATTGGTATGGTTTCATTGGTAAGCTGATTATACTTCTCCACCAAGACGAGATTGGAGTTGTATGGTAGCCTTAATACAGTATCCAAATGCTATTGGAGCTTGGATGAGATTAAACTGCAATTGAACTCCAGCAAGAAAGAGCAGCTGTTTATTCAGAAATCACATGAGTCTCTGCTGCAGTTTTACCTCTGGATGGGTGGCACTTCCCTGAAAAAGCAAGCCCATAATTTGAGAGCTCGCCTAAAGTCACTAGCAATGCTGGATTTGCTGATGAAAACCTTGTTTGGAAGACTTCTGTCCCCAGCTTCAGTTGGTGCACCAGTTGCATCACTATCTACAGTGGAAAGCCCTAGCAATAGTAAGTCATCATGCCTGTCATCATTAGACTATTGCAATATTTTTGACATGAGATTACATTTGAAGAGTACTCTGGAACTGCAGTTCCTGCAAAATTAACAACCCATGTATAAGGAAAAAGAGCTGTTGTAGCCACATTGCACCTTTATTCTGAGCACTGCATTGGTTTCTGTGATAGGTTTCCAGAAACAATCCAAAGTGTTGGTTACCTACAAAGCACTATGACTCAACTCATAACTGTCTTAAAGACTTCCTTCTCCAAGTGAAAGAGGCCTGCTTTATGCACAGGTGGCATGTTCATTATTTCATCTATTTCTGAGATAAAAGCACTGGAAGCCTGAAAATATTTTTCTATGTTTGCTCCCATCCCTGTGGAACAACTTCATCCAAAGGCTTGGTTAGCAACTATCTTGGCATCTTTCTAGAAATGCTTGAAAAAAAATCTGCCAGAGGGTTTTGAGTTATAACTCACTACAATGTAAAGTTGGTGCCATGGATGCCACCTCTGTTATTTTATTATTCAAATAATTTTATTGCTTGTTTTTTATTTTCAATTTGACTTGGATGTTATTGTACTTTGGCTTTATTTGCACTGTAAATTGCTGATAACCACAGATTCTGATTATGTGCTGTGATGAACCAATCATGGGAGATCTTGAAAGATTGTTTTTATCAAGGCAGCATGACATGCCCCCAGCGGAACACACTCTTTAAAAAGGATAAAAATAGCAATTACATGTATAGGAGAAGCATGCAAAACATTTCAGGTTTAGACTGTTGGGAGCTCAAAACACTTCATTGTGAGTTCAAAATAGTTATTTTGTCCAACCAATTGTAGAACTGTTTTGAGTTTGGAATCCATCCAGAATTATCAGAGCAGCCTGCATTGAACACAAAATAATTTCTTTTAACTCAAAACAGGACATTTATGTTCAAAATCTGTATTTATATTTTTAGGCATGAAGAAGTGTTCAGAGGAGAATAATCACAGTTGCCCACTCACAGGTCACTGCGGTGAAAAAATGAATGTGTTATTTCCAGACCAGATGTATTTCCAAAAGGAAAAATATATATTGTAGATTGGAGCAATCAAGGAACCAATGAACATAAAACTTATTAATGAACATGGATTTCAGCAAACCTGGCACGGTTTTTTAACAAATAATCTGAAGCAGATAATTTTTATCTCATCCAAATCTACCTAGCTACTTTAGGCATGTAATCCAGTCTGAAAGCACTGGAACACCTTCTTATCTTTAATATATTTACACTCCCATTTTACAGATAGGGGACTACTAGAGAGAACACAAGTTGTATTTGGTTGAAATAATCACTGGATGGAAATGATTTGTGAAAGCTGGAGAGAAGAAAATAAAGATCCAATGACAGTTTTAACCTTTTTAATAGACCCTTGAATTTTTTTTTCAGTTGATATGCTCAGGGAAGTGACAAATTCTGGTATATCTATGCAAAAGCTACAGAAACACTTTGGGGAAATAACCAACAAGAACTTTTTATTCATCTTTTCTTCACACCAATGGATTCTGCCTGCTTCTCTTTAAGTTTTTAAACTTAAAGTTACCTCCACCTGCTCATTCATATTATGAGCAAAATTCTCTATGGATGCCTATTTTCTCAAAAAAGTCACGAATGAAAGAAGCAAAACAAAAAAAAAACAAAGAGAAAGAAAAGCTGCTTTAAGAGGCATTTGCAAAACTGGACAAGAATTTCCCAACCAGCTTGAATCTCTGAAAAGATAAGGTCTGGTCAACTGAGCCCCAATTCTTCTGTCTCCACTTTGTGATATGTTTTATGATCTCAGACACAGCAGATTGTTAGCCTGCAATGTTTGGAAATAGTAGATGATTAAACCTTCTGGCCAGGTGTAAATGCAACCTTTGTCTTCCTCAAGCTGTGTGAGAATAACCTCTCTTCTCAAAATTCCCACCTGGCATTGGCACCTTGAGCCTTAGAAAATAACCCCATCATATAGGCAAAATCTAACCTTACGATATTTATTATTTATTAATATATACATGTGGCTTGTTCTGAGATTCAGGGAAAGTGCTGAGCAAGACACTGAAAAAAATAGAAAGAATGTGCTCTTGGAGTTGTGTATCCCCTCCTCCACTAGGGAATTTTGTTCCAGGTAAATAATAAAAAGTGTAATGATTTACTAAGCTTTTAAAGTGAACTGAAGGTAAGTTTACATTGCTTCTCCATCTGAATATTCACTCTGCCCCTTCCCCCTACCCCAAATACACGTCCATCATTGTCATATGACATTCTCTTCCTAATCTTAATGTATTTTAATTCCTTAAGAATTTGGCAACATTTAGAATGTTACCTTGAGAGTCACAAAACAATGATGTTTCATACAGAAATGTTGACATAGACTATGCAGAGTAGTTGCATGTTTCTGTATCAGGTCTCTTTCTTTTCAGCCTTCAGGTAGATATACCTTTAGCAATTCCATGGCAGAAAGATCTTTGTTATTTTTTTTCTCCTTGAAGTAGGAAATCTAGTGTTGGGAACATTGCATTTCTTGGAACTGTCTTGTCAAAATTTGAATTGCACACAAGGAGCCCTCATTGTAATGTTGGAGATGAATCAAAAAGAGAAAGATTGGCAATACCATCTTTGATGTGATGGGATAGTGATATATTTTGGGGATGTTCTCTTTGAATACAAGCATATGAAACAAATACAGTTTTACCAGTAGAGATATGGTATTCTGTGTCCATGTCCTGTCTCTGGCTTCCAAAGCAATTTCCAGAATGTATGGTGGCAACATTATCATTCTTGTATTGGGATGGCTATAAAGGGCAGTGTGTAGCTTGCCATTTAAATCACCTTCAAAGCCTACAAGTCTTACAGATATTGTGCCTTAGTTATATGCCCCTCTTTCCACTTTTTATATTTGTCCTTTTCACCTTTCAGTTTATCAGAGAATCTTTTTGTACAACCATGCTGGTTTCTTTTGAGATTTTTCTTCTTTTTCTTTTACTGGAATTGTGCTAGACTGGCTTTTATAATCTCACTTTTCAAAGTTTCCTAAGCTTCTTGGATTGTTTTCCCTTTTAGGATACTCATCCATGGAAGCCTTCCCAAACTCTAAGTTTATTGAAATCAGCTTGCTTAAAGTCCAAGACTCTAGTTCTGTTACTTGTGCTTGCATAATGTTGAATTTCAAACTGTATGGTCACTCCCCCTCAAGGTTCCTGTAATTTCAATGCTTTCTATCATTTCTTCTCTGTTAGTGAGAATTAAGTCCAGTATGGCTGACTCCCTAGTTCCGTTCTCTACTTTTGGGGAGACAAAGCTGTCTGCTAGGTTTGTCAGGAATCTATTTGATTTTCCACTAGGTGCAGAGTTTGTCTCCCAGTTGATGTCAGAGTACATAAAGTCCCTCATAACTATTGTGGTGTGCTTCCTACATACCGTAAATGCCGGCGTATAAGATGACTTCCGCGAGTGCTGAAATCGGTGCCAAAGACGGGGGTCGTCTTATACGCCGAGTCATCTTATACGCTGGAAATACTGGTAGTTTCCGGCATATAAGACGATGTTCTAGGAATGTGGCCCGGCTATAAAGACGGGGATCGTCTTATACGCCGGGTCGCCTTGTACGCCAGCATTTACGGTACCTTAGTTAATTGCCTAGCAAAAGGTTCATCTATTTCCTCTGTTTGGTTGGTGCCCTGCACTATATACCTATGGCAATGTCATTCTTTTTTCCTTTTTACTGACCCAAATGCATTCAAGATGGTTTTCATCATTGTTCTGCTGTGTTTCTGTAGGGATATAGTTATTTCTTATATATAGTGCAACTTTACCTCCTGTTTTATTAAGTCTGTTTCTTTTAAACAATTTAAATGGCTCTAGCCATATATTCCATTCATAGGTTTCATCCCACCAAGTTTCTGTAATGGTAACAATACCATATCTATCCTCATACCTTCATTACTTGGATTTCTAGTTCATCCTGTTTATTCATCAAAATGTTGCATGTTGGTATATGGGCATTTGAGTCCTTTTTGACTGACCCTGTGTTTATTTTCTACCTAATCTATTCTGTGTCTGAGTTCCCCAGACTCAGTGTTTTAAATCTTTTGTGTTTAAAATCTAGAGTATTTTATTAAGTTCACCCACTGAATATGTCTTGTATTTCCTCTGCAAATGAATATTCAAAGGAGCCAGTCACTCCAAGCAGTCAGTATTACAAGGTTTAATTTCATATCTGAAAAAGTAAGAGAAGGATTGCCTCACACAGAAAGTGATAGAAGCAAATGAGACCACTCTTAAAATGGCTAGCAGAAAACAGACGCAAAATGGCTTCATTTTATATTTAGGCCACAATTCCCATTCTTTGTAGTACAATAGCCTTATTAATTGTTAAACGAGTCTTGTGAATGTTCTTTATAGCTCAGAGGAATATATTTTATGCTATCTGAACAACCAGCTGGGCATTTAGCCATAAGGGGTGATGGCAGTTGCAATGCAGCATGAGTTTTTCATCTCCTCCAGTCCTGCAATTTAGCTCCAAGTTTTTAATCTATTATTTCCAAGTAAGCAAAGCAAAACTAGGCAAATCTGAATGCTGAAAGCTGTCAGCTACATGAGCAATGTCAATGGGAGGGCCAAATATCACAGAGTTGACAGCCTGTCAGAGTCAGAGGATATATTCTGGCCCAGTAGTCAAGTTAGTGAACGTTCTCTTCAGTTCATTGTGTCCTTGGCTCTTGTGATAGGAGTGAGGACATTCAAGGGAGCCAAGCCCTCCAGCTGAACATCCGTATATGTCTTTATTCCCCTCCATATAGCTTTTCTTTTCCCAGAACTTTTCCACTTTTCTCCATTCTTCCTTCCCAAATCACTTTTGCTTTATTTTTAAGGGGCTTATATACATGAGTCTAAACATTTGTTTTTTTCATTTTGTTTTGGCAATAGTACAAAGTGCTGGGAGTTGTGCCATGCTTTCACTCCCAGTGAATGAAAAACGTGCATCATCCTGATAAGAGAGTGGCTGTGGAACCCTGGAAGAGAAGCCAAACAGAGCCTGCATGCCCTAGGCTATCCTGGTTTGTGAGTAAAGAACAAATCCTAATATATCAATCTGACAAGGTTTTCTTGCAAGTTTAATGGCAGTTTACGTTCTGGATCATACAGCAGCAATGAGAATCTTTGATACGTTCAGGAAATGACTGAAGAAGACCATCTAGTCCAGGGACAGACAGAATTGGAATATAATCATTTGGAATACAGCTCGCACAATTGTTTGCAATTAGCTAATTGGTTATGGCTGGCAGGAAATCACCGAGGTTGCTTACTCCAATTCTAATCTAATCCCCTTACCCAAAACAAGAAATCTAGAGTCACAATCTCTCCAACAGATGGATCTCTAAATACCAAAATAATGTGATCTGGTACATGTATGTCTAGAAGAGGCTTGAACAAATCAGTGAAGGCAATTATGAATACACACCTTTAATAATTTGCCAGAGCAAATAGAAGGGGAAAAAAACCCCACTCTCCAAATACTTCCTGATCAGTCTCTTATAATCAGTTCTGGAGCAAGAGTTCTTCAGTTCACAGTGAAGATTCAGCTGCAAGCTTTCTTTTCTGTGGTTCCCATGAAGGCTAGTCATATGGTTTCCCTAGTCACCTAGACTAGGAATTAGGCTTGAAGAAAGTATTCCAGGATTCTTTAAGTAGGAATAGAAAATAAAATAGTGAAATCTCAATAGAAGCAAAAAACCAACAACATTTTACTGAAGATTGCATTTAAAGAACAATGCTATATATCTTAGGGCTGAGGTTTTAGTTTTGATTCTTTTAATATTGCTAATATGATTGTTTTCATATAACCCAGTTTAGGCACAAGAAGAAGCCAGCAGTCCCTATGAAACAAAGTTATTCATCAAAGGCACTCATGCTTTTCCAGAGCTGGTATCTGGTGTCTTCCTGATGTTTGTTTCCAACAGCATTCTCTTGAATGGATGAGTACCCCAATTCACAGGAAAACCTTATCTTCCTTTAATATACATGTTTATAACACCCTTGTATATGACACCTAAATAGCAGCCATCTTAAATACTGACCACAAAGGAATATTGTTATTTTGCCAGTCTTGCATTTACTGCCAAGCAACATATTTGTGAGTCCGAATTATAGCATTTTGGAAGGGAGAAGAAACAAAGACCTATTTTTCCTTCAGAACAACATCATCCCTTGGCAGTAAGTTGGGCTGAGAGAGACAGACTGATCCAAAGCCACCTAGAGATCTTTTATGGCTGATGTGGGCTAAATCCTGGGTTTTCCTAATCCCAGTCCAACATTTTATAGACAGTTTAGTTAACGTTATGAGTTCTGTTGACTTCTAATAAATCACAAACAAACAAAATTATGTTCCTTGGGGTGGGGGGAAGGCTTTGGAAAGTTTCACAGGAATCCTTGAATTCTCTGAATTTTTATTGAATTATTATAAATTATTGGTAAATTATGGTAATGTTCTCGCATGCTCTTTTCAGTGGTTGCTGTTGTGATGTGGGTGCATGTGAGTTCCCCCTGAGTCTTTTTTTTTTTTTGCTTGTCAGTTGTTATAAATAGCATTTTTTTCTTCAAAGATTCAACTTTTTGAGAAGATTTTGTTCACAGCTAAGTATGGGGGAAATGTTAAATACAGAAATAGTTTAAATTTGAGAACATGTCAGTCTTATAAAAGTTTCTCACTATCAGAACTATCAAAGGGAAGCAAAACATTTAGTAGAGTATGCAATCTGGTACTGAGGGCTTTTTAAAAAATTATATAGATTTAAAAATGAATTACAGCATTTGAGACTTGCTGTTTTTTTTTAAAAAAGCATCTCCCAATAGAATAGCCAAGCCACTGAGCTGAACTTTTTAATATTATCCTATATTTTATAACTTTTGAAGAAGAGAGATTCCCATTTCATTTCCAGGTGTTTTATTTTTTACTGTATTGCCTTGAAATTTTGTTGCCTAACTGATCCATAATAATACTTCAAAGATATTGATTTCTGCAGCAATTCAGTAGTTGTCTCCTCTTTAAGATTGCAACCTTGGAAAGATGTCATTTGCTCCCTACAAGCAGAGTAGCAACAAGTCAGGCAAGGTCAGACATCTGCTACTTTCTCTACTTCTTATCCATAATGTTGCAAGTATCAAGGTTTTCCTGCTCATGAACACCACAAATCCTTGAAGATGATACAGGCTGACCAATTTTCTCTTCTAGTCATAACAACTATTCAGTTGCTGCAAGGTGAGGAATGCAGTGCTGTTCTAACCAAACCAATATTTACTTCAGTTTGAATGCCTGCTCCTCCACTCTATATTTGATTCAGATTAAGGACAGATTAAGAACAAATACAAAAACCAAGACCTTATGCACATACTTCTAGCCATTTCATTATATTCTGATTTATTTTACTTTTGGTGAGCCATGAAAGAAGAGAAGAGATAGTGACAGTCACACACAGACACACACCACACATGTTGTAAATTATTTAACATAACATTTATTGCAGCCTTTAAACATGCTTGTTTCTTGTGCCTTCCTTAATTTCTGAAAAGGAAAAGTTTGCTTCTTTGTATGTCAGATTTTCTCAGTAAAACACAATTCAGTCTGGAGTGAGTGAATTCTGTATTAGTTCGGGCTTCTTTTTATTGTAACATATTTTCTGCCACAAACAGACATCACACATACACATGGGGGGGGGGGGAAGATTGTTGAAGATGGAGGGGAGAAAACTGATCTATATTTGTCATAATTCCTTTTTTTTCCTTCTTTTCTCTCTCTGATTTGCTTATTCTACTAAAATTCTATTCCTGTGTTATTAAATAATCAAAGAATCTTATGTGGGACATAAGTGAGTTAGAAGCAACATCATGTTTCTTTCTCTCTTCACTCTTCTTATTTCTTTAAATTTGTGTTTTCACACTTGGCAACTTTAAGGTGTGTGGACTTCAGCCCCCATTGTTCCCCAGTCAGCAAAGCTAGGAATTGAAGTTAAAGATTCCAATTTTGAAAAACACTGATGTAAAGGAATTCTCACTACTAAAATCAATGAAAAGCCTTTTTGAGTATGTGTCACTGTCCAGAAAGATAGAATCTAGCAAAACTGCGACTCTTCCTGCCACTTATCCTCTTGTGGAATCCTTGATGCTCTCTGAGCTTGTTTGTTTGTTTGCAGACATTTTGTTACCATACTAAGTGTCATCTTCAGTGCTTGAAAGGAATGGAGTTTGAAGGAACCAAGCACAGAAATCATCAAGGACTCCATAGTTTAACCCTGAACTACATGTATCCTCTTTGCAACAGTGGTGAATATCTGTAGCTCGGGTGTAAGATGAGGGTGAAGTGAGACTTTCACTTGACACACCCACATCTGAAGTCCTTATAAACAGAACACTGACACTGACATCCGCTAAACTCCACTGAAGATGTTACTTAGCCTGGTAACGAAACGTTCAGAAACCAACCCACAAGCTTGGAGAACAAACCTTCACTCTCATATATTCTCTCCATTGATACATATCCTTTTCCTCTTTGAGTATTGGAGTGAATTTGCATCAGAAGAGGTTGTACACACTGGAAGAAGATTCTAAGGTCAAATTTCCACCCCCTCCAAGTTCAGAATATTTTCAGCCTCACAACAGAGGCATAATCCTATAACTTTCTTAAGAGATCATAGGATTAGATTCCTAGGCTCCATAAATTGATCTTCTACTTAAGGTTTAGGACCATTTATTTGAATTGTGTATTTTAGTCCCTACCTTACAAAAGGAAACAAACACCAAGTTTAAAGTTAAACTTCATGAAATCTTTAAAAAGTTTAAAATGGATGGGGGTTAACAGACTCAGGCTCAATCCTGACAAGACCGAGTGGCTTTGGATGTTGCCTCCCAAGGATCATGTTGACTGTCCAGTGTTGACTCTAGCGGGGGAAAATATGCCCCCTTCGGAGCGGGTTCGCAACTTGGGTGTCCTCCTTGATCCACAGCTGAATTTGGAACATCATTTGACGGCTGTGGCTGGGAGGACCTTTGCACAAGTTCATCTGTTGCACCAGTTGCGACTCTACCTGGACCGGGAGGCTCTCCTTACAGTCACTCATGCCCTTGTCACCTCACATCTGGACTACTGCAACGCGCTCTACATGGGGCTACCCTTGAAAAGTATTCGGAGACTACAGTTGGTCCAGAATGCAGCTGCGCGAGTAATAGTGGGTGCTCCTTTATACACCCACGTTACACTATCCTCCATGAGCTGCACTGGTTGCCTATTGGTCTCCGGGTCCAATTCAAAGTGTTGGTTATTACCTTTAAAGCCCTATATGGCTCAGGGCCAGGCTATTTGCAAGACTGCCTACTATCTCATAGTTCCCTTCGTCCGGTTAGATCCCACAGGCTGGGCCTCCTTCAGGTCCCGTCGGCCAAGCAGTGCCATTTGGCGGGGCCGCGGAGGAGGGCTTTCTCTGTGATGGCGCCCACGTCTTGGAACCAGCTCCCCCCAGAGATTAGGACCGCTCCCACCCTGTTGGTTTTCCGTAAGCTGCTTAAGACCTGGCTTTTCCGGCAGGCCTGGAGTTTATAAAATCTGACCCCTGGATGACTGTTATTGTACTGTTTGTTTTGTCATGTTTTATGGTGTTTTTATTGTTAGCCGCCCAGAGTCCTGCGGGAGTGGGGCGGTTTATAAATTTTAAAAATAAAATAAAAAAATAAAATAAAATAAAATACATTAATTGCACTATGAAGAATTCATAAAGTGTGCCAACATCTCAGTTCATATTTTTTGTTTCATTCAAACTCCTAAGCAAATAAGTAAATTAACTTAGTAGAAAACTAACAGGAGCTTTTTACATATCTGCTAAAGTGAAAAAGAGAAGGAGTAGAACACAGTAGAACGACAGTTAATCTACTTGCAATTGGAAAAGATCTGTCAGTGTTTTCCTTTCTACATAAAACTTGGTTGGTTTGGGTGTTCAATACCACTCTGTACAAAGAACGTGTAGCCTTCTGTTTCAATGGCTTATTGACATAAGGTGGGGTTTGGGGCTACTGCAGTGGAGGCAACTTCCTGCCACAGTTTCTGATAGTCATAAATCAGAACAATGGGGCTGCCTTTTTGTTCATAACACTAAGTATTAGAAGGACATTTTCGAAGACCTTCACAGAGAAAAATAAAAATAGTTAGCCTTAACTATGATAATAATTCCTTTTAATAGTGCTTCGGTTACTTTTTAAAGTTAGATTTCATCTGAAGTTTTTTTCTTTCTTTTATGCAACTATCACCAAGCTAGCCAGTCAATACTCAGAAAGTGTATCAAACATTTTGTTAAGAAAATTTACTAAACTGGGTTCACACACCATTCAAAGCTATAATCTGATTTATTTGGTTCAGTTCAGTTCAATAGGTAAATTCAGTCTTTATAACTTATAAACTATGGTTTATGTCTTAGTGTTATATAAACCAGGCTACTGTAATTTATTCAATAAATAACAAACCATGTAAATTATTATTTATTTATTAAATTTATATGCCACTCATCTCCTCGATAAAGTGATTCTGGGTGATAATAAAATGAAATACAAAATGCGAATTAGCATCTCCATCATATTACCTTTCCTTCTCTCTCCTTCTTTTCAAATGGTACCAGCAATGCCCAGGTCCTTTGAAGTTAATTCAGATATCTCATTCTTTCAGATCTTTTAAAGTCAGATTCCTCCTCATATCACAAATAATAGAAATTATTTTCAAGCTGCTTTAAATAAATAATATTACACCATTCATATTACAGGACAAAAGAGAAACATCTGAAGAATCCATTGATTTGGTCAATATTGTCCTTTGGTAAGTAACTTTCATAAACAATTATTTTTAAGCCCTGTAATTTTATGTATTTTTATGTTTGTAAACATTTTAGGAATATTTTTTAAGGAAAGTACTTGCTGCTGACTTTGCATGTTTTTTTAACAGCTAATCTTTGAGTTAAACTGAAAAAGAAGCATTTCTTACCCACTAGATCTTGGAAGGGTTTGGAACTTGAGTGCATGTGACGGGCAATACCAATTTGATGAATTTTCATCACATGAACATAGATTTCAGTTCCAGGTTAGGAGAAATTTATGGGTAGTAAGAGCAGATTTATAAATTGATCAACTCTTATTGAAGGTCATTTTTTCCTTGCTGGAGATTTTAAAGAATTCCAGATTTCCTGCAACAAAGTATGAGGTAGATAGATGTGTGACCTACAAAATGTTGCTGAATTACTGCTCCCAGGGTCTCTCACCACTGGTTAAGAGGGCTGATGGTTGTAAATTTGACATTTTGAGAGTTATAAGCTCTCTATATCTGGAATAAACAAAGTCCCCTCGAAAATATGTTTGCAGAAATAACTCTATTGTGATCATGAAGTCATGATACACCAGCCAAAGTTTGTTTCAGATACAGAAGGTCTGGTATGTACTGGAATCTGAATGGCTTCTTTATTGGTTTCATTAAATGAATAGATTCTGGGAAGCATTACTTTAAATATACTGTATGGAAAGATTTTTCCACTGAAATTAATAGCAACCCACCCTCTGCCAAAATAAGAATTCTTCTGTACATCTGATATCTTAGTTTGTGAACTAAGGATATTAAGTTCAGAATCAAAATAAAAGGCCTTTATTGTTTATATATAATACTTAAACATTCAATTTCTGTGAGTTAAGACATTCATGAGAACAACTAAATTTGCCCTAATATTGTCTATTTATGTCCTTATGTTTGTCTATAATTACAGCTATATTTATCCCATGTCTAGAGTCACCTTCGGTGAAATGGACAGCTGCAGTATATAAATTTGATTAATAAATACTTGCTATGTACAACTGAACTATAAAAAAATTTGCACAAGAGTGAAGTCACCTTTTTTTATGTAGCCTTACCTTTTAACATAAAGGTAAAATAAAATGTAGCCCAAAATCTGGCCTGAAAATTCCCTTTAAAGTGTGCATTGAAGGAAAACAAGGGAGAATCTTAATCTGGGGTGAGTAGACGGGGGGCCAAAGTGGAGATCCAACATTGAGGTACTACAGCATTCAGATAGCTCCCTCTTCTTCCCTTGTAATGTTGGTATCGAGGCAAGTGCCTGCAGTAAGAAGCCTTCATATATACATGATTGGTACTTTCTTGTAACTGAAACCCCCCACTATTATGCCTCCATGCAGTCTGTAAAGGGAGGATCTCTAATGGACACCCCCCTTTTTCTTTTTTTTACTTTCTCCCCTCACCTCTGATAGCCAGGCTTTGTCTGCACCCAGGAATATGAGGCTCATGGAGTGTTTCAGCATGCTGTCTTTCTCCATTGGGTAAATAGACAACTAAAATATTCAGATCTGAGGCATCTTGGCCTTTTAGTGACCCTTCACCTAACCTATCCCTAGTCACTCTCACCAACAGTTTTATTTATCTTGGGTCCTTGGTGCTCGTAATGCTAAGGCCTTCTCTGTCTGCATCTCCCAGTTCCATTGCAGCTATTTGCCAGTTGCAGCTGAAAGGTATACAGTCAGCTATATGAGAAAAGCAATGTTGAGTTTCCACCGCTGTCTTTGATATTCCTGTGGGGAGATGATAGCAATTCCAATGTGGTCAGGACCCTTAAGTCCTTCCATCTGTACTACTCCTCTCACCGCCAAGCCATTATCTCTGTTATCACAGCTTCTGATTAGAAGGCTGTTTCCCTCTCACTTAACACACAGAATGCATACTCCAGGGAAATCCTGGTGCAGTAGCTGAATGCCTCCATTAAAATAGCCTTCTTATAGCCTCTCAAGATGGTGCCTTGTCCTGGGATGAGATCAGAAGCAGTGAAAGTATGATTTCATAGCTCAAGCTACAATTCCAGAAAGGATTACTCACAGTTAGAAAAATGCACAGAAGATACTAAATCAGTCCAGAAGCTGATCCAATCAGTGTTTCAGAGAACAAAGGCAAGAGAGTGAAATCAGGTTATATTGATATACTAAAGCTGATGCATCAGTGAAGCTTTAAACCACACAAAGTCAGTTGGCTTTGCTTCCATTAATGAATTATCAATAGACAAAGAGCTTCATATTAGAATCTATAGCAATCTTAACTCAGAATTTAATCCTGATCTATCTTTAAGGCCATCCAGGAGTATTAACAGTATTTATTCAACTGAGGCCTATAAATTTGCTCTGGCTTCACACTCCGCTTTGTAAACCTATATTTTCGTGCATCTTTCTTTCTAATACCTAACGAAAAGGGAGCATCAATCATATGGCCAGAGCATTTGTACCAGTAATTCTAGATCAGAGTCCTGAGCCATTGGAAATTCATTTTGGCCCAAATTTGTAGCGAGGGTCCATCTGGTGCAGAAGATCAGTAAATCAATTGGCCCTGTTTTCCCTTCTGAAAAATGTTTCCTTCACATGAATAGAAATGGGACATGTCTTATAAAGCCATTTAGTTGTTGGAACAGCTTCCTATAATAAAAGTACAGAGCAATACAGGCCCCAAATTCTAGTATTTTTGCAACATTACATTGATCTGAGTTATTTAAGTTAGGAAGAGATCCGTTGTCTTTAGTAACCTGGAGGGCTGCTGCAAACATCCAGATGATCTCTAAATGGCTAGAATTATTCTCATGTCTTCACTGGAATGTAATGGTCATCTAGCTTTCTGCAACCCAATATAAGCTAACTCTATGATATTAGCTGAGAAAAATAATGCTTTCCTTTCGTGTCAGTAGTGCTTTATTAGAGAATGCTTAAAACAATAACTAGGGGAGCATATTCTGACTTTAAAAACAAATCAGTATGTATGCTTTTATTTTCATGCATGTGATCCTGAATATACAGTATGTATGTTAAAAATTCATTGTAGTGTAATTGTTGGTTCACATGAGTTCATGATGGTCATATTGAACTAGAATAACTGATCAAAGTGTATGATGTTGGACTGGTTATTGTAAAAAAACCCACAGAGAGAACCTTGGAGAAATTAGGCAGAAAACACAATGCCTGTAAAAACAGAAATATACTTTAAGCCAGGGCTACAGGGAAAGTGTGAGAAAGAGGCTCGGACTGAATTCCTTTCTAATTCATATAGCGTAAGGGGCAAGAAGGAAGAGGAGAAATCAGACTTTTATTTTATTTTATATGTTTTATATTTCTATAGCCTATGTCAATAAAATAGAGTTCTGATTTGTGGAGTCAGTTTCTTGTCACAGAGCTGACATATCATTTGCATTGAAACAGAAATGCTCTTTTTAAGTCCTGAAATGCCTCTTTCAAGCTAGTTTACTACATATATATAAGATGTCAAACCTTTCATCCAGGTCAGTCTATGATTATGGAAAGGGTGCTCAGAAATGAAGCGTACCACATGGGGAAAATCTATTATTGTGTTTCATAAATGACCAGAGGATTCTCAGGTCAATGTTTTGGCAAATGTGTGGATTTTTTGAATAGTATGCTAAAGAAATGAACTGCAAATATATTCATGGCTGAAAAAGTGAATTTATCAAAGAGAGGCCTGGGCCATGGAAGGTTGCCTATTTTTTCTACATATTTTCCATATTCTATAGCCTCTAAAGCAGAGGGTTGCCACTTCATATCACATGCTACCCCCTATTCATAGATCTCCAACATAGAGCAGCCTTAGCTTTACTCACTCTGTGTAAAGATAAGAGGGCAGGGAGGGAATATCATGTCAGGGAATGTCTGTTGTCTAAATAGTGACTAGAAACATCCCATCTCAAATACAGGCCCATTATCAAGCCCAGCTTAAATAAACTTCACTGTGCATTCAGTGATCAACCTCCCTCAGAGCTGCCGGCTCCATTCATCACTGCCACCTTTTCAAAGTGACTCAGTGATGGCTCATGATCATTAACCTAGTAATGGCGTGCTTTACATTAAAGTGAAGGCACATCAAACAACAGGCCCTTCCCATGCATAAGGTAACTCAATGATAGAATAGACATTCCCAGGCTAACAACATACAGATGCTAATAAAAAAAAACAAGGAATGGACAATAATCATTTGGAGACACCAAATGTGCCTTCTATTTATGCCACTGTTTTCCTTATTGGTATTACCATAATTGATTTGCTAGATAAAAACTAGAATATGTAAGATTGATTTAGATTATAAAAAAGCATGCTGGAGATCAACAACATCAATCATCAGGTTTCTAACTGATATAGATCTAATAATCTAATAAAGTAAGAATATCATAGCTGGGCTCTAAAGAGCACCAAAAACTTTTCTAAAGCATTTCTATACACATACAATACAATTTAAAATTTAAAATTCTGAATCCAATTTCATTCTTTGCAACAAATACTCTTTCAACTGAGGTCTATAATTGATCAACAGCAGTGGAGGGCAGGGAGTTATTACAGATTGGAACTTGCATAGAATAACCCAAACGTACAATCCAGTAGAGAGAAGTTCTCTGAGGATGGGCTCCAGCTCAGAAGACTAAACCTCTGGTCCTAGTGACCGAACCAGATTGGATCTTGCAATATTATCCTGGGACATGTATATTTGCCTTCATTCGTGAGATTGAACTATCCTCAGTGTATGCTGAAAGATATGCTACTGGCTTTGAATCTCTTCTAAACCTGCCAAGCATATATTCTTGTGGGGCACTGATCAAGCTGTAGTTATCACCCTACTAACTGCATATAATATTTAAATGAAATGCATATGCTAGTTAAGATTCAGCCAGTATGGGATAACCATCCTGGGGAAGATGTGCAACAGATAATTTGAGTTCTTGTACTGTATAAAGTACTAGTAGAAGTGGTAACAGTACTGGTAATAATAGGGAATTAACTAACAACCTTTTAGCTGAAAAGAAATCCTTATTTCAATACTTTGCAGATCAGCAATAATATTGGCAAAATTTCATTATGATAAGGAAGAAACTACCATCTCTGGAGAGAAGGAATGAGAAAGAAAGAAAATGTATATGAAAGAAAGAGAGAAAGCACACAGCCCTTCTCAAGAGCTTTGCTTTTCATTCTTCAACATACTTGCTGTGCATATTAACATTTGTGAGTGAAAGGTTCACTTAAATTTCTTTAGATGGATCCAGATAGCCAGCAAGATTTCAAATTAATTTTGTGCTGTAACACTCATATAATGCAAGCCAAATGTGAAAATCAACAAAAATGGGGGGGGGGAAATAGAGGAGTTAAAGTAAACAGATGGGCCTTAAATTCACTAGAAGGAAACATTCTGATCGCAGTGTGATTAATAATTCGCACTGCACTCCTGAAAATATATTACTGAGTGCTATAAGATAACATAATAGTAAGGTCAGCTTCAACAGAATCAGACTGTCATTTCCAGCAAATTCAAAGCTTGATCTGCTACAACAGGCCTGTGAATAAACAAGCTGGCAATAGAAAAGACAGTAAAGTTATTGAGCACACTCATATCATCCATCGTATTGCTTGTAGCCAAAGCTGTGGTTGCACAGAGTATTAAAGAGAAACAATGCAATCCTAAAGGCAGGAGGGGGCTGGTTTGCCTCAACTAGAGAGGAGAGGATGGGCACACTTAAGTTGGCTTCTCTTCTGCAGGTCTTTTATGGGAGGCCTTCATGCTGTTCCATGTCTCAGACGCAGCATTTGAATTAAACCAGCAAACTGGCACATATTGCTGTGAGTAGAACATGAATTGGTTGGGATTAGCTTTCCACTTAAGCTTTTGGCCACAGCCCTGTCTCATAATGTGTCTGCCACAATAAGGGGTTTGTTCTCAGCAGGGGAGGAACTGAAACACCGAGTGGGCTGGAATTGTTTGTTTGTATTGTAGCAGTCTGATATTTATTTCATTTCCCACTCTCAACTTTCCATGGATTAAACTTTGCTTAAACCTTGCTTATGTAGCCCATTTTGGTATTTTAAGTTAGGTTTAAAAGGACAATGAAGTTCTTCATTTCCCAAGAAATCCTCTTCCTTCCTCTTCATCCCTCACCACCCCTAGAGTTTTTCTGGATTCAGCCAGCCAGTCCCTCACAAAGCATCTTCAAAACAGGACTGGTATGAAAATTTCCCTCACTCCTTTCATCAATTTAGAACAGTCTGAAAGTTCTAAATAGCATCTGAAATTGAACATATCCACCTTTCCCAGTCTCTAAGTTGAATTTGAATTTCCAGCATTCCCCAACCAGTGTGGTCATAGCTGAGAATCCTTGGAGGGCAATCTAGGTTGGAAAAGACTAATCCAAATGGCTTTTCTGCCACTCATAGTCCATCTGTCCAAATTGTTTCTTATATGTGTAGAAGTGGAAACATTCCAAATGTAACATCTTTATTATAGAAAGTTGCAGCAACTATTAAGGTCCCTATTTAGTACTGGACTTGTCAGAATCATGACAATGGCCGTAGTTGAGAAGAGTCACTTACATCTCTGCCAAAGTTATTTATGTTGCTCTTCTATGTGTTGACTAGTTGCTTCACATGCTAGATTAAATGTGCATGAAAAAAATGTTTTCAAAATGCCCTTACAGTTATAAAGCACCTCTAGCAAATATATTTATGTGTATATGGCAGCCTTCCCAACCTGGTGTTTACAGACTCACATAAATGTCTATGATTCCCATTGCCCCAGACTGCCTGAGGTTGGAATTTGTAGACCTAACTCATTGGGGGGGGGGGGGGAAGGCACAGCAATAGAGTAATCAAAGGTAGAAAGGGATCAAAATGGGAGAAAAGAAAATTCATGGGGGATAAGAACATCAGCAGGTAGAAATGGAAATAATATAAACATCTTTGCTGAATTTAAAATCAAACTAGAGATCTTGATGGAATTCTATTATCTCAGTTTTGGAGTCTATTAAATTCCAGAAGGAATGGCCTCCCTTTCCAAACTGTTCACAAGTACAATTTGATGAGGAAAATTTAATAGATCTGACATAGATTATGTGAGGCACAAAATCACCACTGTCACAATTTCCTCCGTCTTGGAATTGTCAAGATCAGAGAATGTGCTTCTTTATTTTTGCTATGATAGGCCAAGCAAAGAGATGCAAAAAACTAATTCTTTGCTACATCTACCTTCTGTTCAGATTTTGGCAGCCCAATTTAACATACATTATGAGATCAAGAATTCGATTTTGGGGTAACTGATTGCTGAAATTACCACTCTTCACAGTGAATTTTATTAATGCATTCATTTGGTTATGTTCCTACATTCAGAATCAAGCTAGAGATTTTCATGGCCCTAATCAGAAATTTGCAAGAAAATCCACCAGAATCAAGTTAGAAAAGGACAGAGGTAGTACAACTACTATAATGACTATTTCATAGATAGTCCACCATTTTGAGATGTATATGTATGAAAACTCTAAATAAGCATTAAGGTATGTGTATTGCAATTAAAACAATGAACCACTCTCCAAACAACCCACAACAAGGTTCCACCCACTTTATATAGTCTTCAGCCAACCTAGAACTCTACTCAGTGTCCTTAGTAGTGAATGAATGGTCCATCTCTGGAACAACCATTGACAAAAAGCATACAGTTTCTCATTCCACAGATATAAAGAGTCCTTTTCTTACTTCTAACAGGTAAGGACTTATACACATAATTACATTATAAAATTGAAACTACCCTCCTGTCTCCTTTTCTCTATTCTCTCTCATCTAATGGAAGACACACTGCCTTCATTGTTTCCTAACCACTTCTAGTAATTCTACCATGGCCAATACTTGGCAGAACATCAGGGTACTGCTTTCCATAAATGATCTCCTGGGTGATCCAAGAGAATGGAAGGATTAAAACAAAAAGAATGAAACCTCCTCTGTATGAGCAGCTGACCTAAGCTCATGATACTCCCTTATATGTCAATTTACAAGGACAACATCATATATAAATGCAACTATTGTTAACCCAAGGAACTATCACTGTAGAGAATGTGAAGAGAGGAAATTGTGAATTAGCTCAGCTGAGTGTTTTTGTTTTGATGTTCATTCATCAATGTAATTTTTTTAAAAGATCTTGGTCTAGATGAACATGACCTGTTTTTACTGAGGTAGGTGCCATTACTGAATCTGCCTGCAGTTGTCAGAGATTCTACCAAGCAGATCCAAACACAATAGTGAGTTTTCTAAAAGAAACTCTTATTACTTTTTCATGGTGGCACAAACATGCCCCAATAACTTTTTTTTTCTGCCATGTCCGCATGATGTTGTCTACTTCATCCTCAATTCATATTTGAGCCAAATTGGGTCATCCTTAGCTCTTCCAATTTTCTAATAGAGCTTCCTGTTTTCTCCTGACATAATTTTTGCCATGGACATGATCTGTCAGGCACCACCAATAAGGTGGGGATGATACAGTCAACCCTTGAGATCTGGCAACATCCTACTGGCCACTTTATGCTCCTGCAGGAATGATCTGACACTCTTATCACTGAGAACTGTCTTCCATGGCCATTTTGGCTGGGCTGCAGGAGAGACCAGACTCCTAGATTTTGCAGAGGAATCTGCCTGAGTAATATCTGATTGGCATTTTCCAATGTACTTGTCAGGCCTTAAGTGAGTTCCTTGCAAACACAAATTTAATACAGGGTTTAGCACTCTATTAAAAGTGCACTAAACCTGCATCAAGAAACAGCCTGGCTGACAGGTTATGAGCATGGAGCAATGATCAGGAAACTTCCCTCCTGCTTCATCCCAAGCCCCCCTTCTATATCTGCAACCTGTCAAATACACTATTTTTGGATATGAATTTAATGCTTTTTTGGAAGGACAGACCCATGTTCAGAAGTAACCCAACTGATAGGTCATAGGAAGGCTTGCCCCAAGCAGGAGCATTAAGAACTCCACCCTCTTCTTTCCTTTTTAAAAAAAATAAAATACCTAAAAATGAAAACAGGGGAGAAAAGAAATGGAGAGAAGGAAAAGGAGAAAGAAAAGAAATTTAAAGAAAGCATTTGCATATATAGACACAATAAGTGCAGACATGAAAAATGCCCAGATGGACCCGGATACCATGCTTGATCATGCAAAATGGTGCTTATTGACCCAAAAAGCAGAGGCTGCACCTGCAGGAAAAAAGCTAATGATGATGATTAATAGGCATAAACCAGGCCTACTTCAATTTATGACTGGCATTGTGCAAGGAACTATTTAGGAATTTCTTAGTGTACAACTGTTCATGCTTGCTTAGGCAAGCTATCTTATGTGAATATGGTAGGATATCACAGCACTGAAATTAAACAAACTCTAGAACTGACTTACCACCTTTCATAGCTTGGCATCTTTGAGGTGATTTGCCATAACAACTCCCACAATTTCCTTCTGCATGTCACCTAGAAATTCTGGGAGTTGCAGTCCTATCACAAAGGAGAGGCTCCAGGTTGGAGAAGAGTGATCCATAGCGTGTTAATTTGGGGAGGTGGGGGAGAGAGAAACAACAATTCTTTCAGAGCATTCTCCATAAGAAAGTCCTTGGTGGGTTTGTTTTTGATTAAGATATTTCGGTCCCACCTTTACAGTTCACATCCCAAAATGCTTAAGCCGGTTACAGTAGCCCAGTCATATAAAACATGAAATAAATAAAACATTCTCTCTCAACGCTAGGAAGCAGTCCACAGTAAACCCCTTCTAAGAATCTTGCTAAGAAAACTGCAGGGACTCATCCATGCAGTCACCATGAATCAACAGTGATTTGAAGTCCCCCCCCCAACCCCAAACCACAGAGCACTACATAGAGCACATAAAAAAGGAAAGAGCTTTGGTTGTATGGTTGCTGTTGAGTCCGTGGCGGGAAAACAGACACGAGAAGCAGCTGGAGTTCTCAGTTTCTTTTATTCAGCGTTCAGCTTACAGGAAGATGGCTTCAGCCTCGCCCAAACGCCTCGCAGCCTCTTATATAGGCAACTCCCGGGTAAATGGGTTACTTTTCCCGCGCCAGCACCCGCGCATGCGCACGGCGCTGGTGACCGCCTGTCTGGTCCCGGGCAGCTTTGCACCTGCCCGGGACTGCCTGCAAACGCCCGAGCCGTTTGCAAGGCTCGGGACATAACACCCCTTTCCCCCGGGCTAAAACTACTACCAACATAAAACATTTATTTTATATGACATTTTGCTCCCCAGTGCTCCCACTGATTACTGGCTTTTGCCTTGCCAGCAATGTTATGTAATCTTCTAGATACTTAGGAGAGTTCTTTGCTCTCTGTGACCTTCTTAGCTCTGGGTTACTGGCATAAGTCCCCTGACTGGAGGGAGGCGTGAGCCTTTTCTCTCTATTGTGCCCTGGTGTCTTCCAAGGACTGTGCCCCAATGCCTGGCCTGCTCGCTTGCCCACCGGGCTCGTCAGGCCAGGGCTTCTGTTGCTTTGTGAGCTGGTTGACTACCTAGCGTAGACCCTCAGGACACTTGAAGTGATAGCCGCGCTGGGGCGTCCTATTGTAGAACTACGAGGTCAGTCCAAGACCTGTCAGGAGGCGTCCATTCCTGTAAAAAAAAGACCATTCTGTGTGTCGGGTCGTTGTGGGTAAGCCTTTCATGACTTTTCTTTTCGGCAGCAATTGCAGAACCTGGGACGAGGGCCGGTTTTTTTTGGGTGGGGGGGGGGCTTCCCCCTCCCCCCCCCCCCCCTTTTTCAGTGGAGATTGGGAGTTAGCTCAGTGCCCTCCTTTTGCTCCAAAGGGTCCCCCTCCCCCCCTGGAAAAGACCCAGGAGTCGCAGCAGAAAAGTCTCGCCTAGAGCGAAGTTGGTCGATGTGCCGACGCAGGACACGACCGTTGTCCAGGGCAACCTCGTAGGAGAGAGGACCTGTGATCCTGGACACAGAAGCGGGGACCCATGTATGACCAGGCCCGTAATTGCGAGCCCAAACCGGGGCACCCACAAGTAGTTGTCTAGGTGCCCTAGGATGTGAGGTAGATGAAGGAAGTCTGTCCGGATGCAACCGGTCAAGTCTAGTAGTAAGTTTGGCGCCCCCAACGAAGTTCAGCTGGACTTCTCCCTGTAGAAGTGGACGGTGTGGTGCGATAAGAAAGGAGAAATTCAGCCAACCTGTGATGCCAGTCCCCGTAGGTGAGTCTCTTCAAGGCGTCCTTTGCGATGCGCACCATGCGTTCAGCCATACCGTTGGTGGACGGGTGAAAAGGCGCAGACGTGGCATGACGAATCAGGTTTGCCTGTAAGAAAGCTTGGAATTCGGAGGAGGTGAATTGAGGGACGTTGTCGGACACAATGACATCTGGCAGCCCGTGTGCAGCAAAAATCCCCCTCAGTACCTGAATAGTCTTTGCAGTGGTGGTGGATGAGACAGGCACAACCTCAAGCCATTTTGAATGGCTTGTCTCAACAAGACCAAGAAGAAATGGCCGGAAAGGACCAGCGTTAGTGCAATGTGCACCTAACCCATGGGGACTGTGTTTCCTCCCATCTATGCAAGGAGTCTTGGGGCATCTCTGGGCGAGACGTTGGCACAGGTGCATGCGTGTACCTAGCCTCAATATCTTATCTAAAGCAGGCCACCACAAGTGGCGCGTGCAAGAGCCTTCATTACGAACAATGCAGGATGGGACCCTCGTGGGGGATTTAAGACCCTAGTCCTCATTGAGGTGAATGACAACTCTGTTTCCCCAAAGCAGACAACCCTGAGAAAGAGACAGTTCGTTTCTTTTGGACCAGAAACTCTGAAACTCAGGACTAGGGCAGTGCTCAGGCCACCCGGACAGGACCCAGGAGCGGACACGTGCAAGTGTGTGATCTGTACCCGTTTCAGCGGTAACATCCCTGGCACTAAGAGGGAGCTCGGGCAAGGCTTGGATTGATAGAATGTTGACAGCTGGCGCAGAGTCAGCTTCTACTACTGGCAGAGGCAATCTACTGAGGCCATCAGCATGGCCCATTTCTTTCCCAGGCTGGTGGAGTAAAGAAAAATCATATGCAGACAAAAAAATAGACCACCTAAGCATTCTAGGGGAAATGATTTGGGGAGTCTGCTTACATGTGGTAAACAGTCCCAGCAGAGGCTTATGGTCAGTGAAGACGTGAAATGCCTGCCATATAGAAAGTCATGGAATTTTTTAATGACAGCAACACAGCCAGAGACTCCCTGTCCTAGTCTGAGACGTAGTTGCGCTCGGCAGGAAGACAGTGTTCTGGAGTATATGCACAAGAGGAACCTTGAGTTCAATCAGGACCTGAGGGTGATTCAGGACAGCTCAACCCGAGGGGGAGCATCCACAAGCGATGCACACAGGGAGAGACTCGTTGAAATGTGCAAGAACACTGTTAGAAGTGAGCAAGGCCTTGACTTATTTAAAGCAAGCCTCATTTGCTTGTGACCACAGCCACACAGCTTGTTTGTCTAGTAGCCTGTGAAGAGGCTCAGCTACACTAGCTTTATGTGGAAGAAAAGAATTGTAGAAATTCAGGAGGCCTAGAAAGGCCTGAAGTTCGGCCTTAGACTTTGGCCTGGGTGCATCTAAAATAGCAGTTAGTTTGGATTCAGCAGGATGAATCCCAGCAGCATCCATTTTGAATCCCAGAAATTCAGTAGAAGGCACCCCAATCTTGCATTTGTCTTTTCTGAGCTTAAGGCCTGATTTCCTGAATCTTAACAGGACAGCCCTAAGCCTTTCAGCTAGAATGTGTGTGGAGTCTCCTGCAAAAAGACATCGTCAAAGTAGGCAGACCCCTGGGCATACCTCGTAGTGTGTTTTCCATTACGCTTTGGAAAATCCCAGGAGCGACATTCACTCCAAACTGTAGCCTTTTTACCTTAAATGCTCCCCTGTGGGTCACAATAGTCTGAGCTATAGCAGCAGCATCATCAACAGGCAGCTGTTGATACGCTTGAGCTAGGTCAAGCTTTGCAAAAACGCGCCCCCCCCCTTGAGGGAGGCCAGAATATGACTGACCACAGGAACAGATAGGCATGTTGCTGCAATGCCTTATTAAGAATGCATTTGTAGTCAGCACAAATGCGAATGTCCCCATTTGCCTTTAGAGGCGTGACAATGGGGGTCTCCCACGGGCTGGAATCAACAGGTTCTAGGATTCCCTGTTGGATTAGTTTGTCTAATTCAGTGTCAATCTTACTTTTTAAAGCAAAAGGGACCCTTCTTGCTTTAATCCTAATGGGAGTGACAGTGGGGTCTAGCTTTAAGGACACAGGTGGTCCTTTGAATGTGCCCAGCTGGGGGCTGAAAACATCTGCAAATTCTTTGCAGACTTCCTGTAGGTCGAGTGTTTGTAAGCTGTTGAGTCCTGTGACGTGTATCCCCAGGGCCTCAAACCAATCGAGTCCTATGAGACTCGTTCGTTCACCCCCTACTACTAATAAGTCTAGTGGACCTTCAAAACTCTTGTATTGCACGTTAAGGGTGGCCTCCCCTTAACACACACTCTTGAGTTCTGAAAATCTGTTAATACAATATCAGAAGGCCTTAACTTGGCCTTAGACCCACTACTGGAACAAATCTTCCTAAATGTATGCAATGAAATGATGGACAGGGCAGACCCTGTGTCTAGTTCCATAGATAATGGAACCCCTTGTAGCTTCACGTTGAGTGACAGCTTTTTCTTCATGGGCTTGTGTGTGCCTGTTCTACAGATGCTTCTTCGCGAAGCGCAAAAACCTACCCTATTCTGGCTGGGGACTCTGGTACCCTTCAGGCGTGCTTCTTGGGGTTGTGCCTTTCGTCGGCCCAGGCACACAGCTGCAATGTGCCCTTGTTTACCGCATGCCCGGCAGGTAGCGGAGCGGAACTTGCAGTCGGTTCTCCTGTGGCGACCTCCACAGCTGATGCACTTGAGCGGAGCCGAAGAGCTTCCCTTCTGGTTCTCTTCCTTCGCGGGGTGTAGACGGTCGACTTCCTCGTCCGGATCCTCCTCGGAGTTTCGTCGGACGTCTTCCTGGTGCACGGACGCACCCTCTGCACTGTTTTTGATCGGCCGCATGTTTTTGACGGCGCCGCCTGCTGCTTCTTCTGCGGTGACTTCCCTTAAGGCGTCTTGGAAGGATAATTCTTCCTTTGCGAAAAGTCTCTGTTGTAGCTCGCGATGCCTTAACCCGCACCCGAATCGGTCCCTCAGTCGTTCCTCGAGGTCCTTGAACTCGCAGGGCTTGGCGGCCTTCCGTAACGCGGCGATGTATTCCTTGGCTGACTCACCGGACCGTTGATCCCTCTGTTTGAAGATGTGGCGCCATGAGATAACGGACACCTTGGGGTTGAAGTGCTCCTTCAGCAGCTTCTTCAGATCTGCGTAGCTTACAGACTCTACTGGGACAGGTGCTGCAAGGTTTTCTGCGATTTCGAAGGCGTCTTGGCCGCAAACGCAAAGCAGGGTGGCCGCCTTCAAGCTATCTTCCCTCACTTGGATTGCCTTGAAGTAGTTCTCCATTCTGGATACGTAGGACTCCCACCGCTCTGGATGTGAGACGTCGAATTCTGAAAGCCTTCCGATTTTCGCCATCTTCGGATCTTCAGGAGACGGGTCTATCAGCCAGCCTACCCCCGAATGCGCACCGGATTGGCGGGTAGCTGCCGAGTCGACGCCGTTCCTCTTCCGCCGCTCAGGACTCCTTGGGTAAGCTTACACTTTTTCCTTTCCAGGTAGTGCAAGGCATCCCACCTTCGTCGCCAGTGGTGAGTCCGTGGCGGGAAAATAGACACGAGAAGCAGCTGGAGTTCTCAGTTTCTTTTATTCAGCGTTCAGCTTACAGGAAGATGGCTTCAGCCTCGCCCAAACGCCTCGCAGCCTCTTATATAGGCAACTCCCGGGTAAATAGGTTACTTTTCCCGCGCCAGCACCCGCGCATGCGCACGGCGCTGGCGACAGCCTGTCTGGTCCCGGGCAGCTTTGCACCTGCCCGGGACTGCCTGCAAACACCCGAGCCGTTTGCAAAGGCTCGGGACATAACAGTTGCAGCTGATATCTTGAAAGCAATGGACAAATCAAAAGATGAAAAAAACAGGCAGAAGTTTTAAAAAAACAGCCAAGAATTAAGTTTTGCTTTTAAGCTATAAATTGTTGCCACAAGAGAGAGGGAGCGGGTGGAGAGATGGAGAGGCAGGCATTGTCAAAGGAAAAGGATAATGTAGTCTTAGCACCACCACAGGAAAAAAATGATATTCTATGCCAGGGGTGGGGAACCTTGGCTCTTTTATGACTTGTGGATTTCAACTCCCAGAATTCCTGAGCCAGCATTGCTGGCTCAGGAATTCTGGGAATTGAAGTCCACAAGTCATAAAAGAGCCAAGGTTTCCCACCCCGTCCTATGAGAAACAGATTCCAGTGCAAATCATAACTAGATAACAAATTCCACCTGTCCCCAAGCCCCCCCCCCATCAAGCTTCAGGATGTTAAAGTAAGCATCCAACACAGGGACAGTCTTTAGATAATATAGTGAGTCAAATTCAAGATAAACAGTGAAAGAGCAGTATAATGCTAGACATTTCTCTGATTGCACCTGCTGTCTCTGTGTATGTATCCAAGCAACATTTTTTCCTGGACTTCTGGGAATGTGAAATAAAGCAGCCATCACTGCACATGCATGATGCCTAGGAAAGTATTTGAAGCAGCTGCACAATAGGTTTTGACTGCCTTAAAACTTCCAGAACCAGTGTTTTTCTCTGGCTTTTGTGAAGTATAGACCAGCCTAAGTTTCCACATCATTAAATAAGTCAGAACAGTTCAGTATTAAATGTAAATATGGTAACCACCTGAGCTAAAGCAACGAATTGGGCATTAACAGCTTTAAAAAGATTCAGTTTTTGGATAAATCTTCTCATGAATGCAGTAAGAAAACAAGAACTAATGAATATTAGTATGTCTTGTGTCATCTAAGCAATCATGTTTCCATGAATCTAGAACACAGCTTTATCAGTCCTCATAAATATTGATTGAACATACACAGATAAGGTCTGTTTAAACTGTCATCATTATGATAACACATATACACAGAGACAGTCTTGAGTCTTAGTCATGGCTACTGCTTAAAAAACATCTTTTAAAAGTGCAGGTCTCATGAAACGTGTATCATTTAAACCATTCAGAGCTGTACCTGATTTGCATATAGACAGATGGGTGAAAAGTGGGATGGGTTGTTAAGAATGTAGGTGTTGTGCATTTTGGTGACACCACCAATCTCTTTAGTGTGAATTTGGTCTACTAAAGGTGAATTAGCTAGATAGGTCCTTTTAGTAAATTTCATTCATAATGGATCAGTAAATGTGGACAAGCAGCATAATCAATATCAATGCCTAATAGATCAAAATAACCACATTTATGCTCATATTAATGGAAAGGACAGAAGAGGGGAAAGGAAACTTGAAACATTCAATTTTCTTTTTTTCCAAGTTCCTGCTCAAAATAAAATTTCAGTATAACAGGGCTTGGGAATGTGTGTCTGTATTCCATTCTGTATCATATCAAATTGTTGACCTAGGAATATTTGGACTTTCTATTTTTCAAATCCAGTGATTACAGTGACACCAAATGGTACTGAAGGGTAAAGACTCAGCCAACAGTTGCAGCATAGTAATACACTTTTGAAAGATCCCGACTTTTGCTCAGAAAACATGGACTAGATAGGCACTATTGAACACTGGCACAGTTCTTCTCCTGTCCTGCACACCCATCCATTCATAGCTTGTAGTGGGAAAGAGACCCAGAAACACTTGGCTGCAAATTCCATAGTGCAGACTATAGATTTATGGCCTGATTCTGCTAAACGTTGCCAGGCAAAATTGATGGGATTGCCCTAAATTATTTACACTTTTTCAATTAAAAAATACAGGGGACCTGTTTATGCCACTAGTCTGAAGAACTATGCAGCACAGGCCACACATTTAGACTGTTTGTTCTATACAATTTCTGTTTCCTTTCGTAAAAAATCATTTTTACTTCTTTTGCGCAGACAGACAAGCAGGATATTTTTGTAAGTTTCACATTGTTGCTTATAGTCAGAGAATAAGGACATTTCCCAAAGATAATTTTTAAAATCCTCTGGCAATTTTAATCATTTTTATTTATGTTCTCCTTACCTGTATATTCAAGACATTGAAATGAATAGTTATTTTAATAAACAATGCTTCTATTTTTCTTTAAATATAAATTTTAGAATGATTTTATTAACGAAAATATAAATTTGACACTTAAATAGCAAAATATTAAAAATGAAAATTCTGAAGAAACAAAACAGGGACAATAGCACCAAAAGTATAAGAAACTGAATATATTTTGAAATAAAGCTGCTTTTTATTGGTATGAAAATGATAAGTCTGGAAAGATTATAGGAACTTGATGACTTCATGAGAGGAGGATAATGTCATTCCTGAATATTTGTGGAGATTCTCAGTCATCCACATCATGGTTGTCCCAAAGGTGCTTTTTCAAAAGACAACTGGACTCAGTTCTGAAGAAGCTTCTCGGATGAGAAGTGAAATGTCTTCAGGGAAAAACAAAATCCAGTTGCCTTTTGAAAAAGCACCTTTGGGACATTCCTTGAATAGCAAAGAAATGTTGCAAGTTAAGTTTTTTGTTCTCATTGCATATTACCTCCAGTTCTAAGATGCCAGGAAAGATAATCCACCTCACCAGTGTTTTTGCAAAAGAACACACAACCTAAAAGTCATTGTCTTAAGAGTTTTTAGAACATACTTGAAGGCAAGAATAGTCTCCTAAATGGTTCTGCCCGTGACGAATTGCCCATCTGGTGAAATCAAGAGCTCCCTCTCCTTTCACTTTATTGGAACAATGATTGTTGGGATCTAACTTACAAAAAACAGAGAATAGAAGGGAAAATCTTGTATCAATATTTTGAGTTGTGGCAAGGGAAATTCTAGGGCTGTGATTTACTGTCAGGCTTTTAAAGCATACAGGGAAAACTGGATAAATTTGGCTACGTAAAGAGGGCAGGTTTTTTATTAAGAAGCTCTGTGCTTTCTAGAGAGTGCAGACGCTGGAAATAACCATTTTTTTCTTGTTAGCAAATGAGAAATATTGATGGATTAGGTGCTTATCTTCAAATTACTTTGTGTGATTTCCTCATTAGATTTGTCTTAGTTGGTTGCCTGGGAATAGTTCTTCACTGTCTCTAGTCAATTTCATTTTATCCTTGTAAGTGGTGAGCAAATGGATCTGTCAAGATGATATCAAGTGAGGAATTGAACCTGCTCCTTGCCTGTTATGTTTGAAAGTTAGGGAAAAGGGGTTCTAGAAGGATTTTTTTCTCTGATTTCAGCTATTACACAGTATTGCTGTCACTTTATGAAATACTCTCCCCCATAAAAGTATGTGCAGCTCCCACTTTGTTGGTTTCAGAAACAGCAGACATCAAACATCAGACTTGTTTCAACATGTTTTAGATCTTAGTTCACTGGTTGTGGGCACCTATCATGGTTTTTATTCCAGGTTATCTCTGTTTATGGGTTTTTTTTACATTGTGGTGATTTACTTATTATGCTTTTCATTTTCATTTTGATATATTCTGCCAAGAATCCTTTAGGATTGAATAAGTTATACACAGTGTTTGATAAACAAATAAATTCATAAGTAACCCTACAAGAATGTAGTTTCACATGTGAAAGATCTTGTTACTAAAAGCCTCTTTTACATATCATTTGTCAAAAAGAAAAAATAGAGGAAAATAGAATTGATATGGAATTTGAATAATCTGTAAAACCAGGCTGCCAAAGAACACGATGGCTGGACAATATCAAAGCTGACACCAGCCAGAGCATAGAAAAATTCAAATAAGTACTGCAAGATCAGATGTGCAAAGACCAGGGCCACAGAATTGTCAAGAATCAAACACGACTGAATGGACATCAATCACCATCATCATGGAATAATCAAACACGACTGAATGGACATCAATCACCATCATCATGGAATAATCTAACAGAAACAGTACTAGAAGGAGATTAAATTGAATAAAATGAACAAGAAACATTGTATTGATTATCCTGACTAATAGGAGAAATGAAGAACTTATATTTTTCAGCTTTGGAAAAGCAATATGGATAATTATGCAAGAAATTAACGTTTTGCATTGTGAGAGAACTTATCTTAGCGCTGGAGTGCACTACTGCCCTCTTGTGGATAATGTCACTAAATGCATAGTCTTGGACTACCTGTTGAGTAATCCTGAACCTTCATATGATCCTTCAGTCAGTATGTAGGAGTGACATTTGGATATAGCCATAACAGATTTTTCAGAGCCATGCTTTGCAGATCAGCGGGAGTCACATGCACTAGCAGGCACCAAGATTGGAAAAAGTAAATTTGTGGAAAGAAAACACAGGCAGGAGAAAGGTTTCATGTTCAGAATAAGAACGTTATAGTCCTCATGAAATTTGAGAAATAGCTTAATGAACAAGCCTTCGTTATCAAGGACATCTGGCTCAGGAAACCTCCTGCTCAGCTCCATTCAGTTGCCCCGATTCCACCCCAAATAAAGCGTTTAAAGGGTCATAAAAAGAAAACAAAAATCATTGAAATAACAATACCTAACTCTCTCCATGTCAAATAACAGATTAATATATGGCAACCTATATATGATATATATGTGTATGTGCAAATTGTATGAGTGGGAAATGAGTGTGCCTTGTTTTCCACTGTACATTGTACACCAAAGAAATAAAACTGAAACTCAATACATTGCACTGGTATCTTTTCCCACATTAGCTGTGAAATATGCCAGCCATTTTGTAAGCTTTTGCTGGTTCTCCCTTTCAGTTCCAATATATACAGCTGCTACTAAAAGGCACTGGCATAGTATAAAGCAAATCTTACAAGTGGGGGTAATTATGTCCAAGAAGATAATTTGGGCATCTCTGAGTATATCTATGTAATGCAGCATTTGGTAATAGCTTGTTTGTGAGTTGTGAGTTATTTGAGACTAGGAAAAGGGATAATTGGGCCATACAGTTAAAGAACCACTGTTGTTAAAGCATTGGAGTTGGCACATCACCTGAGATCTTGAAGGAAGCACACTGTGTTCCACATCAAACACCTTGGTTGTTCTGCTGCCATTTAGTCTCATGACAAAATTATAATATATATTTATAATATAGTTTGATGTGGCCATCCATTTCAACTTTTAACTTGCATTTCAATAAAAATATAAATTCAAATCCAACACCTAGTTTCATGTTTTAACAATTAAATGCATTATACAAATGTTAAATAAATCTATTTAACTACTTAAGGAAACTCAAAAAACTGTGTCCTCTGCTTCAACATTATTTGCAAACTAAAAAGTAAGACTTAATATAACTCATATATTCTATTTGAGGTCAGTATAGCACTTCTTATCCATTCTTTCCAATACTGAACATCTTAGATGCATTGTTGTTTTTTCTTCCATTTAGTTGTGTTTGATTCTTAGACCTACATGAAGAAACATGTTTTCTTCTGCCTTCTCAATATTAACAGGGGAGAGAGCCATCCAGAGATCAGGGCAGGGCTGGATATAGACCAGTGGTTCTCAACCTTTTTAATGCTGCGACCCCCCAACCGGTCGTAAGTCGAGGACTACTCAACTGGTGCAGCACCGTTTGCAGAATGGGACTTTTGGCGGGCTCAGCAGGGCAGAGACAGCCTGGACAATTCATATTGACTTTTGAAAGCCAATAGAATTAGACTCTATTCAAGAGAGTCTATTCTATTGGCTTTCAAAAGCCAATAGAATAAAAGGGAGTAGCACAGCTAAGGAAAAGAGGGAAAAAAATGGCAGACTGCATTGTTTGGTGACCCCTGTGAAATGATCGTTCGACCCCAAATGGGGTCCTGACCCACAGGTTGAGAACCACTGATATAGACAGTAAGTCTATAAACAACAAAATATTTAGCTACCAAATCTTTGATAACTATCCTTTGAGAGGCAAAAAATATTACTTTTATTATTGGTATTCAACACATTGTGCTATATTTAGCGTATTTCCTAACATAAACTTGATGTCCCAAATCAATTTTTAAAAATTGTTTATATTTAGATATTGATATCTCTGAATTTTTCTAAAAATATTTCTGTATATATGCATGCTGTCTGTGGAAACGATTAAGTTAGAGTTAGACCAGTGTTTCTCAACCTTGACAATTTTAAGGCATGTGGACTTCAACTCCTAGAATTCCACAGCCAACAATGGTGGCTGTGGAATTCTGGGAGTTGAAGTCCACATGCCTTAAAATTGTCAAGGTTGAGA
This sequence comes from Crotalus tigris, assembly GCF_016545835.1. Classification (NCBI taxonomy): domain Eukaryota; kingdom Metazoa; phylum Chordata; class Lepidosauria; order Squamata; family Viperidae; genus Crotalus; species Crotalus tigris. The sequence goes on along the minus strand of NW_024100552.1, from coordinate 450,977 downwards.
AACAATGAGTTAGACTATTATGCAAGTCAGGAATGAATTTCTCAATCTAAACAAAAAGCATGTACTAAAAATGTATAATTTTGAATGTATTTGAAAGAAAGTGAATGTAAAACAATTACAGCTATGTTGGTTCATGAGGAAAAAAATAACCAAACTCTGTAGTTGGGGTAAATATTTTTATTGCAACAAAATGGCCATAAAAGGATATGCAAATGTTTGAATTCTCCAGAACTCTTTTTCAGATAAGATGTTACAAAAAAATAGGAAGCAAGAAAATTCAAAAATTAAACTGGATGTTTTAGCTATGAGATCTATACTTCATATGAAATTATAGATTAAATGGCAAGTGATAATGGTGCCATGTTGCATCTAAATATTCAGGGATGAAAAAATGATTTTTCTACCCTTTCCCCAAGTCCAGTTCTGAAAAAATTTCCAATCAAATCCTGGCAAGGGCTATGAAAGAACAACAAGAAATATTATAGTCTTTATAACTGCCAACTTAAAACAGTGATTTCTATTTGGTTTGTTCACTGGTTTAACGTATTTATACTTCATTCCCAAACCAATTTCTTTGTTTTTATGCTTTCTTTTAACTGATATAATTAAGTTGTAAAGGTCTAATAACTTTAATGCAGCTAAAAGGTTATGCTGCAAAATCATGTCATTCTTATCTATGTTTATTAAGAATTGATATAATATACTCAATCGGACTTATTCCAAGTATTTCAAATTTGTATGTATGCAAATTTCATAATTATACCAATACAGAAATCTGGATATTTGGCAATTCTAAAAATTAAGTCTTAAAACATTTTCATTAGCAAAAATATTGTCAATATATAAGACATTTTACTAAGTGAATCTCTATAGCTATATATTGGTGTAGTGTTCTAAAGTATATCAGGAAAGAGTAACTAAAAAAAAAAACTGCCCTCCAAGGGTTACAGAAATAGACAAATGTCATTTCTGGAAAGGGCAGAGCCAAAATATTAAGCCCAGAGAAATTTTAGGAGACAAATACTGAAAATACTATGTTAGTGTAACCCTAACAGAGGAATAATGTGCCTATTTTCAGGCTTATGTTTTAAGAAAAAGAAATTTAAAAAACGAAAATTAATGATACTGGGAGACTCCAGAAAAAGTTGGTATAATACATGATCAACATTGCTACAATGCAATCTGCAAGTATTTGCAGCAACAGCAACAACTAAACAAACAAAAAACAAGCAAAACTTGCCAGATTGGTAATTTCACCAAATATCAAATACTCCCACAAGCAATTTTCTTAAATAATTTTTGTATTAGTTAAGAGGAAAAGCAACTCATATGCTTATAAGAATCTACTGGTGATAAATACAAGAACTGGCACTTCTGTCAGTTATAAATGTAAAAATCATGCATCATCTTTAGAAAGTAATTTAATATTTGGTGTTCCAAGTATATCATACTGTAGATTATTCAAAACAAATAGTTTTTATGTCTTTCCACATTATTTCTATTAAAATGAAGATATTAATATAATTATCTCAAATTCCAGAGGGATTGATAGTAAAGGGAGGTGGAAAATACTGTGACATTTGCAAAAATAATGAATATTCTAACTACAGTTGTTATATAACCTTGATATATATTTGCTTTTTGCAAAGTAGTTTACTAGACTTACCATAAATTTTGACTAATTAATATTCACTGACTTCAAACAGGAAGCCTAAATATGACCAATTATGAATGCAACCCTGTATTCAGAATACCTTTTAAAAAAATAACTACTCAAATAATATATTTTGTCACTGTCCTAAACATTGGTTCATCAGGTAAGATCCAAAATAGATTTCAAGCATAAGAGTTTGCTTGTGCAGTTCTCTTTTTATTACTAGTAATGACCTGTATTGTTTTCAAACACATCTGGAATTTCCCTGAGTTCTGGAGAAAGTATTTCTGATAGAAAATTATAGAAGGATCAATGTGTCATGAGAATGCGTGCTAAATTACTTTTGCTTTTTTCTTAAAAAAAAAACAAAACAACCCACTGACCATGCAGAATTATCAGCTTTCAGATGTTAAAGGCAATATGTAATACTGAAATGCTATTTAGTTATTATGTCAAATGTTTTAATTCCTCAATTTAGCTAGATTCTAGGACTTAGCTTGTTGTAGTTTGACTGACATTATTACTATGAAAATTAGAAAATTAAAAATATTGGTACACAAAAGCAACTGACAGTATAAAAATTAATATCATTGAAATTAAGAGTTTCTACATGTAAAACAAAAATGCCAAGCTAAAAAATCAGGATTATCCCTTTAACATAAAGGGGTTCTGGAGAAGAAAATATAAACAAACTGTGTTGATAAGTAATCCAATCTTACTTTAAATTTCTTCATGGTAGAAGTTGATTGTGCAAATAATAATGTTGTAGATATCAGCATTTACAATATCCTGTAATGCTAGACATAACTTTACAACAACCTTTCAAATCAATTTATGGGGATCCAAAAAGCAAAATGTAGTAATATTGTCACAAGCATAAGACACTTGATATTTTAATACAAAAGAATTCTTCGTTCAATAGCCTTTCGACAGATAGGACATTCACTCATTCGATCTCCACAAAGCTGACATGTTCCATGACCACAAAGAAAGATCATATTCTTCAGACGGTCCAAGCACACAGGGCACATGGTCTGTAAGACATAAACAAGGAATTAAATGTTTCCTTGGATAGTACAATAATCGGCTACAGTACTTAAATCTTGTACACATACTTCCAGAAAACTCAAATTGCAGAAATGGCAAATACTAAGGAAAGTTAACATCTTTCTACTTAAAAGTAGTTTGGCTTATATTTAATACACTATTTTAATATATTATTATACAGAACTTAGAGAAGTATTGAATAAGAAATCACCTAATGAAGGACTCACATTATACCCTGGAGGTTACAACTGCTGAAGATGACTATGCCCTAAAGCAGAAATGGGCATAGAGAATGAGGGATAAATAGATATGGGTAGTATCATGATGGACACTTCCCCAAGCAGTAGCATCACGGTAGAACTTCCTCACTTCCCTGGTTCAAAAGAAATAGAGTTGAATTTAACAGTGCTGTCTCTTATAGCTTCAAAGGAAAGCCTCACAAGCACCGTCTATTTTTTATTATGCTTCTGACTGGTTTATTTCAAAAAAGAAAGTCAATGTCTTTATGTATGACAATATGGCACAGTGAAAAGAAAGAACATTCTCCAGATTTTTTTTTAATCTCAGGCAAAGATATATTTACTGACTTCATACTTCATAAATTTGGTATTTGCAAAGATGTTTGTCCATGTAAAATATTGTTTAAGCTTTAATGGAAATAATGTCTCAAAATCACTTATCTTTAATCTTGCACACCAATTGTATTTATACGTGCAAGTTGTACTTTTTACATTTATGCCACACTATGCTTTTCTGAGATTTAGTTTATATTTCTGTACATTTTATACAAAAATAATCAGGAAAACATCTATTAAATCTATGTTTTATTCAAATAATATTTATTTATTTATCCCTTGAGTTAGTGTTGACTCCTGGCGACTGCCTGGACAAATCCCTGAAGTTTTATGAAATCTAATAAATTTGAAGCATATTTTGACCTCAATATGTGTATTATTTCAATTTTTCATTATGTAGCAATTACCCTGAAAATATTCACATGATAGTTTTCTAACAAAGTATACTATTCTCATATCTGATTTAATTTACCTGTTCCTTTATGTCCTGCAACTGCTGCTGTAATTTCTGCACATCAGCATTGACATTAGTATTATCCTTATCCTTTTGCAGAACAGGAATGTTTCCACTTGCTAAAGAATGCACAGAGGAGGAAATAATGACAGACAATGCTTGAAGAATCATCACCATCCAAAATCACTTAAAATGTTCGTCTAGCCTGGTTAATATATTTCTGTCTGTGAATTTTAACAGTTTTTTTTAAAGCTGATAATTTAAAAAGTACAAATATATGTATCCATCCTATATACTAATCTTCTGAATTCTGAACTTTACCATCAGAATTCAGCTTCAGTATGTGAATGTAAACAGATCACTACAAAAAGCCAATATTCATAACTGAGTAGTTAAAGCTTTAAGTAGATCTTTATTTTATATATATTTTAGATTTATACACAGCTTTCCTCCTCTTTTCTCCTACTGCAACAACCTGTGGGATGGCCTTTGCTGACAAAGAATCATTGGTCCAAAAGTTACCCAGTGAGCTTCTGTAACTGAAGATGGATTTGAACTGGAGTCTCCCCAATGCCAGTCCAGCATTTTAATTATTGCACTTTATTGACAATGTCTTCTAATCATTATCACTACTTTGAAAATGATACATAAACAAACAGTTCATGCATTTTTCTTATGAGAAAAGGCTGAAGGATGTGAAGTGCTGGAGAAAAAAATGAAAACTCAAATGCCTTCGTGCATTGCTTTTCAGTTTCTCAAAGTTATTAGGATTAAGAATCAACAGCCCTTTGATTTGATTCATAGGTTTCTTGCTGAAGATTCAAGAATCAAATTCCAAAGACTTCTGGCTAAAACACTAATATAATGTGGCTATCATGTATACATTCCGTTGTTGTTGTTGTAATTATTATTATTATTAAAGAAAAAAGGTAAGCTTATACAAAGGGAAACAAGAATTTATTACAGTAAATTTGACGAATAATTTAAAAAACTCACTGATGTCATCTATGGTATCTTCGGCACTTTTCCCACCACAGCACATAATAAAAGGAACTCTTCGTTCTACCACTGCCCGACATTGCACACATTTTTTCATAAGGCTGGCACAATCTGCAAAGAAAAAAAATTAAGACTAGTATGCCTTAACCATACTTAAATTCAACTTTAATATAGAGGGGGAAAATAAGTGAGAAAAAATCTTAGGCAACTAACTGAAGATAAAGGTCTTTGCCAAATATGCCAAACTGAAAAATCAGCTTTTATATAATAATCGTCTAATGTCAAGTCAATTTAAATAACTTGTTAGATTCCTCTTAAGAAACAACTGTTTACGTACTTTCACAAGCACACATGTGTCCACAAGGCTGAAAGAGTACTGCAGCTTTTTTATCTGAGCATACAACACATTCTTCAATCTGTAAAAACAAAATTAAAGTAACTTTATAGCATTTAGTTCTTCAATTAAATGCTTGTTAGCTTAATATCTGTTCTGGATGAAGTGGAAGGAAGACCTATTAAAGATATCATCTGGCATGTAGAAAGACAAATTTTCCCGAATCAATATTGTTTCTGCAAAACTAACTTTGGAAGTTTAAAAAATGATAAAGAGAGGGTGATCTGTTACAGAGTGTATGTTTTGATGCTTTAAAAAGTGCCTCACTGAAGTTTCCTGAATAAGCAGTAAAAGCAGTAACTGAGTTAAGTGATGGATTGATAACTAGTTCAAGAGAATGAATCAAGCGACAATGTTCAAAGCTAAGTAGGTTCCCCAAATCTCACATAAGGCCCATCACTTTTTAACTTGTTCATTGCTTATTCAGAATTAGGTGAAAAAAACAGTAAGGCAGGAAAATTTGCAAATTACTGAGGAAAGAAAAAGAGCTTCAATATTTTAAACCCAATCTAGGTGAATAAACAACATACTTACAAATGTATATGCATACACATCTCTGTAGGTCTTTGGTTGTTCGGGTTTTCTCCCACGTAAAATTGGAAGTGTCTTGGCGACGTTTCGACGAAGTCCCATTCGTCATCTTCAGGCTGGTGCTTTCAGCTTCAAAGCACGAAGCTGAAAGCACCAGCCTGAAGATGACGAATGGGACTTCGTCGAAACGTCGCCAAGACACTTCCAATTTTACGTGGGAGAAAACCCGAACAACCAAAGACCTACATACAAATACCCGCGAAAACCTCAGAAAACAAATACACATCTCTATATATACTACTGTATACAGGTAGTTCTTGACTTAAACCATTTGTTTAGTGACTGTTCAAAGTTACAAGAGCAGTGAGTAAAGTGACTTACAACCGGTCCTTGCATTTACGACCATAGCAGCATCCCTAGTCACATGATCAAAATTTGGTCATTTGTCAATTAGACAGGGAAGGTATGTTGCAGATTCCATCAGTTAAAGAATCCTGAATGGCGGGGTCTAGAAAGGCAACCTTCTCTACCATTGCTACTGCCCTATGGAATATTCTCCCTTTGGAGATGAGGTAGGCCCCAACTCTTCTGGCTTTCCATGGTTCTGCAGGGCTGACTGGTGCCCCTTTGCCTTTTAACTTATTTTAATAAAGTTTAATCATCCTTGCCTCCTTTTCAAGTTAGAGAAGTTTTATCTAACTTTAATGATTTTATATGAAAAATCAGAAAATCTGTGAAGATATGTTTATCAAACAATTACAATTATCATGACATGAAACTTCTAGATGTAATACAAAATCAGCAAAGACAAGAAATGATTATTGCTTTTGCTTAGAAGAATCTGGTTGTCATTTTGAGAAACGGGATGTTGAACCAGATGCTCTGGTTTCACTAAATCAGGACAATACAAGCTAGGTTTTATAGAATACATCATTAAATAAGATTATGGGGAGAAATACTGTTGTAAAGATAATTAATTCCTTCTGACAAAAGAGTTTAAACTATGAACAATTGGAATATCAGCTTTTTGTTTAAGCATTTGCTATATGTTTCATTTTAAAGGGAAGGCATTATCCAGTATCTGACATATTGAAATGATGAAAAAAATTTAAACACACACCTTTGTTCTTGATTGAACATGGTCTTTGCAAATGAGACATTTCTTGACTCTTGGTGAACACAGGGAACAAGTAGCAATGTGTCCACATGGGCCAAATAGAGTATCTCTCTTCATATCAGAACATACCATACATTCTTCTAAGGTTTCGGAATCATTACTGATCATAGAAGGACTTCGGGAACCAACCTGTCCACTAAACACAAGCCTACGTTCAGATATTTATGTACATATTGAATATAATATCCAAAATTAAGAGTGTTATTAACATTTGTAATTATAAATTCAGGAAAATAACAATATGATCCTTTCTGACAATCTTACAGAAAGCATTTTAGAAAATGATGGCCAAATCTGCAAATTTATCTGCTGACTTGGAAGCATACCTTGGTGAGGTCAACAGGACTTTACATCTAACTTGTAAACTGTGTTGCAGTTACTACCTGGCTCAATTAAAACAACCAAATCACTTTGAAGATGCAACAGTAGATATTTACATAAAACTACATAAAACTGCTTATACAACGTCCTTGACTTGACAAATAAATAAATCCTTTTTTGAATTATGTTAGATATTTAATTGTAACAGAGATAATGTGCGATGGCATAAAAAAACCTAACCTGAATTCAAACTAATCAGAGTTTAGTATGCTGTATGAATGAAGCTGTTAGTTCTTTAACCTAGTCAGTATGAAAACAAAATATACATTTAAAGTATAATAAACAAAATATGTTCTTTTTTAAAAAAAAAAGTAGTTGACTAAATAAAGATTGATATATGAATGCAGAAGAATTGGCCAGGGGAAATGTTTCCCATTTAATTTATATACCAACCATTCTACTTTGACAAGCTGTCTATTGACCAGAATGACAACAATTTAAATAGTTAAAGTAGACATGAGGCAACTGTAATTAAATTTAGCCCAGGTTAAATGCCTAAGTAAAAGCACACTGTGTCTAATCTGTACAAAATAAACTTTATAGTGAAATGTAAGTACTTCCTAGTAATACAGACCTGATTTTTTCCTTGTGGCATTTAGCCAATGCTTTACAGAGGCTAGGATCAGGACATAAGTCAAGGGGTGACTGACCCTTCTTGTTGCGAATACCAAGGTCAGCTCCATTGGCTGCCAGGAAACAGGCAATAGATGCTGCACTTTTCTTCTCTGCTCCCTGAGTTCCCAATCCCATTATCAGCTGAAAGAAAGTAAACAAGCAATTCCTTTGAATTTGTATTCATGTACCTAAATTATCATAAAAGAATAAAAATAATACCTACATGAATGTATAATTACCATTAATAGATTTTAGTAAATGCAGCTCTAAAATGCAATGTTGTGCAAAATTAAGATGTGTTTAGGCTGGATTCCTTTAATCTCTTTGGGTCTATAGGTGTTTTTTGAAAAGTGTGATTGACATGCTAATATCCTTACAAAATGGAAAGAATAACAGAAAAGTCTGCCACAGTATGATAACCTACAGACTTTTGTTTCAACAAAGCAGACAAGCCAATTGCCCCAAATCATTTTTAAATAATTTCTTCCAAAATTACATTCTTCAACATTTGTTACCTTCCAATGGATGATAAATCCCAAACATTACAACATGTACATTTGCAATGAAGAGTGACTGCTAAAAGATGCAAAATAGTTCCACAATTTTTCCCCATCAAACACACACACCTTCTGACTCTGGATTTTGCATATACATATTTTCCTCCTTTCTTATATTGCTTTCCTCACTCTTTTTCTTTTCTTCTATGCCTGATTTCCCCCCCCCCCCCGTCTTTTCCTTCTACTTTTCCAATTGTCTATCATCAGCCCACTACAAGCCCCCAACACCTTTTTTCTTCCATTTTAATTTGGGCTGGTTGGTTGGCTGGCTGGCTCGGAAAAGAACTGTGACCTCTGGTCTGAGCAATGTTCTTCCTCTAAGCCTAACACAATTTAATAAAGAAAAGGGAAAAAACATCCCTACTAAAACTGAAGATCTGAAATTTTAAAACAAAGGTTGTTATAACACTAGAGAAAGGGAAAGAGTGGAAAGGCAGAAGAGGAGGAGGAGGAGGAGATAAATTTTCTAGAGAAGAGGGCATTGCTGACCTAATTTATGCCGAACAATCTTAAATCTTGTATTAACTTTTTATGCATTTTTCTCCTGTCAGCCCTTTGTCTAAGAGAGTCCTTTGTCGGAAAGTTTTCCTGGTAGTCCAGACCAGGAAGTCAAATTTATGGATGCTAATACTACTTTTATTCTAAGATTACAAAAAAACCTTGCAAGTCTCTCCCCTCTCTGCCTTTACATTCAAGAAAACTAGCAAAGGTCATATCTGAGTTGATTTCTCCAATTACGCTCCTGCTCTGGACTCAGATTTCTCTTATCTGTCTTGGTTGCAGTTCTTCTTCCTGTTCCTCAAAGTTATTTTCACAATTACAACAATTCTGACATTGTTCGTATTTTAAAATTCAGCAGCTAACCCTCCTTGCTAATATTAATGCAACATTTCTCTGCAATTCTTTCTAATAACCCCAAACTAGTTATTGAATATAAAGAACTCAATAATTAATATTAAATACATTTGTTGCTTGATTCCCAGAGATTCTATTTGCAACAGAGATGTCATCACACATACTACTTACAATTTACACATATGTACATACACACACAACAAATTGCAAATGCTTTAGATCACCTCTATTCCAATTATCTTCTTTAATTATATGTATTGATGTTTAAAGATATCAAAATCCAATTAAATGACATTGAAACATTTTAGATTTTTTAATATAGCTTTTGCCATATACACATCCAAGTTTATTGTGTTATCAAATAGTATTTACTTATTGGCACAGAATCTTTCAATAACTGTTTTTAGAGAACAGAAAGCAGATCAAAGCAAAAGTGCCTTTACAGCCCACCACAAAAACAAAATTTATCAGAGAAAAAATAAAACAGTTTTCTTACTGTATTCTTGGACGGTTCCCAAGCTGCATCTACCTTGCCCACATCTTGCATGTCTTGGAGCTGGCGAAGCTGCGACAAAGTATGATGTCGCAGGGCCTCGTGCAGCGGAGTATCGCCATCTTTATCCTGAATATCCAATTTAGCACCTGCACGAACTAGAAGCTGAAAACAAATAAAAGTGTCAAGATTCTGAATACCTTTTGCAACAAATAGAATTACATTTATTAAAAGTATCAAAAACAGCTCATAGGTTTAACTATTCAAGGCTATTAAAACAGTTTCCTCTTAATTAGATTTTGCAGCCTGCACTTTAAACTTTTCTTTTCGACTTTAGTTACATCAATTGATATGTTCACTGAATATAAATTAGTAAATCATGGTTAAACAGTAAGTAGATAACAATGGATATCCGAAAGGAAATTGCTCCAACACTATTATTATAAATACATGAAAAATTAGTAATGTGACCAATGCAATTTTCAATAGATATGTTGGTATAATGGTATTATATGCAAAAACATAAACTCAAAGAATATGGCAAGCAGATTTTAATAACGGCAATGGGGTATAACAAACATTGAACCAATCTCTATTTTATAATCAGTATCTTGCAATCAAAAGTTGCAGTGTACATATACATATTCCAACCACTGCATTCCTCACCCTCTTGATTTTCCAGATCCTTCTAATAATTTGTTCTTCCTCTACTCTCGTTTTCTATCCTCTTCTCTCTTACCATGATTAATTTTCCCCACTCAATAACTATACTGTGGTTATTGGGTATTAGAATTTACTCATATATCTCATGTGCATGGAAGATTAAATCAAAAATAGAATAAGCAGTGTGTTTGATTTTTGATCAATATTTAATCTATTTAAAAATAATTTAAGTATGATATGTAAGTGGAAAAGCAACTAGACTGTCATTTAAACAGGCCATGTTTCCTGTTAATATGCTGGAAGGAAAATAGAGCATGAAAATGGAGAGAAATTCTCTTATTGCATAATCCTTTTAGAAATACATCGCACTACAACAGTATACCAGTAGTTGAGAAGTCCATTCTTATGGTACATTATTATTGCCTTACCCGCACTATTTGAGTGTGCTGTCTTTCAACAGCAAGGTGCAATGCAGTTTGTTGATTTACATTCTGAATATCCAAGTTAGCTGTGCCCTGAAAGAGAAATCCCAAATGTTACTCATATTAACTGAACTGAACTAGCAGGATAGTTGTGAAAGAATGTATATGATAGCGTAGTTAAAAATATTAGACTATTATTTCTCCACTGCTAAAATCAATTTAAAAATCTATGCATATATTTTATGAAACTGAACTAATTTTTATATTCTTTCTATTTTGTACTTATCAACATTTTCCATGAATCAATATTTGATATGGAATGTTTAAAAAATGTTTCAATAGTTGTTTTCAAAATTTAAAAAGAATTTGATCCACTGAAATAACAAATAACTTAATATTTTTCACAGCACAGGCACTTCTTGTTTAGTGACCACTCAGAAATATGATGTCAATTTTAAAAAATCATTTTCTGACCAGTGTCTGCATTTATCACCAAATTTCAGAGCATGAAACTGATTAAGGCCTGGTCAATTTGGGGTAGCAGTATGAGCTGGTGGAAAAGTTCTAATAAACTAATTAAGATCATAGAGCTAAGCCTGTTCACTTGAGGTTAGTATTTTTTAGGGAAGCACTACGCTGTGGAGGAAAGCAACAGGGGAAGAAATACATTATTTAAGCAATTTCTCTGCTCTGCAATGGCATAAAAGGGGGGGGATAAAAAAAATGAAAAAAGGGGGGAAATAGATCATGCACAGAACACTATATGAGAGACCTTTATCTAAATGAACCACCAGTGATCTTTGCAACAACTCTTTCTCTCTCAATCACATGTTTGTCTAGTGACCATTTACAGCTGATTGACCATTTAGCTACCAATTTAAGGAATGGATTTTGGTTGTTAAACAAGGAGATGGTGTATACAGTATTGAGACAATTTATGTATAGCAGTGGTTTCCAACCTTTTCTATACCCCGCACCCATAGAACGCTTCTGATATATTTGAAATAGCAATGAATTATGCATATACACTATCATTTTGAAATTTCTAAACTGAAGTTTTCGCACCCCCTGGAATATCGTCTCACACCCCCGCCTGGGAACCCCTGATATATAGGGATTCATAAGCTCCACATATTGAGTAGATATAATCAACTTACCTCTTTGGCCAACTCAAACTTAATAGTTCAATTTGAACTAGCTTAGAACAAAATATACCTTCTGGATGAAAAGCTAATTATTAGTAATACATTAAACTAATATGCCACCTGACTCTGAACAAGTTGGCAGTGGAAATTACAATAAAATCAATAAAACATAAAAAGAGAAAGATAAAAGATAGCAAGTGCTATGGAAAAAGGGCTTTCACTCTCCCTCTTGAAAGGTCTGGGTGAAGATGGCTCTTTTAAACAACAGCAAAGTGGGGAGGCGGGAGTAAGAAATCCAAATCACAGGGGGAGTCTCATTCCAGAAGCAGGCACCACTACAGAGAAGGGGCACTTTTAAAAATATGTTTAGTAAGAATTTTAATTACAATAATAAAACTAATACAAACTAAACTTAGAGAAAGAGAAGAGAATGAAAAAAAATAATAGTGTAGGAAAAAGAAATATAAAGAAGTGACTTCAAAACTTTATCACAAGCATCAAATTTAACAAATCTTCACTCTTATAAGGTTAAACAAGTAACTCTTCATTCTACATCCCAATCCTTTATCTATAAGCAAATCCATAAAATATTAACTTTTCTATCCCGGTGTCAGCAGAAAATTCATAAAGGATTGTCTGAACATTGCAAAAAATGATTTATTTCAACCTTGATCAAATAAGCCACCTTTATATTCCTTCCTTTTTTTCTAAGTGTCTTATTTTTTACATCAAGCAAATATTGTCATAGCTGTTTTCTCTTTAATTCTTCATTCTATCACACAAATCTCTTCAGATTTTTGACAAGCCTCCTTTTGTAGATCGAATCAGAAAATATCTTCCAGGTCATTTTCTTGGTTCATCATTTGTAGTTCCCTTTTAATTTTTAAAACTTCAGTTTCTTTTGTATATCTAATTTCTATGTCATAATATTATTTCTAGTCAATTTTTCTAATTAAGCTCCTTTATTTTATTTTTGTCTCCTAGGGTACTAGGCCCAAGTAACTAATTATCCAATTTATGATTACCCCAACACATTATGTCACACATTTTGATGAGAAACCATTTATGAACACTGTTGAAGTATGATTTCCAATTAAGTATCAATTAAATGGTCATGCCAACCAGATTACAATTAAGCAGTTTGCTAATTAGACTGTCATGGGATACTTTGTCACATACTCTGCTTAGATTAAGATGTATTATCCCTGTAGCTTTCCCAAAATCTAAACTGCCTGACCAAAAACGTGATTAACTTAGCAATGACTTGGACATGATTGAAGGGAAATAAATCCAATACAGTTGATTTGATAATCTAGGATGCAATTTATCTGACTTAAATTCATTCAAAATAAATTGGCATTCTATAGCTATTTTTTGATCAGTAACAAGTTTTAATTCTATCCGTTCATCTGGCTTTTCATACATGCTGTTTTGTTGGAGAAGAGTGAGCACAGTGAGTGATGGCTCCATTTTCTTGTTTTATCTTGGTTACTGGCTACTATTTTGTCATTATCCTAAGGTTACAGTAGCTGGTATATTATTCTTTTTTCCTTTATTTTATTTTGAACATAAATTGAACTTTATTTATTCATATGTTCTTTTTGCTTAGGTAAGCTAATATAAACAATTTCATTGTTTCAAATTCAAATTCAATTGAAATTTCAATTTGAAATTCGAATTTGAAATTCATTCAACACTTCATTATGTTTTCTACTTGCTTTAATATGGATGCTTTCTATAGTATAGTCAATTTCATTTATGTCTGAGGAAATATGGATATTATAAGGTTCAGTGCTCTTTTCATTGAATAAACTATATTTTTCAATTGTTTAACTATGGGATTCATTTCACAAAAATGGCTATACAAATTTTAAAAAAGGAATATATGCACTTCCAAAATCTCAATAAAATATCTAAGTACATCTAGAAAGTAAAAGATAGGATAGCTGATGTTATTAAAGCTTAGTTTCTGGAAATCTGTGATACTCTCACTTTGCTCTCACTAAGAAACCAGTAGTGGTAGAATAAATGTCTTAATGATTAGTAAAAAAAAAAAAAACACCCTTTATTTGGATGTAGAAAATGATTTGTAAGCAAATGTATGCGTCTATTTGTAATAAATAACACATTCTTTCTTTCTGGAATGAAAACAATTGATAGGAAATTTACCTGATGTACCAAAAGTTCTGCTACTTCTACATGATTATTGAGTGCTGCCAAATGCAAAGCAGTATATCCATCGTCTTTTTTTTCGTCTACAATCCATGGTCTTGGAAGCTTAGACAGTAACACTCGCATTGCACTGAAACAGGAAAAAATGTAAAGGATTATATCCTGTATTCTAGAAGGAATACAATTTTCTGTTTAAGTATAACATCCCAAAACTCAGTGATTAGATTGCCAGGAGTTTTTATTATTACTGAAAAACTGATTTTATATGAAATACTATCCATTCTATTAAACCTTAACATTCTTTCTCAATGAGATAATGTAATGGAATCCATATAAATACATTAGGTATTCTAGTGATCCATGTCCAGTTCTTCCGAGTTTTATTCATATTGTCTTACACATCCCCACATAAGTATATTAAGTTTAATATATTTCAGTACTAATAGCTATTTTACAATCATTAATATGGTAATGATTTAATTCCCCTGAACTCAATAGTGCTTACTTCTGAGTAAATATATGTATAATTTCATAATAAAATGCATTTTTCAACTATCATACTCAATTTGCCACACAGAATATATACAAACATTTATGACTGCTTATTTACCATGAGTGGGCAGCCTAGAAATCAGAGAAATAATTAAAATCTAGTAATGGTATACTTTGAAAATGGGAAGGAAGTCTCTTATTTTCAACACTATCCTGTATCTCACATTTATTTACTCTTCCCCCTTGCCTCAAATATCATTACTTCATGTTTGAGGATTATGTTCATGCAGTTCATACACCACCTGCTGTGCTTCAATCTACCATGCTGATATTACATATTTTCTTTCCCCAATTATATATGAATGGAATTTTGTATAGGAATTCATACTGGTAATGTGAGTTGTTGTACTTCTGTGTAGCTTGGGAGAGGGGTGTCTATGTAACAAATATGCATGTCTGTGTATTTTTGTGTAGCTTGGGGAATGTGTATCTTCCAGTCTTCCCCTCTTAAAAACTTAGTTTACCCTTCAAAACTATTATTTTTAAAAGGCAACTTCAAATACTTTTAACTCTTCCTTTTTTTGTCAGAAGTTATATAAATCTTTTCACATTGATAATATAAGACCTAGAAAAACTGAGGACCAAAAAACCCTGGTGTAGTTTACCATTTAAATATATTGATATCCTATCTCAAAAACATTTTTCAAGGTAGTTTACAGAGAATTAAAACCCACATAACAGATTCATTAGAAAGGTTTTGAAAAGCTATCAAATAGTCTTTTAAAAAGTTAATGGAACAATAAACACAGTGGGGAGGGGAGAATCCTATACCTACCACCCAATGTATCCATTCCATATATGGAGTGCCATAAAAGAAATCCTTTCACTAGTAACCACTTAAATAATGGAAAAATGGGCATTGCTAAATAGATTTATCAAGGTACGGTCAGGTAGGTTTATGAAAAAAATACAAATCTAGAGATACATCTAGATATAAACTATTCATTCTGGATGGTTATTTAAAGATACTTAACAGAGGGATCCAATTACTTACACTCTCTCATGAGCAATGGACTACTAACCTCTGTATCTTATCAATCATCAGCACTCCACAAAAAGAGCAATCAGGGAAAAGTTATACACTTTTAGAATGTTTCACAGATTATCTCTAATTGTTATTGTTATTGATATTTTCTCCAGGTAGGACACAAACTACATTTAATGTACAAATGAAATTAGAAAAACTCAAAAAATTGTTTTTAAAGACAATCACATTAATATATATATATATATATATATATATATATATATATATATATTCATATTCATAAAAGTATAAAATACTTTTCTAAAATAAAATGCAAGTTATAAGCTAAAATTGTCAAAGTTAAAACTAAGAACATAGTTTCTTTCATCCTGATTAAAAAGGTCTCTTTACTCCATATTGTATTTATTTTTACACAAGACAGAGATTTCTAAAGTTTTTGAAATGTTACTTCATTCTAAATTTTCTCTATCTTGCTTTTATCTCTAGAATAAACACAGTGACTGAGAAACCAGAATTTGAACATCAGTGAAAAAAAAATAGTAAAAACTGAAGCTGCAACATGCAACCCAAATTTAATTTGATATCACACATATAGGGTCCGAGTAGTAAAACTGCAGGATGAGCAATCAATAGGCAGAATGAAAGACAGAGGCACCGTCTGTTCCTGGAACAGCAACCAGCAGTTGAGATACTATTTTTTGCAATGGTTGACTAAATATGGTCAGGGAAGAGAGAGGCAAAAGACAGCCTGGGAGTGGATGTTTCAAATGCCTGGCTGCCTATAAAGCTGAAATAGTTTTGCTAGTGCACGGAGTAGAAATGGATTCATGGGAAACAGCATATATGTGGAAATCCTGACCTCAAAAGCAGTGTTTGACCTCTAAAAATGAAAAATAACTACAAGCAACTTGTCTGGGAACTAAAATTCAAGCATGAAGAAATCAAGTCCTTTATCTATGGAGAAAGAAACAATACTTGCTTCCGAAGGGGGAGGGGGGAAATGGATAAAGGTGTATGCCGGGTTTTGTTTTTTTTTTTTTACAAACTAATGAACATTTTTGAATTATTTTCAATTATCTGAACAAGATGAGATTATCCTTCTTTGGGTTTTTCTAGCCTCTACCTTGGATATTTCTGTTTTCTGTCCTGTAGGTTCAAGAAACTTAGTTCTATGCACAACACCTTAATGGATAGGAAAAAAACAACAGATACCTCGTAAGATACGTGCTCATATTTTAATTATACTTGTTTTATAGTGAAATATGTATTCATTTTCACCTCTCCATTGCTTCCTCCCTCCCACATAATGAAGAGCTGAATCAGTGATAGAGTGAACATTCAAGATGAGATGGCTGCTGCTGATGTCTCTCTCTAGGTCATACAACTGCAAATGCTGCATGATAAGCTTACAGGTAATAGAGCATCAGAAGACCTGAATTATTCCACATATTTAAAGGATTCATGTCTGCATGTATCTTTTAATAATTTTTGTATTTGTTGTATTACTCTCAATTGCAGGTTAACATACTAGTGTGCTTAAATATCAAGTATTTCTAGTGTAAAGTGTTAAAATGGAAAAGAATCAGTTTTAATTGAATAATACCATAGCTTTACTGTTGGACAAGAAATCTTATCAATTGTATTTCAAGTATTATATTACTAATACTTTAGCATTTCAAAAAATATTAATTTTACAGTAATGCATTACCCTCTTGTTACTTTTACATTATATTCTGGATCCATTTCATTATACATAAAAGGGTAGGATGATAAGGCATGATTTAGTTATAAAGTACGTTTACTAAGAAATTAAAAATATTATTTTAGAGCATGAGCAATATAATTTAAATTTGAAACAAGCAAGTTGTAATTGTTCTGCTGCATTGCTGTTTCTTGTAGAATTGTGCTAGCTACTGCTAGTCTCTGATTTGCTCTCTATCAGCTGCACTAGCTTTTTCTCCTGAGCTGCAGAAACTGAACAACTGGCTACATTAGCTACATATTTCTTTTTTTAAAAGAAAATCCAATTTTTTACAACCTGATACTGTTTTTTTTTCTATCTTATGACTAATATGAACACAAAGATAAAATACAGTATCAGCCAACTAAACCTGTGAAGATATATGAGCTAGTAAACTTACAACGACTTTGACATGAAACAAGTATATTTTAATATGAACTTTTCTAATTTGAAAATGTTTTGCAGAAACTAGCTCACATTGTTTTGAATTAAAAGTAAAGGCCAAAAGGCCAAATCTTCACATTTACAACTTATTTTCTTTCTTGGAATATAATCATCTATTTATCCAGCTGTATTCTCATTAATTATAAAATACAACAATTGAGATTCTTCCCAAAGGTATACATCATTACAAAATAGATCATTTTTTCCACTTCACCAGATACTAATATAAATATGATAAAATATGGGTGAAGACCAATGATAATGCAAGCTCAGAGTGGAATACATGAATACATACTACCATTTCATGAAGGTATTTTGTATAATCAAACTTCAGTGAAATCATGCTGTTCGTTAGGCTTAATAGCCAATAAAAAGCCACAGAAACCTAACAAGTACCTGAATCTTTATGAAAGAACAATTGCTTTTAATGTGTTTTAAATTATTGTACAAGTAAAATACAGGAAGACTTTAATTCTCAGTAATAAGGCCAGATACTAAGAAACAAGATCAAAGACGTATTTTTAAAATTCACCAGGAACAACTATTTTATACTTTAGGTTAAAAGGGGACAAATTGTTGCTCAGTTTTATCCAGCAGCTATGAAAACCTGCCCAGAGCACATACTTCTTTATGTACCCATATGAACATATAATATTATGGAATGTAAAGAAGTATGTACTTTTGGCAGGAGTGAACAACCAGTAAAAGAAAAATAAACCATATTTCACATGAAAGTCATTATTTTTTTAACTGAAGATAATATGTAAAAGGATCAAACAACATAGACAAACATTCTGGAGAGAGAGGGGAAATAATGGGGCAATTGTTTAAGGCACTGATACTAACAATATTATCCATTTATTTATTTTATGTTTTATTAATTAAAACTCTAAATAAAAATGCACACAATACAATATACAATGCAACAGCACACAAATAAAAACAATTACAGAATGATTTCTGGATCATAATTTTGAATACCACAATAAGTATTGCTTCTGAAACTTAAAAAAACCTCCCCATGTGATCTCTTGTATAACCATCCAAATTAATACTAAAAGGATCAGTCAAGATTATTTTAGAATATGAACCTGTGAACATAAAATATGGTTCAACATAAAATATGGTTCAAAAACGCTTTTCATGTATGCTAAAATGAACATATTACGGCACATTTATTGCACATTGGCATCTTTGTTGCATTTGGCACAGCTTTGTTGCATCTGGCACAACTAAAATTACCTTGTTTCCACTGAAGATTCAGTGCAAGAGTTTATTAATATGTTTAAAGCCCAGTTACACAGCTCAAACATTACCCCTCTTGACATTATCTCATGGGGGGGGGAAGCATCATGTACCCTTGCATGTTTTATGTATTTTTACCTTGACTTTATTATTTCTTATAAGTAAATCAAGATGGCAACCACACATAATACATCTTCGGCAAAATGTATTTTTCCCACAACAACAACCCTGTGAGGTGGATTAGAGAGTGACTGACTCAAGGTTACCCAGCTGACTTTCATGTCTAAGGCAGGACTAGACTCATACTCACTTAGGCTCCAGCTTGGTTTCTTAACCACTAGAGTAAATTAGCTCTCATGTATAGGAAGTCTTAAGACAGATAAAGAATTAAATATAATATGCACTAAGGTAGCACAGGCAAAGTGGGACCCTAAAATCACTGCATGCCTTTAATTTTCCCATTTGCAAGCGTGTCAATAGAATTTAATTGGGTTGATGTACAAGAAGATGAGTTGAACAATTGAGCTGAAGCAGGGCCAAGATTTTGCTCTTTTAGCATCTCAGGGACATAATTAGCCTATTGGCTCCATAATGCCCCTATTTTATTTCATAATATGAAAAAAAATCTGTGGGGAATTGTGCTGCTATTTGGCAGTGCTAGCCTGCAAGATATTACAGTCTCAAAAAGACGAGATTGCTTGCAACACATGGCTTTTCCATCTATTTGAAATCATTACTACAGCTGGAAAAAAATGAATTAAATAAAGTTCCTCATTATATTAAACATAAATTAATCAGAATTAAATCTGAATATATATTTATTTAACAAACAGAAATTACGTTCGATAGGGGAAATATTATTCTGTAACTGCCAAGGCAATCTTCACCCACCTTTATATATTCAAAGTGTAAGAATTTTTGCCAGATGGTAACAGCATATATGCTAGAAATCTGTGTGGATTAGACACAGATCCTTTTTTTTCTAACATTTGTTTTACTTTGCTTTAGCCTATGATTAAAAAAATGTTACAGCAAACAACTTAAATCAGTATGTATGTCAGAATAAGTCTATATTTTGAAACAGTTTATTTCATCAGACAAAAGTAAATCAGCTTAAGTTTGGCAGATTCAGTATCACTCCTATTTGCAAAATTAATTAAGATATTCTTTAAGGTAGAACATTTTTATTTAATTCTGTTCAGAGAATAATTGAACATCTAAAAGGCCAGCATTCCCATTGTTTAATATTAACCTAATTATTCTTTAGAAGAAAATCAATACTGTTTAGGTAAATCTTGTTTTTAAAATATCTCATTATTTTAAAAATAATTTATTTTAATCTGTCATGATTAGTTACATAGAAATTTTACTGGTTATATACAAAGAATTTTAGTATGTAAAATATACAATAGTTTGCTGACTGAAAAATTCAAAGTAGGCCAAACTTTATAGTATATGACACCTAAGCATCATATTTTAAATTTAATTTCTAACTGCCATCCCTTAAGATTTTGTTTATTCATATACAGATTTTTCTGCCAGAAAAAATGATACCCTTTTAGTTCTTAAGAATTTAACAATACATTTGTTATTTAAACAGAAATTTAAAAAATTCCTGCAAAATAAATTGTTCTGTACCTTCACTACACAATTAATTAGAATTCATTGAATAAATGTGCAAAGCAGAAATAAATACTGGTATTGTCATTAACACATTTTATTCTATAATCAACAGATTGATGATCAGAGAACAGTTTTCACTAGCAACAAAGTTGGCAAACCTGACTGAATTCTATGAAGCGCTGCCTATTTCTAATAATAAGTCATCTGAGCAATAAATTAAAGATTAACTTCTGAAGGGTCACATTTTAAAAATGATGGTTTATAAAGTGAATAACATACTTTGTATTTTTGCCTAAAACATAATTCTACACCAGCACTAAAGCAAGCCTTATATAAAATTATATATGCAGCTTTATAAAAACAAATCTTAATACTTCTTTGAACATAATCAGTCATGCTAAAATGTCACCTCCCTTATTTATGTCAGCTGCTGAATTCTAAGTACAAACTGAACTCTGGACATCTGCTGACACAGTTGTAATTCAGACATCTCAACCATTTGACTGACAAGGATAACAGATGCTGACATTATCAAATGCTGCTATACTTCTTTCCATGGTCACTTTTTGCCCTGATATAGCCAGTACATGAAAACTTCTGCCATCTAAAAGAATGCTTGAACAGCTGGACCAGTGCAGTCCCATATTATTGACAAAAATAGATACAGTTTTAAATGTTCAAGTCTTATATATGATAAATTTCTATTAAACCCTAAGCATAAATGTACTGTATATTTAGAGAAACCTGTCTTTGCAATAATATTTTTCATATAACTTATGCAAGCCCAAATTAATCTTACCCCAATTTAGCATGGCTTACAGTTCACATGTCTTCAAACAAAATGAAGTCTACACTTAAAAATGAATCCCATTTTATTAACTAAACACATATGCATATTAAATTATATTGTGAAATATGATAATTATATTCCAAAAATGGTGAAATCATTTTTCAAAAACAGATGTAGATAAAATATGTATAGAACAAACCTGGTAACAAAAGAAGTCTTTTAAAATAAAACTCATCTTGGAAATATTAACTAGAGTTATATTGGGAACAATTATAAAAACCTTATGAAACTGTTCTCTAATTAATTCTTTTCTGTAAACTTCTGTAAAAATATATTCACATTCTACCCAAGAAACACAAGTAATTAAGAAGGAGAATTACTGCAAGCCATAATTGTTTTCTTTGATGGCTTAGGTTTTCAAGTTTATTTTTTTCTACCTTTAATATAAAAATAAAGCATTATAAACAAAAATTAAAAGAAGGGAGTATATGATTCCCCATATCTGCTTTTTATTTAATGGAGAAACAGCTGCATGCTTCCTAAACTTCAATTTATTTATTTAATAAATGTATATGGACAACCATCTCCTATAAATGGTTCTGAGCATCTAACAATTAAAATAAGAATAAAACCAGAGTAAAAAAGAAGTATAATTGAAATTAGAAACAATATAAATAACAAAAAATAGCAGCAGAGAACATTCATGACATCATACCTTCATTATAATCATGCTCAAGAAACTGGCTCACCATACAATTGGAGTCCCAGGCTTGATGGCAGAAGTTTTCAATGCTTTGCTTAAGCTGGTAAAATGGAATCAAATCACATGTTTAATGGATTTGGTCCCCTTCAACCAGCTGTAGCTATGTATTGATCACTACAGGACAAGTGGTTTTATCAACTATTTTTTACATAATAGGAATATTAAAGAGGGAAAGCCTATACAAAACCGACTATCAGAATCTATTCTGGGAAGACTAACATAACTTTGTTCCTTTTCTTTTTTTCAAGACAATGTTGATTCCTGAGGATTTTATAGATGCATTTATTTGGTTTTCTTGGCAAGAATACTGAAGTGGTTCGCCATTACTTTCTTCCAGTTTGGACTTCCCACTGTAGCCTATAGTATAACTATTTGCCAGCCATCATCCATCTAAATACTATGTGGGTTTGATCTTGCTTAGCTGAATTCTTAGATATTATGCTTCCAAAAGAAAAGGTTTGCATTAGAAATTGAGCATGTACTGTAGGAATTTTACTCTGTGAAGTCTCTTTCTCTTGTGTATTTTGACCTGACTAGACCAGAAGCTAATGTAATTTCAGCACTGGTGATGGATGATCATCCTTTACCTGAACTTTAAGAATTTTGGAACTAATTAGACAGCTGATATGGCATGAACAGTTTTGCTATCAACAGAGGAAATAACCTGGAACACAGAAGGAAAACCTAAAGGGACTACTGTTGGTGGTCCACATTCACTCCAGTATTCACTGCCTAAGGTGACTATCTGTAATGGCTGAAGCTGCCAAGGGCAGAAATATAATTTAAAAAATAAGATTGTATCAAAACACTGTATAGAATGGGCAGAAAAAGTATTTTACCAAATAGGGGGAAAAAAGGAGACAAAGAACTTAAATCCTGAACCTGACTTATTAACATAGTTGGATTAATAAAAAACTGCAGTAGTTAATCTTTGTTATTAGAGCATATTTTGCAATAAAAGCAATTTATGTATTTGAAACTTGAATCTTCCAGTGCTAATCTCATGAATGCACATTTGCTTTCCTAGAAATTCATTTCCATGCCCAGGGTGAAGCTATAACAAGAACCGGCAATTCTCAGATTGGATAAAACCATTATGTAAACAACAAATGATGTTTCATAATCTCAAGTACAGGAAGATGTTCAAATATCTCCAGATGCAAAAAAGCAGAAGAAAAGCCTAGAATTTAAATGGAGGAAGAGGGGGAGAAGGAGGAGGAGATCTATGTTCTGTAGTTTATAGATTTTCTCCACACATGTGGCTTTTATCTTTCTGCAAGAAAGCAGTTCATCCTGCAATGTTGTATTTATGAGTCTATGGTTTGTTTGTAGAATCAATATTTATTGCTGTGCTTGCCATAAAGTCTAGTACCATTTTACTCTGTTGAAACAGCTAGCCTTCTTTAGTAACGTAAGAAAGTAAAATATGAGATAGTGATCACTACTAACTGAAAGTTTTTAAAAGGGACAAATTTATCGTTCCCTATTAGCTATAATAGCTTAAGAAATCTTCAGATTTAAATGCAATTGGTCTAAAAATAACAGATACAGAATGAAATTAGTTATGAGACTTATATTTATGTTTTAACTGTGCATTTTGGGGATTTGGGGTTAGACTTTGGATCTTATCCATTATGGCACACAGATGGGATCTCATAGATAATGTTTCTATCTTCTACAGAAGCTCAAGTTATAGTTAAAGCTGATTCTTCACTTTCTGCATATGAACAAAATAAAGAATTAAATTAGTAGCAACTACAAATAGGGTGACAAAAATGTATGCAACATCTTTTCTTTTTCCATTAAATTAACACTCACTGTTCTAAAACATAAATTAAGCTACAGTCCGAATAAAAATACCATTAAATCACAAGACTTCAGTGAATTACTGTTGGATAATGTATTTTCCCATCTACTGCCTTGTAGTTTTCAACCCAAGTTCTGAAGGCCAGTTTTCAATTAATAAGCTAACTCCAATCTAAAAAAAAATGTGCTGCCAAATAGATACAGACATTATTGATTCTACTACTTACTTTCATAATTGAGGGATCTGTGGAAGACATTTTTTCATCCAAATACAGAACCTGTCTTCATGACTACTAGCATTACATTATTAATAACATTCACATTAACTATTGTTGTTGTTAATTGCGAAGTCGTGTCCGACCCATCGCGACCCCATGGACAACGTTCCTCCATGTCTTCCTGTCCTCTACCATCTTCTGGAGTCCATTTAAGTTCACACCTACTGCTTCAGTGACTCCATCCAGCCATCTCATTCTCTGTCGTCCCCTTCTTCTATTGCCCTCAATCTTTCCCAGCATTAGGCCCTTTTCCAGTGAGTCCTTCCTTCTCATTAGGTGGCCAAAGTATTTGAGTTTCAACTTCAGGATCTGGCCTTCTAAAGAGCAGTCAGGGTTGATCTCTTCTAGACATTAACTATTACAGAATGATTAAGTGGCAAATGTACTAGCCAAAGCAATGGCCCATGGTTTGCCAAAGATTACGTATGTCATCCAAACAACAATGCACAGCATTTTCAGACACTGCAAATAACATATTGTTAACTATGGCTTCTAATAAATAGATTTATTAAGGTGATATTAATTTACAAAATGTAATGCCATTCTGTGAACAGGCACATATTCTTCTGGTAGCGTACAATATTCAGATTCAAAATGAAAAAGTGTTTTAAATTTGGCATAATCATCTCACTGAATCTTTCAGTGGCATTTTAAAAGTTGGGTCTCTTCTTGTCTTGAAGCATGCCCAAAATATGCTACTGACATGTCCATGCTAAATCCAATAAACCTTTCTCACTTTAATTGCTATCATCTTAATTCAGGTACTGTACAAACTTTCAGTATATATTAGTCAGAGAGAAACATGGACAGAATTTCTAAATAAAAAGATAGTTAATGATTACAGAATATTATTTAAAAAATTCAGCCAATAGTTCTCTTTATACATTCATTTCAATTCCCTTTTGGGCAAGAGCAATTTTAGTTACACTGACATACCAGCAAGTCATGACATAAATTACAGCTTTTAAACTTAATTACAAGATTGGGATTATCATAAACTGGTTGAAAATTAAACTTTTTTAAAAGTAGTCAGATCTAAATGAGTCTGTGGCTGAAATCAGAAAATGTTATAGTGTGCTTCACAGGCACAAGAAGAGTGCTAGTGAATTGGGCCAATGGCCTGTCCAGTTCAGCACTCTTTGTTCAACTGTGTAGAGAGTAGTTCTCAACCTTTTTAATGCCACGACCCCCAACCGGTCGCAAGTCGACTACTTAACCGGTCGTAAGTCGAGGACTACTCAACTGGTGCAGCACCGTTTGCAGAATGGGACTTTTGGCGGGCTCAGCAGGGCAGAGACAGCCTGGACAATTCCTATTGGCTTTTGAAAGCCAATAGAATTAGACTCTATTCAAGAGAGTCTATTCTATTGGCTTTCAAAAGCCAATAGAATAAAAGGGAGTAGCACAGCTAAGGAAAAGGGGAAAAAATGGTGGACTGCGTTGTTTGGCGACCCCGGTGAAATGGTCGTTCGACCCCAAATGGGGTCCCAACCCACAGGTTGAGAACCACTGGTGTGGACTGACCAGCCAGCTGCATTAGATCAAACATGGATAGGACAGTGATAGTCCTATACTGTTGTTGCTTCTCAGCAGATGACATTTAATATATTTGCATATGATTCTGTTTCAGCAAGTAATAGTATGAAGGCTCAGAAGAAGGGATCAAAGACTAGCAAAAAATACCAGGGCTGTAAGATAGTCTAGAAAATCAAAACATATCCCAGAGGAAGATGCTCACAATTCAATTTTGCTTTGTTGTTTTAATTACCAGCTATATGAATTGATTAGGAGTCAAGTTCAATTCAAGGGCATCTTTATCTCAGCTGCAATCCCAAAAGAAGCAAACAGTCAACAACAGGGGTGTCAAACTGCTAGCCCACAGGCCGGTTGCATCATGCAGAGGCCGCGCCCACCCCAGCTCCAGCAATGCAAAAAAAGTCACGATACATCGCAACACATCACGTGACATGTTGAGTTTGATACTCATGGCCAACAAGAATAGTAGTCACCGATGGAATTAATTTCAATGAATTTCTCTTACCATTTTAAAAACTAAATCAGCCATCATGTCTGATGGCAGCAAATTCCACAGCTTAACAATAAGGCTTGGGCAAAGCCTTGAAAAGAGAGGCTTCACAATATGCATAAGCCCATATGAAGCACTTATTCACAAATCATTAAAGAAGCCATAAGGTTTGCAAGGTTCATGCAGCTGTTTTGAAAGAGGCAAAAGCAAAGCCAAAGGGTTGTATATGACCACACATATGGAAATAGTCAAGAGCAGCTGCACAAGCTTTGCAAGCATGCTTTAGCAATTTGAAAAGAGGGGCTTTGTATACATATCCTCATGTTACGAAGCACTTCTTTAAAGGCTTTTCACAGTTCTGTTAATTATTCATTCTGTAAAGTAATCAGTGGTGTGAGCTGGGGAGGGGGAATGACAAGGGAGAGAAGATCAGATAAAAGTCCCTCTCCTTTTTTCATATATTGCAATTCTGGTCACATACCCAAAGAGGCGTAGGTTGTTGCACAAGTACAATATTTTAACAAAAAGTCAAAGATCCTGTGGAGATGCTAAAGATAGTACTTTGTTTTATTGGTCTTAAACATCCTCCATAATTAGTTTCAATGGGTGATTCTGAGTTTTAACATCACAGCAGAAAAAGAAAAATATTATATTGATTCGGTTGGCTTTGACTTTGCATATTTGGTTTGTAACCTATGTATATTAATCATAATATCAGCATTGTTATTCCGCAAGCTTTTATCCCATTCCTCTGCACAACTTAACAGCATGCCTCAAATTCATCACTCCTTAGTTTGTTAGTAAGAACTTGGGCATGTATTTGTTGTCATAATGCTGCTTCACATTAAGTTTATATATGCATGTTCACGTTCTTTTATACAGTCTTAATCTTTGCAAAATGAAGTAAATGTAATTCTAGATTGCCTCATGATGCTTTTACAGGCTGTAGTTGTATGGGAACAAACAACTGACTGCACACAAAACCATTAACTATGTGGAAAATTTAGTATAACCTGCATTTGTTCAAATACTCACTACATTGGTTCTTTATTGCACAATATAATTCAATACTTCAACTACTGAGCTATAGAAAAATTAATGTTAAAACTCTTCTGAATTAATGTTAACATTTTCCCTATAACACTTTGCTTATCAAACATTAGAAAGCAGTAAACTTTTACAATACCTTGGATTTCCCCTTAATGCAGCATGATGAAGAGCATTAAATCCATTGTTATTTGTAATAGTAACATCTGCTCCAGCTTCCAGGAGGACTGCTAAAATATCATCACGCTTTTTACTTATTGCATCATGAAGAGGTGTATCACCCTCAGAATCCTAAAAATAAATATTGGTCAATTTATATCAATTTCTTTATCTCCCTCCTAACTACCCATCAAACTTCAAGAAGAAAATAGTTAGATATGAAAAAAATGTATTAGTGTTTGGACAGAATAAATCTGTATAATTTTGAATTGACTTCTTAAATTAACACAACAAAATAACAACATCCTCTGTATAAATGTTAAGGTGCCTTATACCATGAAAGGCATCCATTCTATTCTGCTTACCCCAAAGCAAAGTGATTTAATATATCTTTTCTCACTGACTATATAAGCTAAGGTTGATATGGGATACTGATGAAGCATATTTCTGGCAAATGATAGAAGGGGCAAGGTTATTGTTTCAGGCCATAAACTGTAGAGGTAGCATCAAGCACAGAAACTATCAGACAGAACACCTACAGAAAATATTCATGGGTATGATCTATCGATGCAATAAGAAAACAGAAAATGTCTTAAAAGCAGTTTCAGAGAAAGTTCATTTCATGCTACCTTTTAGATTAGAAAGAAAAATGCCACTTTAGTATCTCAATAAAACAATGTAAAAAATCAAATTTAACATATAACACAATACATTTCTATAGAACCAGACATTTTAACTAAATAAAATTACTAAAAGACTGTCTCCTCCCATCTATCTAAAAGAAAACCCAGCAAAGTTCAATTAAAAAGTAATATCCTGATGTAAGAATGTAATAAGAGCTTTGCTGAATTTAGCCAACAGCACATGTAGTCAAGCTTTCTGTATCACATAATGGCCTATCATATGAATTTCGGAAATTCACAGACGCGGACAATACCTGTTAATCCCTGGCAACTTTTATTTGAGATATGCTGTCCATATTTCAGAAGGTAATGAACAGCCAAGTCACTACTGACAGCCTGATCTTTTATGAATTTCTCCAGTCCCTTTTGACAAACATCTGTATTAATAGTCATCACCATGTTGGATGGTAGCAAAGGCAGGTATAAACAGTAACAGGCCAACAATTTCACAAAACTAAAGGGCCATAAAAGAATTCCTGTTTACAATGGCATACATTTCCATTTAGAAGATAATTGTTCCTCAGATTTTATAGAAACCAAAAGCACTGCTCTTAGTTTATTCATCCACATCACATCCAATCTACTATTACCTTCAATATATTCAACGTTTCCATATGTCCTGAAAGGAAGGATGGAAAGCTGAACACTACCATGTTCTGATATTACACTCCAAATTATAACTTAAAGTTAAATTAAAGCAAGTTAAATTACCTGGAGACTAGGATGGCAACCAAAGTCCAGTAATGTCTTCACAACTTGGAGATGACCTTTATTCACAGCAATATGAAGTGGTGTCTGTCTACGCTTATTGCGAGCATTGAGATCTGCACTGCCTCTATGTAAAACTTCTATCACAGCTCCTTCATCACCAAAGGCTGCATGATGAACAGCTCTGTCTCCATCTTTGTCCTAAATAATTAAAATTCAAGCTGCATAATGTTTTTGTTCTACAATTTAATGGGAGGTTTTAAAATTGTTTATAGTTAATAAAAGGATGCAATGAGATCAAGCATCAATAGATGATGTGTGT
Source organism: Crotalus tigris (assembly GCF_016545835.1). Classification (NCBI taxonomy): domain Eukaryota; kingdom Metazoa; phylum Chordata; class Lepidosauria; order Squamata; family Viperidae; genus Crotalus; species Crotalus tigris. Next base: position 421,668 of record NW_024100552.1, on the reverse strand, counting down.
GTATAGTTCTACTTCACATTGAGACAGAATTAACATGTAAAATAGCAATAGCAATAGCACTTAGACTTACCGTAAATGCCGGCGTATAAGACGACTTCCACGAGCGCTGAAATCGGCGCCAAAGACGGGGGTCGTCTTATACGCCGGAAATACTGGTAGTTTCCGGCGTATAAGACGACGTTCTAGGAATGTGGCCCGGCTATAAAGACGGGGGTCGTCTTATACGCCGGGTCGCCTAATACGCCGGCATATACGGTATATACCGCTTCATAGTACTGTACTCTTTAAGTGGTTTGCAGAGTCAGCATATTGCCCCCAACAATCTGGGTCCTCATTTTACCAACCTCAGAAGGATGGAAGGCTGAGTCAACCTTGAGCCATCAGGATCGAACTCCTGGCAGAGGGTAGAATTAGGCTGCAATACTTCATTCTAACCACTGCATCACCATACCTCCTAGCAACTTATTTTGTTTTTAACTATTAGTTACAAGTCATAGCCAGATGTTTATAAGAGAGGAACTTTATTTATAAACTGTTGTGTTAATAGTTTCTGATACTTCCTGGATGCAATCTTCAGCCTAATCAATAACTCAATTTCTAGTGCAAAGAACTATGGTACAGCAGTAGTAGAATCTGTCAATTCCAAGTTTCTTCTCCTTCTTAGGAAAATATCTATTAATCTCAATTCTGCAAAATTGGTTCAATTAACCATAGTTAATTGGTTAACTAGTTGAGTGAGTATACCTGCATTTTACACAAGTGAATGATTTTCTTTTTAAAAGTATGAAATCCTTAAATAACCCTAAAATAAGACCATTAGCTATTACCAAAGGTAAATCAAATGAAAGGGACCCATTCAACAAGCTAGTAAAATAATTACATAACTAGCAATAAAAAACATTGTTATCTTACAAACAATAATCCATGACATTAGGCTATTTTATGTTTTAAAATATTTAACTAATATTTTAAAATATAATACATATATTTAACTAATATATGACAAATGCATTTTACTAAGCACTGTTAAACATTTAAGCTTTCAGATACCTCTGCTTCTACATCCACATTTTGTTTCAGAAGTAATTTCAAAATGTCAACATGTCCATTTTGACTTGCAGCTTGCATAGCAGTGTGTCCAGCACATTGTCCATTCACCTGAAATATATTGTTAATCAGATCAAAGAAGTTTAAAATGAGACATTAAGAATATAGCCATGCTCATTAATAACAGTCTAATGTCATGAACCATGGCCCCGGCCCACCCCAGCCTGGCGCACGCACAGGAAGTGACAAGCGCGTGGTGGCTGGTGGTGCCCGGCAGCAACTGTAGCTCATTAGCCCCACCCAGCCTCGCCTCCCGCTTCGCCTTTTGCAGCAGCAGTCTCGAGGATGAGGTAAGCATAGCTGGGCACCCCCTTGGGGAAGCGGGGCTGGGCTGGACTGAACTGCTAGGTCTCGGTGCCTGGGGAGCTCGAGGGCTGGGCTCAGCAGTTGCCCTCTGCTGCCTGCACTGCGACCCCACTTCTGCTTCGAATTAATATTTTGAACTGGAGACAGGTGGGTGGGCATATAATTAACAGATTTCCACTGTGTTGTGGATGCTGGTTCGATTCAAAGAAATAGGCAGGATTTTAAAAATCATGTACCTGAATTACCAGAGAATTCAATGAGAAAGTTACCAAGGGTTGTCAGAAGTGATGGAAGACAAGAGGGTTAAAGCCCAGGACAGTTAAATTAATCTGTTCACTCTGCAAATGGGGAATTTTCCAAATCACTCAGTTTTTGCATTCCATTTCAGACCCAGGCAAATAGATGCCATTTCTGGGCAGTGAGAGCCACTTTGGTGTCCTTCTTCTCACCTTTCTCCCTTTCCTTCTCTCCTTCCTTCCTCCCTTCCATTCTCATCTCTCTCTCTCCTCCTTTCCCTTCCCCTCCCCTCCCTTCCCTTCTCTTTCCATTTCTTTCCCATGGGCCAGGCAGAGACGGAAGTGCAGGACTTGAGCGTTGGCAGGAGCCGGCTCTGGGTTGACCTCTTTGCCGCATAATAGGGTTGGAGAGGGGAATGCAGCACTCATACCAGACATGGATCTGCAGCCTGGAATGGCCGAGCGCCCGATGACACACAAGCCACTCCTTGAAGGACCGCATCCTGAACTCTGGGGCATAGGGCCGACGAAGCACCACAACCCAAGCAAAGAGGAAGCTGGGCTCAGACCCTACCTGGAGGAGGATCGGGGCACCCAGTTAGTGTTGACAGAGCCCTGGGCAGTGAAGGGCAAGCACCCAGCCTGGCCCACAAGCTCCCAGGACACCGGGACATAGCAACCCAGCCCAGCCCCATTTCCTCGAGGAGGCATTCAGCCATGCTTACCTCGAGGCTGCTACTGCTATGCTCGCTCTCCTTGGGGGCAGCAAGGCTGCTGTGTTGGATGATGCTTTGGTGCTCACCCTGGTCTTGCCTTCCTATGCTGGAGACCTCCAAATCCCTCCTCCCAGCCTTGCCTGGTCAACCACAGTTACCCCTAGATGTGAGTGATGTCGAGCTGGCCAAGTCAAGCTGGCCACGCTCACGCGGCCCTGCCCACCTGGCCCTTTGAGGGCAACAATAATGCTGATGCGGCCCTCAATGAAATTGAGTTTGACACCCCTGTCTTAGATCTATTATTTTAGATGTATGTATGCTGCTGTAACTATGAAAGAAAGGCAGGATACGAACACATTATTAAAATATTAGTTTTAAAAAACTGAATTGGAAAAAAGTATCTGGGGGGCAATTTGAGAAGAATGGATTAATTACTTGTTTTTCCAAACTTTATGTCACTCCAAAATAATTATTTAGAGAACATTATAATGTAAACATCTTAAGAGGCATATTTTTGAACCATTTGAAGCAAAACAATGCATTCAAAAAGAATGAACCAAATGTTAAAGTAGGTAGGTTTTCCTATGTTTAAGCATAATTAACTTCCTATTTGCAATAGTAAAGATTGTGAAAGAAAAGTCTACCTTTATTTTGATTAAATAATGTCTTATCTTTCCAAGAACCTCTAATTATTGATCAGAAACTCTTAATTTCTCTTATTAGGAATAATATAATTAAATACTCACATCTACATCAGGTCTTTTAAGCAAATCTTCCACTTTTGCTACATCTCCATTAGCAGCTGCTTTAACCAGCTCCTCATTAAGATCCCCAGATTCCTGAGTTTCAAATAATTTCTTCAGCAACTGGGACAATCTCTCTGAGAATATTAAATGAAACAATTAATACTACCAGGTGTATAGTATCTGAATGTAGTGTTGCATTTGAACAAACTATTTTTTTACTTAAATAATATACATGTAACAAACTTGATCAATATTGCAATAGTATTTAAAATTGCTTTAACATTTGCTACTTGCCTAGATAGTGACTGCATACTAGCATTTCCTACAATGGAAATATTATGGTGGAACAGATATCCATGAGTCTACCAAGTGCAAGCTTAAATGTTATTTATCATCTGCTAAGTAATGAAGGTTAGAAAGTTCTTCCTGTTACAGGAAATTATAACAAAAGATAACAAAATAGAAAAACTTGCAATAGAACAACTGTGGCAACAGAAAGTAAGGATCGTACCAAAATTAATAGATGCCTTGGTGCTATCCCAAAACAACTGGAGCACCACTTGAACACCATCAGCATTGACAAATTTACCTTCAGTCAATTGCAAAAGCAGTTATACTTGGAATAGCTTACATCTTGTGACAAAAATGCAAAATCCAGTCTAAATATCTGGCTGTCTACGTGATGAACCATAATAAACAGAACAGCTTCTCAATACTGTCCATATATACACCCAAGATATTGCAATGGAGTTTGGACTTGACAAATGTGCTATGCTCACCATTAAAATGGCAAAAAGTAGTGAAAACTGAAGGAACGAAGATGCCCTGTGGAAATAACACAAAGAGTCTGGATGAAGATGATTATTACAAATATTTGCGCATCCTTCAAGCTGACACCATCAAGCATACTAAGTCCAGAAAAAGATTAGAGGTGAATACATCAAGAGAATGAAGAAGATCCAAAGTCCAAATTCAGTGGAGGAAATGCTATCAAGACAATTAACACCTGGGCAATTCCGGTCATTAGATACACAACTGGAATAGTGGACTGGATTCAAGCAGAACTAAAGGCCCTGGATAAGAAGATCAAAAAATAATGACAATGAATCACACCCTTCATCTTTGTAGCGATATTGCCAGATTCTATTTACCAAGCAAAATAGGGGAGCATGGGATCTTGTAAGTACATTAGGTTGTTGAAGAAGAAAAAAAGGGCATTGGAAGAATTTCTGAAGGATAGTGAAAAAGATGCACTGAAGTTATACCAGGAAGGCTTATGAATAATAGAGAGACCAAACTACAAGAAAGACCAAATGAACAGAAAAAAGACATGGGAAGATAAAGCATTTACATAGCCAGTTCATTAAAAAAAAATAGCAGGCAAAGCAGATAATAACAACACCTGGCAATGGCTAAGAGCAGAATAGTTGAAGAAAGAGACAGAGGAGCCAATTTTGCTGCCTGAGACCAAGCCTTAAGAACAAATGTGTACAAAGCCAGAACTGAGAAGACAGCAAGTGCCAACTCTGCAAAGAATCTGAAGAAACAATGGATCACCTGGTTACCTATTGTAAGAAGACTGTACAGACTGACTACAAACAATGACATAACAAAGTAGCAACAATGATTCATTGAAAGATCTGTAAGAAATACCATTTGCAGGCAAGCAAGAACTGGTGGGACCATAAAATACAGAAAGTCATAGAAAATGAAGCTAAATTGCTTTGGGACATTAGAATTCAAACAGACATAGACCTATCACATAACACCCCAGACTTAACAACTGCCGGTAAGAAAGACAAAAAAAAGTCTGGGTAGTGGACATAGCAGTATCTGGAGACAGCAGAATAGAAGAACTGGAGAAGATAACAAAATACAAAGACCTGCAATTAGAAATGGAATAACTATGGCTAAGAAAGCAAAGGCAGTACCAATAGTAACAGACACCTTGAATGCAATTCTAAAACAACTGGAGCACCACTTGAACATCATCAGTATTGACAAATTCACCATCAGTCAATTGCAAAAGGCAGCTTTACTCAGAATAGCTTACAACCTGTGACAATACCTCTAACACATTATATCAAACATTAGTATTTGCTTATCCCAGTCCTTGGGAAGTACTCAATAGATGGATAAAAAAGCCAAATCCAGTCTGAACATCTGGCTAACTGTGCAACAAACCATAATATAATATTGCTAGGGGAGTGGGGGTAGTAAAGTTACAGAAATCTGTGAGGAATAAAAATGAAAGTAGCAAACAAAAGATAGGAATAATCCAACTAAAATATTTTATCATTTGAACAACTACAATAGGAATAAAGTTGTTGAATAAAAATTGATGGAGCCAAAAGAACAGAAGACAGCATGTGTCGCCCTTCTGTAAAAGTAGTTTTTTTCCTCTGAAGATCGGGAGACAAGCCCTTCAGATAACTGGTTTTGGAATGAGAACATACTGCAATTAGCCTCAAATGTGTTGTACTGTGCTGTGGTTTTCTGGTTTTTATGTTCATTGGTTCCTCTTGTTCCATATGTTAGTTGATCAAGCTGCAATTTATGAGTCAGGAGGTCATGTAAATTGATTAAATAAATAAATAAAATCACAATTCATGTATCTAACAAAAACATTCAAGAGTAAGTTGCACTGTGTATTTTAGAACTATTCTAAATGAAAGTGTTATTAAAAGACAGCAACAAAATTTTAAAACTAAGCAACACAGACTTCAAAATTCAATTTCTGTAGTATTTGTTAGCTTTTAACTTACCACCAGATGCATTGCTTATGGCTGATCCTGCTGATGCTACCTTTGACACAGCGGCGGGATTATATGTCCAAGACGTTCCACAAACCTCTACTTTTAAGTCACTATCCGAGTAGATCTGCTGGACCCTTCCAACTTTACCTAGGGTCTAGATTAAAGAAATCTAATATTATTTATAACATCACCATTTTATGACACCTTATTCTATATTCCAATAAAGCTCTGTGAATGTTGACCTAATAATAACTGCAGATCAATCATTGCTATCTAAAAAAATTAACTCATTTCTATTATGATTTTAGTAAAATATTTTTATTATTTTTCAATAAATTCAGCAATCAAGTAGTCCAACTCATTTTAGCTAAGTGATCTACTACGGATGATTTTCACATTTTTAAGATACTAGAAATTTATTTTTAAGATTGTACAAATGTCTAATCTTAGAAGATAAAACAAGATATAATTGAGAGAATGGAATGTTATACAGATTGTCCTCAACCTATGACCACAATTGAGCCCCAAATTTATGTTGCTAAGTGTGACATTGGTTAAGTGAATTTTGTCCCATTTTACAACCTTTCTTGCCACATCTGTTAAGTGAATCATTACAGTTGTTAAATTAGTAACATAGTTGTTAAGTGAATGTGGCTTCCCCATTGACTTTGCTTGTCAGAAGGTTGCAAAATATGATCACATGATGCTGGGGCACAGCGAACCATTATAAATATGAACCAGTTGCCAAGCATCCAAATTTTGATCACATAAACATGGGAATATTACAATGGTTGTATGTGTGAAAAACTGTCATAAGTCAACTTTTTTCAGAACCGTTGTAACTTTGAGCACTCACTAAATGAATGGTTGCAAATTGAGGACTACCTGTAATTCATATTCAATAAAATTCATATTCAATACTCAACAATGCTTAAAAACTAGGTAGACTTAATTTTTTCCATCAAACTTCATTCCAAGTTTATTTCTATTGCTTTCTTGTGTCATAATGGTAACTGCTGGAATAAACTATCTAAGCAGAAAGTCATTTCTTCCCTTTTGATTCCTTATACCTGATTATCAATAGGTTCTACCCAGAAAGAGAAACCTATCTCCAATGGAAATAATTTACATAATTTTCTAAAATTTCACTGTCATTCATGCAGGATTTCAGTCCTGAAATAAACTTATGCACATTTTAATTTCAAATTACAAAACAACAAATATATTTATATAAACTTACAGGAAGCATTGCTTCAGCCCATTCACCATGTCCCCTTTGAAGCAACTTAATTCTTTCTAAGTCGTAACAAACTTGGACAAGATCACCCACTTGAAATTGCGAAGCACCACCTTCAGCACCTTGCACACCATCTCCACTTCGGACAATGTTGGCTTTAGTAAGAACAGCAGGATTAAAGGTCCACCTAAAAAGTAAAAATAACATATTATTATGGCAAGTGATTTTATAGTTTTATGTGAGTCTAACTGCATAGTTCACTGTTGCTCAGTTTTGCTCCCCATTTGCAAAAGATGCTTGATTCTGAAATATTATAATAATGCTTTTAGGATACAGATTATTAACTACAGTGAGAATAATCAAGGATATTTTTTTAATCAAGTAATCTAAAGGCAATCCAGTAGTTCACAAGCCAGTTAATTTAAGACTTATTCTGAATAGACCAGCTGATACACTGGTGAATATCAAATAGGAATAGAACAAATCTTATTAAAGAAGAATGAGATAGTTCTCAAAAGGTAGGTCTTATAAATCTTCCAAAGCACTATTAACTATGCAGTTAGGGCAAACTGACGGATAAAATTGAGAGATATCTGAACTTTCAAAAACTTTTCATGGCTTTACTAAAAGAAATTTAATAGTCATGGACAAAACAAAATGTTTTACAAGATGCTGGTTGTTTCAGAGGGCACAAATTTAGGAATAAACAGACTGATGGATGGATGAAAGAAATAGAACTGATGTTGCAAAAATGTGCTTGTACTGTACTTGAAATGAAAATAATTTGTTTCTCAATTATCAGTTAGTAGTTGACAATAATAAATACCAAGCTAACAACAACAACAATAAGCAGCAACAGTAGCAAATGTGTAAAAGAATGTACAGCTAGATTTGGTAAAGGAACGAACCATTAAGGGAGGAAAAATATCAACTCAGTCCTGGGAAAGAGGAAAACATCAAAGAAGCTCAGAATAATTCTGCCTTAATTTTGTTTGGTATAAAATAGGGCTGAAAGGCTTTTCTGATTCTGTTATTATAACCCAAAACAATGAAGTAGCATTCCTGAAATCCCTCTGATGTCTGTTTCTTGACCTAATTTACCTCAAAGGCTTGAGTAACAAAGTCTAAGTGTATTTCAAACTTGGAGAATGGAAATTAAAATTGCAAATATAGTTCAATATAAACTAGAAGGAAAAACAGTATCATAATTTTATATACGAATGTACACGGACATAAAATAGCATCTTAGATTGTAATGACTGACTGGCAAAGGAATTTTAAGCTGTAAAACACAGGTAAGAGAACACTGATTCAATGTGTGGCCATTTTAAGTATTAGAAGTATTTTCAAAATTCAATGTAGTCTTTTTCAACTTAAAAAGAAATTTTACCAATCTGTGTTGACCTTACCAGAGCCATTTTAAGCTTACTCTATTTCAGTTTGAAACATTTCTGCTAAAGTTGTATGAGTTCAGAGTGAATTGTTTTAACAATTGTCTAAACTCAAAAAAGTGTCCCTACTGAAAACATTTTGCACATCTCATCTAACAATAATTAAGAAAAAGATTTTAAAATATGTGACTGCCAATACCAAATGGTACAGAAAGTACACAGAAAAGAAAGGTCAAAGCAATTTTTTTTTTTTTTTGAATGAGAGCAATTTGACTAATTGAACAGATGGGTGATAGGCTTTTCTTCACTGGATATGTTTAAACAGAAGCAAGAGAGCCTTGTGGCAGAAGTAGATTAATTTGGATTTCTGCATGAAGCAGGAGATTGGAATCAAGGATCTAAATGGCTTCTTCCAACGCCATGACCACGATACTAAACCATCTTCCCTTTGATGAAACATTGGAATTAAACAAATTACTGTAATATGTTGTGAAGAAAGTCAGAAAGAAAAAAAAAACTTTTTCTCACAATACTGGAAACCAGGATCATCCTTTAAAGCTAAATGGGAAAAACAATTTTAAGGAAAAATACAACAATGAAGTAATTATATAATTTAACGGCATAAGACAACACACAGGCATCTATTTGGCCACTATAGAAAACACAATGCTGGATAAGCTTTGATCTGATTCAGCATGCCTTTTAATTTAGTCTTATATTTGAAATTAAAAACTGCTCATATATTAATTTTTAAGAATGTAGTCATAAATCTGATATTTAAGTACTCTAAGTAAAAACTGTCTAAGAGTCTAGAAAAATGTTTGCTTGTTCTATGTAGTATGATCCCAACAAAGACTTGTTTATGGCTAGAGGAAGGAGAATTAACTGTACAAAAAGTTAAGAATATTGCGTCTGACAATATTCTGAAAAGTCTTTGTGTACCTAATGCCTATAAGTAAAGGAACTGCACAGATTTACAGGCTCAAGCTATCAGCATTGTTAGACTGTAGCAGGAAACAGAAGTAGATCTAATATTCCTAAACAAAGACAATTTGGGAGTTGGGTAGTTTTCTTTACAAAAAATATTTGGAAAGGGATGAAAATACTGTTCCAATTGGAACTGTTAATTTAAATAGTGTTCTTGACTAAAACCAATGTTACTTTACTTTGTCACAAACTAAATGTTTTAAATAGATGCTTCTCCAGCTAAGGTAAACAGCAAATGTACAAAGTTTTACAAAAATAGAAACAATCCTTATTGCAATGGTGGGATTCAAATATGTGAACAACCGGTTCTTTATGTGGATGCCGCTTCCAGAAGTCCATTCTGGGCCTGGGCAACAAAAAATTAGCTACCGGTTCTACCGAGCTGGTGCAAACTGGCTGAATCCCACCACTGTCTTATTGTATATATAAAGCAAAACTAATGAACATGCTATTGATAGTTATAGTTTTGTTGCAAGAAATGGGTATAAATGACACAAAATACAGAGTGAAGAATCTAAAAAGATATTTCTGTGCTATATTAATTATTATATTCCTGAGAATTCTATTTGAATTATAGGATCTGTGCATGGAAATGTATCAAAAGAAATAAACAACGAATGTGTCCCATTCTTATTTGTTATAGTATTTTGATGTGTTTATAACAAAAAGTAATGCAGATTACTCACGGACTATAGATTTTTTAAGCTGCTATTAATTGGTGGAATGATTTCCTTGTAATATCATACAGGACAATTAATATAAAGCAAAGGTAGCCCTTATTTGGCGGAAATGGCAAAGATTTCGGCTTTCTTGAAAGATCAATCGCAGGAGAAGTATCTCCTGGTATGGAAAAGATGGATAGATTTCATACAATATAAGTTGGATATAAAAAAATATTACTTAGTTTTTGAATAATTTATAATTAAAGTTTAAGATATTTCTTAGATATTTTCTTTTATTTTTATTTTATTTTTCTGTTTTTTCTTTTCTTTCTTCTTGTATTTTTTTATATATTGTTGTTAATTATTTTATAATTTGTTTAATTAACGTATTTAGATTTGTTTATGGTTTATAAGTGTTTCAAGATTTTTTAAAAAAATTTTTTAATTAAGCCTGTATTCAGCTCTGGGAAGATTGGGGGAGGGCAGGGGAGGGGTGGGAGGGTGTGAGGGAGGGGAATCTTTTCTTTTTGTAAAACCTAAAAATTTTCAATAAAAAAAAAAAAAGCAAAGGTAGCCAAATGTCAGCACTTTTACTGTTGCCTTTGGCATTTATCTGGAAGTCATTTCATCAATATGAATTAGCATTTCCATTCTTATTTAGAGATCCTGCATGACACAACAGTAAATATAAAATACTAATCAAACACTTGCATGATTTGCTTTATAAAAAATAAATTAATATACCTATTCCCACTTGGATATTGTACAACAATGTCATGATCTTCATCTATTCCACAAACCGTGCCAGTAGTTGTTAAAGTTTCAAACATCCCATCAGTCCATCCTCCATGACCATGTTGCAATGACTGAACAATTTCTAAGTCGAGATCAATGTTTACTAGATCACCAATCTGTAATCCACCAGGATTTCGGTTGCCATTCTGTTCTCCTAAAGTTAAGAATAAAAGGAGAATGCATGTTTTTGAAATTGGATCCATAAACAAACACATAATTCATAATTATATAAAAGAATACATTGCTATTTTAACAGTCTAATCCCAGTAATGTAGGAACATAGCAGCATTACATAACTAATAGTAAAATCAAGAAATAGTATTACCACACTTCATTTAACAAACATATGCGATTATACTCTACAAAAATACGATAAATATTAAATAAAATGCTCTCTAAGGACACATAATGTTCTATCTTTGCATACATGATTGCTGTAAAGGATTCTGAATTCTACAATGAAAGACGACAAACTGCCTGATGACCTGGAGGGGAAGGATGCAGATAATCAGGTTCTTCTTTTTTTGGTATGAAAGAAATCAATATATTGGCATAATAACAGACACTGTATGTTGGGTGGTACCAGCATCAGTAGAAAGGGCAGACTTGGAACCACTTTAAAGAAATAGAAATTTTTATCAGATGTTAGATTCTGGCTATATAAGTTACGGTACATTGCCTTTCTAATTCTTGTATATCGTTTCAGAGACCTTGCAACCTTGCTCTTCTGCATTTCTGTCCAGTGATCACTGTATTTGTGAATCCCAATAAACAATACTTATTGCATTTACCTTGAAGAATTATGGTTCCTTACGTAAGCAGGCATTTTTCCTAAAACCACTGTCATTAATGTCATCAATCACTTATTAAATTGCCCACACATATGTCCCTTTAGTTTTATACACTAAGTATCAGAATTCTGTATCTTCTAACTTACCAAGCACAGGACAGTGGTCTCGATAGAAGGATCCTCCTTTTGAATCCTGGACACATTTAAGGTCTGACTAGAAGAAACAAAAAAATCATACAGAGAACTTAACTCTGAATCAATATATGCATTATAAGATTATGTGAGATAATATGAGGATTTGATAAACGGTACTTTGAAAGCTTTCACTAATTCATAAGGAAATAACAGACTGATACTTCGCTACAGATGTTAAGAGTATTCTAAACTGTGGACACTATCTAGTAAATAGACTCTGGTTTTAAGTGGGCATTCATACTTCGCCATTATAACTCTGGAGACTGAAAAAACTATGTTTCCTCAGGTGTAAGCCTGATTATTTTAAGTGGAGCTTATTACCAATAAATGTATAAGGAATTGTAGCATAACTGCACTAACTTTGCCCTGTTTGTTCTATAGTTCTGGGCAAACAAAAAGAAAAGATTGGGAAATTCTGCCATTTACTCTGTAGTAAATCTGTACAAACTATTTGGAAAAGGATCATTTTAAATTAATATTCAAGCATTGAAATTATAATTCAGGATCCTTAAAATCCTTGGTTAGCATGGATATGATTATCAAAAGTTTCATTTCTTTCTCATTTTAATCATACCAAGTTCCTTCTCTGTCCACATTCAAGAAATAGAAAGCCTTGTCTAACTTAGGCACATTCATCTCTTATAAAATCAGTGATAATGCTGAATCACAATTTCCCTAAACATTTGGAAATGTGTGTGTTTGCAAAGTCAAATAAAATGCATAAAATAAGACAATCTTGCAAGCTTACAGTGTATATACAGGTCACCTTGTAGGGCAGATGACGGCAAATACATACATACATACATACATACATACATACTGTACATACACATACATACATAAAGAGTACCTCCAGTTACCGTAATATACTAGCAAAAATTCCATAATATACCTAGCAAAATGCTAAGTTTCTCTTGCCTAATTGTTCTTGCCATGCCTAATTCAAATAGCAGACATCTGGTTCTATCTCTGAAGCAATTCCCATTGGACAAAGGTCATTCAAGGCATATATACTAAAGTAGGAAGCAAACAGGAAGAAAACCGAGTTTTAATCATATCAACTGACACTCAGAGAGTAAACAAAGGGACAGGTGGATGTATATTCCAACCATATGTTGCTACAAAGAACTCTGTATTTCTTTTTCATCAAGAGAAAAAAGTCCCAAAAATGTAAACTGGAAGATGCAAAGAATAATGTTTTCTCCTCTCATAAGTATACCATCCCAGACAGAGTCTCTGCATTTGCACACTCACATCCTGCAATTTGGTAACAGGAGCAAAGAAAAAGAATCAAAGCATGGGAGGAAAGCATGTACATGTATGGAACTCACTAAGCTATTTTTAACAAGTAAACTATAGTTATGTTTGAACATGCAACAGCATGAATTTTGAAGGTAGAGCTTTTCAAAAAGTAATTTTAAAATCAATGAAGCACCTTGGTTGATTATGCTCTGTTTGTGTTGCAAGACTAACATGATCAAGAGAAAAGCTTATTTATACTAATCCATAATTTTGAACAAAGTACGCTTCTCCTAACATTTGCATCACCCTATTTTATTACCAAACAGAAAATAGGAGGATCTTGATTAGGATATCAATTTGTATAAAGACAACAAACTGCAATAAAAGCAATTTTCATAAGAAATGAGTAATTTTACTAATGCTAGAAAATGTCCATCAACCATAAATCTTTACCAGTTATACTCATGTTATGCAGAAATAAGTTAGCTGTTTAAAACAAACGCACACGGACATGTGAAATGAACAAAAGAACACGTTAGCTGTAGCAATTATGCTATAGCATCACTGAAACCAAAATTACTTAAGCAAAAAAATAAGGTCCATAATGCATTATTTCATGACTCCAAATATTTGACTACCTAAAGGATGGAAATAAACACAGAACTGTTTTACAACAATCTCTACTATTAAAGATACTAACTTTATTTTTTAGAAATGTCACCTACCATATTTGAAATAGGAAATACTATGGATACAGAGACAGAAGTCAGCTTAAAAATTAGTCTGAAATCAGACTTATGCATATGCATTAGTTATCCCTATAGCTGTAGGAACAATGAAGCGCCTAACAGCATGCAAACTGACAGAAGGATAACACAAAAGAAAATAGCACAGCACAGGCCATTTTCATTACTTCATCATGAAATACTTTGGTTCTTTGTATTGTTTTACTTCTTACCATGCCCTCAAAGCCAACTCTGTAAAGGTTTTTAGCTCCATTGTCCCATAAAACATATGCTGCACTGTGTGGACTTGATGCACTCCAATCTTGGATTTCAGTTACCTAACAAAATAAAAAAAAATATTTTACCAAAAATAAAAATCATGATCAATCTCACAATCAGCAAAAATGCTTGTTATTTTTCTAAAAACAGTGAATTGGTTACATTTCAAAAAAAAACCCTGCTAATAAATTACAATACAACTCATCATTTTAAAAAAAAAAGAACAAGGAACACAAATATAAAAAGAAAACTATCAAAGCAGCAGTTAAAAAATATTCTATGCCTTTGCACCGATGATTAAAAATATGAGGGACCAATGGATTTCTCCAAAGACCAGCAGGCAAAGACCAACAGTGACATCCCTCCCATTTTCCACATCAATTCCTTATATTGGGTCATTTATGAAGGATCCAAATCACTTAAACATGGTGCCCCAAGTCTTGTCTGGCAAGCTATTAGAAGAATATTATGGTTATAATTAGTAAACACTATAGTAATCAAAAACATAAAAGAAGGAATACACTCTTTATTCTCTAACAGTCATCCGTCAGGGTAACTACATAAATTTCTATCTTGTAAGCAAAAAAAACAAGACTGCAATTTTTACTCACAACCACCTATGTGTTGCAAGGCCAAAGTGTGATCAGAAATTAGCTTAAACTCAGCAATGTTCAGTATGTCTACTCTTATTTTTTAAAAGCAGTTATCATTATTGCTTCTTTTTAAGACAGCAATATTTTTATTAGTGTTATGTATTATTTATAGTATATGACTTAGGTAATGAAGCCCCACTCAAAACTTAACAACAAGGAGTATATTTTTGGGAGGTCATGTTTTTTCAAGTAGTCTGCTCACAAGTTAAAAAGTATTAGATAAAAATTTACACTACATAGTCAAAGATAAATGAACCCAACCATAATATTCAAGAAATCCATTCAATATTATGTCATTAAGCTCTCTGAGAAAGATTGATTAGGATCTTTACCAAGAAAGAAGTGTTACAGGTTGTCATTGTTCAGATGCAATTGAGATGGACAAGCATATTTTCTGCCATAAAATACCTCTTAGAAATATACTATAGCCTATTTTTATCATACTCATTATGAATTTTTACTACTTGTTCACCAAATAATATTACTATCATCACCTCAGTATACTACAGTATTATTGCATTAGGTCAGTGAGTCACATCAAGATGAGTCAGTAAACATAACAATATTTATTTTTTTAAGGGCACAGAGAACAAAGAAGGTTGCTACTTAGAAGGAAAATCCAAAGAGATATTGAATACTCATTTGTAACTGAAGCCTCCACTGGTAGGAACACATAATACATATATCCTGCCACTAGTCCAATGAACTGTCCATAGTAAGGAAAGCTTAAGGTACTATGAAATCTTACTTTGCCCCTGCGTCCATTGCCACCATCCTGATCTTCCCATTGCCAATCAACTCCTCGTACCACCCTGGCACCTGTAAAGATTCCTCTTGCAGTAATTTTCTTTGATTTACGGCGAGATTCCAGTAATACCCTAAAATTTAATATTGATGATAGGTTAAAGATGTCCAATCAAAAATAAGTTGTTTAAAAATGTTTGTCAAAATCTAAAACTTGCTTTAACTTAAAACAGTACATTTCAGTTTAATGAACATTTTAGATGCAGGAATTTTTCTAAATATTAGTTTTAAAATAAAACATATTTATTACCTTTCACTTCCAGGTGTGGTTATTCTGTAAAAACGATGTCTTAGATGATGTTTATCCCCATGATAACATACTGTGCATAAATCATAATTTGTACATTCCGCACATTTCCATCGAATACCAATTATTGGTTGCTGGCGACAAGTATCGCACATAGTCCCATCATGTTTAATACCTGTAAATATACAACTAACATAGTATTTTAAACAGAACATATGAAAGCAAACACAAAAACATATACTGGAATCTAGGCATTGAGTATATTATTATAATTTCAATTACTTTTCAAACCTCACCCTATAATGCCCACATTATTCAATTTAATCACATAATAGCTTCAGGTACTAATTATGTCAAATGTTCAAATATGAATTCATATAAGATACTGGGTCTATAACTACATATTAAAAACAATCCAATCTGCCAGATAGGCAAATTCACTACTCTTTAGATACTAGAACTGACAGAACGTCAGTATCATTACAATTTATATACAAATACATTATAAAAACTGTCTATAGTTCTAGATACTATATCTTAAAAAAGAATATAGTTACTATAAATTAAATGGGCTTTTCTCTTCATGGCATAGAAAGAGCAAGAACAAAATTGTCATCTCACAAAACAGTAGAACTAGAAGTCACTGAATGAAATTAACAAGAAAAAAAGAGCAAACAAGGTCACAGATAGGAACAGAATCTTTGAAAGGGCAGCTATGTCAGTTTGCTGCTTGAATCTGAATTCTTTTCATTATAATATGTACTAATTAATAAGTGACAAGAAATCTACAACTTCATTAGGTGAGTTTCATTATTATGTTGCCTTCCCTTCTATTTCAAAATTAAGAGCTGGACCTACCAAACACAAATGCTATAATGAATATAATGCATCATTGATCTGGTCTGGCTCTTCCTACTGTTTCATATATTTTTAATCTCAAGAGAAATGGCATAATTTCTAAATTGCATTTTCCCCTACAGTTAATCTCTTCTAAGCAAATAGGCAAACAGAAACACTGAATCCATACATTTGTAACATTGAATTGTGATTGATGAGTTTGTTTTTACTCTAGCTACTGTCTGTGTGTTTTTAGTTTTTCTGTTTTAATATTGCTAGCCACCAAGTTATGGATTTGAGATGGGCAGTTATATAAATTGAAATAAATGTGTTTGTATAATAAGCATATAATAGTTTTGTAGTAACTAAAACACTTCAGGTTTGTCAATATATACAGTATGTGTTTAAATGATAACTGAAAGCCAACAGACAGTTCAAATTTTTTCCCATTTAAAACCATATGAATGTGATATGTTTCTTTTAAGGCAACATTCCAATTTAGAGATTATATCAATACAAAGTCCATATTTATATTCACTTTTTGGGAAATGTTTTTATTGTCTCAAACAATAAAATTGAAGTTTATGTTACATCATGTTTCAATTTTTTACTAGATCAACAAAAGAACTGCCAATTTTAGGATATGTTTTTAAGATTACAAAACAAAGAATGCCTTATTGAAATGATAATATACAAAGAATATTTTCTTCTGAATGAAAAGATATAGCCTGTGCTACATAAATAGAGATGTAACATTTAGTGGGACTGGACATTTAAGTTTACAAGCAATTTGTTTCTACTTACCTAGCAAGTATTTGTCAGAGGGTATATATTAAGTTGTCACTAATAGAACAATGAGTATAGGGTCCAGCAGACAGAAACTTTAGGATCTAAATCTAAGGAATCAAAGGATTTCCCCCTTCTTCCTTCTGACCTTAACTAAATCTATTCTAAGCTGAAGAAATCATTTCATCCTTATCAAAATAACACATCCTTATGGTAAATTGCTTGAGAATGTTTTGGTTCCCTCCTTGATTTCTGCACCAGAAAGCAAAGTTAGAGAGCTCAGTTTGGAGTCCTACAATACTATGAAAGATGTATGGAGTGAAAGGAGCGAAGATTGAGCAGAAAAATGAGCAATTCCTAGGTCTACCATCAATCACTTAAGATATTAAATTATTGTTATACAATAATGTAAATGGTTATCTTAGTATTAAATACATCATTCTAATTTTATAATCAAATTCCTATAGTATTACAATGATTTGCATAGTACCATCTATTAAACAATGATATTAAAATGACTGGATTTTATAACATAATTCTAGACATCTATGGAGATTCTCATTCTAAAAAAAAACCTGGATTCATCTGAAACTAATTGCTTAAAACATTGACCCTATCATAAAAATGAAATCCCAGATACTCACCAGTTTATATATTTTCTATTGAGTATTAATAACAGTCATTTATACTTAAAAAGACAGAACCATTAAAAAGTATATATTTGATCAATGAATCAAAATGTGTTTATAAAAGCTATATAGTTGATCAAGGGAATATTTGATCAGGTACAAGCAGTCCTTAACTTACAACCACAATTGAGCCCCAAATTTCCATTGCTAAGCCAGACAGTTGTTAAGTGAATTTTGCCCTTTTACAGCTTCTCTTGCCATTGTTTAAATGAATCACTACAGTTGTTAAGTTACAAAAATGATCAAGTGAATCTGACTTCATTATCTTTGCTTGTCAGAAGATCACAAAGGTGATCACATTACCCCAGTACACTGCAACCATCAGAAATACATGTCCAATTGCCAAGCATCTGAATTTTGACCACATGACCACAGGGATGCTATAATGTTCATAAGTGTTAGGTCACTTTTTTCAGTGCTGTTGTAACTTTGAATGGTTGTAAGTCAAAGATTATCTCTTAATCGTAAAAAAAATGAAGCTGCCTTTAATAAGTAATTGTTTAACAATAAAAAAGGCAGTACTATACCCACATACAGGTTCTTCCATCTGTATTTCTGGATGGGGCTGCACTACCCCCAACAGACCTATTGTGCAATCTGGGGGTAATATTATTATTAATAATAATAATAATAATAATAATAATAATAATAATAATAATAATAATAAAGTTGGAAGAGACCTTGGAGGTCATCAAGTCCAACCCCCTGCTCAGGCAGGAAACCCTACACCATTTCGGACAGATGGCTGTCCAGTCTCTTCTTAAAAACTTCCAGTGTTGGAGCATTCACTGCTTCTGGAGGCAGGCTGTTCCATTGGTTAATTGTTCTTACTGTCAGGAAGTTTCTCCTTAGTTCTAGGTTGCTTTTCTCCTTGACTAGTTTTCATCCGTTGCTTCTTGTCCTGCCCTCAAGCGCTTTGGAGAATAGCTTGACTCCCTCTTCTTTGTGGCAGCCCGAGATATTGGAACACTGCTATCATGTCCCCCCTCGGAGTTCTCTTCATTAAACTAGACATACCCAGTTCCAGCAACCATCTAGGTCCTCTTGGACCTAGACTCATAGCTTCGGTTCACACGGCAGATGGCAGCCATGGCTACGAGAGCTTTTCAACACTTTCAGGGATGTGTGTGCACCAACTACACCAATTCTTGGACTGGAATGCTCTGTTATTGTGTAGGCTACTGAAACATGGTCTACATGGGGCTCACCCTGAAAAGCATTCAGAAACTGGTATAGAACTGCTACAGAATACGACTGTGCAAGTGATAAATGGTGCCAGATTTATGGCACATGTAACACCACTATTACTGGTACACCTTTACTGGTATTGTTTCCAGGTGCAATTCAAGGTGCTAGTTGACACCTTTAAAGCCCTACATGGCTTGGGACCGGGTTCCAAGAATCTCTACTTGTTCAACTCGATCTAGCAGATTAGGCATGCTGCAGATCCTGTCAGCCAAAAAGTGTTGAGCTGGTAGGGAGTAGAAGATGGCAATTTTCTGCAGTAGCCCCTGATTTGTGGGAATATCAGAGGATATTCAACTCAGAGATTAGAATGGCCCCAACCCTATTAGCCTTTCATAAAGCTCTAAAAATCTGTGTTTCTGAGCTTGGGGTACTGAATGTACTAAGTGCCCCATTTCCTGGCTTTATTGTTAACTGCTAGAATACATATTTATTTTGAATATTTTTTATTTCATTTTCTATTTTGGTTTTAAAAGGTTAACATTGTTATAATTGCATATTTTTTTAATTGTAAGCTGCCTAAAGTCATTGATTTAGATGGGCAGCTATTGGAATTGAATAAAATATAAGAAGTGTCATTAATTCAGTAACTACTTATTTCTAAGAAATGTTTTTCACATAATTTGAAAAAAATAAGGCCATTAACAATCCACATTTCCTCACTATTGTAAAATAGCAATGTAATTATAAATTTATTTCCCTGTTGTTGAATATATTACAATGGACATCTTCTCCAAGACTAAATGTATCAAGCATTGGGACAAAACTTTCCAAACTTGGATCAAAAACTATTTTAAAAAATGAGTAACCACAATGAGTAACTCACAGTGACATAATGACCTTTTACAAAGACAAAAAAGAACCCTCCCAATATTTAACTCCAATACCATACTCTTTTAAAAAGGATGCTGAAATTGTCTCTTGAAAAAGAGCATGACTATATTGCAAGATGAAAGTCAATTTGCAGTACTGCTTCTGAAAATCTTTTTTATATTTATCCAAGCCAAAGTTGCAGCCCCAATCATACACCTTAAAGGTGTGCATGTCCCATAAAATAAAAGTGTTTTTCTATTAAACTGAGGTGCAAAACTCCAACTCTTACTAAGAAGTTCCAATTGAACTTTTTACATAGAAATTAACCTCCAAAGGCAAACCTAGACATGTAGGATTTACACCTATTAGTTGTAGGCAGAGGAGGGGGATGCTCTCATCACCAGTAATAACCTGCATTTTCAATTGACACACTGGATCAATTTCACTACATGACACCTCTTTCCTATTATGTTTTGATCTTTCAACATTTTCTGTGCTGATTACGGAGCTCTTACGTCCCCGTTCAACTTTTGCCATGGGCTTCCCCGTTCCAACCCCCTCTTAGCAGGGAGTTCCTTCACCGTGATTAGGAGCCCTGCGGACAAACAAGGCCTCGTCTGAGAGTCGCCAACAACCCTCAACCGGTCTTGGGAAACTCAAGAGTGATGTCCCGACGGCGTCGACAGTCGCGCCGGCGGCAGGGAGACTCAATGGTTTTAAAGAGGGTCCAAACCCGCACACTTCTCCGCACCCACCCACCCACTCGCCGAGTCCGGCCCCTGGAAGAGCCCGTCTCTCCCGCTTCCCTCTCACCTGTCGGCGCGCTGTCGAGGATGCGCAGGTCATAGGCTCCCGAGCAGCGGTAATTGGCAGCTGTGCCGTTATCCCAGACCACCACCACCTCCTCGGGGCTTTCGAAACTGCGCACGGTGCCCACATGGCCCTCGCCGCCATCCTGCTTCCCCCACTTCCAGTCGGGCCCCCTCACGACCCGAGCTCCGACGCCCTCCACCATCACTCGGTTGTTCCTCGAGTTGCTCATTGTTGCTTAACTCGCCGAGGGCGTCCCTCGCGGTGCAACGACGAGGCCGGGAGAGTCGCTGACGCCAATAACGGGAAACCGGAGTCGCCAAAGCCGCAGGAATGCCTTTCCCGAAACGCCGGAACAACAAAGACCTGAGAAGCGAAGCCAGCCGACAGACCGGCCGGCCGGTCTCCTCCAGCGGGGTGGATGGGATGCGGCCTCCGCCAGCGGAGCGCAGCGTTCGTGATGTATAGCCTTCCCCCTCCCGCCTCCCCAATGGTGTCGCCCAACCCGGAGAAGCTGGCCGCGCTTTATGCAGGTTCGAAAGGGGAGGGGGCGAACCTGACGCTTCGGCTGCTACATCCGGGCACTACGGCGGTATTGCCATCCCGGCTCTGGTAGTGGAGGTAGGGCATGGGGCTCTCCTGCGCATGTTCCGATCCTGCAGCCGGAGAAGGGAAGGGCCCCATTCAGAACAAAGAAAGGAAAGACTCCTTAGGGACCTCTAGGGAAACGAGAAGTATATTGCATCGCCTAGGGCCGAACTTCTGGATTTGCAATGGGTGGGGGCTGTGCGAAATGTGGCTGCACCCGAAAGCTCTCAAGCCTAAGAAGGGCCTGATGAAGCAGGCCGGCAACAAGAGCAAGGACAACTGGAGGGCAATAACATTCTCGCTATCGCTCGGAGCAGCTTTTCTGCCGGCGTTCCCTTTCAATACAGTTCTTGTTAAATCGTTCGGTCAAGACTTTGTGAGCAGCTGGCTGTGTATTATCTCAGGATTGTCTGACATTAAATTACCTTGCCTTCTCTTGGCTGCTGCTTCGATTTAATGTTTTCTCCCATGATTCTAGCCTTCTTACGTTGTGTTTAGAATGCCTTAGCTTTAGCTGATGAGTACTTCAGGAAAAATCAGATTTTATTTCATCTAATATTAGTTTTTCTTTCTGTCCAAGGTATTCTCAGCAATCTTCTTCCAACAATTCAAAAGCATTGGGGGTTTTAATGTGATGTTTCATAACTTTGTTACAAGTGGGGAAACCATAGTTTGACAAGCGTATCTGTCAGTGTGATGTGTCTAACACTCATATTCAGTGTGTTACTCAATGCACCTTGTGGCCAGAGTGTGGGGAAATTCTGATGCCATAGGATAATCTTCTAATCTGCTTGTAGATCTGAATTCAGAAGCTTGTTTTCTTCTGTGAAAAGTATAGATAGAATGTTTTTGGATCTATTTGATCACCAGTCCTGTTAGTTTGAAAATATTAATATTATTGGAAATGGCTTTCAGTCATAGTGGAACAGTATGACTTTGCCAGCCCATGACATCTTGTAAATGTTTGCTTATAATAATGAACTTATTATAAAACTAATTGCAATAATGGGTAGAAACTCTGCATTGATATTATTCATAGTCTTCTGAACAAAAGCCAACATGATTCTGACCAGATTGCTAGCACAACAGAATGATGTTTCATATATAAAACAACTATTATGTACCAGCTTTTGAAACTGATAAAAATTATGACACAGAAACAACTTCTTTTAAATACAATTGTAATATTTATGTTTAAGACTACATTTGAGCTACTGGCGTTTTCAGAACATATTGTAAGATCTAGGGGACTTTGGTTGCTCTCTGAAAACAGAACAACAAAGTTGGAAGGAACCTTAAGAGTCTTCTAGTCCAAAACCCTGCTCAAGCAGGACACCCTACACCAGGGATAGGCAACTTGGCTCTTTTATGACTCGTGGACTTCAACTCCCAGAATTCCTGACTCAGGAATTCTGGGAGTTGAAGTCCACGAGTCATAAAAGAGCCAAGGTTGCCTACCCCTGCCCTACACCATCCCACACAAGTGGCTGTCCTGTCTCTTCTGAAAGACCTTCTGTGATGAAGCATCCACAACTTCTGAAGGTAAGTTGTTCCCCTCGTTAATTTTTCTCACTGTTAGGAAATTTCTCCTTAATTCTAGCTTGCTTCCTCTCCTTGATTAGTTTCCATCCATTGTTTCTTGTCTTGCCTTCTGGTACTTTGGAAAATAGGCTGAGAACCTCTTCTTTGTGGCAACTCTTCAAATATTGTCCTTCTTTTCACTAGACTAAACAAACTCAATTCCTGAAGGAGGATTAAAGCAATAGGAGACTGGTAAAGTTCAAAAACAATGGCAAATAATGCTTTGTTTTTATTAATTTATTTATTCACCACATTTCTATATCGCTCATCTCTCCCAAGTGAGTCTATTGCCAAGAAAACTGCAAAAGACTTGTAGTCAGCAGGCAAAATTTATTTTCTCCACTTAGCATACTTCACTAATAAAAAAACTATGCTCTTGAAAAAAATGAATGTTTAGTTGTAAAACTATATACCATTTCCCCCCCCGCCGCCGCCGCCTTTTTCTCTTTTTTTCTTTTTTTTTTTCTTCTTTTTCTTTTTTTTCTGTGCCCGGATTTCTGTAACGTCTCGCCCTCGCCGCCGCCCAACTAAGGAAAGGACGAACGGGGGCGGAGTAGTCTGAACTGTTATCCTATAGAGAAACGAGCTGCAGTAAAGTAAAAGCAGCTCCTGTACTGTTGCAGCCGGCAGTTGTCACGCTTTCGGAGAGCGCCATCCTTACCGTTGCAATCGTCTCTCTAGCTTGTACTCGGCGTTGTAATGTAAGCTGGGACCCGTGGTTTCCTCGACGCGTTTAGAAATGAACTTACAAGAACTATCTATGTACTTGGAAAGCAGGGAGGGCCTGTTGGCCTCGGGGATCGGCTGGTCTCTGGTACTGTGCTTTGGAGCCGCGTATGTCTGCTATTATCTCAGGACGATAGCAAAGGTAGGCTTCCTGCAACCTCCGCCTTTTAAAAGTGGTCCGGGAAACCCACCCGGTGGAAGGCGGAAAGTGGACAAGGTCGAAGGATTCGTCACCAGGCTCTGACCCACTTTGAAAGAGACAAGTTATTCACAGTTAACGTTATAGCTAGGCCTTGGGCGCAAAAAAAACAGTTTGGATGTCGGCGTCTGAGAAAATCGGTTTGCTTTTTTAAGTTTGTTTTTCCTGTGTAACCTGGTGCCTCGGTGGTTGCGCAGGATACACTGCAGAGGGACCCGGCGCCAGCTTGTGGAAAGGGGAGGGCAAACGAGCATGCATGCAGAACATCTAGGATAAGGACTGAAATAAATGGGATGTACCGGATTGTCCCCTCCTACTACAGTATTGACACTTTGAAATAAGGCCCCTAATTCATTAGTCTCTTCCCTAAATACAATTCAGATGTTTGGGGGTAATATTCATAGTAATACTACCGTCTTTGCCATTTTTAGTTTTTGTCAAGTCTTTTGCTGGGCAAGGTGAATGGTTGTGTGAATGAATATTGGCCATTTTAAGTCTTAAAGAAATCATGGTCGGAAATATTTAAACTTATCTATTCTGATTTTGTAAAAAAATAATTTGCTGTTTGGAACAATGGTATCCAGATTACAATACTTTTCGGCAGGAAAAGTATTACATGAGAGAAATTCAGAAAAGTCAAGATGGCAGACACATCCATGGAATTGCAGCTGCTGCCATCTTTATCTTTTGGATCCCTTCCACTCCAGCATATATCCCTCTGGAAAACATAAAATAAGCTGATTTGAGATAATATTCCATTTTCTTCTAAAATTAAGAGTCTTGATCGGGATGATCTTGGCTGTAGTAGCAGCCAATTAAATGTTCCCAAGTAGCCCCTAAGGAAAGCATTAGGACCATATCACTCATCCATAACTAACTGTGGCTTCCCTGAATCTAGGTGTATATGACCATTATGATTGGTAGCTATTAATAGTGGGCCTTTAAACATTTTCCAACCCATCCTCCTGCAATCTACTTTTCTGTTAGCCTTAAATATTATGTAGCATTCCATGGTTTCTGAGCCAGTAAGTTTTTTACTGGCCAAGTTCACTGTATTCTGTGGGGGCCGGTGGTTCACAGGTCAGGTAGATGTGGTTGGGCTGAGATTTTTGTCAAAATCCAACCTTGATAAAAGAAGACGAGCCCAATCATATGTCAGCATGCACAAGAAAATTTGAGGTGCTGGACAGCTCTCTTTGGGTCTTGCTATTTGCATTTTTCTTTGATTGACTGATTAATCTGCCCAGCTTATAATAAATAAAGAGAAAAAGATGGTGATTGTCTGCAAGCCAATGTAGCTGGCACATTCAAGGCAGTTCCTCAGAAGGCACAAATTTCCCAATACAGTATCCTGGAAAGAACCAGGCCACTAGAGCAGGGGTGTCAAACTCGCAACGTCACATGATGTGTCGTGTTGTATCGTGACTTTTTTTCCATTGCCAGCAATGGGGTGGGTGGGGTTTTGGCGTGGGCCGGGAGTTTGACACCCCTGCACTAGAGCATATTTAAAAGACAGCAGGATCAGGCCTACTTTAAAGTCCCTTACCATCCCTTCCCCACTACCCTTAGGCACTGGGATAAGTACTCAGCCTTATCACTTGGTCACTGCAGGGTTGAGATACAAAATTGGGTATCATCAACATATTGATGATACTGACCTTGTGTTGATAAATGATCTCACCCAGTAGCTTCAAGCAGATGTTAAAGGATGCAAGGATGCAAATTGTGGGCCTCAGGCTCAGCCCCTCCACACTTGAAAAATTCCAAGACTGATGGTATGAAAGGTTTCTGAGAGGTCTAGGAGAACCAAGACAGTAGTGCTGCCCCATCTCAGCTCTGCTAGAGGTCATCAGTAAGCATAAAGATGCTTGAAACCTGACTGAAAGGAGCCAAATAATCTGCTTCTTTCAAGGCTCTGTGAAGTTGCAGTCAGCTACCTCCTCAACAACATTCTTCCAAAAAAATTGCATTAAAATTATAAAAAGAATGTGGAAAGCATCTGGATTTTTATGTAGGTTAGTAGAATTTGCACTGTGAATCACATTACAAACACACATACTGTACTGGAAGTGCAAGGGTTTTTGTTTCTTGCTAAACCTTGCTAAATTATTGTCTTGAGTAAAATGTCTCTTTTGTCTTTTGCAATGTAGGGGAAAATGGAATGAATCATTATTAAGACTTCTCTTATGTGTCCACAGATGTTGGTAACAGCCCTGCAGGCAAGAAAATAAAGGAAAAGATACTGAAATTCTTCCCTTAGAGAACAGGCTGTGACATAACTTACTATAAATCTTTCCCTGCATATTACACATTCCTGAGGTTAAAGATCTTGAGATTTTTGCAGTTTCTAATACCTCTCTTCTATGTGCCAGGTGCAGCCTTGGATAAGTAAGAATCATATAAGATAGTACAGTTACCATATTATGTTAATCTCTCTCTCTCTCTCTCTCTCTCTCTCTCTCTCTCTCTCTCTCTCTCTCTCTCTCACACACACACACACACACACACACAATTTGTCCTTGTACATGGAACCTAAATAATGGTACACTCTAGGAAAGATGTGTACTGTTATATCTGTTATGTACAGAGTGGCTTTAGTTGCTGTATTCTTCCTTTTTTGAGCCTGTTGAGCTTTGTAGTTATAGATTCCTTATCTGCAAATTTAAAAACATTTTGGTATTGGAGATAAGAGACTTAATCCAAACTGCATCTTTACAAGCAATTATTCCTGAAATTTGCAAAATGTTACCCTGCTTTGCTCCTGTTTATTTCAATGGGGATTTCAGCAAATTTCCCCACCGTGTGGCACTTCTGATTTGTTATTCCCAGTGCATCTCAGATCTACTTCTAGAGCAGCAACTTCATTGTGTCTCCCTGTAAACTTTCTCTAATATTGCCTGATCTTTCCTTTCCTCTTTTCTAAATGTTCTGCTAGAAACCTCAGCTGATAACTGGCAATGAGAACTTCTGCCAATTTCTGCAGGACCAATGCCCTGTGTTGACAGAAATATACTACCCCACTGTATGGTGCTGGGAAGGCCATTTGCAAACACTTCTACGCCCTTTCATTACATCTAAACCAAATGTGCAATATAGGAAGTAAGTGCTGCTTTCCTTCCTACACAGCCGTTCCTTTCAGAAACTATAGGAATGTCCATTCTATATGTAACCAAATGTGTGCTTAAATCTTTCTTCCTTTTCCATCCTTCTTTTTATCCTTCTTTCCATCCTTTTTTCCTTCCTTCATCTGAATTTAGTTTCAGCAGTTGCCTGTAAATGTTCTAAAAATGTTTAGACAGGAGAGCAGAAGCACTCCATAAACCTCTGTACCTTTGGCAGAGGATAAATTTGGAATCTGTGCTTTTAATTGACCGTACATAAACTTCTACATCAAATAAAAGTCATAGTGTACAGGTGTACAGCAATGTTTTGGGGGAGGAATTGGTAGAAGTAGTCCAATGCAAATGTGAAGTTCTCCTCTCCAAGCATATTCTTGGAACATCTGAAGAATAACTTCTGAGCTTTTAGAAGAGAAGAGTAACATTTTACAATGCAAAATACCAGGCTATGGATTTTTTTCTAAAGGTGGTTATACACCTTACCATCAGCCCAGATATTATATAGAAGTTGCATTAAGTTTTAAAAATTTAGCCGCATGTCTGTTCACATGCCTCTTATTACATACTAGTGAATTGACGTAACTTAATTAACAGTCTGGTGCTGAAGAGGATGAAATTGACCAGTTTTATGAAGCCCTACAGCACCTTATAGAATAACACCAAAAAATGATGTACTTATCATCATGGGGGATTGGAATGCTAAGGTAGGAAGCCAAAAGATAACCGGAATAACAGGCAAGTTTGGCCTTGGAATACAAAATGAAGCAGGGCACAGGCTAATAGAATTTTGTCAAGAGAATACGATGGTCATAACAAACACTCTTTTCCAACAACCCAAGAGACGGCTCTACACATGGACATCACCAGACGGTCAACATAGAAATCAGATTGACTATGTGCTCTGCAGCCAAAGATGGAGAAGCTGTATACAGTCAGTAAAAACAAGACCAGGAGCTGACTGTGGCTCAGATCATGAGCTTCTCGTTGCAAAATTTAGGCTTAAATTGAAAAAAGTAGGGAAAAGCACTAGGCCACTCAGGTATGAACTAAATCATATTCCTGATGAATATACAGTAGAGGTGACAAATAGATTTAAGGAATTAGATCTGATAGACAGAGTGCCTGAAGAACTATGGATGGAAGTTCGCAACATTGTACAAGAGGTAGCAACTAAAACCATCCCAAAGAAAAAGAAATGCAAGAAAGCAAAATGGCTGTCTGAGGAAGCTTTGCAAATAGCTGAGGAAAGAAGGGAAGCGAAAGGCAAGGGAGAAAGAGAAAGATACACCCAATTGAATGCAGAATTCCAGAGAGTAGCTAGAAGAGATAAGAATGCCTTCTTAAATGAACAGTGCAAAGAAATAGAAGAAAACAACAGAATAGGGAGGACCAGAGATCTCTTCAAGAAAATTGGAGATATGAAGGGAACGTTTCATGCAAAGATGGGCATGATAAAGGACCAAAATGGCAGAGACCTAACAGAGGCAGAAGAGATTAAGAAGAGATGGCAAAACTACACAGAAGAACTATACAAGAATGAGCTTAACATCCCAGATAACCACAATGAGATGGTCACTGACCTCGAACCAGACATCCTAGAATGTGAAGTGAAATGGGCCTTAGAAAATCTGAGCAACAACAAAGCTAGTGGAGGTGACAGTATTCCAGCTGAGCTATTCAAAATCTTAAAAGACGATGCAGTAAAAGTGCTACACTCAATTTGCCAGCAAATTTGGAAAACTCAACAGTGGCCACAGGATTGGAAAAGGTCAGTTTACATTCCAATTCCAAAGAAAGGCAATGCCAAAGAATGTTCAAACTATCGCACCATTGCACTCATTTCACATGCTAGTAAAGTTATGCTTAAAATCCTACAAGCTAGACTCCAGCAGTATGTAGGATCGAGAACTACCAGAAGTACAGGCAGGATTTCGAAGAGGCAGAGGAACTAGAGATCAAATTGCCAACATACGCTGGATCATGGAGAAAGCTAGGGAGTTCCAGAAAAACATCTACTTCTGCTTCATTGACTATGCTAAAGCCTTTGATTGTGTGGATCACAACAAATTGTGGCAAGTTCTTAAAGAGATGGGAGTACCAGACCATCTCATTTGTCTCTTGAGAAACTTATATGCGGGTCAAGAAGCAACAGTGAGAACTGGACACGGAACCACTGATTGGTTCAAAATTGGAAAAGGAGTCCGGCAAGGCTGTATACTGTCGCCCTGCCTATTTAACTTATATGCAGAGCACATCATGAGAAAGGCAGGGCTAGATGAATCAAAAGTTGGAATTAAGATTGCCGGGAGAAATATCAACAACCTAAGATATGCAGATGATACCACTCTAATGGCAGAAAGTGAAGAGGAACTAAATAGCCTCTTGATGCAGGTGAAGGAAGAGAGTGCAAAAGTAGGCTTGAAACTCAACATTAAGAAAACCAAAATCATGGCATCCGGCCCTCTCAATTCCTGGCAAATAGATGTGGAAGAAATGGAGGTAGTGACAGATTTTATTTTTCTGGGCTCAAAGATCACCTCAGATGGGGACTGCAGCCAAGAATTTAAAAGATGCTTGCTCCTGGGGAGGAAAGCTATGGCAAATCTAGACAGCATACTAAAAAGCAGAGACATCACCCTGCCAACAAAAGTGCGTATAGTCCAGGCCATGGTTTTCCCAGTTGTAATGTATGGCTGTGAAAGTTGGACCATAAGAAAGGCTGAGGGTAAAAGGATTGAGGCCTTTGAACTATGGTGCTGGAGAAAACTCCTGCGAGTCCCTTGGACTGCAAGGCGTTCAAACCAGTCAGTCCTAGAAGAGATCAACCCTGACTGCTCTTTAGAAGGCCAGATCCTGAAGTTGAAACTCAAATACTTTGGCCACCTAATGAGAAGGAAGAACTCACTGGAAAAGGGCCTAATGCTGGGAAAGATTGAGGGCAATAGAAGAAGGGGACGACAGGGAATGAGATGGCTGGATGGAGTCACTGAAGCAGTAGGTGTGAACTTAAATGGACTCCAAAAGATGGTAGAGGACAGGAAGACCTGGAGGAATGTTGTCCATGGGGCCGCGATGGGTCGGACACGACTTCGCAATTAACAACAACAACAACAAATTAACAGTCTGAAGAGCTTCAAAAGTTGTCATGTTGCTGCTGCTTCCAAATGGTGATAGTAGGGAGTCTAACATGTAATAAAATGGGCATGTGGAATTGCGGTGAGAAAAATCTATGATTTAACCACCTTGGTTCCATGACTGTCCACAGGAACTGGGGATAGTGATGTAGTTAATTTCCTTTCATTGCAGGAAATGGAAAGAAAAAATGAGAGCTTATTCTCTCCCCCTCCATGCCTGTCTTGCCCCTCCAGTATTGCTAGTATCAAATGATAGCTAGTTAATAATAAACTACCCAAAATGAATGTTGAAGGGATTAATGCAATTATTATTTTGCTTATTAAAATATGGAGGCTTTGGTCTAGTTTCATTTGTAAAAAAAATCATATTACATATATTGTGTAGGTACCTTTATAAATTACCTAACTAAATAAATATACTGTATCTGGAGAAGAGTTGTAACCATAATACTGCTTTAAAAAACTAGTGCCTTTAAAGAGCCTTTTTAAAATTCTTAACATTCTATTGTGAAGAAATGGTTGACTACAATAATCTTTTGGTATGTTCTAGTTTGGTCACCATAGTCAACACATATTTTCATTCAAAGAAATGCATTTGTGAGTGAGTTGATCAGGAGATAACCCCCCCCCCCATTCAGCACAAAAATCAATGAGATGTTAAAGGAAGAAAGAACTCTCCCACCTATTTTGCTCAACACAATGCACCTTTCAGCAGTTCCTCTGCCACTCCTGCAAATTACTGTGATTGGAGAAAACAGGCAGGGTATTAATTACTGGTCAGTTAATTGGAAGGGAGGCCTCTCCTTTTTCTTCCTCCTGCACATCTCCTTAAAGCAGACCATGCCATCTCTTACATGACCAAAGGCCATGCCTGATATTTAGACGATATCCCAGGAACTGTATTTAATTATTTCCCTTTATGTAAGAAGTTTCTTTTCTGTCACTTTACAAATGCAATGACATGGCAACTTTTAGGGCATATCTGGAAGCTAATTGAGGGGATCATATGCACTCTTACATTGAATAGGGGGCCTGGTTTTATACTGCATTTCTGTAAAGCTTTTACTGTTTTTTCCCCCTCAGTGAACTTATTACAGCTACAGATGGAGGACAGATTTCCATGGACTGGTTTGATAATCACAATAGCATACAGTACCCTGATTCTAGCACCAGACCTACTATCCTATTGCTGCCTGGCCTCACAGGAACAAGCAAGGAATCATATATTCTTCATATGATTCAACAGAGCAAAACACTGGGATACAGGTATAATAATTTGCCCTTGATATTTCTGTCAGAATTCTGTTTGTGCAATGGAAATTGTGATTCAAAGATGCAAAGAATTAGAGAAAACCTCCATCCCCAATTATGTTTTTAACATGCACGATAAACCCATAAATATTTATTGTTCCTTTGAAAAAGGTTCATAGTAGAGATGCTTCAGGAGAATTAGGCCACATCAGAGACCTAGTTCAATGTAGAGGTTAAAGTACAAGGCTAGATGTGATGAAATGTGTTACAAATTAAATAAAGGGATAATGAGCCAAACAAATAGGAACCTGGCATTTCCACCGAATATTGGAAATTAAATGAAACTCCTGGTTGGGTCTCATTATGAAACACCATCTTGTACTTAAGTCCTTTAAAATTTTAAAATAAAAGGCCACATCCTATTTATGCATACTTTTTCCATATTCATCTCTAGAAATGTATTTTTGATACCTACAATCTAGCCAGTATTGTCCCCAGATGTTCTTGTAAAGATGCTATATCTGCAAGCTGCTTAAAAGCAACTTTTCCATAAAGTTTTCTAGAGATGAATTCTAGGGATATAAACAAAGCAAACCTAGTCAGCAATCCTGATAAACAATGCTGTAGTATCTGAGGTTAGTTCCAGAACATGGTAGCTTGCCATCATACATGGTGTTGGATAAGAAAATACAGTTTTACATCTCTTTGTTTAGGGCTACTCTATCTGGACAACAAGAATCTGTAATAATAACTCTAGTAATTATCTAGATTTTTGCAATCCAGATCTTAGAGCTCTAATGTTAGAGCCCTCCTCCAATATCCATTCTGACAGGACACATATAATAGGACTTATTCAAAAACAAAAGCGTAACATGCATGTAAAACAGCCATGAGATGCTGCAACTGTGTTTTTTTATGTTGCTTACAGTACTTAAAAAGTTCCTATGGAGCTTCACACCTGCACTTTGCTCCCATTCGTCTGCATGGAACTCTCCTGTTGTGTTGCATCATCCTAATTGAAAGCATGGATTACTTGCATGTTTGTGAAGGAATGTCATATCTGCTTTAACGGGCAAGATACTACCTGTTAGAAATAAGCTCTGAAAAAGCTATTACTAATTGTCAGGTCATTTGATAAAGTAGATTTTCCCTGCCTAAATGTGACTTTCTCAAGAGTCATTCAGGGCCAGCCCAGCAGTGTTGGGTTCCAAATAAATGAAGGTCCTCCCAATAGAATACCAGGTGAAAACCAGCGACAGGCAAATTGTCCGCTGACCTGGCAGCATGGAGGTGGTGGCTGCCTTTTGTTTGCCTTGGACAGGCATGGTTTTCAAATCCACCCATAAACTAACCCAGCTGTGTATTAGTCAGTGCACAATTGAGCTAGTAGGGTTTTCAGCTGAGCCAGTGTACCCAAAAGCTAACACAGACCCATGTTAGCCAAAGGAAGGATCAAACTAATGGTGTCATTGTCCTAAGTTTTTACCGAGTGTTGAATACTGCTGTTTTGTTTCCAGATCATTTTGTCACTTCAATAAGCTTCATCCTCTGAAGTTTTTTCCTCTTCCATGCCATTTTGCAGTAATCCATCTGCAATGTTATTTAGAGCTGTGTGCAGGGGATCTTCAAAGCGCATTAGCCCAGAGTCAAATTAGCCATAAATCCAATTACAGGTTTTTCAGCAGTTGAATTCTCATCTTACAAATCTCACTGCAAGTCCATGTATTTCTTCAATGTCCTTTATTCTTATTCTAAGTTTCCCCTCATCTATAAACCAATGACTTGAGGGGGGGCTTCCTGTGGCCCTTCACCCTCATTCTGCTTATCAGTCAGCTTCTTACCGTACTTCTAATGCCTCCTTCCCACCCCCACCCCTCACAGCAAAATAGCTATAAGTTTGCAAGACCTTTTCATGTGCTGTCTCCAGTCCAAACCAATTGTGGTTTGGACTGGCCATCCAAACTCCATTCCTACCTCTTCCCTTCTACCTCCTGGTCTAAACCGTTCATCCCTTCATCTTTCTTCTAGGACCTGCTTGGCTTTTGCCTATGAGGATGGTTCCAGCTTTCTTCCCTAGCAATGTTTTTGAGATACTTTTAAGATTATAGTCTGCTGCAAATATAAACTGGATTGCTTCCATACAAAAACATTGTGAATGCTTGAGGTTTAGACATACTGAAAGGCAGAAGAAGGATGATTTGGCAACAGCAGGCAGATTAAAAAGAAAAGGACAAAATGATGAGACATAGCATTCTGGGCGCAAAGACTGTGTTACTATTCTCAGCTTGAAGCCCACTTCTACCATGCCCAGATGGAACTGATCCTTTGTTACTAAGAGGCATTTGCTACCCTTACTCCATTGTAGGTATTACACTACAATATAAACACTGCATTTTTCAGTGACAATTGAAAGTACCTCATCATCTTCATCAAAATTGGCTGCAGCATGTGCACCAGTGGCAAACGTATTAATGAGGAAGTCAACTATTTCTTTTTTCCTGATCCAGTTTCTCAGCCTTTTTTCTGTTCTTATCTATACGGCAACAGATGATTTAGTTTGGGCTACAGGAAAAGATTTGGCAGATACAGAAAACATATACCTCTGTGGAAAATACATGTTTTTATTCCTTGTTCTGAATCTTTTGGCAAATCAAAACATATAAATTGAAACAGCTTTCAGATATGTGGATCTTCACTTCCAAGAATACTCAGATGAATAGTTCTGGTAAACAGTGCTCTTTGTTTGTTTTTTAAAGGTGTGTGGTTTTTAACTATCGAGGAATTGCTGGTGAAAATCTCTTGGTAAGAATTGCTCTTAAATAAAGTAAGAACATTGAGGAAATGTAATGTAGTGAGCATAACTGAAAGAATGTAACAATTCCTTTAAACTTTGAAAAACTTAGTTCCTGGGTGACCATTCTTAATTTATTTTTATTTATAAAATTTTAAAACCACCCATCTGCCTCACAGAGGGACTATGGGCAGCATAAAAACAATATATAAAATTGGAAAAATGACAAGAATGATTAAGAAAAAAAATCAATGTTAAAAGTTAATTAAAAGGTTGGAGGAGGGTTTCAAGGCATTAATCATCCTCATAACTGTGTGCTCCTCTGTGAGCCTTAGCAAAAGGCTAAGAAAATAAGGGCCCACCTTACCTCTTGGTGGGGGGCAATGTTCCAGAGAATGGGGGTAATAGCAGAGAAGGCTCTCTTCCTGAACCCCACCAGTTAGAATTCTTTAGCTGATGGGATCTGCGGTATACCTTCCCTGCCTGACTGGTGGGATGGACTGATGTAGTGGGATGAAGACATTTCTATAGGTAGCCTAGCCCCATGTCATGTAGAGCTTAAAGGTCATAATCAACACCTTGAATTGGACCTGAAAGCAAACTAGCACCTAATTTAGCTTGCGTAGCAAAGATGTTATGTGCATTGTTCTTTGGGCAGCCAGAATTGCCTGCATAGCTGCATTCTGTACCAGTTGAAGCTTCAGGATACTTTTTCAAGCACAGGCCCATACGGAGCACATTGTAATAGTCCAAATGGGAGATGATCGAGCAGAGAGCCTCCCTATCCAAGAATATGGTACAAAATAGGAAGAATAGTGCCATAGAAATAACACATTGCATTACTTAATCACTTCTTCATCATTCATGTTTTAACTGTATTGTTAAAGAGAACACAGCTAAAATGTGAAGGGTAAAGAAATGAGTAAGTGACAAATGTATCATCACACCCATACAGAACATCGCCAAATTTGGAGAGAACAATTCAGGTTTCCAAGTGTGTGAATTAAGTTGAAGCACTAATTCCATTTAATACTATGTTCCTTAAGCATTCCCAGAAAGAAGGCAAAAATCTCTCCTCACATATACTTTAGACTGCATCTTGTAATGTTAAATAACAGATCTTACATTTTATATTACTCATTGTCAAAATATGGGGCAGAAGAAAACAGTGGTGAAATAGGATTGGTATCAAGGACTGGTGTTTTCAGCCAGTTTTTACATGAATTAAGGGAACTCTCCACTCTCTCTGCCTTTGCTGATGTTTCCACTTCATTGTTCACTTCCCCAGAAGAAAAGGGCAGAAGGCAAAGGTCCTCATCTCTGCCACAGATTAATTACTTATCCAAGTAACAGCAGCTGCTGTTGCCTGCTCCCTTCAGGACAGTGGTATGGAAAACCCAGGCTCCATGTCACCCAGAGGAAAGAGGAGTTGCCTTTGCTGCCCACCAACCAGGTGAGGTGCAACAGCTATTCCTCATGCCTTTGCTTGCTCTCTGGGAGTGGAGTGGTAGTTATGAGACCTGGTAGTTTTCTATGCAATTAACAAGATGAGAGGGAAACCACCACATCCTAGGAGGAGACTCACCAGAAGAAATCTACCAAAGGCATCTAGTTAATAGCATTTCCTCAACCCTTGTTTTTACTGAACTATAGTTTATTCTGAGAGTCCAACAGCTAGAAGAGCAAGGCATGAGTAATATAAATAAAATTTATATTTCACCTTTTGAAGTAGATTTGTAGAAAACACAGGGATCACCAGAATAGAGCCCTATAGGTTCTCAGTCCAATGAGCAGCCATTTTTGGGTAGCAGGATTTGATATATTTTAATATATTTGACGTTTCCTTCATCTTCTCCATGTGCCATAATCGTACACATTTATTATATTGTTCCTATCTCTGCAACCTATCGGGAACCCTGATCTAAAGCTGAAGGATTTCCTTTGTTAGCAAGATAAATGAGGATAAAATAAGATTTTGCAATAATGGCTCTTGCAGTGAGAATCGTATTTGCTATTAAAGAACTTAACTTGAACTGTACTTTAGATTTTGATTTATCTTGCTAAATTAGAGTTATAGGAGTTTCCATTGCAGACTTGAAAATTTTCCTTTTTCTTGAACACATCTCATATTGTTTGAAAACTTTAGTTTATAGCATGTAAGACAAAATGCAGCACCTGGATCTCCTCCAAAAATTGCCTAACTACTATGACCAATATTATATAATCTTTAATGTAGTAAATAGAAAGATTATTAAATGCATATTTAATCATATGCAGTAATCATATGATTTATGTTTAAGTTTAGTATAATTTAAATTCAATCAGTGAGAGTCAGTTTAGCGATTAAGGCATTAGACAATAGACCCTGTGAGTTCTAGTCCCATCTGGATGATCTTGAGTCAGTCACTTCCTCTCAGCCCTAGAAAGGAGGCAATGGCAAACCACTTCTGAAAAACCTTGCCAAGAAAACTGCAGGGTCTTGTCTAGACAGTCTCCAAGAATCGGGTGCAATTGAACAGAAGAAAAATCAATCAAAAGATCTATTTTTTTACAGTAATCTTCAGCAAACAACATAAAAAATAAGTGGTCTTGGTTTAAAAGAACTGCATGTTCCTGACCTAGGGAATTATATTTAGCTCAGGCAGGATGTGTGTGTAGTTTTGCTTAGTTAGCAAAAGGATGCCAGGAATTCATGATATCCAATCAGTTGCTCTCACTCCAGTTCTCTGAGCACTTAATTTTGCAGCGTACCAACCACTGCATAAATATATGCTTTAAAAATATAGGAGGGATGGAAGCCCAACAAATGCTAAAATGATAGTATAAGTATAGTTAGGCTTTGATTTAGGACCTCTACTGAGTCCAAAATTTTGGTTGTTAAATGATACAGTTAAGTGAGTTTTGCCTCATTTTCTTACCACAGTTGTTAAGTGAATCACTGCAATTGTTAAGTTAGTAACACAGTTGTAAATTGAATCTGGCTTCTTCATGGACTTTGTCAGAAGGTTGCAAAAGGTGATCCCGTGACCCCAGGACTCTGCAGTCACAAATATGAGCCAGTTGCTAAGCATTCAAATTTTGATCATGTGACCATGAGGATGCTGCAGTGGTTGTATTAAAAATGGTCATAAGTCACTTTTTCCAGGGCCATTATAACTTCAAACAGTTGCTAAACAAAAGGTTGTAAGTCAAGGACTACCTGTACAATGGTAATCAAAGCATCACATTGGAAACTACAGGTCTAACTTCAGATAAATGTTTGGATAAGTCTCCATCCAAATATGTAATATATGAGAGTTAGGGCAGCAGTTTTTATGGAAAGAACCATTTCTTTTATAATGTGAATTATGATAGTTTTAAGATTAAAATTAACATGTTGAATCATTCCCAGAAATTAATTAGGAATCAGTGTGAAGTTCTTCATAGAAATTAGGTCCATTCCAATTTCTTGCTCCTGATCTCAAATATCAGTAGAGATTTTAGAGGTAGCCCTGCGTAGAGAATTATTGTCCAGCTTGAAATTAGAGAATTTTGCATGTATCACAGTGATCAGGTGCCTTGTCTCTGGAAATGATTAGAGAGGGTAAACCAAACTTCAGTTGATGAAAAGCTTAAGAAATTAAAGTTTATTTACAATTATAGTTCAAAATATAGTGCACTATAGTACTCAGATAAAAGCAAAGTTGCTTGAGGGAACAGAGAGACAGAATGGAAGTTTGGGAAAATATAGTAATAGAATTATAGATCATCCAGGCAGAATTAAGTTACTCAGCAGTTGGTATCAATCACAGGGCCTTCTCATAGCAATTATAAAAAGATAAATGGGGTAACTGTTTTGCTAACAACAATCAAACTTTCCTATAAAGAGGTATATCTATGTGATAGATAAAACTTTATTGTGATCTGTGATCAGTAAAATAAATCCAATTATGTTGTGTTCTTTATATCAGGTTTGTAAATTCATTTGTCCATACATTCATTTGTACTGTATATATGTATATTTGTACAGGTAGTCCTTGACTTACATCAGTTCATTTAGTGATTGAAGTTACAATGGCACTGAAAAAAGTGACTTATGACTGCTTTTCACACAACCATTGTAGCATTCTCATGGTCATGTGATCAAAATTACAGACATTTGGGAACTGTCTCATATTTATGACCGTTGCAGTATCCTGGGATCTTGTGATCACCTTTTGTGACCTTCTGACAAGCAAAGTCATGGGAAAACCAGATTCACTTACCCATGTTATTAATTTAACAACTCTAGTGATTCACTAAACAACTGTAGCAAGTAGAGTCGTAAAATGGAGCAAAATTCACTTAAAAAATGTCTCAACAACAAAAATTTTGCGCTCAATTATGGTTGTAAGTCGAGGACTATCTGTAATTACCTTCATTCATTTGTATATTCATTATTCAATATTCATTATTTCATTGTGAAATAATTTTATCCCATCACCTGTTAATACAGATATTATATCTGTATAATTTTTCGGTGTATTGCACAAAATCTAGCACAGAACTTCAGTGCAAACCCTGTTCTCTTTGGATATTGGTCTACTGCAAGTTAGATAATATGCTTCAGATTTTTCTGAGAACTAAGCTAGTAGACAATACTTTCATAGCGTACGGGTACAGCTCTATAATACAAACAAGGCAGCAATATACTAATGACCATCTGAAATTCATCATCTCCATATGGACACCATTGATGGGATTATATTTAAGCAACATCACATGAAGACTCTTCTCTGACTTGCAACTGTGAAAATTATATGCGTTGCTGCTATGAGTATTATCAAAGAGTATATTCCTGCTTGGCATTGAATCCTACATAATTTAAACATCAATCTCTTAATTTATTGTTTAACTATCTCTTAGCTTTTATATATCCTAGACTAGGGATGATAGTTTATAAACCAAATCAACAGTTTTTCCTGTACTACTTTGCTCCAGAATAATTAGTAGTTATCCAATAATACCAGTGACGTTAGCTCAGATGGGGAAAACATTCTTTTGAGTCAGTAATTTAAAATGTTAAACTGGGTTTTGTTTTACTAATATGTGAAACTAGTTTATACGTTGAATAGCCTTACATGTTCAGTTTGATAGCTTCAAAGTATTTACAATAAATTCTTATCATTCAGTCATTGGATTTTCTGTCTCTTTTATGAGATGAATATACAAAAATATACAGTGATAAATCAAATATTTTTTAAATTATATTTCAGTAGAAGCAAAAATCTATTTTAACTGGATTTTGAAATTATATATGTTAACATTAAAGTTTCATTCTAAAGTAGGAGCACTTGTAACTTATGAATATGCAGAATTTGCTGCATAATTATATACTGTTATATTGAGCTTGAAAAAATAATCAAGGCAGATATTACAGTTAAGAATTCTTAAGTGAACAGATGCAATATCCCTATTTGTTTAAATACCCCTGTTAAAACAAATTATAAATAGTGTTTGAGGAAGACATGTTCCTTTGCCCTTGCACAATTACTTTAGGAAGGGAGGTCCTTTTAAATGGGGTTGAATGTTATTTGCCATTTATGGACAGGCATTTCAAATAGGGATCTTGTATGACATTAAAAGACAAGTAATTTGCTCAATTACCTGAATACATGAATTAAAATACATGTTTTGATCTGGCTCAAGATACAAACTGATTACATAGTTTACTCTCATTTAGGCTCACCCCCACCTCTAAAACTCTTCCTCTGAAATTTTTAGTACAAATATCTTTCATCCTCATTCATTTATATGCCTCTGTCTCTATCTTCCTTAATCCTTCCTTTTAGTCCTCCATCTCTCTTCTTCCTCAGATCAGATCACATCATAATAAAGTATAACAAAATACAGTACTTACGATAAACAGCCCAAGTATCAACTTTATCAACTTCAATTCTGCCATCTGCAGCCTAAATTAAGAAGTTTAGTTATTGCACTAACTTTAAAATATCACTACATTAATTCATAGCTACTTGCTGAAAATTGCATTTCAAATTTCAGCTTAGCCTGGTTTTGTAGCTTAAGGTGTCCATAAAGGACTGTACAGTTTTCTGGGCCTTCCACTTTTATTTCATTGCTACTTTGTAAAATAAATGATACATAAATGATCAAGAAGTATAAGAGATATCCATTTGGTTCAGGAATAGGTAAAGGAAGTGTTTCTGACAGTTCAATTCTTCAGCTTTCTAACTGAAAAATAGAGAAACTCATTCCTGTTTGTTTTACGAGCTGATTTTAAAAATACTGAGCTAATGAACATGCAGCATTTTGAACCTTCAGATAAAAGCTCATTAGATAAATATCAGGAATTATTGTATGCTTTAGTAGGCTATAAAATTAAATGTGGCCAACTTATTTAACAAGGCAAGAAGAGCAACTCTGAGTTGCTTTGCTTTTGTAGATGCAATTCAAATTAAAGCCTTTGTCTAAGAAAGGAGTATCATATATAGAAATCTTTTCTGTCCTAGGGTAAGATAACTATAGTGCAGTCCTTACCTGGGCATTTGCGCCTTGTTATTTGTACCTGATATATATTGCAACTTATGTACAAATATAAATGATATACTTTCTGTAGGTGGCATTTTTTGAACAAGTACCATGATTAAAGTCATTAAGCTACTATCAAACAAATCACATGCTTAGGGTGATTCTTGAATCTATACCTTCTTGAATTACTAAGATTGGATATATTTATATTTATTAGCACATAATTGACATAAATTTACTAATGGCAGAAGATTTATTTTTAATTAACCTTCCTTTATCCTGTAGACATTTTGAAGTTTGGGGAATCCTTGAGAGCAGCTCAGGAAGAAGCTTAGGAAATGCAGGGAAAGGGGAAAATCAGTAAACACCCTTCTTCAGTGAAGGGCTAATGCTAGCTCTTTCTCTGTGGAATGACTACCTTCAATCTTCTGAAGTGTCATTACGCAGGGGTTCTCAACCTTGGCAACTTTAAGACTTGTGGACTTCAACTCCCAGAATTCCTCAGCCAGCAAAGCTGGCTGAGGAATTCTGGGAGTTGAAGTCCACAAGTCTTAAAGTTGCCAAGGTTGAAAACCCCTGCATTAGAGCTATATTAATATACTGCATGTATTGCCCTTGATAGCATCCTGCTTTGCTTCAGTCTTATTTAAATTTAACATAAATGATGAGTGTGCTGTTTCTCGTTTTGGGGCTCTCTGTAGACACCAAGAACATACTGTGCTGCTAATACAGAGGATCTGGAAACAATTATTGATTATATACATAAGTTATACGCTTCAGCTGCATTGATGGCAACAGGTGTTTCTATGGGAGGGTAAGTAACTGAAATCCCAAAATTGTAGATTTATCACATTTGGGGAATAGCTAATTTTGAAGAAGCCGATTCACCCACACCCACCCCAATCTTAGTGGTATCTAATGGCAAGCAGCCAAAAACCAACTCTTGAGTTTTTTATCTCGTTCTTTCCCTCAGAGGAATATAGTAACTATATAAGCTCACTGAAGGAAGTCACAAAATTATTGTGAACAATTTCCACTGGTGGAATCTAATGCTAAAACACAATTTAGTATGCAACTCACATTTGAACACATTGATATTAAAAAATAGTTATTTTAATTTATTTTATTTATTTTTAAAATTTATAAGCCGCCCCACTCCCGAAGGACTCTGGGCGGCTAACAATAAAAAACACATAAAACATAATAAAACAACAATACAAAAACAATCATCCAGGGGTAAGGTTTTATAAACCCCAGGCCTGCCGGAAAAGTCAGGTCTTAAGTAGCTTACGGAAGACCAACAGGGTGGGAGCGGTCCTAATCTCCGGGGAGAGCTGATTCCAAAGCGTGGGCGCCATCACAGAGAAGGCCCTCCTCCGCAGCCCCGCCAAATGGCACTGCTTGGCCGACGGGGCCTGAAGGAGGCCCAGCCTGTGGGATCTAACCGGACATAGGGAACTATTATTATATTACTAAGAGTCTATTGTTATTTCAGCCTTGCTAACAGAGCAAACATACTAAGAAATGAATCTAGAGAAGAAATAAAGATTATAAATTGGATTTAAAGAATGTTAATGGTGTTCTGTCTTTCTTTCTTTAAAAATCTTATCACCAAAGTGTGTC
The DNA here is from genome assembly GCF_016545835.1 of Crotalus tigris. Taxonomy (NCBI): domain Eukaryota; kingdom Metazoa; phylum Chordata; class Lepidosauria; order Squamata; family Viperidae; genus Crotalus; species Crotalus tigris. The sequence continues at coordinate 379,095 of NW_024100552.1, read as the reverse complement.
CCTTTTAGGAACAGCATAGAATGGTGTGGCAGATATATCAGCCTTTCACTATATGATATTGATTTCTGGATCCAACTTAGTGATTCAATGCAAGCCTTTTGAGTTCCAAATTTGAAAATGGCATCATCCTCATCATAATCAATGAACAATATTCAAATATTAGCACTGCAATGTCATCTAACATGACTGGCATTATTTGCCATTGAATCTGTCTCATAGGTTAAAAAAGCTAATGCAAATATTCAGGATAGCTACAAATACATTGTGAGATTTTTTTTTTCAGATTTCTGTTTCTCTCCTGTTTGTAGCATGCTTCTTTTAAACTATTTGGGCAAAACTGGGAAAAGAACACCATTAAAAGCAGCTGCAGTTTTTTCAGCAGGATGGAATGCTTTTGAATCTGCAGACTCACTGGAAAAACCAGTAAATTGGCTTCTTTTTAATTATTATTTAACCAGCTGTCTAAAGTCTTCAGTTACTAGGTAAGTGAAAGGCAAGTACATTTTGAAAAAAAAAATGTATGTTAGTATGAAATTCAATTCCAGTGAAAAAATGTTATGTAAAGAATCAACTTCACCTAGATCATCCTGCCTACACTCTTAGATTGGTGTCTATTGTCCTATCCATGTAGAACAACAATTATGTTGGAAGCCAGGGAGCAAAAAAGTCCTTTCTGATAGAAGCCCAACGTTGTCTGAACTTGGTCCTATAGACATCCTGGTTCCGCTTAATCTCTGCAGGTCCTCTAAACTACTGTTCATTATTGCTGTTACTTTGAAGGATCATATCAGCTTTATAAGTGTATGATATATTTTATCTATACTAATCCTGTGATTGTTTATTTGTTACTTGGAATAGCATTGCTGCAAAATATGCTTAAAACTTCCCAGAGAAGTATTAATCATAAAGATTCATAAAGGTTCTAATTCAGATGAAATGAACTTTCTTTTCCCCCTTCCAGGTAAATATATAAGAATTTGATTTGTTTTCTTATGTACCAGCAGTGGCTTCCAAATATAATTTGTTTGATTATATACTGTTAACATCTAGCAATGACATGGACAGATTTCTCTGTGACCCATTGTCTTCAATCTGGTCATTCAGGTCTTCCAAAAGTATACCAACCGCTGGAATATAGTCCATTCACCTTGCTGCTGGTCATCCTGTTCTTTTTATTTCCTCCCTTCCCAGCATCAGAGTCATATATAAGAGATAGAGAGATAGAGTATATATGTATACACTGAAAAATTCTATGCAGTTTAACCTACTACATAATACTTGATTCCAACCTCAGTTCAGAAATGAATTCTTTAGGTGACCTTAGTCACGCCATTATTTCAGCTTTTGCCTTAACATACAGATGTTAAGATTCTGAAGATTAGTGATTTCTCTTCATTGTTTCCCCAGCAAAAGGAACCAAGGAAGGAAGATTTGGTTTTAGTGCCATAACTTTTTCCCCAAATTTTTTATTAGTTTATCAAAATACAAAATACAAACAAAAATAAAAATAATGGGAAAATAGGGAAGAAAAAAGGAAAGAGAAAAAAGGAAAAAGCATAGGGGGGAAGGGGAAAAGAAAAACATTGATTTCCAACTCTTTTTAGTGCAATAGAGCAATAACTTATGGCCTCGACTTTTTACTTTTACTTAATATATACTAGCCAGCTCTATAACAACAAACCTATCTAATCAACGAAACCCAAACTCAAAGTTTTATTTTTTCCATCTCAATCACAAAATCCAGAAACAAGTTTTAGTCTTATAACTGAATGTCTTCCAGCTAAGGGAGAGATCAAAACTTTTACCTTTAACATTATTTCTCTGAAACATTCCTGGAACTTTAACATTGTAATTATGATGCTGCCCACCAGTTTCAATAAATACCATTTATGGTGTGGTACTTATTATTGAACTGACTTACAAGGGTACCATTTATGGCATGGAGCATAATCTCTTTCAGGCATCCAATCATAACATCCTCAAGGTGAATTGAGCCAAAGTTATAAACTTTCAGTCACTATAATTTTATTTCTTCATGCATAACTTGCTTATCCATGATTTATTTATTAAATTAGCATTTTTACCTTAATTCATTGGCCACAGTTGCTGGACAATTGAACCACAAGCTAGACAATCACTATGTAGACTAGAACATTGTAAAAATTCAGATTTGTTTGATAGCTTTTAATTTGGTTTCTGTATTTTTTTATAGACATCGGCAAGTATTTGATAAGCTATTTAACATGAATCTTGTAATGAAGGTATGAGTGAATCATTTGTTTCTAAACTTTATTTTTTATTAATACAGATGTAAGTTCATAATTTGAATTATGTATTGTAGGCTAAGACTATTAGGGAATTTGACAAACAGTTTACCACAGTCATGTTTGGCTATCCTTCAGTTGAAGCTTATTATGAAGATGCCAGTCCATGTCATAAACTGAAAAAAATTGGAATTCCAGTGTTATGCTTAAATTCTCTGGATGATGTGTTCTCACCAAATCATGGCAAGTTTTATTTTTTGTTCTCTTATGATGAGGCTCTTGATTGATCTTGAACTAACTGTCCTTAGAAATAAATTTGCATTGTATAATTTAAAAGGCTTTACAGAGTAAGTGCAATAGGATTTGGATGTGCTAACACAAAGATTGCCAAATTTTATTTCAATTAAAACTATTTTATAAACTATAGTTTATAGCCTGTTTTAAAGAGAGGGATTTTATATAATGATTCATAGCCTTATTTAAAAAGAAAGATTTTATATAATTTCTTGGGATCCAGTTTTTTATCCAGATGCAAAGTATTCAATTGTCACCCCCAAATTCTAGTCTTGTAATACAAATGAATGTGTATTGTATATTCTTTTTTAAAAATATAGTAATTTCTGTTATGACCAGTACTTATCTTTTATTAACCAGTGGTCTACACCCAAATCAGAACTGCACTTAAGTAAATCATTAAGTTCCAGTACTTGCAAATAATTTTATGAGAATATTTTTTCTCTCCTTCTACTCTGTTTTATTTCTTCAGCTATACCAGTCGAAATTGCAAAACAAAATACTAATATAGCTTTGATCCTTACTTCCTATGGAGGCCATATTGGTTTTCTGGAAGGACTGTGGCCAAGAAAGTGCACATACATGGACAGAATCTTCAAACAATTTGTTCAAGCTGTGTTTGAGCATGGAAGAAAAATTGTTACTCTCTAGCAATTTATCCAAATGATGGTTTCAGCACAGTGTCAGAGTAATTAATCTTAATGCAGAAAATGAAGAAAATCCATGATTCAGAGCAAAATATGATTTTGCTTAAATATTTTTGCAGTATTATTTTGTTTCATATGCCTTTTAAAATATAATTAAAAGCACTCTGCACATATAATATTGCACTCATCTAAAATAATTAGATATTACTCAGGTGTTTTAATTTCAATAATTCAAATGTAGGAATCAGACATTTGATTACTTGTTCTAATGCACTTTATGTTCACAAATAAGTGAGAGTACAGGAACAGCTTCTATATGGGCACAGGCTATGGCTAGGAAATGCTAAATATATATTATAAAAATAGCAGTGCAAGAAACCATAGATTGTAGCAGTTATTGATTTTTGCATCTGTTATACAATTACATTGTCGACTCTATGTTTAAAGCTTTAATTTAAGTTGTTGCTCTAGGTCTTATTTTTAAAATTGTTATTAAATTATAACATTTATATTTATACTAGGTATTTTATCTTAAAATGCAGAACAGAAATAAACCGCTTTTTAAAAAACAAAACAGCTAATTCCAAGTTATTATAATTCTTGCATTTACGGCTTACATGGTTTTATGTTATCATGATAGATAAAATATGGTTTATATGAAGACAGTTTAGGTTTTCTTTGGCTAAGAGTTGACAGGAACAAAGCAGTACTATAAATTGTACATTTGCCTCAGTTTGACTTCCACTGGATTTTTTTTCCAGTTCTCAGTCCTTATGTCTAGATTAGAATAAACTACAAAATATTTTCAACACCTTCAGAAAAAAAAGAGGTGATTCTTTACAATTTTAGGAGGTCACTGAAACTGACTGCACAGTTGCTTCCTCCCAAAATGCTTTTATAATGTTCAGTGGATAAAGCGCATGGCACTGAACAGCCATGTCAGAATTAAAGGAGCAGTTACCATAATTCTAGTTGGCATTGGATGAATTAGATTCCTCTACCTATTCCCATCTTTCTTTCATTAATCATTCTAATAAAATCTTGAAAGTGTTCGAACACTGGTTCTATTATCAGCTTTTCCATTGTAAAAGACAAAACATTTATGAGGATGAAAACCAAATGTATGTTATAAAATCAAGCAGGAATTTGGAGTTACAATTTCCTAAGGTGAATTATAAAATAGGAAAATAAATAAATAAATCAGAAGCAGATTATCTGTTTGAAAGGCTTCAAGGAATATTTTGAAATACTGTAGTCATAACTACATTCTATTCAGAGTCTCATTTCTGAACTGACCATTAAAATAAACAGATCACTTGATACATGCAATGGTGGAAGTGGCAAGAAGGTGACAAGCAACAGGGAGAAAGCAGAATTATTTAATTCGGTTTTTGCATCTGTCTTTACACAAAGGGGAAAAAAATACCAACCTATCAAAAATAGTGCCATAAAAAACAAAATAGAAACACGTTAAGATAGGCAAGAAAATGGTAAGTGAGCACCTGTCTAGCCTAGATAAGTTCAAATCGCCAGGACCAGATGGATTACACCCCAAGGTTCTCAAGGAACTGGCAGATGTGATATCGGAACCACTGAACTATATTTTTCAAAGATCCTGGAACACAGGGGAACTACCAGAGGACTGGAAAAGAGCTGATGTAGTTCCCATCCTCAAAAAAGGAAAAAAAATGGATCCAGGGAATTACAGACCTATCAGCCTGACCTCAATACCTGGGAAGATCCTGGAAAAGATAATCAAACAACGAATTAACGAACACCTAGAGGCAAACAAAGTCATTACTAAAAGCCAACATGGGTTTGTCAAAAATAGATCATGCCAGACAAATCTTATTGCATTCTTTGACCAAGTGACAAAATTAGTGGATCAGAGGAATGCTGTAGACATAATTTACTTGTAAGGCATTTGATAAAGTAGATCACAACCTACTACTTGATAAGATAGAAAAATGTGGGTAGACAGAATCACCACCAGATGGATCCATAGCTGGCTGACCGGCCGTACTCAGCGAGTGGTCCTCAATGGAACTGCATCTATATGGAGGGAAGTGTGTAGTGGGGTGCCCCAGGGCTCTGTTCTGGGCCCAGTACTCTTCAACATCTTCATCACCGATTTGGATGAAGGGATAGATGGGGAACTCATCAAATTTGCAGATGACACCAAGCTGGCAGGAATAGCCAACACTCCAGAAGACAGGCTTCAGATACAGAAGGATCTGGACAGACTTGAACACTGGGCACTAACTAACAAAATGAAATTCAATGGTGAAAAAAGCAAGGTTCTACATTTAGGCAAGAAAAACCAAATGCACAAGTACAGCCTAGGTGGCACCATGCTCAATAGTAGTAACTGTGAGAGGGACCTCGGAGTCTTAGTAGACAATCACCTAAATATGAGCCAGCAGTGTGCTGCAGCTGCCAAAAGGCCAACACAGTGCTAGGCTGCATTAACAGAGGGATAGAATCAAGATCACGTGAAGTATTAATACCACTCTTCAATGCCTTGGTAAGGCCACACTTGGAATACTGCATCCAGTTTTGGTCACCACGATGTAAAAAAGATGTTGAGACTCTAGAAAGAGTACAGAGAACAGCAACAAAGATGATTAGGGGACTGGAGGCTAAAACATATAAGGAACGGTTGCTAGAATTGGGTATGTCTAGTTTAACGAAGAGAAGGACAAGGGGGGACATGATAGCAGTATTCCAATATCTCAGGGGCTGCCATAAAGAAGAGGGAATTAAGCTATTTTCCAAAGCACCTGAAGGCAGGACAAGAAGCAACGGGTGGAAACTAATCAAGGAGAGAAGCAACCTAGAACAAAGGAGAAACTTCCTGACAGTGAGAACAATTAATCAGTGGAACAGCTTGCCTCCAGAAGCAGTAAATGCTCCAACACTGGAAGTTTTTAAGAAGAGACTGGACAGCCATTTGTCCGAAATGGTGTAGGGTTTCCTGCCTGAGCAGGGGCTTGGACTAGATGACCTCCAAGGTCCCTTCCAACTTTACTATTATTATTATGATTATTATTATTATTAACACACTATTATTTATATTGATTAGAATGCATACACAGCATTCTTACATTATTCAGAAGTGTACTGTGGTTGAAATCTGAGGTTTCTCAGTGAAAGAGCTGAGTTTAAACTAGGATGCCAATTTATTTTGGACTGGAGAAAAAAATCCATTTGTAATGCCCAAGAGCAGTATTGCAGTAAATTACAAACTTCAATTACAATTCAAACTTCTCAGAATTGTCAGATAAGATATTTTAGAGTATCTTTATAGAAACATTCTATAAGGAGACATATTCTTAATTTCTTATTTTTTCTTTGAGGAGTTACTTGTACTTTTAGCAGAATTAGTATTGTACAAGTTACCTTCCAAGTCCAAGAAGTTATCTTGCAACCCCAAGGAAGTGGCCTGCTGTGCTCTTTTTGCAGCTTGTTTTCAAGAGAAGTGTCCTTTACTATGAGCTCAACTCCTGCTGATTTCATGCCCCCCTCCATTTCCTTTGTAGTTCTCTAATTGCCTGGTGAGTGTCTCTCCTGTTTGAATATTAACCAGACTTGACCTCAGTTTGCTTTTTTGAGATCACTTAACAAGATTCGTAAGAACTGGTACTATACTATATATTTTTAATCTTTTAAATTATGTTTTATCCTATTCAGCTTATAGATAAAACTATTACATTCCACTTTTGATAGTAACATTTTCCAATGCCTCTAATACATTGCAAACTTTCATTTCTATTGTTATCACATTCATTTTTATCATTCTTTTCATGTAACTCGATTGTTCCCAAGGTTAGTATTTTACAGATGATGCATTATTTCTCCAGATGCCTTCTCTTTGCTCTTTAGTAGAGCTTTCATTACCTCTTCATCCAGCCCTTTTGACTCATATTCATCAGAGGCTCACAAAGATTACTTTGGGAAACCTTTATCTCTATTCGAGTGTGGCACATGGTGGTGGTGGTGTCAAAAATCAATAACTGATATTAACAACCTTAAATGGAACCAGTTTCCCAATGGCATTGCTTAATACAGCTTAATACAGGTCAAATAGCACAACCTGTATATAAGAAGCAGTGTCAGTTTTTCAGAGGATTCTTAAAAGCAGACTAGTAGACCTAGACTATAAAAATCTGGAATGTTATATTACATCATATTATATTACATTATACTCATGTCCACATTTTCATGGAAAAAATAAAGTACAAACCTGAAAAAGGGATAAATCTGAAGCTTTCATAAGGATAATTTAACTGTTTATTATTTTCTCTACAAAGGAAAACATAAAAACAAACAAAGAAAAACTTTACAAAAAAGCATATTCTAAGAAAAATATTTAAAATCAAATTATACACAAGTAGTCCGTGGATTATGAAAGCAATTTGCAACCTACCCTACTAGCTTCCCCATTGACTTTTGCGAGCTGGCAGGGAGGTCACAAATGGTGATCCCATGATTGCATCCATCATAAGTGTGAGCCAGTTGCCAAGCACCCAAATTGGGGTCATATGACAGTGGGGGGAACTACAACAGTCAGAACTTTAAGAACTAGGCATATCACTTGTTCAGCACCATTGCAACTTTGAATAATTAATGATGGGATGTTCGGTAAATGAGAAATACCTATACAGATAATCTCACTTAATGACAGTAGCTGTAAAGCATGACAGTGACTATACTGCTTAGCATTATAAATCCAGTCCCAAAGATGCTTTTTCACGAGGCAACTGGGCTTGTTTTTTCTTTGAATACATTTCACTTCTCATCCAAGAAGCTACTTCAGTAAGCAAAATGTCTTTCACAGAAAAAACAAGTCCAGTTGCCTCATGAAAAAGCATCTTTGAGACAACTATGACCTGGATGACTGAGAACCTCCATAGACATCAGAAATCCAGGCATTCCCCATTGCTGTTAAGTGAGACTTAGGGATTGTTAAGTGAGGAGCTCCTTGCAACTTCCTGTATTCTTCCAACAAATAAATGGAGAAGCTGTCAGGAATTCACAAGTCCTAGGCACTTTGCTAGCAAGCTTGTGGATAGATAAGCAGCTGCTGCTGGGTGGAGTGGGGTATGTAGGTGGCCAGAGAAGCATGGTGAGAGCCTGAAAAGGACAGGATGGCTGCTGCCAGGCACAGGACTCTGAGCGACTTACTGAATCAACTTGCAAATTTCCCTGCCCGCAGGAAAGGTTGCAAATGGCAATCATGAGATTGCCAGACACACAACCATCATAAATGTGAAGTGATTGCCAAATTGCAATCACATGACTGCAGGAGTGCTCCCACAGCCAGAACTTCGGAGCTGGCTGTTAAGTCCCCCTTATTCAGAGCCATCATAATTTTGAAGCACTGACGAACACATGGTCATTAACTGAGAACTGCATGTAAATTTACTTAAAAAAAAAAGACAATTCAATTTTCATACTTTTCGCATGAAAGACCGCCTAAATTAGTACCATTTGTACATACCAGTTAAACAACTAAAATAGAGAACATAATAGTTTTTATAAAAAATAAATCTAAAGGGCAGCTTTCTGAAATAAAGGCAATATGGCATTCCAATCATATTACATCATATCGCAGAATTATTTAGCGTTTCTTTGCTGCAAAGCAGTGATCGCACCTCGCTTAAATGTCACGTCAGAAACAGGAAGCTAAAACATTCTGAAGAAAACTGAGCATGCTCCGTAATAGACAAAATTCTGATTGCAAGAGTAAGATGGAATAAACAAAATTAGCATTAACTCGTTTTGAATAACTCTATGGTTCCCTAAGCGGCGCTTTTAATCAACGACGCATGTGCAACTGTTGCTTTTCCTACTGCTTTCTCGGAAATCCGGTTCTGACGTCACTCTTACTTGAGGCAACAGAGCCTGTCAGGTGTCAGCTGGTACCGTTCTCGGGCGAAAACTTTGTTGGTGTAAAGAGCAAAAGAAAAAGGCAATCGCTGATACACTTCTGGTTCCTCAATGCAGGACTTTTGGAAAATAATATTTACCCAATTTAAAATTTGATGGTTGCCGCTGTTGATCTTTAAGTAAACTAGTAAAATAGAAATAAAGAAGATCGATTTAAATAAAATTGGACATTTATTATATGAATTCGATTTCCTTAATTTACAGTAAGATATATACAAGTAAACTTTAATAACCTGAGTCTCCTATTGTTAGCAGCTTTAGAGCGTGTAAAGCAGTATTTTTAGTCCTATGACAACGCTATTATTGGGCTTCCAACATTTCCTCAAAGAACAGAAAAAAACAGTCACTAGTTTGAATCAGTTTGTTAAACTGTTAGCCACATTACCTTGATGATGTTGATAATAATATAATATGTTAAATATGTGTGCCGCCCGATTCCCAATGTCTCATTTTTCCTCACAAATTTGGTAGGTATGGGTGTAACTTGTCGGAGCTGGTTAAGACTGATGCACGCCATTGAATTTTTGACACTTTCACTTATGTCAGTTTCTACCGAGGTGAAACTTTAGGCAGAATACAGAGCTAAATCCATAAATGAACCGATATAGGTCGGCTATGAAATTTGATCAGCGAACATTTGGACGCCTTGATGTCACCCGAGTTTTCTGCATGCTTTTTTGCCATCTGGCGGCCATCCGATTTTATTTATTTATTTATTTATTTATTACATTCCAGACTGAGGACCCTTGATAAAGTCTACGCGGGAACCTTTTCCCACCACTTGCTTGCTTTTCTGACTTTCTCCTTGGAGTAAAAGCAAAAGTACCATAACGGGGGGAGGGACGAAGCAAACGTGTTCTTTAGGGAATTGCAACAGTCTCTAGCCTCCCAATGCGTGGGAGGAGCGGAGTTTGTAAAAGGTTTGCGGGCTTTAAAACACGTCGGTCCATTCTTTCCCCGCATATGGGAGACTTTGAAACCTGCAACTGACAACCGGAAATCCACTTCGGAAGCGAATTTCAGGCTCGAGCCCCTCAATCCGGATGGGGGAGGCGCTCTGGTCGCCTCGGCTTGTTCCTCGTTCTTTCGTGCCGGCCGGGTGACATGGGGAGTTCGCCGCGCTGACGCGGAAGCTGAGGCGAGCCGGGATCCGCTGCTCCCCGGAGACTTTGTTCGTGCGCTCTTCCGCCTGCTTTGTGGGTCCTTTGGCCAGGTGAGGCGGCCCACCCGCTCTTCCCCTCCTGCCAGTGGTAAAAGATGGGCTCGCTCGCGGTCCTTATCTAGTTGACGAGAAGGGGCGGAGAGAAAAAGTGGGAGAAATAGAGGAGGCCGTGGCCTTGCTGCGCCCGGTTTGGTTACTCCTTCTCGCCCGTCCGAAATGCCCGGTAAGCGGCTGAACTAACGATCGAAGAGTCTCGGAGAAACCCGCCTTTGGGGTCCTTGGTGCTCTCTGAGCTTGGTGGTTTTCTTGCAGACGTTTCATTACCAAACTAGGAAACTTCACCAAGCTCAGAGAGTACCAAGAAGTCCACAGTTCAACTCTGAGCCACTCTGGAGAAGGAGGAGGAGGAGGAGGAGGAGAAGCAGGTGGGTGGCTCGGCCTACCTTTGGTTTCCACTTCCCGGTAGCCCTGTGTTAGGTAAAAGGCCACTTTCTTAGGAAAGTCTGTAGGGGATTCCCTTTGGGGCCCTACAGAGCATCAGTTTTCCCTGAGGTAGAAAAGGATTCTTTCAATGTGAAGTTTTGAAACCTATGTGTTGATCTGCTTTTCTTACCTGGTTGTGGGGATTCCTTGGATGGTTAATCTGGGGGCCTTGTTTTAATCATAGCTTGTTAACACTAATAATCTGCTTCACAGGCTATGTTAAATCATGAACCATGGCTACAGCAAGAGTGGTTGGGGTGCACATTCTGCTAAGTCAAACCCAAAATAGCTTAACTTGACATTAGCATTTGAAAGAGCTTCCTGGCTCTTCTCCTGCCCCTGGAAATAGTTCAAATGTTATTCTAGTGATTCTGGTTTGTACAGATGCCCAAGCTGACTTTTTTTTTTAAAGAAACCATGTATCTTTAGTTTTTAAGACAGATCTTAAGGCTTTGAAGCTAATTTCTTCTGTGGATTGTTGTTGACTTCAAGCTGTTCTTGCTTATCTTGATTCTAAACAATGTAATTTTTCTGCCATAGGATTGTGCTTTCTTTTCTCTGCAATATGCACTGTTCTACTTTGATAATAAGCCCAAATCTTACATACACTCTGAAACTGTATTACTGGTTCTCCATGATAAATGTGTAAGTTAATAAGTGCTCTGTAATCTGGCTAAATTTTCTAGGTACCGGTATTTACGTAGCGTAAAGTATGTGGAACCTGTGTATAGTTTGAGAAAGTGGCAATGTAAAATGTAGGTAGCATCTTTATATGACACTAGCCCTAGATTGTTATCCCACATATACAAAATAGGGCTATAGTCAGTTCTACTACAGGTGTTGCGTCAGTTATTTCCAGATTCTTACTCATTGTTATATTAACAAATAGCTTATTACAGTAGGCTTATTGGCTTCAAATTCTTAATTTTTCCTCCATTCCTTCAATCCTATACTCATATATGCCTCAGGATTAATTGAAAACAAAATGGGTAAAAGGAGACTGCCTTTCAGCTAGAACTTCTTAGGAAAAAAATAAGTTGAGAAATATGTGTGTTATATGTATAATGTCAATGTCAGAGGTCCCCAACCTTTTGAGCACCAGGGACCGGTTCCATGGAGAGAGGTTTTTCTGCGGACTGGAGGGGCCCTGGTTTCATGTACTGCCTGCATTCCACAGATGGGGCTTTGCTTGTTTGTGTGGACCAGTTTCTGGCATGCCGCAGCCCAGTGCCGGTCCACACGTCGGGGATTGGGGACCCCTGGTCTATGTGATGTACTTAATCATGAAAAAACTTTTATCTGGTATTAATTGATTTAGTTTCCAAATCAACTGCTGTCACAACCAAGCAAAGGAGTTCTCTTAGAATAAGCTTAAATTGGAAATATGTTTGGCTCAAAATGGAAGATAGTAGACAGTTAGAGGCTCATCTCCTCACTATAGTTGGAATATCTCTGAATTTTTATTTTATTTTATGTATAACAAGAAAGTGAGCATAGATCTTCATTTCTTGACACTGAAAGTTTCAAGTTATAGTAGAAACATACAGAACACTCAGGGGATATATATATTTCTTTTTCAGTGTATTTAGCACAAATATATTAAATCTGTATTTATTGCAGATTGTATTTATTTCTTAATGAGTAAGAAAAATTGTTCATTTTTTCCAAAACCTTATAAAAATGACAAAGTTATGGGAATTTAAAAATAATTTCTGGATCCATAAGCCTTAATTAGAGCGTGTAAAATAATAAAAAGTAGATTTATGGTCCTTATAATGCTAGATATACAGTAATGTACCTGTTAGCATGCTGATTTTTTCATGATATGTGCAATTTAAACTTCACTGATATTAGAATATTATATAAGTAGGAAAATGAAAATGATGAAATCTGATATATAATCCAGATGTTTTCCAAGTATATATTGCGTGCCCTAAAAATTAGACAACTGTGCTTAATATTAGTGGCACTCCCACTAATACTTTATTGTTCCTGTGTTTATAGGATATATATAATGCTCTCTTTGGATGTAAATTCCTAAGGAATGCATTTTTCACAGATCAGTACACTTCTACTGAGGCAGAATTCGCTTTCAAAACAGTACTTGTGAGTAAACCAAGTCAACATGTTAAGCTTCTTATTTAAAAATCATTTTTCAAGAATGTAGTTATAACTGAATATTTTTTCTTTCAGAAATGGCAGCACAGAAAAGGAAATCTGTGCTGGTAGAATCCTCTGCTAAGCGGCGGAAATTGGATAAAAGTAATAAATCAGTTTCTACTAGCAAAGAAAGAAAACTTCAGGATGGTAAATGCATATCAAATAAGAAAGCAGTGCTGAAGAAAGAAGTGCCCCAACTCTCTGCCACAACTAACAGGTCAGCTGCCAATAAGTTTATAAATAGAGCTTCTCTATCATCTTCCCAAAATAAACAAGCGCAAAGGAACTCCAAACAGACTGAGTTAAATGAGTTAAAGAAGAAAGCATGTAAAATGATGTGCATTAAACGGACATCCTTAACATCTTTAGGTAAATTATGTCCTGCACAGAGATCACTAAAATCTTCCAAAATAAAGCATGCCAATTCTCTGAATCTTTCAAAATCTTCTTCCAAAATCTGTTCTAGGGGGAAGAGAAAATGCAACATTGGCAAAAATAAGACTTCCTATGAAAACAAGAAACCAAATAAATCATCTGTAGATTGTAAAATACGTCCTATTGAAGCTCGGTGTCAAAGGCATGCAGCCCGGTGTGGTAAAACGAGTCATAAGAACCTGCATTCAAAATCGCGACCAATCAAAGAAAATACCAAAAAAATTACAAAATCTGAAAAATATATTAGTAATAACTTAGAGGTTCAGAATTCTAAAACCCCTTCTATAAAAAAGTCAGCTTCTCAGAACAGTGAAGCAAGGTGGACTAAAACTTCAACAGCTGGTAAAGCTGTTAGAATTAGGCAAGAACAGTTACCTGTCAAACAAACTAAGGAAGTATCTCAGAAGGACACAGTGCAGGGCCTTCCAAAGTCACAACGTACTGTTTCACATGGGCATCAAACTAGAAGATCACCAAGATTGCAGCAGTCGTCTGATGTTTCTACAATATCTTTGAGAAGCAGAAAAGTAAAAGAAACACATGCTTCTGTTATGAAGCAATGTAACCCAAGGAAAAAGATGGTACCACAACTTAAACATGAAAAATTGAAACACGTCCACCAGAAACCAGGAAAGTCTGTGGAAGACAATGATTATCAAATTGAAAGAAGAAAAATATCAGATAATAAGAAAATGGGTTGCTTCTCCCCCCAAAAACATGAGGTGGATTCTGAAATCAGTGATTCAACTACATCTCAAGATAAGCCAAGAAAACTGAGAAATAATTTTGAAAGTAATCAAAAATCTGAAAAGGAAGTTGCCAACACAATTTCCTGTCCTATAAATTCAGTTTGCAGTATAGTAAACAAAGGAAAGTCAAAGCACAAAAATGGAAAAATCAATGTAAAAGCAGATAGAGCTGTGCCAGTAGAACCTGTTTGCCAACAAGAGGATGTAGTAAAATCCAAAAAGATTAGCATTCTTGAACTGTGTGAAGAAATTGCAGGTGAGATTGAATCGGACACAGTTGAGGTAAAAAGAATTTCTCCCAACTCTGACCATGGAAGAGAGGAGGGAAAAAATCCAGTACTAGAATTGCCACAGGAAGTAGTATTAAATGATGAGAAAACTAACCAGAACTCTCAATGTAAGCGATTTTTTCCCAGCAGAAAAGGGATGTCTGTTAAATGTACTGTAAATGGCAGACATAGCACAGTGAATAAAAATTCTAAATGGACCAAAATAAAATTAACTAAGGTCAATCATGTGAGCCATAGTATCTCAAGCATTCCAAAGCTTGATGTTTTAAAGCTTGATGTTTTAAAATGTAATGATCCTCAGGAACAACAAGCCAGAACTGTAGAAATACACCTTCCAGAAGTTCAAGGGAAATTATCCCAAAACAATGATAGCACAATATGTGAACAGAAGTTAAATACAGCTGATTTTGAAGGAATCCAGATTAAAGACAGAATACTGCATGCCAAACAGTCCACTGTACAGGTTATACAGAATGGTTTGTCTGAGGCAAAGCATTGTCCTGGGCCAACACCAGTCAAGGTAATTATTTTGTAATTTTGTGATATAACAGTATGACTTTGTATTTTATTGCAGAATTAGTTTGTTTTATGGGGCAATATGTACTTTGAGGATGAGTATAATACAGTGCATTCTGTTTAAAGTAACCTATTTATCACTATTGTGCATTTATCATTTATTACATCATTTATCACTCATGCCCTAATAACATAGTAGCTTGACTATTGCAACACACATATATGAGGCTGCACTTGGAGACCATCCAGAAGTTTCAAATGATCCAGAACAGAATGCCCTAAGCCAGACATGTCAAACACAAGGCCTTGGGGCCGGATGTGGCCTGCGAAGTGGTTTCATGTGGCCCACAAAACCATCCTGGAAACAGTGAGGGAATGGCCCCCACTGCCTTGGCCCTGGCCCAGGCCGTCCGGGAGCCAATGTACAATTTTGTGGTGGCCATCTATGCTGAAACACATTCAGTCTTAGCTCTACAAGGCCATCTAGAAACAGCGAGGAACCAGCCCCTGCCGTGTTGGCTCCGCCCCCTGGGTGCATGCTGGGGTGGGGTCACCCTTTGTGAGGATTGAAGAAATGGACCATGCCTTGGCGCTTGCCCCAGTACCACCCCCTTCTGTCCCACTGACCCTCAGATCTGTCCCACTTCTGCCCAGGCCCCCACAGGCACCCTTGACGCGAACGATGTAGAGCTGGCCATGCCCACCCAGTAGGCCACACCCACTCCATCCATACCCACCCAGTAGGCCGCACCCACCCTGGCCACACCCACCCAGCCCCCCTGAGGGCAAGCGCAATGCTGATGCGGCCCTCAATGAAATTGAGTTTGACACCTGTGGCCTAAGCAATGATGAGCATGTCTTTGTATGCCCATGTAACATTTCTGCTTTGTGAGCTCTACTGGTTGCATCCAGTGCAATCAGCTTTGTGAGCTCTACTGGTTGCATCCAGTGCAATCAGCTTTGTGAGCTCTACTGGTTGCATCCAGTGCAATCAGTTTATTTCTGGGTGTGATTCAATGTGCTGGTTGCTGTCTATACAAATCTTACATGGCATCAGGACTGATTTTTTGAGGGACTGCCTGTCATTGTATTTGCCCGACCATTTTAATCTTGCAATGTTGGCATGCTCCAGGTTCCTTTAGTTAAATAGTGTCATCTAGTGTGAAGTGTGCCTTCTCTGTAACAGTGCTTGTGCTTTGGAAGATCCAGAGTTCTCCCCCCACCCCGGCCCTCCACTCTGCTCATGTTCAGCAAAACGGTTAGGCTTTTGGCAAGGGAGAGTGAGACCTCTCACTTGACTCCATCTGATCTGTCTATGAGCAGGATAGCACTAAGAGGCAACACATTACTAAAAGCTAACTGTAAAAAAGTGGTTTGTAATGTTTTGTCTACATTTTTTACTTCACATATGTAACTGAGTATCATGGGGAAGACAGATAAGCTCAACATAATATGAGTTGAGTTATTTTTTTAGATTTGAGAGATTTTTTTTGCTAGTTTATTGAGAGCTAGAGGTATCTCTGAAATATTGTTTGTGGATGTACTACACAGTTATTTACTATACCTCATGAAGCCATAGGTGGTATATGCAAGAATAACTAGATACGATTTTCTAAAATTGAAAGCATAAAAGGTTTCTAATGTGAACATGTTTTCTGCAACTTCTTAAAGCAGCTGCATCTTTTTCAGGGCCTGTTTAGACATCCATTGCAGTGCTGTGTGATCTTAGGGAAAGGGACATTTATTTTACATTGAATCCAAATACATGTTCCTGAATGCTTCGAGGCACCTTTTTGCTTTGAATCAGAAGCTCTGCACAACCCTAAGATTTCTTGAAGATTGAAAGTATTGTTTTAGAATTTCTAAATTCTTTATACATGTGCACAAAGACTCAAGGAAACTGGTTAATATTTTCATGAGATAAATTACCTCTAGAGCAGCTATTGCAGCAGTCCTTGTAATTTAGTGCATCTTATCTAGACAGCTAAATTATGCAAACATGGTAGAAGTTTCTTAAACTGAACAGGAACAAAAATTTAAATTTTTGAATTGGTAAGATCTGTTGTACGATTAAATAAATGATTCTTATATGTATATATTTAGAGTTTCAATTTAGAGTTCGATATACATCCAGAAAATACTTCAATGAAAATAATTACAGAACAAGCATCAGTGAAGCAAGTAAAAAGAGAGACAACAGAAATCAAACCTCAAGGTGAACTTCAAATTATATTTCATATTAAAGCATGTTTAATTATGGATAAAGTAATTCATACTTTAAGTTCAAGTTTATGCATTATATTAAAAAAAACTATCTGGCCAAATAATCGTGGAATATGAACTTGGGAGGAACCAAGGGTAATCAGATGCAACATTATTTCCATTGATAGGATAACCTGTGTTTAGAGGATTGCTAATAGTAGACTATAAGGCTTGTCATAAAAATGCCAAAGTGAAGCCACTTACAGCTTTTGTTGAACTGATCTTACTGTTGGCAAATTAAATTTAACTGATTCACTAACATACTGACTGCATTCATTCATAGCAATAAGCCAGAATTTGTTTTATCATATTTTCAATAAGTTGTGATACATCAGAATTAATTAGATTCATAACAGCACACAGGGCAAAATGTAACAAACCATATCATTGATTAACTTGATGTATGAACTTAATTTTATTGCAGACAGGCAAAGTAATCACAACTTGTTGAATCGCTTCTTGGGGATATTTTTTTTCTTGTAGCATCAGGAAGAAAACAGATCAGAAAAACTAAATAGAAATAAGATGAGATTCCAGATTTAGACCCAGTGACTCTAATACTGTATAATGCAGGCATTAAATTGCTGCTGGAACAATGCATAGTTACATCATGGTTTATAAACTAGTAAAAACATGATGCTGCTCCACTCTCCCCAGTCAAAATTGAAATACTGAGGGTTTTTTTTAAATGAAACCATCTTATTGGCATAGATTTTCACAGCTGGTATCTGTTGGGCAGAATTGAGCTACAGGGCTAAGTGCCAGGGTCTAGTCAGTTCCTGCACAGTTGCTATGGTCTGCATAGCAGTCCATCTTGCTCCTAAAGATTCCAGCATACAGTTGTCAATGAAAGTAAAGAAAACTGTTGTCTAATCCAGGGGTCCTCAACCTTGGCAACTTTTAAGACTTGTGGACTTCAACTCCCAGAATTCCTCAGCCAGCAAAGTCTTAAAGTTGCCAAGGTTGAGGACCGCTGGTCTAGATCCCGTTCACTAAACCCTGAAGGTCATTATTGCCCTTTTCTATGCTCTTTGTGTATACAGAATGACACAACTATAATTTGTTACATTAAAAATACAATTCAAAATCTATTTAACCTGTGTAGCTCTAAATCACACAAAACGTGTGCCTTTCATTATATTTATTTATGAGTTCATCTTATGTGCATTCATAGATAATATAAAACTGAAGGAAAAGCTTCAAGTATTCAAGAACTTGGCTAAAGATAGTTATCCCCCCCAAAATGAAAACCTGTAGGGAAATCTGACTTTTTTAAAATAATAATTGTTTTTAATTTTAATTTTTAAATTGTTTTATTTAATTGTTGTATGCCATCCAGTTACTTCTTGTGAGATGGGTGGGCGTATACATTCGAAAAAAAATGCTTTGTAATTACTTATTCAGAATATAATATAGTTTAGAAATTGCAACTCTTGATTCCTGGTATTTCTAATTTTGATTGCTTAAGTTTGGTATGTGTTAAAAGAGAAATACCACTGATACTTCGTAAAGTTGTTTCAAATTCAAAAAAACTGGATTTCTCAGTCATTAGTCTCTATTATATACTCATATATATTCAATATGCAGTAATATAGAGTCCTTGGTGGTTTTTGAGCTTGATTGTGTGATTACAGATGTTTAAACAAACAACCAAGCTCAGGAACACTGAGGACTTCACAGTTTAACCCTGAGCTACATATATTCTTTTCTAATGAAATAATATATTGATTTATTGATAGATCCAGTTGATAAACAGTTGGTTCAGGCTCCTGCTAATAAAACCTCTGAGATAAATGAGAGCAGGTACAGTATTCTTAAAAATTATTTTATGTTTTGTTATATTTTATCTTTTACAAGTTTGCATTAAATTTGCCAGTCATGTGTTAAGAAATATCTAAGAATTATCAACTCAGACTTAACATTCTTTAATATTCCCTTTCCTACTGTATATACCCTGAGCTCGCCAAAGAATCAGACAGCTTGAGCTCAGGCTGCTATTGATAAAGGTGGCTCTCTGTGAAAGGAGATGTTTGGGTGAATAAACACACAGACCTGGCATCTCTGGTTGAGTACAATTAGGGATGTGGCCCTGTGTGAGTTCTGGGTTGCTTATCCTTCATCTGCCATGATGCCAAGGTTTGGAAGAAATGAGCCGAGGTGGCGCAGCAGTTAGAGTGCAGTACTGCAGGCCACTTTAGCTGACTGTGTTCAGCAGGTCAGCGGTTCAAATCTCACCGGCTCAAGGTTGACTCAGCCTTCCATCCTTCCGGGGTAGGTAAAATGAGGACCCAGATTGTTGGGGGCAATGTAAATATATATATACATTGCTTACTGGTGTACACCGCTTAGAGAGTGCTTGCACTTAAAGCGGTATATAAGTCTCATAAATAAATAAATAAATAAGAAAGGCTAGCTGCAATTTCAGAGAGGCTCTAGTGGGCCCAACAGGACTGCACTGTAGATAATGGTTGTAAGGGATGATAAGAGTGACTGTTGGTCTCTTTCCAGTTGCTGATCCTGAACATAGTTAAGAGATATGAAACAGGTGGGGAAAAAAACCTAGTATAACAGTGGTATAATACCAAAAGTCAGTTCAACCCAGTAATAGTATAAACCCATGTTGAAAATCAGACACTGACTGGCAAAATGTGAATACTTCTGTATTCTAATGGCATCCTGACTGTCTGCAGATGATTTGAGTGCTGCTCTGCAGGAGCCCTGCTTGTACCAAAAAGAGTTGTTTTAGTCAGTTCTGGGAGGAAAATTATCAAATCATAGGGTCTCCTGTCACAGTGAAGTGTCAGTACACTATTGATACTCAGTTATATAACCTTCAAGGCCAAGCTAGAGATACTATTGAAATCTTGAACACAAGCAAATGCAAGATTAAGTCTGGTAAGAAAAGATATTGTTTGTTAGTAAATATATGTTCCAGGAACTTAAGTTACAGTGATTGTGCTTCCCCTGCAGGAGCAGGTCTATGATTAGGGATTCCTCTTGGATATGCAGTTCCTGCTGGAGAAGCAGGTGGAAGCCCTGGTAGGGAGATAGTGTGCTTGTTACAGCCCCACTTGATCTGAAAATACTTGGCTGTTGTAACTTCTACTCTAGTTCTTGTGAGATTGCACTACTACTGGTATAATGCATCATATGCTTGTTATCTTGGAAGATAATTTCCAAGCTGTATCAGATTGTGGCAGCCAGGATGTTAGAAGGAGATAATGCCTATGTTGCAGCCACACCAATGTTGGCTGCCCACAGGCTTCCAAGCTCCATTCAGACAGTTAATTATTATCGAAAAGCCCTACACAGTGCAGCTCCAATCACAACAGAGACCATTTTAACCTGTGAGATTCTGCCTGTCTTGTATAGTTGTACAGGAGGGGATCCATCCCACTGAACATAAGATTGGTACAGACTGGGACACAGGGATGTTCCACGGTAGCCCTTGTCCTTGGAAACACATTGCCCTCAGAGAACTGCCTGGCTGTAAACCTTCTGACATTTCACGAGGCGTCGAAAACTTCACTTTTTAAACAGATATTTATTACATAGCCATTTTCTTCGTGTAACTGTCGGTAATATGAGTTAATGGATTTTATGCTGTTTTTATTGTTAAGGGCTCAACTTAACATATTTAATTGTTTTGTATACTACCTAACTCTTGAGAGAAGGCAGCATTAAAATGAAATAAGCAGATATTCAATAGAGACTTTAAATAGGCTGTGACTTATCTATTAGGTGCAATTGCACCTAATAGATAAGAATTTTTGCATGTTTTTGTTTTATTATTGCTGTTATTACTACTTTGAGAGCATTTGCTCTCTCTATATATATCTCCCTTTTCAGTGCTGAAATGAAGCAGGAACAGAATCGTAGTTCAAACAGGAAGTCTTCCCTCTCTACCCTGAAGAAAAAAGAAAGCATAGTTCCAACTTCCTCCTCATAGATATCTAAGTAAAATACAGGTAGTCCTTGACTTAAAACCACATCTGAGCACAAATTTTCTGATCTTAAGTTAGACATTTGTTAAGTGGGTTTTCCCCCATTTTACAATCTTTCTTGCTACAGTTGTTAAGTGAAATACTGCAGCTGATAAATTAGTAATCCGGTGAAGTGAATCTGGCTTCCCCATTGACTTTGCTTGTCAGAAGGTTGCAAAAGGTGATCACATGACCCTGGGACGCTGCAGCGATCATAAATATGGGCGAGTTGCCAAGCATCTGGATTTTGATCACATGATCATGGGAATGCTGAAAGATTGTAACTGAAAAATGGTCATAAGTCACTTTTTTTAAGGGGCATTGCAACTTTGAATGATCACTAAACAAGTGTTAAGTGGAGGACTACCTATAATTGCTTCCATTCATGAAATAAGAAGGATTGATGATGGAGTATATGGAGGTGGTCTTTTTATCCTTTTGCTAGGAGCATGATATATCTGTCATTTATTTATTTTATTTATTTATTTTCAGTATTTATATGCCGCCCAATCCCAAAGGACTCAGGGTGGTCATACCATCATGCAAACACCGTATCTCAACAGATCAGGTTTATTTAAAAAAATTTTTAAAAAACCCAGCAGATAAGACAGGATTGTGACCATCTTAAACAAAACATTCTTTGTGGACAATCAAGCTGATATTTGCAGCCCTTGTCTTTCAGATCAAAAGTGATTGGCCTATTCATTTACAAATTTTGCTTGCTGTAAAATGTGAGAAACATTTTTTTTGATAGAAGCATAGCTAAATTATTTATTTGATTGCTTTTCCTCCGGGACCTTAAGTGTCTTGTATTGCACTCTGTTCTACTTAGCTTTAATATTAATTCAATTGAATTGTGTGGAAGAGAAATACATTTTTATTAGAATACATACATAAACAGTAACTTGTGAATTATTTTTATGCATAAAGGGCATCTGTGCCAAAGGTTCCATTAACAACAAAATGTGATGGTTTTCTTACATCTGAAGAACATATTCAAAAATTAAAAGAAGCTGCAAAAGATGGCGATAAGCAGCTAATCATAGTAAGTATTTGTGTATGGCAAGTTATAGGTTGTTACTTTAAAACAATTCTTAAATATGTGTCAGGCTTTTATCTTATAAGTTAGTAAAGTATAATATGTTAATAAAGTAGAAAAATATTATCTCTGTTATGATGAAAGTAGAAAAATGGGTTAAATCTAATTTAAAGATTCTAGTATAATTTTCCATTCATTGTAGTGAAGAAACATATTATATGTAATTGTTGTACAGCAGATATGGCCAACCATTATCTTGGATTAGAGGCTAAAACATATAAAGAATGGTTGCTGGAATTGAGTATGTCTAATTTAATGAAAAGAAAGACTAGGGGTGACATGATAGCAGCGTTCCATAAAGAAGAGGAGTTAAATCTATTCTCCAAAGCACCCGAAGGCAGGACAAGAAGCAATGGGTGAAAACTATCAAGGAGAGAAGCAACCTAGAACTAAGGAGAAACTTCCTGACAGAACAATTAATCAGTGAAAAGACTTGCCTCCAGACATTGTAGGTGTTCTCCAACACTGGAAGTTTTTAAGACGAGATTGGACAACCATTTGTCTGAAATAATATAGGGTTCCTGCCGAACACGAGGTTGGATTAGAAGACCTCCAAGTCCCTTCCAACTCTATTATTCTGTTATTCCACCTGGTAAAGAACAGCAATAAAATAATTTACATTCTTGAAATTTGGACTACAACCTGTTGTAGGTTAGTCTGAATTGAATAGCCTTTTCCAAGTGATCCAAAATCCTAAAATGTGATTTAGAAGAACAAAGGTCTGTCCTCACTAGTACAATCTTTCTGTTCTGTTTTTTTTTTTTTTTTTTTGTGATAAACACCCTATCTTTGCTATATTGATCCTCACCTAGCTATTAGGAAACTCCAGTATCTTCTAAGGAGGACCCAGACTTTTCTCTGCATTGGATATCAGTCATCATGGCCCTTCATATCTTTTAGCACAATGAAGTGTATCTGTCTGCAAAGCAATTTATAGAAGTAAGCTGACAGAGTTCAGAAAACTCTAGAACAAGGAACCTTCCTATAGTATTAAAGAAATAAGCAACAGAATATGATGGCTTCATGACATCAGATTATTGAGAAGCCAATGTTACTAACAACAACTGAGCCCATCATTTATGTTGCTAAGTGAGAAATTTGTTAAGAAAGTTTTGCCCCATTTTACGACTTTTCTTGCCACATTTGTTAAGTGAATCACTGCAGTTGTTAAATTAGTAATCTGGTTGTTAAGTGAATCTGGCTTCCCCATTGACTTTACTTCTCAGAAGGTTGCAAAAGGTGATCACATGACCCTGGGATACTGCAACCATCATAAATATGAACCAGTTGTCAAGCATCTGAATGTAAATCACATGACCATGGGGATGCTACAACAGTCATAACTGTGAAAAATGGTCGTAAGTCACTTTTTTCAGTGCCATTGTAACTTTGGTCACTAAACAAACTGTTGTTAAGTCGAGGACTACCTGTCTTGGTTTCTCAGTACTTGGTTCCCCAGTTCTTGATTTCCCTGAACTAACAGAAATTAATAGAGAAGAATGTGCTATTTTATCATACATATTTTAATTGGCAGGAAAGATCATGTTATTTTTCTGGTAATGAATTAGCCCTTAAGTATTGCCATGAGCTAATTTGCTTCAGATCACAACAAATGTATTTTGAGTGCTCTTCAAATTTGCTATCCTTGATATTGAAAGTGCTTTAATTGTGTATTTTAATGACATGGGTTTGCAGCTATTTCTGTTCAGTAAATTGTATTATTTGGTTAGGAAAGTTTGTTTCATGAACTATATTTTAACTTTTAATATATAGGATGCAGGACAAAAACGGTTTGGTGCTATTTCCTGTAATATTTGTGGAATGCTTTATACAGCTTCAAATCCTGAGGATGAAACCCAACATCTGCTCTTTCATAACCAGTTTATAAGTGCAGTAAAATACGTGGTAAGCATATTTTTTTTCTTTGCTCCAAAGCATAAACTATTTTATATAGTCTCAGTGGATTATTCAAAATTATGCTTAAAGCAACGGTCAAATCCATTTAAAAATGTTTTACTTGTTAGTTTAAATAAAGTAATGAATAATCGTTTTTCACATTTTTTCTAACTAATTCTTTAGTGAGTAAATATTATATCATCTAAGTTACCTAATACTGTCTCTATGGTGCTTTGGATTCAGTTCAAATCCAAAAAGGTGTTCAAAGTACTTGGAAACCTGTCTGCCACCCTTTAAAACAGCTGTGTCTTTTCCAGGAATCATGTGGCAGCTGCAGAAGGAATGCTTTGAACCACTTTTGGAATCAAATCAAAAGCACTCTATAGCCCTGTTGCCCATGCATTATGTTGTGCTTTTACATACACTGTGAAAATAATATTGCCATAGTGGTATTTTAGTGTGAAATTTTGTTTGGCTAGTAGAAAATAATTAGCATTTAATTGCACAATAGCACAGTTTATGTTTAAAATATTTCATACAAGATTGTTCAACTGACCATTATATTCCCCTGCAATTTATATTCAGACTACTAAAACTCTATTTTCTTTATCATATATGTTACCTTCCATAACTTGCATTGATATTGATAAGACCTCCAGGATAATTGAATTGAACTCCCCCAGCTGCTTCCAAAGTCTACCACACAAATACAAACTGGTTCAAATCTAGCTGGTGATTTAATCATTTACAAAAGCTCTTAACTAGTTTCATGATCTTACTGACCTAACTGTAAACTATTGCCTACTTACAGAAGAAATACATTACTAAAGCTCTGTAGAGCAGGACGTTTAAAGTATCTGGAAAAGCAGTGGTAGTAGGACAGTAACAAAATGATTGAATAATTAAATGATCAGAGCTTAAGGTGAAATTTGAGCATCAGTTTTTTAACCTCTGCTTTTCAATTCAATATAGTATATTCCTTTTCTATTTTTAAAAAATATTTTTGCTAGGCTTTAATTCAAAATAGAAAACTCAGTCAAGCTATAATACAAGTTGCTTGTTATTTAGTAGCATATATTAATATTTCATTACAATCCAAATGTATGCAATTTTTATTAGTATTTGTTTCCAGCTAAAACTGGACTTTTGAAACATCATAACCAAACTGGGTGGATTTATGGAAAATAAATCTTTTATGTGATATAATTTAATTACATGATATAATTTTGTGTCCTTCTATATCACAAATAATAATTTGAATTAAGAGTTAAATCCTGTTTCAATATATTTGAAAACCTTAATCCCCAATTAATTATTGTTGCAGCCATTTATTTCGTTTATTTAATTAATGTTTAGGCCCTAAAATTATTGTCAACTTAAATAAAATACTTTAAATACCATAAAAAAATCTAATGTTCAAAGCTTAGTTCATATGCTCACATAATATTTCCTCATTCTTATAACATCAGTGAATTAACTGCTGTAGCTACCATTGCAAAAGTATTTGACATGAACAGTTAATTCTGCCTTTTCTTTTTTAAATAGTTTTTTTAATTAATTGAATAAAACAAAAGAATGGCAAAACTATAAATCAATTATTGAGGGATGATATGGCATTGCTTTGGAATAAATTACCACTGGAGCTGAATCAAGTCCTTCTTTATTACCCTCTAAGAGAAGGCTAAAATATTCATATTTATTTGCCTTTTATTGTCTGAGTTTTTAATCTTTTATATTTGTTTTTAATGATAGCTTTATTACAATATTTTTGTAAATTACCTAGAGCAGACATGTCAAACACAGGGCCCGGAGGCCGGATGTGGCCCGCGAAGTTTCATGTGGCCCGCGAAACCATCCTGGAAACAGTGAGGGAATGGCCCCCGCTGCCTTGGCCCTGGCCCAAGCCATCCGGGAGCCAATGTACAATTTTGTGATGGCCATCTATGCTGAAACACATTCAGTCTTAGCTCCACAAGGCTGTCTAGAAACAGCGAGGAATCGGCCCCTGCCGTGTTGGCCCCACCCCTCGGGTGCATGCTGGGGAGGTGTCACCCTTTGTGAGGAATGAAGAAATGGACCATGCCTTGGCACTTGCCCCAGTCCCACCCCCTTCTGCCAGAGACCCTCAGATCTGTCCCACTCCTGCCCAGGCCCCCACCGGCACCCTTGACGCGAACGATGTAGAGCTGGACATGCCCACCCAGTAGGACACACTCACTCCATCCACACCCACCCTGCACCCACCCTGGCCACACCCACCCGGCCTCCCGAGGGCAACTGTAATGCTGATGCGGCCCTCAATGAAATTGAGTTTGACACCCCTGACCTAGAGCCATTAAAGGAGTAGGTAGCATATACATTTTCTAAATAAATAAAATAAATCCTAGGAAAGTATCATCCAATTAATGTTTTCAGACGTTAAAATAATATTTTGGGACTCTAAAATCAAAGTGACTTGATTTATGAATAGGTGGGCATAGAAATCTGATGAAATGAAATGATCAAATGTAATTGTTATCACAAATGATATCAGAAAAATCTTTATTTGAATGATTTTGTTAACCTCAAAAGACCAGGACCACAAATGAACTTCCAGTTAAACTGATTTATTACTAATCATGCCTATGCACAAGAATTTATACAACTAGTTAGCACTATCTTGGCATTAGTTAAGGGTCAGCGGAATTCAAAAGTTGTATTTAATCTGTTTGTGATTATATAAAGCAGCGGTTCTCAACGTTTGTGTGACGGCGACCCCCGTCACAAACGTTATGCGCATGCGCGGCACCACCCCCGGAGGGGAGAAAATGGCAGATTGCCGCCTTTGGCGACCCCCAAAAAATGGTCGATCGACCCCAAATGGGGTCGCGACCCATAGGTTGAGAACCGCTGATATAAAGAAACTTTAAGTTAATTCCTCTTTTGACCCTGTCCCCAGGTTGTGTCATTCCTTCTCCTACAGATTGGTAGTGTCATTTCAGCCTGTTTTCTTGGGTGAATGTTATAACAGTATGTAGCAGTGAAAATATAAGTGTCAGTAGAATATATTTAATTGTTTAACTTTTAGTGAACTTTCTTTTTCTGTCTTCCCTTTTTTTAATGAATATAAGTAAGGCTTTTGGATTTATTAGCCTAATGATGGTACTTTTCTTTAGACTTCCTATAAATACCACTTTAGGCAGCCTTTGCAAACAACATGAACTCTTAATTTATGGATAAAATTAAGTCTTAATAGACTTAAGTGGCTTTTTGTTTTGTTTTTTCATGCAGGTACTGATCATTTATCACCATCAGTGTGGATCTGAAGAAGAGTTAATTACCTCATTTTTGAGTATGTTTAACTTCAGATACACACAGCATAGCAACTTTCCCCTTTAGGGTGTTAGAAGGTAGCTATTCGTTTATAGTCTCATTTTTGTGACTATTAGTTATAATTAGTGACACAATAAATTATTTCATCTTTTGAACCACTGAACCATTGCATGCTATTCAGTTCACTGAAAACCTCCTGGAGGTCTGTTGCATGCCACTTATCAAAATGTACGCATATTTGTGGAGGTAACTGTGTTAAAGAAATGCTATATAGTGTATGTATATACATACTCCTGCTTGCACATACAAGCTCTGAATTGATTTTTGGGAAATTTGCTGTATTAAGAAAATATGCTTCCTAATTCTTAATAGATGAATTTTACAATTATTCTGGTGGAAAAAGACTGGGGCTGCACAATGCTTCATTTCAATCCAACAAAGTGCTGGATCAGCACCTCTCTACATCTCTTGAAAGCAGCCGTCTTTTTCTAGGATGATGTAAGAGATATGGAGGGTGTGTGCTATGTTTGAACTCTTATGTATCTAGAACCAACTTTTGTCCAAAGTATCACTCAGCCCTAAAAGAGTTTAAAGTGCAAAATACTTTCATAATTTTCTGTGGAAGCTATATTTATGAGAAGTAGAACTCCATCTAGTCAGGATTGTTGTTTGCTAAGAAGTGTGAATTATTTAGCACGAGCTAAAAGTGTAATTTTAAACAATGGACTAAAAGTATAAAAGCTTTGTGTTTAGCTGAGCATTTTTTTCCCTTTTTAGGGGTGGAAAAAAGAGAGAATTTTGTCTGAGTATCCTGATGGTAAGATTATAATGGTCCTTCCTGATGATCCCAAGTATGCACTGAGAAAGGTAGGTGAAATGTCTTGAACTATATTTTGTTTAATGGACACGAAAAGGCTTTGATAAGCTTTTTACAGTGGTTTGCTATTCTTAAGAATGTGATAATAAAAACCTACACATTTTCTTATCACTGAAGTTGCCAAATACATACAAGACTTTCCACATTTTGATTATTTCAGCTGTTCTTATTAACATGAGACAGGCATGAGAAGGGCATATCAAATTTAATGTGTCAGTAGAGCCTATGAATTTAATTTTCAGTTGAAAGATCATAGTGAGAAATAAACCATCTTCCCTAATGGATTTAAATGGAATTGTTTGCAGGACATGACAAGTTTAATAGCAGAAACAAACCAGTGTATCTTACTCTGTGCAATGTGAGAGAAATTGACAGCTTACCTATTGTGTACTGTATCACAAGAATGCAGAAAATTTTGGCTTAGTGTCAAACTTAGTGTCTCTATGATTGTATTAAGCTTGTTTATAGGGCTTAATACTATAATTTGAATTCTAGTTGTTACATTTCAGTGTACATTGTATATTCTAAAGTTTTGTTCCACTGTTGCAGTTTTGTTTTTCTTTTACGCACATTTTTTGTGTTTATATGGGTAGATGAGTTAAATAGATTTTCCTTCCCCAATTAGGTTAAATTCCATACAAATTACATACCAAAACATTCTAAATTTGTACCTGTATTGAGTTTTGATCAATTATGCAAAAATATTTTTATGCTTTTCCAATGTGTTCTGGTTAGAATGCATATTTTGTTCTTTTTTTAAAAAAAATATAATTTTGAATACATTGGTTCTAAGGCTTTTTATGGTATTTATTTGACAGGTTGATGAGATCAGAGAGATGGTTGATAATGATCTGGGATTCCAACAAGCTCCTCTAACATGCTCCAGAACTAAGACTCTATTATTTATTTCTAACGATAAAAAAGTAATTGGCTGCTTAATTGCAGAACATATTCAATGGGTGAGTAAACTGTGGATAACTATTTTCTTAGTTACATTTTTTTTAGAAAGTTCATATATTTTTATTTAAAATGTTGGAACCTATGAGATTATTTCCTGTGAAAAATTAATCATTAAAATAAGTCAATTTCTGTTTATAACCTAAAATGGAAAAAGTGGATGGAGATAGAATGTAAAAAGAAATACCAATTCTTAAAGTAGCAGTTATTGTAGTAGCCACCTGAAATACATATCAGAGATGTCTTCTCAATTTTTAGGCTTCAATTTGAAAACTGCAGTGCAACACTTGGTTGCAGAAAACACAGCAATCCACACTCTATAGCAGCCAGTTGTGTTTTAATTCTTCGTGCTGCTGGTAAATCTCTCAAATACTGGTACAAAATTCATTATCATTTGAAGAAGGCTGCAGAGAGAAGCAGTTTTTGCTGTCTTCTAATGCTTGTGCTGATTTCTCCTGCCATACTTTTTCATCCATTGGAGAAAGATCTCTCAGCAGGTCTGCATTTTGAGGTATTTTCTTGTGTAATGACTGTAGAAAGATGTTTCTTATATGGGAGAGGGGGATGTGTAAAGTGCCTCAACCATCTATTGGAAAAGGAAGTGCATGTGGCAAGTGGATTTCCCCATAATTCTAGCCATCTCTTTTGTTTCAAATAGCAAAGCTACTGAAGATAATTTTTTGGTAGTTATCCATAGAACTATTCCAAGGAAAGTGGTCCTCTTCAGTGCATAACACGTTGGAACTGTAGCTGCACTAGCTGTCAGTTGGTATTTCATTCTTGGGCATGGGAGCAGCTGACATAAATCATTCCTATAAAATTTCTTTTCTATTATAATGATCACATTGTTTGGAGCTACTCAGCAAATATGACATTAATATCATATTTGGAAAGGAGATAGTTAAAATAGTTAAAATAGCAATTTGTTATTATAAATATGTTAATATTTAATCATAAAGTATGCTATTATTGTTTCTCAAGGGGTATAGAGTTATTGAAGAAAAGATTCCAGATATTAGTTCAGAAAATGATAAGCTCACTTTTGAAAGGCAAAAGGCCTGGTGCTGCTCAACAACTCCTGAGCCTGCCATATGTGGCATTAGTCGCATTTGGGTGTTCAGCATGATGCGACGGAAGAAAATTGCTTCTCGGATTTTAGAATGCTTGAGGTAAGGACCTTTTGCATTAGTATGAACTATTAGCAGGCACCTACATTACATATACTATTTAATATATTGGCATTGGCATCCTTCAGTCTCGAGAGACTATGGTATCGTGCTCTGGAAGGAGGTCCTAAGGCAGCATCTGGTGTGGCTAAAAAGGCCAATTCGAGAGTGGCAGTCCTGTCCACACTGAGGGCAGATACAATCTGTCCCCTGTCCAGCCCCCAGATTTTGCTGCTTCCGGGACTGCCTCTTTGCCTCAGCCTGCTGCACAAGTGTCTCTTCAAATTGGAGAAGGCCATGCTGCGTCTTTAGCCTCCAGGCTGAACGATCAGAGGTCAAGGATTCCCAGCTGTTAAATGTCCATTCCCAAGGCCTTTAGGTCCCTCTTGCAGATATCCTTATATCCCAGCTCAGGTCTCCCTCTGAGGCGCTTTCCCTGTATTTAATATATACATATTTAGTATATACATATACTATTTAATCAATTGGAAGTAACCCTAACCCTGACCAATCACAACTAAGAATTGTTAAATTGTTCACTACTTGTTATTTGGAAACTCTTTTAATTATGAGAGCAGATGTGACTATTTCAGAGGTGTGATAATTTTAAGAGGAAGACAAGATTAGGTAGCATCTGAATACTGGCTTTTGAGAAGCATTAAAATACATTGTATTTAGGGCAGTATTTTTACCTCGATTCATAGGTATTATTTGACCAGTAGGAAAGTATATGTTTTTTAAAAGTTTCTTTGCCAGTTTTATTTTGTCACAGTGATTTTTTTATCTTGTTTTTAATCAGAAACAATTTTATATATGGCTCATATTTAAGTAAAGAAGAAATTGCTTTTTCTGACCCAACTCCGGATGGAAAATTGTTTGCAACACAGTATTTTGGTACTAGTCAATTTTTGGTATATAATTTTCTCAATGGACAACAGCCTCAAAGTGGTAATCTTTATAATAAAAGGTAATGAGAAATCATTAACTTTGTTTGCTGATGTTTGGACTTTTATTAGCAGTGAACTCAGGAGTAGTAACAACCGAAAAGATGGTTGTATTTTATTAAAATTGTAAATAGTACAGAAGTAGGATAATTTTGAAAGATATTTTTATAAAAAATATGTATTATCTCTAGTACACTAGCCATGTTTACATGCAGTAAATAATTTGTTCATAGTGGACTGTTAATTAGTGCAAGAACTATGGTCGCCTTTTAAGTATATTTTGAAGTTCACAATGTAATAATATACCAAGGCAATGAGAAAGTCAATCTGTATTTGCTAGAGGTGTGAAAATATTCTGCATTCAAGATCAATAAAAAATAGCATCTAATCAAAGTGTATAATTGGCTCACTATATATGTTGAATGGAAATAGTAGTTTAAAAAGAAAGATACTAGCTCCTTTTGAAAAGTATGCCTCCAACTATACTTTAGCAATAGCAAATTGGGTATATACTTTAATTTGTGGACTTCACAATACTTTAGCCTAAAACCCCTCTTATTTCAGAGGGTGTATATAATGAAAAACTGCTGTGGCCTTTCTTGACATGTATATAATGTAGATTTAAAGAGAAAACATTTGATAACTTTTAATCTACTAATGGTAAATGTATTTAAGCAATGTCTTTGATATTATTGACTATTAAAAGTTGATTGAAACACTGGTCTGGTGTAATAATGATTTTGGGTGGTTAACAGTTGTAGCTTTTACATTTTGGTGATCACAAGCATATAACTTAATATTACAGTCTACAAGTAGCTTGACCAGTTCAAAACAGTGCCTTGTATAATAGTCTAGTTCCAATGTTTGCTACAGAAATATCTTCAAGAGATCTGTTCTTCAGTAACACAATGGATTTTAATATTAATACTTTTTCAGGTTCATTACATACAAAATAGGCTTGTGGTCCCATTCCTGGATAATTCTGTGTGAGAAAAAAAAATAGTACTGGTTAGTATTTAAGCCGTTTCCTACCCTGAATATGTTATAGACAGAATGGCTACCTTCATGCTTAGTCATGCTAATATGATCACCTTTTCACGGGAAGATATTGTCAAATCATAAAGTGGATTATTATCTTGTTAATTTGAGGTTATACTAGGCCCAAAATATAAGCATACCTTTCTTACCTTCTAAAACTTAAAATCCGGAATCATTCATAGAGCCTGCAAAAGAAATGCTGTAATCATGAATTTCTTAAAACTTTTCCTTCTATTGGAATTTTTTTTAATGTATCTCTGTCATCATTTTACAGAATTGCAATTAAAATGGAGGGCTAGAACTCCCATTGGCTATTCTTAAGGTTGGTTCTAAATCTTAAATCTTGGTGACACTTATAATTCATATTTCCCAAGGGGGATAAAACAAGTATCTCTATATTGAGGCAGGCCTATTGATCTTAACTGTAAGTTTTGGACTGTGTAGTATTAAGCCATCAGTTCATGAGCTCAATACTTCAATCAGAAGATAGTTTCTGCACAACTTTCTGAATTTTAAGGAAATTTTTATCTCTTCTGTAACAGCAACCATGTATTTTGTAAGTTTGTTTGTATTGTTTAGAAGCTGCCATGGCTGTCTTTGTAATTATGAAGCATTATATGAGCTTTGAAAAAGGCAATAGCTTTTTAACAAAGACCTGCTTTGTTCTGCTCCTATGCATAATAAAACTCCTTGCAAATGCTGTAGCATTGCTTCCTGACATAGATAATTAAGCATCTACAGTCACCTTGGATTAACGATTAGCTAGTACAGGTTTAACTATTAGCTTATGTATTGGCTATTTGAGTAATTATTAAGTTTATTGTATCAGTAATTGATCAAAATAAAAATTCTGAGGAATCAATATAGTGTAAACCTAATAAACATAAGTAGCATTTAATTGATTAACTATTGACATGGTGCAGAATCTGACCATAAAACAGAAGTACATCTAGCTATTTCAACAGTGGAGAAATAATATGATCTCTGCCTTGGTCTATATTTAGACTAATAAGTGTATTATATGAATTGAATCAGGTTCCCCATAAAAGGATCTGTTACATTGGTCTACACATATTAACAGTGGGAATATTAAATATTTGTTTTCCAGTAGGATTGATAAGGCATTTAAATGAACTACAGTAAAGGCTCTTATATCCTTTAACTGGTTACTACTAACTTACAGTTAGAGGTTAGTTCCCTCATGCACAGAGTGGACAACAATTACACTACTATTTTTGAAGCTTGATAAAACTTGATGTCACCAATATGTATCCTGCAGGTCCATTTAGTCCGATCTAATCCCAAGCAATACCGTTTTTCCATCAACAAAGGGGCATCTTGGGGACATACTAAAATTGCAACTTTTGGGTGATATTTGAGGACCTATGCCAATGTAAAGGAAAGTTTAAATATTTATACACTGGTTCCTACTTATATGGATTTGTACCTTCACATAAGGCTAGGCTTCTGAAATGGACAAAAAAGTAACTTAGCATACTTTTAGCTGAAGTGATACAAACAGCATAATATATGTCAGTGTTTTTTAACTATGGCAACTCTAAGATGTGTGGACTTCGACTTCCAGAATTCCCCAACCCACATGCCAGGAGAGTTGAAGTCCACACATTTTAAAGTTGCCAAGCTAAAAAACCACTGATTTTAATGTACATCAATTTCCTTTAACAAAATTAGAAGAATAAGCAACGCAAAACCAAATTAAAAGATTGGATTGTATAATGGAAAGAGACTTAAAAGTATTTCATTCATGTAGACCCACAGAGAGTTTGCACTATATTAAGACCAACACTTCAAAGATAATAACATTACTGAATTTAATGAAATAACATTATAAACATACTATAGACACAATTGCAGAAAACTTCAGTTAAAATAAATGTGAGGTAGACTGACTAGTGAAGCTAAATTCACCATGTTTTGGTTGAAAGAGTTTTCACCAAGGACTGCTTCAAATCTGAAGAACTTCCTATAGAGCAAGTAGCTCTATGTAGGAAACAAGATAAACATGAATTGTTGACAAGCTGAATATTTTTTGTTTCTATATATAATAATCGTGTGCTTTATTTCTTGAAAGTTTATCTCAGTAGGAAACAGGTCAAATGTGAAGCAGTCCTAAGAGAGCAACATTTACCCTCTTTTTTTTAGAGATCACATAAAGTAATTGTATAAATTACAGAAATAGAATCTGAGTCATTTTTTAAAAAAATTACAGATTATATTCAGTATAACCTGGGACTTGTCAATTATTTATATTTAACGAGCTCACAGGTAAAATAATGCTGGCCTTTTAATACATTCATATCACCTTGCTACAAGGCTTGTAAATGAAATATCATCAAAACATTTGGTATCTTGCTCTGCTCTCCTATCCCACTTATCACATTCAGAATTTATTTCACTGTATTACAGAAAACTTAACATTGAGGTTGTGAAGACATTTACTGAAGAGGTTTCAAAGAATATTTAACCACAACTCTTCTGTCTTTGCTTTCGTGAAACTATGTTGAACTATTGATTGTTCTTGTCCAATTTAGAAAATATCTTTTAAGATCTTTCCACGCAATCACACAAAACATTGCTTAGTAATAAGAGAGAGTACAGTTTTCATACATCAATGATAAACAAAATATATTCCTGCACAATTTGTTCAACAGGGAGTGCACTAGTAAACTAAATAAAAACTGCACAATTTGAATAGCTTCTGAATTAAACACTTCATGCTGTAATTACAACTCAACAGTAGTAAAAAACATGTGATGCATCAAATAAAATAAGAATCTGCTACTCAGGAAATACATTTTCTTATGTATAAAACATAGTGTTTACTCAGATATTGTAACCACTTACATTCTCCTTCAGATATAGCCCCAAACCCCGATTGTGTGAAAAGACCCTTTATCCCTAAATTCTCAGCTTCTGTTTTTATGCTCTTTATTAAGGGTCAAAGCACCTGGAATTTTAAGAACATAGTGCAAACTTCAAATATATAAAGAAGATTTCAAAAGCCTTCAATCTGCAAAATTTGCAATAAAATGGCAACTCTTTGGAAACATTTACAAATTATGTTCAGCCTCATTAAACCACAATGAAACATAGATTATCTGACATCTCCTACTTGTAACTTTTATGCAAATTTCTATTCCCCAAATGTAAAGGTACTTATTAAAGTATAAGGCAAATATTATAAGGGTACCAAAAAAGAATATACTAAAGTAAACAATTGTTCATTTGAAATATGCTACATTTATGTAAAAGTACAATAAAAACAATAGATTTGAAAACCATTACTTCCCTTTCAACTTCAATATATTATGCTTTTCATTATTTGTAAACAGCTCTTTCACAAGGTAAAAAAAGTTGCATGATTAACACTTTGTTCTAAATGCAGTTTGGGCAGGTGCTTCATTTGAAAGTTGCAGGTATCATTGTTTGTATTTAAACAGCCCCAAACAAATTGCTATTTGTTTTCACCATCTTATGAAATAGGCTGCACAACTTTAAATATCTGTGCAAGAAATGTAAGATTTGTGTCCAAAGGAAGAACTACAGTAAAGGATAACATAAAAAGAAATTGAAAACTGACTAACAAGGAGGAAATAAGGAATTCTGTCTACAGTTAGTCCTCGACTTACAACAGTTCATTTAGTGATCGTTCAAAGTTACAACAGCACTGAAAAAAGTGGCTTATGACCGTTTTTCACAGTTACAAACTTTGCAGCATCCCCATGGTCATGTGATCAAAATTCAGATGCTGGGCAACTGTTTCATATTTATGACCTTCGCTATGTTCCAGGGTCATGTGATCACCTTTTGCAACTTTCTGACAAGCAAAGTCAACGGGGAAGCCAGATTCACTTAACAGCCAAGTTGCTAATTTATCAACTGCAGTGATTCACTTAACAACTGAGTCAAGAAAGGTCATAAAATAACAAACGTCTCACTTAACAATAGAAATTTTGGGTCAATTATAGTCGTAAGTCAAGCACTACCTGTATTATTAACTGCAATATGAAGATTTGATTGTACTAGACTCATTTAAACACTCAGCATATTTCACAGCACAAAGTGCTGGTGCAAAGAACCTCACTTTTACACAACTTAATGCCTATTTAAAATTTAATACATCTCTTTCTCTCTAATTCAAACAAATAAAAAGTACAGGGCTTGATCCAGTCAAGCACATATACGATATTTGTATATGAAGGAGTTGTGCTAAGCTCAAGAATGCTCCAGTTCTCCCATTCCCCACCAAAGTACACACCTGTGCAAGCAGTGCAAGAGGCATTGCAGCAAGAGATACTCTGGACCTACCTCCCATATCCCAGTTCTGTGCCATCTAAAATTACTTGAGCTTTGGAACAGAAGCATGGCGTCAAGGTGGCAGATCCAGACAGGAGTACCGCCCTGTTACGGTGCCTCCATTTGGCCAGTTGCTCACACAGGCAAGTAGGGGGAACGGAGTTGTATGAGCCCCACTGGGCCAGTGTTCAACTGCTTCAAATCCTATAGACTGGCCCACTTTTCTAGGTGTGTTTTAGATAATTGGAAAGCATGGCGTCTGTTTCTGGTCCCAATTCAATGGAAAGTGATTCCTAAAGGACTTTTATAATTTAATTACATAATAAAGTACTAAGCCCTGTTATTCCTGTTCTGTGCTCAGTCTCTTCATCACAGAATAGTAAAATGCTCTTCATAAAGCACAAACTAACATTTTCTATCCCCAGTACTTGAGAAAGCTGAAGCATGTGAGGCATCCACTGCAGAAACAATTCCAGGAATTTCAGCTATGCAAGAAACAAGAAGGTTATTTAGCCATTTCAAAACAACATACCATAACACTGAGGACAGAAATTATTGGTGGAGCTTAAATACACTGAGGAAACAATATGCAAAAGTTATCTATTTAGGCTGGCTGAGCAGATGCTTTTCAAACCATGGTCCGTGATAATCTGAGTGCAAAAAGCAGGTTTGGATGCAGCCTCTCCTTTGGGATCCAGTTCCATATATATTGTCGAAGGAAAAAAGTTATATCACCTGCACAGATTCTCTCTTCACATAAGATCTCTGGATTTAAATCAATAACGACAGCCCAAAC
Source organism: Crotalus tigris (assembly GCF_016545835.1). Taxonomy (NCBI): domain Eukaryota; kingdom Metazoa; phylum Chordata; class Lepidosauria; order Squamata; family Viperidae; genus Crotalus; species Crotalus tigris. The sequence continues at coordinate 341,499 of NW_024100552.1, read as the reverse complement.
CTGCATCTTTATATAAATGCCTGCCATACATTCACTGATTTGTTCAGGCTTTTGTAGTAAACGTTTTAACTTTTGTGGAAACTTTGCCAAAACAGTTTCAATACAGAAAAAAAATAACAAACCTTCACCTAACACTGCACAGAAAGTGAATAAAGGTTATTCTTTCAAACACAAATATCTTGTGTTTTGTAATTTTAAACCCCTGAGTTAGACCGTACCAAAAGTACAGCTATGAAGAGAAATGGACAGTATTCCTCAATACATTATCTTCAGATGATCCCACTTGTCTTGTATGGGCCTCAGGTAACTCAAGCTGGCAGAGATCGAACATAATTTCACCCCCCCTCCCCTTGAAAAGATTTCTCCATATCTTAGTCACAGTGGGTACATCATCTTCTAAATCAGTGATACCGAAGGAATTAACTTGAGATCAATGCTCTTTCAATCATAAAATAAGAGAGAAAACTTTTAAAACTAGGCCTGAAATTGGGGAAATCTTTAAAATAGTGATTGAACACAAGTCTTAGGTTGCACTTTACTCCACAGTGATTGTACATTAACTGAAATAAGGAAAAAGATATAATCCAGCTCATTAGGTTCTCCTGTGTCCTATGCCATTGACTCAAGCTTATATATGGCGCCCAGTCAGAAAATAGAGTGGCTTGTCATCAGAGCTGTTAGCAGTTTGGAATTCATCTCTCAGACGGAACTGCCACTCATCTTCCAGCTCCAATCGGACAATAGTTTGACGCAAGGAGCTCCTGTCTTGGCATATCACACACAGTGTTGCACCTAAAATTAAAAGATAAAATTAAATAGCATACAGTTTATACCACAGTTTAATTTCCCCAACATTTATCTTCTGTGATTGCTCTCTATTGCTTGGAAACATTATTGCACCCTTAAAAGAAAGTAATAGTAAAGAGTAATAGCAAATGGTCTGGCGCAATGGTCAGAATGTAATATTGCAGGCAAACTCTGCCCACAGCCAGAAGTTTGATCCTAACTGGCTCAAGGTTGATTCAGCCTTCCAAGGTCAGTAAAATGAGGATCCAAATTGTTGGGGGCAATATGCCAACATAAATTGTCCAGAGTGCTGTAAAGTACTATGTGGAGGTATATAAGTCTAAATGCTATTGCTAATATTAAAGAGAAATAGAATTCTGTTGTTGCTATTGAATATTTTGCCTTTTTTCTGTCAAATGGATAGACCACAGGAGACAATACAAATGTTCTCAAATTATGAGTAGAAAGTTCAGGGCAGGCTGCACAGTGACTCCTTTGGGTCATGGGATAAGGAAGGAAAGGAGCTCAAGATGAAACTCAGCAACATTCCAGGGAACTGATCAACTGCCTCTCTCATACAGAAGCATATCAAATGTGAACACATTCCGTTCAGTTTTCAGAGAGATTGTGCTGATGGACAGAGCCTCAGGCTCTTTACATAGGTTTTCCAGTATTTCAGGAATAAAAAATAGATAACTTCTAGGATATTAAGAAGCAGCTAATTCAAAATTATTTAATAAGTTCCCAAAAAATAAAGAAAAGACTCTACTTAAATGAGTATGCATTTAAGAACCAAGGTTGAGACTATTTTGCTTCTGGCTTTTTCATGTTTTAGGTGTAAAGGTGCTGGAGAATCAGAAAGTGGATCTGGAACTGGAGGACAATGCTGCTTTTCATTACTTTTCTACAACTTTGTCAAATAACGGTCGTTACATTGCACAGCATATAATGGCAATTTTGGGGAGTTTAGTCTATCCTTGTTCGGGACCAGTCAGCACGTTCTATACAGAAATCACATTACCTTTCAGGAATTTGAACCTTTTAAGAAAGTCTGGTCCAACGAAGGAGTCACAAAGGTAGAGAAGAAGACCACTGAAAAACACCCCTTCGCAGTTCACATTAACTGAATGTGGCCGTGAACTTACATAGCAAAGAGCTACCTATACCAGAAATGGGAACAGATACATACATTTAAGTCTTCTGTCTTTAAAATGTTCCTACCTCAACATGTATATAAATATCTCATCAAATTCGCTTTAAGGATCAACAGTTAACAATAACTGTTTCCAAAATGCACAAGTCAGTTTAAGAAAACTGGAGCAAAAATTGTTTAAACAGTAAAAATAGATGGGAAGAATCTACAATATGCCTCAGAGCATTAGATTGTTTATCCAAACATTTTAAAAGAGAGAGAGTAAAATATCCTGGTAAATGGTTCTCAACATTCAAAATATTGATAAAGCAGTTAAAAAGAGTAGTATCGGTGCGTCAGCTTTACGAATAAAAGATAAAAGTCTCAAGATTGGAATTGCCTTGACACATTCATTCCTTTCAAAGAGAAGCCTTTGTTTTTCTACTGAGTTGTAAAATACAAAGTTTCTGTATACATACCTGAGGCCCAATATTCAAATAACAATCAACAGCTAAGACAGGGTTTTTAAAGTTGTAGATGGCCTTTGGGAAAAGCTTGTATGTGGCATACTGAAGGAACTTCTCTAAAAGAAATTGAGCTGGAGCTGCCAACAGGGTGTGCTCGCTGTCTGGAGCACAAACATACTGAAGAGGTATTAGTGGAGCCAAACTTTCTGAAACCTAGACAGGAAAACAATACATCCATGTGAAATATACTGAGTATATTTAGGAAGCTCAGGTTGCAACTAGCATTCAATTATCAGTTTAAAATGTTGGGTAGAGTGGAAAAAAATAAGAAAAAAGTGGAGCCAAGCTTAAACAGTTTTTGGCACACTATCCTTCTGTGGACCTTCTCTTGTGGGCAGTGGTTGCCTATGCTAAATAAGTACATAAATCTGGAAGTGGTACCCAGCAACAGTAACAACACAGATCAGTGATGCTGGACAGCCAGCACTTCCTATACTGGAGGAGAGCCAGTGGTCTAGCGGTGAAGGTACCAGGCTAGAAACCAGAAGGGTATGAGTTCTATTTCCACCCTAGGCATGAAAAAACATTTATAAAACTATTATTTATAAAATTAATAAAATTGGAAAATAAATAAACAAGATGGGGAGGGGGGGAACCAGTAAGAAAGAATTAAAATAATTCTATAACAGGCACTCATATTTTTACAGGGACTGTGTAATAATGGCAAGCCTAAATAAGCAAACAAATAAAAAATCTCCCTTAGAAAGAATTTTAGTATGAGTGCCCAAAACATTTCGTATCTGAAACATTTCACGTTCACAGTAAATTATTCCTAACATTTTCAGCTATGAACTTAAAACACTTGTGTCAAAATCAAAACAGGCCTTGTTAAAACATGAAACACTTCTAAAATAATGAGAGCTATAGATTGCAGCAACCTCTTTTGAACTCAAACTATTTCAAATTCAAAATGTTTTACAACCCCAAAGGTTTTTTGTGAGTTTTCATTATTATTTTTTTAAAAAGCAACCTTTATCCTAGGCCTGATTCCTGTATTGCACTACAGGTTCTTAGACGTATTCTTTGAAATCAGCCAGGTAGCAAATAGAACATCTGCCAGCTGCAGAAGTAAAAATATCTATCAAATATGGTTATATTTGATTTCTTGTTTATGGATCCAATGATTAGCCTATTTGATAGCAATCTGAATAGTTGAATGATTATCAAGAAAGAAATTGAAAGTCATGTGAATAGAAAAAGACGAGCATAGAGCACAATTGCTAAACAGAGTTCCTGTACAAAGCTAAAATATTTCATGATATATGTAAAGCAAATAGATGGAAAAAAGACTAATAAGATTGCATCCCATAGAGAAGTCAGCAAGTACTGTATATATATACATATATAAATATACTGTAACCAATTAATAAGTAAAACAATGGCTTGAAATGGAAGGACACCAGAGACTATAAGTCATAAAACTTATTCATATAGTACAAGAAATTCTTTCCCTCCTTTTCATCTAATAGGATCTGGTCCTATCAACTAAGAGATTATAAACCTTACAGAAGAGCCCCTTAGGTGTGGTGGGGTGGAATCTAGTGCCAATTGCACTGTTCTGGATAATCCAGTGAACAAGTTTATCTGATAGTGAGATAATCAGGATATGAACCAGCTGCTTTGTCATTTGGACACCTATACAAAGTCAAGTGGGATTGATACCATTTGGGCATCAAAAGAAATGTTTGAGGCACATCCATGTTGATGACCTAGAGCAGAACACAATGCAAAGTAACACATTTCCAGGAATTTCCCACCAGAGAGTTGGTGCCAATAGCTATGTAGGGATGGGGAAGAAAAAGTTGCTGGGTACTCTCACTCATCTGATTTCCTTCCTTTCCCTAGAGATTTTCCCACAAGAAAATTCCCCTTTTCTGGAAATGTGCAGATTCTGGATTGCTGGACTGATTTTCTTTTGTTTTTCTAGAACCCTATCAAGTGGCTAGATACAAATGTAAGGAAAACGTTGAGGAAACCCAGTTCTTTATTAGGGAACTTTTACCACAACAAATATTTATTAATTGAACCAAGACCATTAAGAGTATTAAGAGTATCCATCAATAGATGCTCAAGTTCTAAAAGGACTAGTACCATTTATAAAAGCAGTTGTATGATTTTTTAACGATTCCTTATTTTAGTAATGTATCTTAATGACTGGGAAAGGAAGGTAGGTTACTCCTTTCATTAAAGAGGCCATAAATAACAATAATAATTACATTAAGTTTGTATGTCATCTGACTCCCAATGACTCGCCAATCAATTGCAAATCAACCAGACCTTACGACCCATTGCCAAGCACTGAATGTACCCTCGGACCACTACCACTGAAAGATCAATGATTTGTCCCTTGGAACCTTTCCCCATATCTATGACTTCATAAGGAAATGGAAATAGGGAGAAGAGAAGGGAATATAAAAAAGCATTTTCTTTTTCCACTCACCATTATTTTAGGCTTAATATCAAAGTCTTTTTGACCGCCAACCTGGATATGTTTCTTCATAAGACTGAAGTTGTTAAAACAACAGATAAGCAAGCCACTGCTGTTTGTTCTCAGATTAAAGTCTACATCTTCACAGAAATACCTAAGCAAATGAACATAGATTTGCATGTGGTTATATGTAACCTGATGCTCTCCAAATATGTTGATATTACAATTCCTAGAATTTTTCTCTGATATTAGATATGCTCATTGAGACTTCATAGAGCTGAAATCTTAGCTGGAAATCATAAGCTTAGGAAACTAATTAGGACTTCTAGCTTAGAATTCTACAATACAAAATAACAACAAAAGACTGTAAATGTACAAATGTTTTACTGTTAGTGCTCCATATAATTTACACATTAAGATACAGTCACTTGCTTAGAGCAGTGTTTCCCAAACTTGACAATTTTAAGGCATGTGGACTTCAACGTTGCTGGCTGTGGAATTCTGGGAGTTGAAGTCCACATGCCTTAAAATTGTCAAGTTTGGGAAACACTGGCTTAGAGGCTTCACATACATCGCCTCCCAAATAAAACCTTTAAAACAATGCTAACACAATGTGTTCCTTCTTCCTACCAGATTATAGCCCCTGGGAAGACAAGTGAATTTCCTCGGTCCCAATTCTGAATCTTGGATAGTAAATGAGTTCCAAATTAGAAAATAAATACAAATATTCATGGAGAAAGCGTTTGGTTACAAAACAATTTTCACCCATGCTTGAGTTCTATTTCGCACAATGTCCCAATAGCAAGCTGCTAAAGAGGTAAGGTATCAATTACACCAGGCAGAAAAATTATTTTGCCTCCTCTCACTCCCCACCCCTTTCTAATATTCATTCAATCTGATGAAATAAAATGCTGGTGAAAATCTCATGGATGAAATATGATGTTCTTACACCTGAATCCTCTACAAAGTGCTCAGGAGGAATGGAGGCAAACTTTCTGCCCTTCATTATGCAATCCTCTTTCCAGCATCAACCTCCTACTTTACCATATTTCAAATAACTATTAAAGGAAAATGTTATGTAGGAACTTCTCTTATTGACCTGTTTCAAAAGAGAAAAAGTAGGCAGGCAAGGACAAGGAGAGAAAACACATGAAGACATCCAAGCTAGCACCATATTTGACTTGCATACTTTTACCCACCTGTTGAGATCATATTGCACATTTTGAGTCAGGTCTATGTTCAGCAGTATAAAATCATGTATGTGGCATCTGGAAAAGGGGACTTTGGGTGCTCTAGAATTCAATTTGCTGTTCCATTTCTGGATGCCCACTATTGCATAATGGACAATTTTGGGTGTGGCTTCAATATGCTGTAGAACACTCTTTAGAGATACATTTTTACTGGTTGATCCTTGATCCATACACTGACTACTGAAAGGCAAAAAGCCAAAACATGTGATTATATTACCTCACAGTGATATCTACAACACATAGGTAAAGATAACGTGCTTAGGAAATAAACAACAAATGCAGCAATCTCCTTGGATCACTGAGAACTAGACTTAAGCTGCCATTCTATGGACTTTCAGTATTTTAAGCTAATCAAGAAGTGGCTATTTTTATGAAGATACTAGTACTGGGTGTCTTAGGGGACTTCCAGATGGCACCATTTTCACTGCCCAATATATCTCAATTGTTTTCAAGCAGTTTCTGCGGTTGTCTCCTTCAGATTTCAGCATGTAGAAAATAGACAAGGAATATCAATGTTTTATATCCGATCAAAAAAAGGATGCAAAAAATTATCATGTCCTCAGTTTATCATTCCAACATTTTCCATTTTGGAAGAACAAAATTCTCTTACACCCTCTACTTCCTGGAAAAGGGAAACAAAACAAATTGCTTGCAGCAGCTTCCAATTCATATTTGCAATTCACTGTGTGAGCTTTCAGTCACCTGCAAAACATCTTACTGTAGAATGAAGCTGCATGATACCAAGCCATCATTCCATCTGAATTAAATATACCATTAGGAACAGTGAAAGTGGTATGAGATTGTGACAGGAATTTTGCAACTAAGCACTTTGCCCAAATCTTCTAGCCATTGTTGTAAGTTACTGCATGTAGGGAAACAATAAACAGCCTTTATAGTCAGACATTAGCAACAGGGTTCTTTGAGGGAGGGCAGTATTGGAGCACTCAAAATCTGCTCTCTCATACAACAACTCCATACAAAAAAAATTACATGCACTCTCTTTTAGGAGGTAGTAAGATCTTCAAAAATTGAGAAAATGTATAGGGTTGCTGTAAATCAGTGGTTCTCAACCTTTTTAATGCTGCGACCCCCAACCGGCCGTAAGTCAAGGACTAAACTGGTCGTAAGTCGAGGACTACCCAACCGGTCGTAAGTCGAGGACTTTCCCTGCCTGGGAGCGCCACACATGCACCGGCCAAGATGTAGCTGGCAAGCGGCAGAGATGGAACAGGCCGACCACCGGCTGGGTCACCAGCTGGCCCAGTCCAAGGGAGGTAAGGCACCTGCCAGAAAAGGGGGAAAAATGGCGGACAGCCTTGCTTGGCGACCCCTGTGAAATGGTCGATCGACCCCAACTGGGGTCCCGACCCATAGGTTGAGAACTGCTGCTGTAAATAGACAATGCAATAATGCTAATTTAAGACCACCGACTGTCAGAAGATAGAGATTCCATCGAATGCATCCAAACAGATGCCACAAAACACATCCCAGAACAATTATAATTTCAAAGAAAGAAAGAAAGAAAGAAAGAAAGAAAGAAAGAAAGAAAGAAAGAAAGAAAGAAAGAAAGAAAGAAAGATGGAATGAAAGGTGAACAACCAAGTCAAAGAAATCAGAGCAGAACCTGTATTTGTTACCTGTGTTTTCTATTCAATTACATTTGGATTAGTCTGTCATGGTAGTAAATTTACAATGGGTGTATAAAGTACATAGAGAAGAGGTCAGTGAGTATTGACACTGAACTATAGTCACAATTTGGACAGTTAACTAAGAATGAGAAATATAAAAGGGAAAAAGAAACAGAACTAAAAAGTGTCACTCTGTAGAGCCTAATTCTCTTAGAAAATTAAGTGAATCTTAAATCAATAGAGTTCCAAGTTAAACATAGGGTAATCATGCAACCATCAAAGTATACTATCAAGTCTCTATTAAATTCATTAATGGGCACATACTACTGCATTATAACATTGAATAATGGCTTTAAAATCAGAAAGATAAACCACGGAATACAATTGAGATTATTCTTAGCATAATTGCCCTTTATTTTTTAAAAAGCTCTTAATTTCAAACAGTAAATACAGCTAAGGTACCGAACAGTGTTTCAAGCATTTTAGTCACTTTGGTGCAATATTTATATGAAGGTTTCTTAACAAATCAAAGGTGCCAGCTTACTAATTCGATCCAGTGTCGTAAAATATCCTATTTTAGATGCCTAAGTGAATATCTATTTCATGTTATCAAACATCATCATCACAGCAAAATTGCCCTTTCTTGCCTTGAACCAGTGGATATGCCATCTGATCCAAGATTCTGCTCCTAGTCATTAGTGTCACATCAGCCTTGACAAACTTACCTAGATTGTTCTTGGACAACATGACTGTTCCATAAGACACAAGAATCATCCATGACAACAATGAATGGCCAAACACACTGACGTTTAACTCCCAGTTCCTCCAAACGATTTCTTTCTAGTTCCAGGTTATGGTAAGAAAGTTCTTTAATTAGGAATCTGGCAGCACCTGAAAATAGGTAACAGGGAGACTGATTTTCTGAGTGGTAAAAAGAGCTTGAAAAGTCCAAAGAGGAACAGATTCTAAATTAAAGCTAGATCTGTTTTTCTCAATCTCAGTAACTTTAAGATACAAAGTAGGGTTTTCTTTCTTTCTTTCTTATATTTTTAGTTTGTTTCTCTATTTTTTTTCAAGGTTTTTTTAAGTTTGAAGTTTGAAGATTGGTTATGACTTTTTTAAAAAAATAAAATTCTTTTTTTAAAAAAGTAATAAAATGTACATGAATTTAACAATAGACATAAAGATGCTACAAAGAATGGAAATTATTACTATTTAAAAGTTTATTGTTAATTAGACTGAAATCTTTTTATACAACTGCAGAAACACTCATCTGTCCTTATCATGGATTTTTCTCTCTTCTTTCCATCTTGCAAACAAAATGAAAATACCCATATTCTAGACTCTTGTCTTACTCACCAACTCCTGCATTGTTGAACATGCCAGGTAGAACCAGCATGATATGGTTGGGCCAATATTTGCGGTAAAGTGGCATTTCATATTCCTTGACCACAAGAAGATGGAGGTGGCTGATGCCTTCCATAGCATGATAAAGATTCAAGAGACCATGTTCATGACGTCCACTTGAAGGGGTAAAAATAGGACTCTTTACTGTATTCAAATTCTGCAGGATGACAAGCCAAATGAGATGTAATGTGTCTCATATATGTACTCATTGTCCATGATTTTAATGTTACTTTCAGGACTATCTGATACAGACACACACACACACACACACACACACACACACACACCATGCTGGGAGAATTTTGTCAACTGGAACATTCTTCAACTTTCATTGTCTTTTCTCCTACCCCATAAATATTGTGAAGAATAATTTTAAATCGTTATGTAGCTATATAACAGAATTCATGTATGTTGGTTTTATTCCTAAAAGAAAACCTGGAAAAGTTGAGATCAGTTTATAAAACTGAGAGATGGAAAGGGGGAGCTGATAGTGAGTATCTAAAGTACCTACTAATGTATCTGAATCCAGAAAACCCTCATGGTGCACCCTGAATGTAAACCAAATGGAAAAATCTCACCTGTGATGGTAGTGATCCTCTATCTAGATTAAAAGTGGGGGGGGGCAGAATTTTCAGAAAGCAGACTTTTCAACAATGATCTGTAGTACTGTCATCCCTTCAAGTTAGGTCAAGAAACAAATATCACAATGAATACCAAAACTCTACTTTCTTGATATAATTATAATATCAGAAAATTGAAAGCATTTCTATTTCCCACCCTCTTACACTAAATAGAGATGAGGCTTCTTGAGCTTCTTTCTCCCCCTTCCTGTTTTTATGAAATAAATTTGTTTTCCTAATGGCTGCTGCCATCTTTGTACTTCTCTACTAGCTAGGGAAGGGAGCTCTATAGTTCCTGCTCCCAGCATCCATTCTCAATGCTTGCTGGTTTCCCACTGAAAGTAGTGAAAGAAATCCACAATCTTGCACAGCACTTTTTAGTCCCTATATATCTTTGGTTTTTCACCCGTACATGGATATGGACGTACACATGGACCTCAACTTTGAGCAACAAGTTGCTGCTTATATGGCTGAAAAAAATGAACCCATCCATGGGTTAATTGAAGGTAATGAAAAAGGGACCTAGTTCAGATTCTGGAATTGAGTATTGGCCTCTTAGATATATTCTTTTATACTTGCATGTATCTATATAGCTCACCACCTCAGTCAAAACACATTTCACTAACCTTATCAGACACAAGAGGAAGACGCATGCTTTCCAAATGCCTGCCCTGTTTGCTGAAGACAAAATAGTTTTCTTTGGTTTTAGGAATGATAAAATGTAGCTGAATCTCTTCTCCTAACATTGAGGATGAGAATGTAAAGGCATGTAGGGTAGAATCAGACATCTGCATACAAGGAGAAAAAGATATCGTAACACACTAAAGAGACCAACTGCCAGTTAATATTAACCAGCTTTAGTTTGTGGGGCTTTATTATCAAATAATATATATGTGGGCAGAATATTTGGATTCCTCTTATGAAAATATCAGCAAAATAGGGTCTGTTTTCAATAAATGAGATTTTGCAAGAATAGAGTGCATTGGCTCATCTTCATTTTGCATCACAATTTAGGGCAAGAAGAATGTTTTCATATTGCTAGTAAAACCTTGCCCATAGTCTCATCCTAATGAATATGGGCTAAAGCTATGTAATGCTTTCAGAAGAGATCATAATAATAATAATAAAGGTGGAAGGGACCTTGGAGGTCATCAAGTCCAACCCCCTGCTCAGGCAGGTAACCCTATACCATTTCGGACAAATGGCTGTCCAGTTTCTTCTTAAAAAACTTCCAGTGTTTGAGCATTCACCGCTTCTGGAGACAGGTTGTTCCACTGGTTAATTGTTCTCACTGTCAGGAAATTTCTCCTTAGTTCTAGGTTGCTTCTCTCTTTGGTTAGTTTCCATCCGTTGCTTCTTGTCCTGCCTTCAGGCGCTTTGGAAAATAGCTTGACTCCCTCTTCTTTGTGGCAGCCCCTGAGATATTGGAACACTGCTATCATGTCCCCCCTTGTCTTTTTTTTCGTTAAACTAGACATACCCAATTACAGCAACCGTTCCTTATTATGTTTTAGCCTCCAGCCCCCTAATCATCGTTGTTGCTCTTCTCTGTACTCTTTCTAGAGTCTCAACATCTTTTTTACATCCTGGTGACCAAAACTGGATGCATTATTCCAAGTGTGGCCTTACCAAGGCATTGTAAAGTGGTATTAATACTTCACGTGATCTTGATTCTATCCCTCTGTTAATGCAGCCTAGCAATGTGTTGGCTTTTTTGGTAGCTGCAGCACACTGCTGGCTCATATTTAAATGATTGTCCACTAGGACTCCGAGATCCCTCTCACAGTTACTACTATTGAGCAAGGTACCCCCTATACTATACCTGTACATTTGGTTTTTCTTGCCTAAATGTAGAACCTTACTTTTTTCACCATTGAAATTCATTTTGTTAGATAGCGCCCAGTGTTCAAGTCTGTCCAGATCCTCCTGTATCCTAATCCTGTCTTCTGGAGTGCTAGTTATTCCTGCCAGCTTAGTGTTGTCTGCAAATTTGATGAGTTCCCCATCTATCCCCTCGTCCAGATCGTTGATGAAGATGTTGAAGAGCACTGGGCCCAGAACAGAGCCCTGGGGCACCCCACTACACACTTTGGGCACCCCACTACACACTTTCAGAACACACAAGAATATGAATATAGCATTTATCTGCAACATAGATAAATGTTTCCAGCATCCCACGGATATAGCAGATACCTGTACAATCCCAAAAAATGACACAACTGTGTTAATGAGTAATCGAGCTGTGTTCATATTCCTGCGTTTTTTAAAGAATCTTTTCCACCGAAAGCCAAAGCATCTACAAGCATGTATTTAACATACAATAACCTTTTCCAAAAGAGAAGCACAACTAAGCTTAAAATGAAATATTACTCTTAGAAACTATTATTTTTTCCTCAAGGGGGCCCTGATGGAAAAAATAATGCCTGTTAGAAGCATTACCGGAGCCGAAGGATTTGTGTCCATATATTGATGGCACTGTTCACAGTGGTGGAAAGTATTGTAAGCTGCATACTTAGTCAGCATCATAGAAACAGTATTGCGCTTTCTGGATTCTTCAACTTTGGTTTCTTTGTTAGGTTCTGTGGACAAATGCAATAAAAGGAAAAAGAGCCAACTTAATACATCCTAAAAATTATTTGCTAAAATATGTCGATAAAATTTCTGAAAAACTAGTTAGAAAGAAGAAACTACAATTTAGTGTTCCCTCACCCTGCTTTATTTTTTGCAGTTGCTCTGTGTAGACTGGACTCATAAGAACATATTTGGGATCATGCACACTGAGATCAAAATTCATTTTCCTGACAATTTCAATGTCAGGCCACTGATCACTGCTAGCCTGGGCAATTTCATTTTCTTCCGTATGATCTAAAACAAAATATGAATAACTAGTTAATACCCAAATCATAGTTTTATGTTATCTAAATTCCTCTTACAGATTACAATGATATTTCAATAATTATTACAATTACAATTTTAAGTATATAAAAACTATAAAGTCTTTTAGAAAAATTAGACAAATGCCTCTAAAAGTAATATTTTATCATCAGGGAATGTATCAGGGAGAATTTTGGTCAAGAATAATTTGATATTCTTAGTTCTGATTTGACATTACACCTTCCACTTTTTTCTGCTAACACAAGACCAAATTTGTATTACAGGAGTTGGTTTTCTCTTTTCAGAGTACTGTAAGCTTCACACATATTAAATAGAATTGTCTTCAGAAATTAGAACAGAGGCCCTTAGTACTCACTGATATTAATATCTTCCTCATCATACACGTCTACCTCCAGCAATCTGATCAGCATTCGAAAGAGAATTCGTAGGAACTGCAAATAAGAGCCAGTTTTCCCAACCTAAATAATGATAAAAAAACAGCTTCTAAAAATATACTATCAGAAAAGTGTATTCATTTTGTTCTGGAATCTCCTGCTTCAATCATTTCAAAAAAGAATCATTGTATATTCAAGCTGTGACAAACAAAATGTATGTATGGCAGTACATTTTAGAGCATCAAATATCTATTAAGTGGGGGTTCAGAATATTAATTTTTTAAATAAAAATTTACCTAGCTTGTTGCACAATGAATTTTTCAAAAGCAATAGTTATGCCTTAAAGTTCTTTTAGATAAAACTCTGAGATGTCAATAATTCATGAGCAACTTATAAAATCAAATTATTTGTCACAGAAATCTTTCTTTAATTAATATGCTTACTTGCCCCAACTGTCATTGCTGTAATTTACTGAAAATTCAGTGATTTCTTGCAGATAAAGTCTCTAGAGCAGAAAATTATATGATTACATTTTGACTTATTTAACAAAACAAAGATTCAGATTACAAAACCTTCACATGACTTCCAATTATTTGATTCAAATATTATTAGCTAATATTAATATTATTTAAATTAATGTCAGACATAATCAGCTCTTCTTCTCTTAGTGGAATAAAATGCTCAATATTATTAATTCATTTATCCATTCTTTTTTCCCCTTACTATCCAATATCAAATATTTTAATCAGTACAGGACTGATTCATTCATGCAAATATATTATCAGTTGTTGGAAATTATTTTTATTTAAATCATGTTTTTATCAATTTTGAAAAGAACAGAGAGATTTTCAAGTCATATGCTTCATGTAAAGTTCATCATTTCTTTCAAAAAACCTCTTTTCATTAAAACCTGAGGGAGGAACATGACAATAGTACAAGTCTAACATGAACTAAGTTATTATCGTAATTGTGAATTACTACACATTGTAATTTTTTCTAAACATCTATGAACGACAAGCTTCCCTGGTTATTTTTATTAATGTCCATGAAGGAAGGACATAGTTATAGAAACAAGCAGCATGCACTAATTTGTTGTTCATCCTTATAAATATGCAGAAGCATGTAAAATTCAATTAAGAAACACACAGTTAAGTAACCTGGTATCAGCTCTGCTCTGAATCCAATGAAGATGCAACCACATCTGCTCTAAAACATAGATTTCATGGCTTGATTATACACAGGTTAATAGGGGAAAAGACCCAGCATAGTGTGCAAATGTTACTGGAAGATCATTGGTTTGGGCCCAACTGACATCAAAACAATCATAAATTTCTCCTCAAGGATGTAGTGATTCACACTATAATAGAAACATTATTACAGCCTGGAATAAAAGATTCCAGGGAGTTTACATGCTCTAAATAGCCACAGTTGCTTATAAACTGTATTTCTCAAACTGTATTTTATTATTAATAAGTGTGAATTACTAAACATTTTATTCTTTCTCATTTTGTAACAGCACCTTCCTTAACCTGCTTAGATGTTTTGGGATTTCTACTTCCAGAATTCCTAGCCAACATCACTCAAAGGTGGGAAATCTCAGACAAATCTTCCCAACTCATCTAGAAGGAGACAGACTGGAGAAGTCTGGTCTGCCCCATAATATCTATTTACCTGAGGTGGCCCTGTAAGAAGTAGCCGTCGTGGATGAAAACTCCTGCTGCTACTGGTTTCGCTATGGTTGCTGTAGTCTGCATGGTGTTGCCGTGCAGCAGTCCACTGTCGGTAGTAAAGAGACTGCTCTTCACTGGTCATATCCTTTTGAAGCAAAGGCCTTAGTGAGCTCACCCAAGACACATCGGCATGAGGTAACAAAGCAGAAGAAAAAGATGGCTGCCCACTTTTCTGTGAACCAAGGAAGCAATAGGCAGCTTTTGACAAGATCACAATTCGGGGTAAGCATATGTGTAATGTCTTGCAATTTTTCACTGGCTGGTTAGGCCATCGGAAGGTCTGGCTGACGGAAGGGGAAGCTGATGACAATTTAGATGTGGTGCTGCTGGCTATCTGGTTGGCTAGAGAGTCACATTCTTGTTTCAAAGACTCCCCAGCAGCAAAGCCTTCATCAACAGAACTAGTAGCAACATTCTGGAAGTTCATAGACAGTGATGGTTTTTGAGACTTGTCTGTGGCACTAGAGGAGCTTACTCCATTTTCTGCTATAGAACCTGGAAGGTAGATTGAAAGGAAGGAAAAGGAAGGGCTGAAGGATATTCAGTAACAATATAACGCATAGTACATTGTCCTGCAACTTCTATACTGAAAATATTCAGCTTACACTTGGAACTTTGGAACAGCACAAAAGATCAGGAGAGGATAGGTAAATAGATGTGAACAGAGAATGAATTCTATAGTATACATTTAACGACATACGGAAGTGTATACAGAACAGTCCATATCATCACATTCCTACAATATGTAAAAGGTATAGGAAGTCTGTCATCAGCAAAAATATGGCAGGAATCGGCAAATGTTTAATGGGTAAACCTCATTCCACAAAATACTTTTCACAAAGAAAATAATGAAATATTTTTCTAAAAAATTCTAAAAAATAATGAAAAATGTTTCTAAAAGATACATTACAAATGGCCAGAATCTGTCAAATATCACAACGTAGATTCATGCAAGATTTAAGTACCACAACATTTCAGCCATGTAATCCAGAAATGTGTCATTGTAGCACTATGTTGTCAAACTATTAGTATACAATGTTTAGGATGACAAGAATTCATGTATAAAAAAATGTTATCAATTTTTTTCTTCACTCAGCCCTGTGATGTTAACAGGAAATAGGCAGCAAAAAAATAAAAATAATTTGCACTGTGAAGCTAAAACATTTTGCCTTTTGTCAATAGTACATGAGCAAGACCTGAAAAGAGAAATCTTACAGCAGCAGTGTTTATTCTGTCAGCCAGAAAATCACTGGAACACTGGATTACCAAGTCTAAACCCAGGAAAGTTCCTTTTTATTTAAATCAGTATATATTCAACCTTTTAAAAGATGTTATGAGATTACAATTAGGCACTGGAATTATGATCTCCCTACCTATCATAAGTTCCCCTATGCCACTAGTCAATATAACCTCATTCAGTATTAACTGAAACTAAACATTGTTATTAAGGACTTAAAAACAGCATTTGAGTACCAACCTTTAATGTAGTTTGTTTATGGCTTAGTGCACTGTATATAATTTGACAATTTGGATTTAATAAATTATGGAAACACAAGCCATATTTTATTGTACTGTGGAACTCTTCATAACATCCTGCTGCGAGTTCCTAATCATGATTATTTGCATTACCATGTAAAAGATTAGCAGAAGAAAACGAACTTCAACAAGTCTAATTTTTCCAAATTTCAAATACAATGATCTAAAAAGAAACATATAATGAGAGTATAATTTTCACAGACCTAGGGCTACCAGGTCCGGGATGCCAGGATCCAGATGACCCTTATATGGCAGAAATGACAGCAAGCTTTTATCTGGATTTTTGCAGTCAAGATTTAATAATAATAATAATAACAACAACAACAACAATAATAATAATAAACAGTTGGAAGGGATCTTGGAGGTCATCTAGTCCAACCCTCTGCTCAGACAGGAAACCCTATACCATTTCAGACAAATGGCTGTCTAGTCTCTTCTTAAAAACTTCCAGTGTTGGAGCATTCATAGCTTCTGGAGGCAGGTTGTTTCACTGATTAATTGTTCTAACTTTCAGAAAATTTCTCCTTAGTTCTACGTTGCTTCTCCCTTTGGTTAGTTTCCATCCGTTGCTTCTTGTCCTGCCTTCAGGTACTTTGAAGAATAGCTTGACTCCCTCTTCTTTGTGACAGCCCCTGAGATATTGGAACACTGCTATCATGTCTCACTCGTCCTTCTCTTCATTAGACTAGCCATACCCAATTCCAGCAACTGTTCCTTATATGTTTTAGCCTCCAGTCCCCTGATCATCTTTGTTACTCTTCTCTATATTCTTTCTATAGTCTCAGCATCTTTTTTACATTGTGGTCACCAAAGCCAGATGCAGTATTCCAAGTGTGGCCTTACCAAGGAATTGTAAAGTGGTATTAATACTTCACGTGATCTTGATTCTATCCCTCTGTTAATGCAGTCTAGCACTGTGTTGGCTTTTCTGGCAGCCCGCAGCACACTGCTGGCTCATGTTTAAGTGATTGTCCACTAGGACTCCGAGATCCCTCTCACAATTGCTACTATTGAGCAAGGTACCATCTATACTATACCCGTGCATTTGGTTTTTCTTGCCTAAATGTAGAACCTTACTTTTTTCACCATTGAATTTCATTTTGTTAGATAGCACCCAATGTTCAAGTCTATCAAGATCCTTCTGTATCTTAAGCCTATCTTCTGGAGTGTTGGCTGTTCCTGCCAGCTTAGTGTCATCTGCAAATTTGATGAGTTCCCCATCTATCCCCTCATCCAAATCATTGATGAAGATGTTGAAGAGCACTGGGCCCAGAACAGAGCCCTGGGGCACTGTTTGGTAGACCCAGCACAAATCCTATAATATAGGAACAGGAAACCTGTCCAGGAAGGAAAGAACCAATCTGAGTTAGGATTTGATAAATATTTTTGGGGTCATGGTCATGTCAATCTTTCTTATTTTGTCAATGAGATTATAATTCTTGGAGGAAGTACAAAGTTTTTCCCCTCTCTCCACAAATATTTTATTTTTACTATGGCATGGCTGAAAGAGATTTCCACTGACTTCAGAGCTCAATAGACATTTGAATAAAAACTCCTCTAGTATTAGTTCTACATAGCCTAGCTCAGGGGTAGGCAACCCAAAACACTCAAAGAGCCACTTGGACCCGTTTCCCACCAAAAACAAAACACCGGGAGCCGCAAAACCCTTTTGATATCTAAAATGAAGATAACACTGCATATATCCTTTTTTACCTTTATTATAGGTGTGTGTGTGTGTGCGCGCGCGCGTGTGTGTATGTATGTATGTGTGTGTGTACACACACACACACACACACACACACACACACACTAAAATAAAAGTAAAAATATGACTTGGGAATATCCATACTATTAAAACAATGATCACCAAGAGAATGCTTTAAGAGAATAAAATTACATACACACACAGGTAAAAAAAAAGGATATATGCAGTGTTATCTTCATTTTAGATGTCAAAAGGGTCTCTCTCTCCCTCCCTCTCTATCTGCCCTTGGTCTGCCACTCCTCTTCCCCCACTCTCTCTCTCTCTCCCTCCCTCCCTCCCTCCCTCCCTCCCTCCCTCTTTCTCTCTCTCTCTTTCTCCCCTCCCTCCTATCTGCTGCTCACCTGGCAAGCTTCAAGCTATTGTCCAACAAGATCAGGGGTAAGCAACCTCGTCTCTTTCATGACTCATGGACTTCAACTCCCAGAATTCCTGAGTCAGCCTAGCTGGGCTAGCTAGCTCTCTCCTGCCCTTCCTGCTTCCTGCTTCCTGCAGAGACGCAGCAAAGGGAGGAGCTCTGCCCAGAAAGCTTTTCAGCTCCTCGGAGAACACTGTGAGTACACTCTCTTTTACACATACACACACACAAAAACATAAACACAGAGAGAGAGAGAGAGAGAGAGAGAGAGAGAGAGAGAGAGAGAGAGAGAGAGAAGTAGGGAAGCGCAATTCCTCTCTCTGTCTCTATCTCTCTCTGCAAAGGCAGAGGAGGCTGGGAGCCAGAGGGGAAGGCTCAAAGAGCCGCATGCGGCTCCGGAGCCGCAGGTTGCCGACCTGTGGCCTAGCTACTATGTTCACTTTCTAGACAAGAAGAAAAGCACAACAGGCCAGGCTTCTCTTTGCTACTCAGCTGGCAGCAATGACTGTGCCATCCCTGCTCACTGAGCTATAGTCAATAAAGGTCAAAATTAGTCCACATCAGAAAAAAATACGTAATAGTGGCTTAGAAAAGAAATAATAGCATTTTTTTCATAATGCTAATTGAAAGAATGTTTCAGCCTTCCACCTGCATTCAAGGCTATTTGAAATCCTGCATAAAGAAAAATATATCCACTACTAATAATATCATGTGGTTAACTTCAAACTATCTCAGACAAGAGGATTGCTATATTTAGATCCCATTATACCCACTTGCCAATTTCCTAGAAGTCAACTGAATGCCAGGTATGTCTAGACAAGATAAAGTGGCCATTCTAGATAATGGACTGGAACAGGCAATAGCCACTCTATACCAACACTTTGTTGTAAGACAGAGTAGAAAACTTGAGGTTTGAGGTCTATAAGCATTTCCTGAACTCTTTTCTGAAGCAAAGACCCCATCAACCTAAGTGACCATTAACCGGCAACAGTTTCCTACTATTTTAAGTGAAAAATACACAAAAATATTCTGGAGGTCCTAAAACAGAGCTTTTTTTAATACAGCATTTTTACTAGACTGAAAAACAAAGAAAGAAAATGAAAATTCCAAAATTACTGCTTCAAACCCAGGAAATAGATTGGGTAACCCACAGGGGTGATACAGTCCTTGCCAGTTATGGTCCTCATTTGCCTATTACATATTAAAGGCCACCTCTGACCATTCAATGCAGCCTGTTAAAAGGACACTTAGAATCAGGCATTTGACCTGATCAGCCACTCCAGAGAGCTGTCACAATTTCAATTCTCACCTGAGGAGTATCCAGGGTCCTAATAGCAATGCAATGAGTAAAAGGATTAGAGTGGCTGCCCCTCACATGATGACACGGGTGACTCCCAGAGCCACCTTACAATGCCTCACTCTCTTAAGGGCAGAGTATTGATTGGATGCGTGTCTCATTAATAAGTGAGAGAGGAAATTGGCAACTCTGAGGGTGGCTATAACACTTTAAATAATGGATCCTCTTGAATACCCCTTCCACCTCCATCCCTCCATTCTGAAATAATCAATCAGGATCATATTAAAGATTCAGCTATATCCATTCCTTTCCGTTTTTCCATCTATCCTATTCTCTCCTAAAAATTATTACTCTTTTCCATTTTCTTATATCCTTCAAAACTTGCTCTGCTATCTCCTGGATTAGCAGTGCCTCCTGGACAAAAGGCATTCTCTACAAGCTCTAGCACTGTTAATGATAAAATTAAGAACTAACCTGAAGTTCCAGTCACAGCACTGCTGTTACTTTGTGGCCTCTCCAAGTCAATCAACAGCTCATCAGTATCATTCTCACCAATGCTGGTCTTCTCTTGTTCCTTTTCACTAAGGTCAAGAGCTACAATAGGCCCTCGAATTGCATCCTTGGAAACATAGCAGCATGCTAGGCCTACTTCTTGTTCTAAGGCTGTACGAGTTAAATAGCTTGAATCAATCAATCGAAGATCACAGTATTTCAGAGACCTGAGGGGAAAAGCCATATAGATAGGATTGCTGGACAATGGGGTTATAATTCTTGTCATTTAAAATGATGGATGATCCATACTCACAAGAAGGCGGGAGGGTTTTGTATTTTAACTTTGCTAATAAAACAAAACAATTATTGAGAAAAAGATTTTATTTTATACAAATAAAATCAAATACAAATTAACTGTAGTGCTTTATAAAATATGAAATTGTCAGGGTTATCTGGTTGTGATATTTAGGATACAGATGCAGTCACCAGGATTTTTCAGCATTCTGTCAAACTATATTTTGTCTAATTATTCATCTGTTTCTTTTCCCTTAAATTAGGGTTTTAAATTACAAGATTAGATTGGATCATTTTCCTCAAATCAATGAAGAAGTCTAATGTTTTTGATTGATTTGTTAAATTATGTTCTCTTCATCTAGTTTTAGGATTTGTGTGGGAAAAGATCAGATTGTAGGTCATATTTATGCAAAATATTGAAAGTTCAAAGAAGTTCACACACTTTTATGATGCCATCTACATGTATGGACTTCTCTTCCCAGAATCTTCCAGGCATCACGATCATTGCTGAAAATTCTGGGACTTGAATCCTATACAACTAGGCAGCAACTAGATTGGTATAAACTGATTTGAAGCTACAGGACCAAAAAGTAAGCTTTTTACAACTGGAGCTTCACACTGAAATGCCCTCTAGGACACATTCTGAAAACAAGAAAAGATATTTCTATTATTCAGATTATAGCTCCTATCAGTTTGATGGAAAGTCTATCTGTATTACTGAAGACATGCTTTATATTTTTATATGTTTTATATAAATATTTTTATATTTAAGTTTTATAACTCAAACTGTGCACTATGATCTTAGAGATTTGAAAC
The DNA here is from genome assembly GCF_016545835.1 of Crotalus tigris. Taxonomy (NCBI): domain Eukaryota; kingdom Metazoa; phylum Chordata; class Lepidosauria; order Squamata; family Viperidae; genus Crotalus; species Crotalus tigris. Next base: position 320,167 of record NW_024100552.1, on the reverse strand, counting down.
TAATCAAATATTTTTTCAGTCAATGCTGTCTATTTTCACAGCTGTCTGAATGTGTTTTTTTTCAACTATAAGACAGAAAAAATACAAATATGATGTTGAAGATTCCCAGATTGTCACCTAAAGAAAGAAATTGGAAATAATCTAGATATTTTAGGAAGCTTTTATATTTGCACTATGGAGTAACTCAGCATACCTGGGAAACGTTTCTCCTAATGGATCCTTGCCAGTTAAAACAACAATACAAGGTAGACCTTCTAAATCTTGATAAGTATGAGGAAACCAATCTTCTTCTTCATTTCCTCTCCATGCCTATGAGAAAAAATAACAAGAAAGCTATCAATCTCATTAAGGTTATTTCAGAAACAGTCTTTGTACAAAAAAAAAAAAAAATCCTAGTAGAGGATAGCAATCGAACAGTAGAACATCAGTTTAACAAAGTCTCTAAAAAGCAGGAAATGTATACAAATTGAAACTCTTGCATTAGAAATCTTCTACAGTTCAATTCCCAGTGCAAAAACAATTAAAAGTAAACTATGGTAGTTTCAAACAGTGGATCCTTTCTTCCTTATACAAATAAAGTTATTGCATTTTCCAAATCTCACAGTTCTTTTTTTTAAAATGGCATTTTCCATATCTTTGCCTCCTTTATGATGATGCAGGCATATTGGCTGTTTTAAAGGTCACAAGACATGACTGAGAACCTTCAGAAACACCATGGCAGAGAAAATTATTTATGACAGAGAATCTCTGTGCTTTCTTCTTCGCTCTCTGTGGTACAAGTAGCTCTGGAGTTGGCAGTAAAAATGGCTACATTCACACTAGGCAAGCTTATGAATTAGCATTATGTGTGATCTGTCTTTAAAATTTTCTTGCCATGTTTGATAAGAATTTCATCTGATGTAAATACACACCTACAAAAACTTAGGGCAAAAAGTACATAACTAAACTCTATACAAAAACATTCACTGTGTGATGATCTATTATCAGAGTCTATCACTAGCACTTGAACAAACACAAGCTGGTCAGAATATAATGGTCAGTTGGATAACTCGTTCTTGGAGTTACATGTCTCTCAGCTAATATTCATAATTTGTGGCCATAATTCTGCTAGATAGATTCCTCTGTTCTATAAAATACATACAATTTCATTAAAAAAAGAGAGAATGCCAGTATTATATCCCCCTACTATATCCTGCTTCTGTCCAATGTAACATCTCTATGGCTTCTTCTTAAGAAGTTTAACAGAGAAATCAAACAATGGGTAGCTATATGTTTCCATGCAAGCTTACCAGATTGGGCTATTAGTCACACATAAACAAGCCTTTGAAGCTAACCTTTAATCTTTTCACAAAGTGCTTGGCAACCATAAGCTCTGAAGCTGGGTTCCCCAAAATGATCTCAAAACGATACTGCAGACCGAGTTTATCTCGCGCTTCTTGCAGCCTCTCTTTTGCCAGCATTGCCAGCTGCACAGAAGGAATTCGTATCACTAACATGTGGCCACGGCCATTCTTATCCTTGCCAGGAGCAGTGATGATGTCATCCATTATGCTGAGCGTTTCTGGTGTGCTGTGATCTCTTAGTGAGGACATGGTAGTGAGAGCCATCAAGGCTTCCAGATATTGCTGAATGAGGAGATAGCAGCGAATTACCATACTGTGCAGCCTGGGATACCTTAAAAGGACAAAGGTCTTTTTTAGTCATTTTGATATAAACATATCTGGCACAAAAGATGATACTTCTGTTCTAGATAGTTGGGAGTTTCCTGTGCTCAGTTGTGGGCACAGAAGCTTTGTGTTTAAATATATCTTTTAGTTTGAAAGGTCACAATCATACAGATGATCTCTAGTAGCCATAATCTAAGCAAATATAAGAAATTCCCATTAAAGTAATGTTTATTAATATCACCTCCAATCAATATGGTCATACATGTGTTGGGAATTAGTATCCCAACACATCTAGTACTATAAGGTTAGAAAAGGTTAGTATTTTCAAACTGAACTTATTCCTGACAAAGAGTACTGGAAGAACCCAAAGGCTAGACTGTATACAGCAGTGGTTCTCAACCTGTGGGTCGGGACCCCATTTGGGGTCGAATGACCATTTCACAGGGGTCGCCAAACAACGCAGTCTAATTCTATTGGCTTTCAAAAGCCAATAGGAATTGTCAAGGCTGTCTCTGCCCTGCTGAGCCCACCAAAAGTCCCATTCTGCAAATGGTGCTGCACCAGTTGAGTAGTCCTCGACTTACGACCGGTTGAGTAGTCCTCGACTTACGACCGGTTGGGGGTCGTGGCATTAAAAAGGTTGAGAACCCCTGGTATACAGTATGAACAGCAGTCTCCTTAATAAGTGGATGCTATCGTGCAATTTAAGCTAACATGATTTGATTTAGCATAATTTACAAGTTTATCACAAATTAAATATCTTTTGGCAACTTAGAGACAAATAAATGTATTATTACAAAAACCTACTGCTCCTTTAATCAGATGCATGTATGTATCTGATACAGTGATCCAGGAAACATTAACCAATAATAAATTTGTCAGTCTTTAAAGTGTTACAAGACACATTGTTTTGCTTCAACAGCTTATTGTTCTCTCAAAAACTATCTCAATAATTAACTAAGTTTAAACCATTGAAAGATTATGTCAGGGGAGCAATTTTCAAGCATACTGATTAGTTCTTAAATTTATTGCATTACAACAATTTGGTGCAATTTTATTATTAGCCATTTTAAAAACCTTTTTAAATATATGGGGAATTAATTTATTTATAAGTAAATATAATAATGATAGACTATGTACATAGTAGCTACTTTAAGATCATACTACTGAACTTAGAAAGCTAAAAAAGACTGGATCTGATTAATATTTCGCTGAAAGACATTCCCCCCCTCAAGTAAATACTGTATTGGGAAGTTGAAAAAAAATCATATCCTATTCTTTTTGGAATAGAGAAAAGCATTATTCTTTTTTATTATTGAAAATTTTTAAAATTTTACAAAAACAAAACAATTTTCCCCCAAACCTCCCCAAACCTCCCATTCCCTCCCCGACCTTCCCAGAGCTGAATATAGGCTTAATTAAAGTTTCTTCAAAAAATCTTAAAAAAAATATAAACCATAAATAAATCTAAATACATTACTTAAGAAAATTGTAAGACAATTAACAATGGTATGTATATGAAAAACATAAATACAAAAAATAAATGTTTAGAAAAAAAAGAATAAAGAAAAGGAAAAAAGAAGAAAGATAAAAAATATTAAAATTTAAATATAAGTTATTTATTTATTTTTATTTATTTATTTTTCAGTGTTTATATGCCGCCCAATCCCAAAGGACTCAGGGCGGCGTACAAAGTTAAAACAATGATAAAACAATAAAATAAAGCAGTCATACTGCGAGTCCGATCATATCCCGGCCCCCCGGGGACATCAGCCCCAGGCCTGCCGGAACAGGAGGGTTTTAACGGCCTTCTTAAAGGCCGGCAGGGTGGGAGTAGTTCGAACCTCGGGGGGAAGTTGATTCCACCAGGTTGGAGCCACCACAGAAAAGGCCCTTCCCCGAGGGCCCGCCAGCCGACATTGTCTGGCTGACGGGACCTGAAGGAGGCCCAATCTGTGGGATCTCACCGGTCTCTGGGAACTATGCGGCAGTATGCGGTCCTGTAAGTAACCTGGTCCTAAGCCATGAAGGGCTTTAAAGGTGATAACCAACACCTTGAATTGCGTCCGGAGACCCACAGGAAGCCAGTGCAGCTCGCGGAGGATAGGTGACACGTGGGTGTACCTTGGTGCACCCACAATCGCTCTCGCGGCTGCATAGTTGGGTTATTAAAAAACTAAATAATATTTTTATATCCAACTTATGTTGTATAAAATCTATCCATTTTTTCCATACCGCAACATACTTCTCTTGTGATTGATCCTTCAAGAAAGCCGAAATCTTTGCCATTTCCGCCAAATAAGAAACTTTAAGAAACCACTCTTGCTATTCTTTTAAGGCGATCACTTCTTAAAGGGTAGGGTCACTCACAATGTAATTTAAAGATAACCTCTAACAACCTTCCTCAGGTTTATACTGGGAAGATTTCAAAGTGAACAGAATTGCAAGAATTGATCTAGTTAGTATCGGCATTCTTACTGTTTCTCTATTTACATATTGCATTTAATAAATAAAAGAGGCTGAGTGTTGAAAATACAGCCCTGACTAAGTAATATTCCCAAAGCATTTACCTCTCTAAGAGTGTATTCACCATTTTTTCAAAAATTTCATCACATCTCAGAAGAGGGCTTGTGATTCCCCACTGCAGCGACTTGCTGTATTCATTCAAGCCAAAGTAGAATTTCTCATCTTCGCATATTTCCTCCTGTTTGATACATTTCAAACAAAGCAATTCTCAGAATCAGGTCACACTTATCCTGCATTTGAAACATAGAGCTGTTGTCCTTTTTCCCCTTAACAATGAACAAAATTATACATTAATACTTTCCTCCATTGTAAAAAATGCATCTGTTAAACACAACCGGTTATTTAGCTAAACTATTTTTCCCAGAAGAGCCACTGAAATGCCAAATAAAAGACTGTGAGATATACAACAACATAAAAATTAACACATCTCCAATCTTTCATACATATTATTCTAGAATTAACTTCAAAATAGAATTATGAACAGAAATCAGAACAGAATTAACATCCATCCAAAAGGGAACCAATATATCACTAGAGCCAAATAACCAGAGTGAAATTATCCTACAGACCTCAACTTAAAACCATTCATTCAGTGACAGTTCAAAATTATGATGGCGCTGAACAAAAGGACTTACAACCAGTACCCAAGATTATGACCATTTAAGTACCCCAGTGATCACATGCTCAAAATATGGGCACCGGGCAACCCACCTTCACTTACAATCACAGGCGCACTTCAACTTCCCCGACCTTCCTATCTTCTCCCCATCTATGGCTCTTTGGCTGCCACATAACCTTGCTGTCTCCTTGTGCTCTCCCCTCCACCAACTAATCTTTGATGTTTTCTTCCTCTTGCTGCTGGCCCAGGATTCAGATGCTAGATCAGGATGCAGCACTAGGATGTGCACAGATCAAGGGCTGCTTTTTGATTCCCCCATCCTTATTTTTTATGCAACTAAAGTCCAGATTGACCCAGCAGACAGGCAGGGAACTCCTTGATAGCAGTGGAAGCAAAAAGATGATAAAGATCAGCTGGGGCAATAGAGCGCAGGTGGCAGAGATCTCAGAACACAGAGTGGCTAAGGCAACTGCAGCTGGGAGTCGGCTGAAGCAGCTGCAGTTTCCTAGAGTGTGGCAAGCAGCCCCAGAGCTGTGTAGTTCTGGAACTGCTTGCTGTCCTACCAGGCAGGGTGCAGGTTGGCCAAAAGGGCAACCTTATTGAAACATGGGACTGGGAGCAACCAAGCCTGCAATGGCTTAGCATGTGGTAGATTCCTGGCTAACAGCCAGTTGCATTCACTTAACAGTCACCACAGGGACTTCCGGGATTGTGGTCATTAAGCAATGCAGTCATGTGATATCTTGCTTTATGACTGCATCCTTATTGAAAGAAATTCCAATCCCACTGGTGGTCTTAAATCAAGGATTGCCTGTACTTTGGGCGTATTAGGCAAAGACCTAACTCTCTGGAAAAGATTCTAATGCTGTGAAAGGTGGAAGGAAAGAGGACAATCAGCAGCAAGGTGGGTGGACTTCATGACAGTGACAATGAGTGCACTGTTGGAAGAACTGAAATACCAGGTTAGTGTTAGACTGTCGTGGGGAAAAAAATCTATTAATTGCTCAGAAATGAAAAGGAATTGATGGTGTAAATTAAGATGGTAGAGGATAGGAAGACCTGGAGGAACATTGTCCATGGGGTCACGATGGGTCGGACACGACTTCGCAATTAACAACAACAACAACAACAACAAATCAATTTAAAAAAACAGGCCAGTACAATACCACCACAAACACTAGATATATTTAATCCTGGAGCTAAAGGCAGTATACACAGTACTCCTTCCATAATTTCTAGCATAACTCTATAAGAAAAATTGGAACTGACCCATAATAATCTAATGAGCTTCCATATCTGAGGGTGGAAGTTAACCTACATGTTTTTGTTCCTAGTGTAATATTTTAACCACTATACCACAGTAGTTTTCAATTTCCTGTCAGTCAATTTCCTGGGGGAAAGCTACATTACAGCCAATAGGTCTGGATGTTCCAACTAATGTAGGCTGCTAACAGGGATCAAGCATTCAAACACATTTACACATATTTTGAAACCATTTTACTGGCTTCCAAGTCCAAATTTAAGTATTACGATTTTACAGGTCTTCATTTCTTAGAATTTAGGTACAGTAAATGCTAGATTATCTTCCTCCGTATAATTTTTTCTAATATGGTGTGATTTACATCATGAGAAAGGCAGGGCTAGATGAAACAAAAGTTGGAATTAAGATTGCCGGGAGAAATATCAACAACCTAAGATATGCAGATGATACCACTCTAATAGCAGAAAGTGAAGAGGAACTAAAGAGCCTCTTGATGCAGGTGAAGAAGGAGAATGCAAAAGTTGGCTTGAAAATCAACATTAAGAAAACCAAAATCATGGCATCCCGTCCTCTCAATTCCTGGCAAATAGATGGGGAAGAAATGGAGGTAGTGACAGATTTTATTTTTCTGGGCTCCAAGATCACCTCAGATGGGGACTGCAGCCAACAAATTAAAAGACACTTGCTTCTGGGGAGGAAAGCTATGGCAAATCTACACAGCATACTAAAAAGCAGAGATATCACCCTGCCAACAAAAGTGCATATAGTCCAGGCCATGGTTTTCCCAGTTGCAATGTATGGCTGTGAAAGTTGGACCATAAGAAAGGCTGAGCGCCAAAGAATTGAGGCCTTTGAACTATGGTGCTGGAGAAGATTCCTGCGAGTCCCTTGAACTGCAAGGCGTTCAAACCGGTCAGTCCTAGAAGAGATCAACCCCGACTGCTCTTTAGAAGGCCAGATCCTGAAGTTGAAACTCAAATACTTTGGCCACCTAATGAGAACGAAAGACTCACTGGAGAAGGGCCTAATGCTGGGAAAGATTGAGGGCAATAGAAGAATGGAACGACAGAGAATGAGATGGCTGGATGGAGTCACTGAAGCAGTAGGTGTGAACTTAAATGGACTCCAGAAGATGGTAGAGGACAGAAAGACCTGGAGGAACGTTGTCCATGGGGTCGCGATGGGTCGGACACGACTTCGCAATTAACAACAACAAATGCCTAGAATTTTCTTTCCAGGTATCCCTTATCTTCAAAATTAACAAATAGGAAGAAAAGATTTTGAAGTGAGGATCCCTCTGTGGTTAAAGACTTAAACATTATTCTTAGCTTTTTCTACATTACTACCTTTTGAAGTGAGTTATTCTTTTAAAATACCACTAGTTGAAAATTTTAGCCAGTATTTTATTTCTTTTCTTGTGTAATTCAATCCAGAAATCCAATTAATCATTGAAAGGCAAAATTTAAATTCCTGGAAATAAAGGTGAAACTAAATAATTTCTAGAATATCAAAGGTAAATCAATGCATTGATAATCTGGCTGGTTACTACATTGAGTAGTAACTAAGAAGCAATCCCCTCCTTATTATCAGTGCACTTGAAGCCATGCTATTCAGAATATATTCACATTTCCTAAGTATTTTATTTGTAACCTTTAGACCCTTACCATATTGCCAAACTGTATCCAGTGCACTTCATTCACTGAGTTGATTCGGGATTGGAGAGTCTGAAGTGCATATGGGAAAGAACTCACTTGGAGGACAAGGAGATTGAAGGCTTCAAGGACTTCTCTGCAGTTTATCACTCTATCAGCAAGTCCTTGACTAGGCTCACCATGAGACAGTGAGCTTGAGATAGCACTGTGAAGAGAGTCAAAACATGCATGTCTAGTATACCAAAACAAAAAAGATTAAAACAGGAATAGCAAGTTCAAAAAGAAGCATGAAAACATATTTCAGAAATAATGAATTCACATCTTTTCCCACTCCTGTAGTATAACCATCGACAGTCACTTTTGTAAACCTGCGGCACTGTTCCTGCTTAAATATTGGTACCAATGAAGCTTACCCTCATTTCATAAAAAATATTTCCACATATTTAGAACAACAGAAAACCAATTTTGGAAATATGTTAACTCCTCATCCTGTAACAAAACCAAATGAAATAATTACAGTTATAACTGCCTCCTTCTCAATCCAGAAAAACCAAGGTTTGATATAGTTCAATGACCAAAGGCATTTATTGCTACATAACTTATTATAAGCAACCTGAAAAGCACATCCTCACTGAATTCTATAGCATAGTTTTCAAACTTATCTGGCTTTACTTCAATGCCTTACCTTGTTAAATCTGCATGGGCATTGTCATGTACAAGCACAAAAAGAGTATATGGATTCTGTTTCACTCGTCTCATGAAACCATCAAACTTGGTTTGAATCTCATTGTCAAGCTGCACAACATATTTTTCTGCTCTTTGGTAAGCTGTTTCACTTTCTTCAAGCCCTAAGTCTACAAGAACACCTAGAAGAAGAAACGAGGCTTTTATCCAAAATTAATGAATACGTTTTTTAAGTATCAAAGTAGCATGTAAAAGGTATGATTTTAATTATCGATCTGTATATGCCTATAAAATCCATGCTATATCTGTATATAGAATATGCCGTATCATATATATTGTTACAAGACCACAAATATTGTAAATAGCATATTTACTCACTCTAATTGCCTAGAAAAGAGTAAGTAAAAACTTCATGAACAAATGATAGATGAAAATTAGGCTTTATTTTCCTTACAAACAGCCTTTTAGCTGGCTGAATGGCCAGAGGCCATTCAACAGCTTCAGAGACTATTTTTTTTAATCCATGTAATCTTCTGTGTTAAATAGCACTCTGTGTTAAATACTGTACATTTTGTACTACCACTTTGTAAAGCTTCAGAAAATTGCTTCACAGTGAAATGTAAGCAAAGCATCTTTCAAAACAACAAAAACAGTTGTGCTTTTTGCAATACTCATTTAACTGCTTCAGAAGGTGTTCAGTTTTCTTCATATGATTCAGAAAGAGTTTTTTTATTCAAGCTTAACTGAAATTGCTTCAGTCAAGAGGCCTATGAAATTATAAATTATAAGAAAAAGCCCTAACAGAACTTTCAATGAACAGTCTCCTATATTGCTCTTCTATCTCCCCTTGACAGGAAAAAATAGAATTCTGAAAAATAACTTTCTGCTGGATTTAATAAGCTTATTTTCTCTTGGCTATTTACCTGATTGTCGAATCCGCTGGATGGTTTGTTGAACAAGGACCTCTGAACGAGGAACTACAACAATAAAATCTACTTTGTTGAAGTGGCCCAGGTCCAGACTTTGGTTGCCACTATCTGCTATGGCACAGACCTGTGACAAGAGCTTTCTGGCAACTGTGAGTTGTGGCTGATAAATCTGGAAAGTTTCTGTATACAAGTCTAGGATAAAGTAGAATCATCATTTATTTTCTGGTCCAGAAATTGACACTGAAATCCACTGCTATATGTGGCCCCAAAATAAGTCTCTTAGAAATAACCCGTAAAATTTCTGATTCCACCATATGCATCTATTTTGCATCATCATCCTGCCTAACATATCCTTCTCCATCACAAACAATATTAGTTGTAGCTCCTGGACACCAAAGCATGTCTGTCTCTTTTGTGACTTAGAGCAGCCTTATCTAATTTGGCACCTTCCTGGTGTGAGCTTATTGCAGCGTGCAGAACTCTAAAATTTATGGAAAGACTTCTAGAAGTCATATTCCACACTTATCTAGGAAATGAGGATTAGGGAATGCTGATCTAGAGAAGTCTGATAATTGATTTTATCTCTGAAGTGAACTATGCCTAGGCCTTGCTCTAAGAATATACTGTAAGAACTGGATTAGGATTCATCTCTTCCCTGCAAAGGTTTATGGTTTGGGGAAAGACAGGATGAATAATTAATATAGTAATATGATATGACATATTGTAAAATTCATTAAATACATAGCATAAAATTCATTAAATACATAGCATACTTCAGTTTTAAAACAATAGCCTAAATCTGTGCAGCTACAGTACTAGAATTTTTAACAAGCATGCTTAATATAACTTATAGTTTGACAGAAACTCAGACATGGCCATGGACTAAGATCTTTTGCAGGCTAAGAGCTTCATTTTTTAGAAGAAGTTCAAGATTTTGAAATGTAATCAGATGTTTTATGTCTCACAGAAAATACTCCATGAAAACTTTTAAAAAATATTTTAATGAAAATAACATGTATGCTACTGATATACTGATCATACATAAGAAATATTAGTGACAACGCATTATCTACTTTTAGTGTGTTCTTTTATTTAAATTACTACCAATTGCATAATCTAATCTGTAGTCCATTTCTGTAGAAATAAATTCAGTAAAATCAAAAGAATTATTGAATGTAAATTTAAAGCTGTCACCCACACCTTTTGCCAATAGGCTAAATATCATACTATTATTTTAGAAAAAAATCCATTCTAACTGGAGAAAAACATGGCACTATTGACATCCAAAAAGCACACATACAGATATTCCTTTCTACTTTCACATTCATCAGCATACAAACTCCTTCCAAACTTGAGGAAACCACTAGCAGTAGTTTCATGACTGCAGCATCTGGTTTCCAGATTTTCTGTGGTTTCACTGTTTAAGTAGGTGATGCAAAATTATGTACAGACTAATGTTTGACATGAATTATTTCTTATAAGATAATCCTTACCCAGAACTTGAGTGGAAACCATGGCAGCTGCTTCTTGAGATGATACACACTCATTAACGTCCCCACTGAATGGAATGACGACGTTATCTCCCCGTCTCTGTTGCATCATCTCTAATAACTTGTCCAACTCGTCGCCTGGTAGAGAAATCACTCATAATATAAATATTTAGTCATCTCATTAAATATTTCATAAGAAATGGTGTGAAGTCATGTTTTACTTTAAACACGAGGACTCAGACTCTCATTTATTCTTGGCTGTTTCATTATTTCAAGGTATGAATCTGTGGATGTGAAGAAGTATCAGAGTAGGTTTGTTTAGGAGGATCATGTCAGCATTTTAAAGCCAGGTGTTTCAGTTAAAAAACCTGCAACTTTAAGGCAAGATCACCATTTGTGATGTGACATTTCACTTGGTCAACGTTGAAGCAATGTTTTGTTTTTATTACTGTTCTTTAGCCATGGTAATGATTGGGTGAGTTTAGGATCCTCCTGCCAAAATCAATTTCAAAGAGGATACTGTAGATCAGTGTTTCTCAACCTTGACAATTTTAAGGCATGTGGACTTCAACTCCCAGAATTCCACAGCCAGCAATGCTGTAGATTGAATGCATTAGACTTTAGAATCAAAGGATTGAAAATTGTTGATTCAAAAGAAATAATATTGGAGAGCAACAATATTGCCCTCCAATTTCTATCCTGCCTGGGCAAAACACGAAGTTTCTAGCTTGATAAAAGAGATGTTAAAGTAATGACATTTGTACCAAATGATTCATTTGTATTAAACAGGAGGGGGAGCTCTTACAGCACAAGGTAAGAGGAAATAAGTTGATGCTTTTAAGAATCAATGAAAGTAAAATTATTTTCTTCCTATTATCTCCTTTACTTTTATACACGCACCCCTTCATAAAATTTGAACATTTTCTGAACTAATTTTCTGTATCAAGATTATCTTAATCATTTAAAATGACAGCCTACAATAATCAGCATTAAAGAGTTAATTTCTGAAATGGTTTTTTTTTTATTTGTAAAAATGGCCACATCATTAAATCAGAGTAATGGCAGACTGTAAGATTCACTCACCTAAAGATGTGTTTTTGAAATGTGATGCCAGAAAACTAACTTTTCCTGTAATGAGCTCATAACTTATCTCCTTTAAAAATTCACTGGTGGTAAGCATGCTCTCTGCAAGAGCTCTAGACTGGTATTGACCTATGGAAAAATCAATGCATGAGGTGGAACAAGAGAAAAAAAAAAAAAACAAGACTTTGCTTATGTGAGTTTTACCTTCCTGTGTTTCTTTTAACACTTCCCAGAAAAGCCAAGTAACTTTAGCCTTATGTGATGAAGACTCCTTTATATTTTTTATTTACCAAACCATCTTGAAAATCTAAAACTTCTGGATATAAACCTGTAAACTTTTTTTAGCCTCTCATAATATAACAATGCTTTTTTAAAACTACTATTCTGGAAACCTATCAGTAGCTCACCTTCTAAAAGATAAAACATAACATTTACAAAAAGGATTTATTGATGGAAACTCTGCCTTCAGACCTCACTCCACCAACAAATGCTTTTTGCGTTCTAATCTACCATCAAAATACAAATTTGGTTTGTAGATTATTAATTCCTCACATCTCTAAGACATATATCTGGTTGAATTAAGTTACAATTGCTATAAATATTCATGTGTGGTGCTAATGTTTAAAATCCTACATACATTCACAAAGAAACAAGTTTTATTTAACTATTACATTATCTGAGATTTCAAAGAAGCATAAATTAGAAGCCTGCCCCTAATTTTATCCTCCCCAAAATACATCTTGAGGTAGGTTGTACATTTTGAGAAAGAGGGAAGGGGTCAGGGAGGATGACACAGTATTATTGGTCCAAGGTCATCCAGTTGGCTCAGGGGTTGAGCAGGACTTGAATCTCCCTGGTCTAAGTCCAACAAATTAACCATTCACTGGTATTTTTGAGTAAACATTGGTAAGATTGTTAAACCATTTAACGCTCTAAATCTGCAAAGCAGTGATTGAAACATACAAATCTGTCTCTTTCTGTCATCATATTTGCTTTCTAACCTATATTAATAATAGCCAGTTTAGTCTAGTGCAGTGGTTCTCAACCTTTTTAATGTTGCGACCCCCCCCAACCGGTCGTAAGTCGAGGACTACTCAACCGGTCGTAAGTTGAGGACTACTCAACTGGTGCAGCACCGTTTGCAGAATGGGACTTTTGGCGGGCTCAGCAGGGCAGAGACAGCCTGGACAATTCCTATTGGCTTTTGAAAGCCAATAGAATTAGACTCTATTCAAGAGAGTCTATTCTATTGGCTTTCAAAAGCCAATAGAATAAAAGGGAGTAGCACAGCTAAGGAAAAGGGGGAAAAAATGGTGGACTGGGTTGTTTGGCGACCCCCGTGAAATGGTCGTTCGACCCCAAATGGGGTCCTGACCCACAGGTTGAGAACCACTGGTCTAGTGGTTAAGGCACCAGACTAGAAATCAGGAGATTGTGAATTCTAGTCCTGCCTTAGGTACAGTATAAAAGCCAGCTGGGAGACTTTGGACCCAGTGACTCTTTCTCAGCCCAATTCACCTCACAACTTTGTTGTTATGGGAAAATAGGGGGAGGAAGGAGCAATAGGTATATTTTCCACCTTGAGTTATTTTGAGTTATTTTTTAAAAATAATAAAAGTGGAATAAAAACATCTAAACAAAAAAAAAAACACACACACACACAGAAATGGTACACAAAACCCTCACAGCTGCATTTAACACCATTTGAGAAAGTCTGAATGTTTGTAAAGCAAGCACCGAAAATAGCAACAGGTTACATTAGAATATTTTAACATGGACTATTCTGCAATAGGCACCACGCATGTGCGGCGCTCCCGGGCAGGGAAAGTCGTCGACTTACGACCGGTTGGGGTCGTGGCATTAAAAAGGTTGAGAACCACTGCACTACATGATGGCAAGCCAAGCCAGTGAACCCTTTCTGAGGAAACCAAGGGCCTACTCAGACCTAACCCTTTCTAACAACCTTCCTTGCCTTAAATGTATCCACAATGAAAGTCCAGACATTTTCTTTTGCATACATATCACCTTTGCGATAGTACTTAGAATCAGTGAAATAGCTGGAATGTGAGAAATAATGCATTTCTAAGTCCATTTGTACTGGATGACTATGATGATGATGATACCACTCTTTGGCTTAGGTGATCCAAGAATAATGAAAAGAACTAAGGCTGGGATTACACTGTGAAAGTCAGAGTGAAATCTACTTTCCTCCACATCAGACATAATATTATTTTTCCTGAGGGGTTAACTTCCAGTATATTATTTTAAAATTAAAATGAAACCTTGCTCACTTGGGGGGGGGGGGTGTTGCGTGCTTTGGTTCTATTTCTTACCAAAGAAATCTAGTGCATATTATTGCAGGAGAGAGGGCACTTCAACCACAACTACAGGCTACCACTCTGGATGTGAAATTGGTTGGGACCTGGAAAGGCACAAGCATTCAATGGCTGAATGGGCTGGAGAAATCATTTATTCCCTCCATTCTCAAAAGGCACCAATGTTCTTTCTACCACCAATGAATGGGGGGGGGGGATTTGGAGAAACAGTTTGACTCTTAATGTTTCTGGAAATCTGAATGCACTTAGAATACATTTCTAAGATAGTAAAGACTCTGTGGAAGGTTTTTGATGATTAAAGCTGATGGTATAACCCACATATCAGAATATAGAATATTGTATGTTGTCTTGTAAGTATTTAATGTTGTCTATTTATGGTTTTTGTTTGGAGTTGGTAGTATAAGCAGGTTAGATTTCAGTAAGCCTTCTGTTTGTTTATCTCTCTGACTGGGATCCAACAATAACACAGATGCTATATATTTAAAGCATGCTGAGACACCAAATATTTGTATTACAATAAAAAATGTAGCTGTTGAGAGACTATACAAAAAAAAAATACCTACCTAAAACTACTACACAGAACTCACTTCCCCTGATCTTCGAGGTGCAGATAGCAACCACATAATCTGGCACCCTCTGTTGGTGCTTCATTTCAGTCAGTGACCGCAGTGTTTCAGAAATGCCTTCTGCCAAGGAATTCTGAGTAACCACCACATGTACCATGTCTTGGGAAACACTAGCAATTAACTTGGCAAGCCATGGAAGTTGAGCTGGTGACAAGGAGATACTCGGCACATTCATTTGTGAGGACTGTTCCCTTGAAGTAAATTCCTGCATAGCTTTCAACATGATCTGTTCAAATTCTTCCCTGAGAGGTATCTTATCAGGACCTGCAATGTCATTAAATAGAGGATCAAAACTTACCATAAGAACCTCTTCCATCAACCTAGATACATTGTATCTGTTACTAGGTCAGAATCCTACCAAAATAATCCACTCAAAATAGAAAGTTTCCGCATTTAAAAAACTCCAGCATCTCACTATGAATATTTAACTATTATATAATAGAAAATTCAAGAAATAAGAACTGTTTGGCAGAGATTAAGATACAAGGCACATTATGATGTCAACATGTCATTTGGTTTGTCTCTTACAATGTTCTCTCACTCTCTTCTTGGCAGCCAACCTTTTGGCAGTGGGCTACTGTTCTCACCTCAGTGGCATTCCAGAGTCTGCACTATATTGGATTGATAGTGATTATCTGCACAAAGGCTTGGGAGATGATTGGAATGAAAGATTCTTCTATTTGTACCATTCTAATAATTTTATCACAGTGTGTTTTTAGGGGGAAGAGAGCCAGTGACAGAAGAAGACAGCAGTTGTCCCATTGCCTTAGAGCACAATCCACTAGGTTGCCTCCAATCTTGTATTAGTACACTAACAGAGACAGAGATGGCAGCAATTCTAGCTTATCAAATACAGAAGTGTGAGAATAATGTGTATAAATCCACATACATGTGGAAGGTTCACTTATATAATATGAAAAAACCTATTTTTACAAGCTTTCTAAAGCACAGATGCATTGGATTACAACTCCCATAATTATGAGCTATTTTACTATGCCTACAATATCTGAAAGTTGCTGTAGTGTAGTCTCCAAAGGGAAGCTTTCAGAAGGACAAATACATAAACATATGTCTAAGCATGTTATAATATACCTTAACCAGATGATGCAAACAATCTGATGTATCAGGATATATACTTTTTCCCATAATAAATTTGAAATGAATGTTCAGCAATTTAGTATTTATTATTGATTACCAGAGATTGATAATAGGTCTATTAAAAAATATTGTAGGTCTAATAGGTCTATTAAAAAGCCTTCAGTGGATTTGATTTAGGAATGATTTATAATTACAAGAGAATAGAAAATCTCCCTGATACTACAGTTTGCTCAGTGTCAAGAAAAACTCAAAGTAGTTATAAAATTCACCTTTTAACTCATCCAGGACCAGAGATTTTGTATTTTTAATATTTTAGTTGCTTATATAGATTAATTGATCCTGCTCTATTATACTTAAGCCACAAATTCTTAATTAAACTTGCTCCATTCCCCCAGGTTTACCTGCATCAATATTTGCTCCTAAAATAAATTCTTCAAATAAATATATTCATGACATTACTTTCTGTATAAACTCAATTTGATTCTGACTAAGTACATACATACATACATACATACATACATACATCAATGTTATGGTTTTGTAATCAAACTTCATTTTAAATAAAAATATTTCTTTCTGAATCTTTTCTACTGTGAAATGGGGCGTTGTCTTACCTGAACGCCTTTTCTCAGCAGGATGATGTAGAGTCCAAATGGATGGGTTCTATGACGGCCTTCCTGCCTGGCAGACTGGGTAAAAACTTCGGCCACACCCCTTCCTTTGGGCGTGACCCCAGTTTTGACTTAGGCGAGAAACTTTGTTGGAATTAACCTTGCAGCTCTTTATTATATCTTTATTATATCCCTGCCTAGACCTATCCTCTGGGTGGGCTTGGACTCTACATCATCCTGCTGAGAAAAGGCGTTCAGGTAAGACAACGCCCCTTCTCCAGCAGGATGACTGTAGAGTCCAAATGGATGGGACATACCAAAGCCCTCATGTCCCCCTGGGAGGGAATGTCTAGGCTACCGAACTCTGAGCAGATACGACCTGTTGAAGAACTCTTCTGCCAAAAGCCGCGTCTGCTGCTGCTAGGGAGTCTAAACGGTAGTGTCGAATGAAAACCGAAGGTGAGGACCAGGTTGCGGCCCTGCAAATCTCTTCCACCGGAGCTTGCGTTAGCCACGCCGCAGATGTGGCTGCGCTCCGAGTTGAGTGGGCAGTCACCTGAGTTGGTGCTGGCAAATCCTCTGAGACGTAGGCCTGCACTATGCAGGCTCTGATCCACCTGCCTATGGTGGAAGAAGATGCCTTCTTTCCCATAGTTGATGGTTGAAAGGACACAAATAATGCTTCAGTCTTTCGGAAAGCCGAGGTGCGTTTCACGTAGAAACACAGTGCTCTCCGTACGTCTAGCTTGTGCCATCTGTGTTCTAGCTTATGTTTGGGTCTTGGACAGAAATCAGGAAGCGTAAGTTCCTGAGATCTGTGAAAGGTGCTATTTACCTTCGGGATGAAGGTCGGGTCTGGTCTAAGAACGACCCTGTCTTTGAAAAAGGTACACAGATCCTTCCTTACTGACAGAGCTGCTAGTTCTGAAATTCTCCTTGCCGAAGTAATTGCCACAAGGAAAGCTACCTTCAGTGATAGGTGATGGAGTGAGCATGTTTCAAGAGGTTCGAAGGGTGCAGATGTCAAGGCTAGAAGGACCCTAGGCAGGTTCCAGGACGGGTACCTGTGTATGACTGGGGGCTTTGTGTTAGACGCCCCTTTTAAGAAGGCATTAATCGCTGGATGTTGTGCTAGGGAAGTTAAGTTGTCGCAGGAGAGTACGGTTGAGAGGGCCGATATCTGTCTGCGGATGGTATTGACTGACAGGCCCCTATTAAGACCCTCCAATAGGTAGTCTAGGATATTGGGGATAGAT
Source organism: Crotalus tigris (assembly GCF_016545835.1). Classification (NCBI taxonomy): domain Eukaryota; kingdom Metazoa; phylum Chordata; class Lepidosauria; order Squamata; family Viperidae; genus Crotalus; species Crotalus tigris. The sequence goes on along the minus strand of NW_024100552.1, from coordinate 302,329 downwards.
ACTGCGGTCGGGTCTAGGTGAAGCGAAGCGCACCACCTGCAGAATCCCTTCCATGTAGCGTCGTAAATCCTATTGGTGGACGCCCTTCGTGATGCCTGTATGATCGATATCACCCCTGCAGAATAAGATTGTTTAGTTAAGCTTTGCCGCTCAAATGCCAAGCGGCTAGTTGTAGCCACTGGGGATCTGGGTGTACAAGCTTGCCCTGACTGAGTTTTACCCTGTCCGGGGGAATCCTCCACGGAGGTGATATCGAAAGGTCCACGAGGTCGGCAAACCACGGGCGCCGTGGCCAGTGAGGGGCAATGCAGACCATTTCTGCGCCCTCCAGGATCATCTTGCGTATGGTTGCCGGTATTAGTGGCAGCGGTGGGAAGGCGTACAGGAGTTGCGCCGGCCACCGGCACCTGAGAGCATCCGTTCCCTCCGATCCCGGGGACGGGAATCTGGAGAAGAACCTGGGGAGTTGTGTGTTCTTGTGGTTGGCAAATAGATCTAGGTGCGGTTGTCCGAACCTCCGGGAGATCTCCTCGAAGAGAGCCGGGTCCAGACGCCATTCCGACTGGTCCACCTTGGCTCTGCTCAGGGAGTCCGCCTGGGTGTTTGTTTCCCCTGAGATGTGTTCCGCTCTGATGGAACTCACATTGGCTTCTGCCCACCGAGCCAGAACCAATGCTTCTTTCATTAGTTCCACTGATTTCGTTCCTCCCTCCTTGTTTACATGTGCCTTGGCTGCTACATTGTCTGTAAGCACGAGGACGTGTCTCCTCGTTACTAGGTGTGAGAAATGACGGAGGGCCAGGTGTATGGCCCGGAGCTCTAGCCAGTTGATGCTGTGTGACAGGTCCTTTTGACCCCACTGGCCCTGTGCTATCTGGGTCCCCAGATGGGCTCCCCATCCGAACAGGCTCGCATCTGTCGTGAGCGTGACCCTGTTCGGTTCCCTGAATATGCTCCCCTTGAGTGTCATGGGGGATAGCCACCATTTTAGTGATTTCATCACCTGTGCTGGTACCAGCACACTCCTGTTGGAGGTGCTGAGGTTCCTCCTCTGGTAGGGTAGGAGGAACCACTGCAACTCCCTCGAGTGGAGCCTTGCCCATGGGATGATGCCCATGCAAGATATCATCTTTCCCAGGAGCTTCGAGAGTTGTAGCAAGGGCACTCTCCTGATCTTTTGAATTTGGTGGATTAGCTTGGATATGCTGATCAGTCGCTCCTGGGAAAGGAATACCCTGCACTGTGACGTGTCTATCACCGCGCCCAGGTGTTGCAGTCTCCTTGAGGGAATGAGGTGGCTCTTGTTTAGATTGACCGAAAATCCGTGCCCCTGTAGGGTTCGGATTGTGGTCTTGAGATCTGTCCTTGCTTGTTCCCGAGATCTGGACTGAATCAAGATGTCGTCCAGATAAAACTGGACGCGAACCGGAATCAACCTGAGATGGGCCGCTAGTACAGCTAAGATCTTTGTGAATACCCTTGGTGCTGACGACAGTCCGAAGGGTAATGCCCTGTATTGGTAATGTCGCCCCGCGTAGGTAAATCTGAGGAATTTCCGGTAGCTGGGGTGGATGGGGATGTGTAGGTACGCCTCTGTGAGATCTATTGAGGATAGTAGATCGTCTTCCCTGACGCTGGCTAGTATGGACTTTAAGGAGTGCATCTTGAACCTCCTGTACTTTATGAAATAGTTCAGGCCCTTCAGGTCCAAGATTGCTCTCCACCCTCCTGATGTCTTTGGGATGACGAAGAGGATAGAGTAAAATCCTCTTCCCTCCTCCTCCTTTGGTACCTTCTCTATGGCCTGAATTGACAGGAGGTGGACTATAGCCGAAGTTATCAGCCTCGTCTTGTGTGCTCTTCTGGAGATGGGACATCTGATGAACCGGTTTGGTGGGGGAGAGCAGAAGTCTAAGGTCAGGCCATGTCTGATCGTTTCCAGGACCCAGGAGTCGGTCGTGGTCTGCTCCCAGACCCTGATGAAATTTCCTAACCGACCCCCAATGGGAGTATCCTGTTTGGCGTCACTTGGTGCGTTTAAAGGATCTGCCTCCCGCTCCCCTATATGGGCGTCTGGACTGGAACTGGCCCCTGGCTCCCGGGCTCTGGCGATCCTGGGTTCGATCCTGTCTGGGGTAGAAGGATCGTGAGCCTCTGGGCCAGTCCCAGGATTGCCCTGATCGAAAGGGCTGCCTCCATTCCCAGGGGCTTCCTGGGCGGGAACCCTGTCTCCGGAAGTCCTGACTGCCTCTCCTGTCTAACTTCTTTGATGGGTGTACTAGGATTTTTTTCTTGTCTCTGCCTTCGCTGACATGTGGGTCCAGAATGGAACCAAATAGGTCTACTCCACTGTATTTGGACGTCGAAAGACGCCATTTGGACCCCAGGTCTGTCTTCCAATTTTTGAGCCATAGTAGCCTACGTGAGGCCACTGTGGCCGCAATGGATCTAGCCGCATACTTTGTTGCGTGCAGTGAAGCGTCTGAGACAAATTGCGAGGCCGCGAGGAGCTTGGCCAATGTTTGGTGTATTCTGACCTGGTCTGGAGGCACCGTGCCTTGCAGTTCCCTCAGCCACATGATGCTGGCCCTCGCGAAGAAAGATGAGGAAGTGGCTGCTCTGGCCGCCCAGGCTGCAGCCATATGGGAACGCCGGAGTGAGTGTTCAAATTTCTTCTCCTCAGGCCTCAAGACCTCCGCCATGTCTCCTGGAATCGCGGAGGTAGAAAATAATGAGATTAATGGGTTATCGACAGTGGGAACCTCTAACATGTTAGAGAAGGAGGGAGATAGGTTGAAAAGCTTTCTTTCCGCGCTGTTTGGTGCCGGTGGGCTTGCAAGTGAGGACCATTGTTCCTCCAGCGTGGTCATGAAGACCTCCGCACATGGGATGTACTTATCTTGTGGAACCTTTTTGGCAAACAGAGGATTGGCCTCCTTGCTTGTTGAGGGCTTCTCATCCTGTACTGATGTTAGGTTGACTGTGGAAACAGCCTTTACCAGGAGTGATTTTAGGAGCGCTGGGTTAAAGAGTCCAGAGCTCGTTGCCTGCTCAGGTGCCGTCTCCTCGTCCTCCGAGAGGGGCATGTCTGACATGTCGAGGTCCACTGAGTCACCCTCTCCCAGTTGAGAGGAAGTTTCAGAGGTGCTGGTAGGGGGTGGCCTAGCCCGACCCTTACGGGGTGTGTGAAAGGCCACTTGTCCCTTAGAAGCCATGAACTGGGAGAATGCATCCTGCATGAATGCATGGAATTGTGCCGACCAAATGCCCTCCTGCGCTTTGTCGTTAGAGTGAGGCGCTGGGGTGCGGTCGGGTGAAGAAGCTGGTGAGGAGGGGTTGGAGGAGTCTAACTGTTCAGTTTCCCCAGGAGGAGACCAAGTCTTAAGCACTTCCTCGGCAGTAGGGTCTGTGCTGGGTGCCACCGCTGGGACAGGGGAAACCGAATTTGTCCCATTGGCATTGGTTCTCTGTGCCCTGCTAATTTGTCTTTCTAAAGCCAAATGTCTCCTCAAAGCCTCTCGCTCAGCCGTTTTAGACTGTCCCTTCTGAGAAAGGTGTTTTGTTTTAGCTTTCTTCTTCCCCCCCACCTCAGATTCAGAAGATCTGCGTTTTTGTTGTTGCTGTGGGGGGGACAATTGAGGGACCTGTGTGACTGAATACGAGACATTGTCTGCCATTGTGCCAGACACCCCGAGTAGGTAGTGCCTGGAGTGGGGGACAGGATACGCAGATCAGATGCAGATGTTTGGGGCTGAGCCCTCCTCTGCCTATACAAACAATGGCCGGACAGACAGGAGTCTTTGGACAGAAGATCCTGCAAGGCAGTGACTAAAGGTCACTATAGGAACAGTCAGAGAAAAATACTCCTCCTCACCTCCTCACTTAGTCCAGAGAAAGTGCAGTTTATACCTCTCTCTCCCCCTGTCTGTGGCTGTGGCAGCAGACCACGATCAGAAAGGTTCTCTTCCTTTTCCCTCTTCCTTCCTCCTGTCTCAGTTTCTTGCGATAATCCCGGATTTTAGCTTAAGGGCTGCCCCTTTGTCTGCAAGGGAATGGAGTCCGGATGGCCCCGCCCCCAAGGGAAAACGGCGGGAAGGTCCGTTCGCTCAAAATGGCGAATGGGGAAGAAACCACGCCTCCTAATGTTAGCCCGGGAATCCACGAGGTTCAAACAATGGCGGATCTTTGACTCTGAGGCTCTCGCGCCGCTCCGCTGGTCTATGCCGAGCGGCGCCTCGGTTTAGCCGCTTTCCGCGCGGCTCAGCTGTTTCGCGCTGAGCGGCGCCTCGTTCTATCGGCCCCAATCACGCTTTCCGCGCGGCTCAGCTGTTTGGCGCTGAGCGGCGCCTCGTTCTATCGCCCGAACCGCTCAGCTGTTTGGCGGCCCCGGAGAGCGGCGAGCAATCCGGTAGTGAAACCCCCGCCCCACAGCTGCTCGGTGGGCCGGTTATCGGCGGGCGAGCGATCCGGTCCGGCTCCAAGCCTCCCGTTAGTCCCTGACGCCCCACTCACGAATCCGCCGATCCCGGCTGCCTCTCTCGAGTCCTATCCGCTGCCAGACAAATTTTCGTTCAACTGGAGGAAGAGGGGATTCCCTTTTTTTTTTTTTTTTTTTTTTTAAGTTAAGTTAGTTTTGTTCTGAGAGCTGCTTCTCGCACTTCTACCAGGCTTCGAGACTGAGTCAAAACTGGGGTCACGCCCAAAGGAAGGGGTGTGGCCGAAGTTTTTACCCAGTCTGCCAGGCAGGAAGGCCGTCATAGAACCCATCCATTTGGACTCTACAGTCATCCTGCTGGAGAACAACATTAGCTTTAAGTGAGAGGGAATACTTTCAGCTTATTACATCTTTGCCCAAACTTTTTATTCCAAAATATTTGTCTTTCCCACCAATATATATGTTTCTTATAAGTACAGATAGAAAAATTTAAATATTTATCAGTTCTAATTCTTTTCCTTTGATCTTCTAACTTCCTAGCATTTAGAAAAACTATCCTATGATGTTCACCTGCTGACCATCTACACGTCTCTGTTCCTACCATTTTTACCCAGTAAACTCATCAACAGTGAAACTTTTTTTCAAGTCAATACATTTGCATTGATTTTTTTTTTTTTTTTTTGCCTTTTCTCACCCTTCTCAATTTCTCTCTCCATTTACCTCCCCCACCCCACTAACTGCTTCCCAACCCATTTGGACCACATATAAAAGAAATTCACAGATGATTATTAAACCCTCTAATTTAAAAACCTGACTTTTCCCCCCAGGCCTTCCCTTAGGATAGTTGGGTGGGCCCCTTTAAACTGCGGAGGATGTTGAAGAACGATTGATTGTTCCTTCAGACATTCTTTTATATGCTATTGTTGTTTACTAACATTGTAAAGCTACCAGAGTTGTTTTGGAGTTGAGTGACAGAGAAATTAAATTAAATTAATTAAATTAAAATAAAATACTGTAGACAATCTAGTTGAGCTCTAATTTCCCCATTCCCAGATCCTTTTATTCTGATATTAACTTGTTTACAAGGCTCTGATCTCTATATTTGATCGTATTTCTCAAGTAATATGAAAAATATTAAACATCTTATAAACATTATATCTCTACTCATCTCTTGAAGGAATCTTTTTTATGGATAAAATGACATTTTAGAAACAAAACTCCTATTTTATGTATTTATTTGTATCCTGCTGTTATTATTTTTATAGATAACTGAAGGCAGTTAACATATCCAATACACTTTCCTCTTCCTATTTTCCCCACAACAACTATCCTGTGAGTGAGTTGGGCTAGAGAGAGTGCCGGCCCAAGGTCTCCCAGCTGGCTTTCAAGGCTAATGCTATATTTTGTTTTTTTTTATCATTCTTCCATCAAAAGCTGAAGACTTTTTTTTTCTTTGTAACAGGGTTGAACTAATACCTTGAAAACATAATACTTTATCTCTGTCCCAATTTATGTCTCTCAGCTCACAAATGTTTTGCTAAATTCTGTCTCTCACCAGAGCATTTACAAATCTTAGTATTATAGCCCTTCTACATCTTTATCAGAAAATTTTATGTCTGATAGTTTCCCATTAAGCTTGCATTGAAAAATACAGTTTTTCTACATTTTCTCTAAGACTCAAATTATTTCTCCTATTCTGATCATGAATAACAGAAAATCCAAATAACATCTGTAACTTTTCTAATATCAATATTTATTTTTTAGTAGCAACTTCATGTGCTTTGCCAGCAATTTGGGCAATCTCCACAACTTGAGAAGACAATTCTTTAAGCTGTTCATTAACTTGTTCAAACATAACTGCCAAGGTTTGTCAGATTGCATGAGGTAACCTAAACCCTTACATCTTTAGTTCTTAGTGGAGTTCTTAAAATAGATTTCCCAATGAGACAGTTTAAAAGCTTCATCCTGAATGGTGCTCAATTTTCCTTATATTTGTAAAAATATCCTCCCCCACCATGTATTTTTCCTTATTATAGTGGAATGCCACTTTGCCACTTTGGAATCAACCATGTAAGCCTTAATTCTTCTTTTCTGGAATGACCTTTGATATCTTTTTATTATTAGTCATGCCAGTTAGCCAAATATTTATTTAAAAAAATGAATAGCAAAAGTTATTAGAAAAAATGGTTGAGAAGAGATCAATGCTTCATCTTTACTGCAGACTAGCTACATCTTCCTCCATTTTCTCACTCTTGGTTCTAATATTTAAAGAAACCTGAGCATAAACTTAAATTTATCCCATCAATGTTAGCAGATACTAAGCACTGCTCTACTGTTTGGAGGTGTTCCATTATTATAGAAACTTGCTTTTGTAAGGGCATTAAAATGCTATTCTTATTTTGATCAGAGGTGTTCAGAAGTTGGCTTTTCCTCACATTGTCTCACCTAACCAGTTGCATCAGGAGATAATGATTCATGCAAGAAATAGCTGATAGGTTGCCAAGGAAATGTTTCCATTATCAAATTAGCACATAAAATAGACACTGAATATTGATTGGCACAGCGGAATCAAAGGAGTAAGGCTCTCAGATTTTGATCTGTGCTCAATCAGATAAATACCCTAGCATGGATCAAAACATATTTCTCAGAAAAGGAAAGGTATTTCTGAATGGTGCTCATCTGTTTCTTGGCTGAGAGAGCCAGCGTTGTTCAAAAATAGTCTCTATGGTCATGTGGAAAGCATGAAAAATGGAATGCTGTTAGCTTCCACCAAAGTGGTACCTATTAAATCTACTCATATTTGCATGCTTTCAAACTGCTAGGTGATCAGGAGCTGGGGCAGGAATAGGAGCTCACCCCATTGCGCAGTGCTTGAGCCTCGAACCCAGGCTGTTAGCTTTCCAGCTGATAAGCTCAGCATCTTTAACTGCTGAGTCATTGTGCCCCAGAAAGAGACAGTACATATTACACAATTTTGTTTTTGTTTTGATTTTGATTTTGTTTCCTGCGAATCCCAGATTGCATATTTACAACTACAGTAATTACCTGCTCAAAACCAGAAACACTAAAATTTGCTACGCATCTGATTTTGTAATATGGGCCATCTAATATGAAAGAGAAAGTTCATATTACAAAATCAGATGTGTAGCAAAATTCAGTGTTCATGGTTTTGAGCAGATAATTACTGTACTTGTAAAAAGGCAATCTGAATTTCATAGGAAATACAATCACTAGTGTACATTTTGTAAAAAATGAAGTAACATGCATATACAGTATGTAAACACATGGAGATGTGTATGTACTTTTTACATTGCTTTTACTTAAAAAAAACTCTCAAAAAACACTTCCTCCAATTCATTAATCTTCATTTTCCACATTTGTTATATGATCCTGAAACATTCTTTTCAGTTGTTTCCTGTGAATTTTAGCCTATATTTGAGAAAACATCCAGTTATTTTGGGACAGAAGAGGACAGAGGGAGTGACCATTGTCAGTTACCAGGAATATAAAGTCCTGCTACTGGCACTTTTCATATTTTTCCCTAGAAAAGCAGCCAGGATGTACAATATTCAACCAAATATTTAGCTTCTGATTTGTGGGTGTTTATGCTTTTAAAAATAACATACACATAGATAAACGCAGATGACACAGTACTATATACAGCTCAAGGTAAAATTTGTCTTTCCACTTGTGTCATTAATATTCAACTGTTAGATTTCAACAATTTTTACACCAACAGAGTTTTTCAGTTAGGGTTAGAACCAAGTTTTATATATAGCCATATATTTGCCAATCCATCCCAATTTTCAACAGTGCTTCTTTGATTTTAAACTTTTTCCCTGAATGGTGATTGCCTTGTGCAAATTTACAAGAAAGAAGATATACAGAGCATACAATAATATTGCATTTGCTGTAAATTATGACGGTTGTAGAGGTGTTTTTTTTAATTTTCTAATTTTTAATTACACACATTAACCATTCAGATTAAAATTATTTGAAACACCATATTTCTCTTTGAAATAAGAATTTCATAAATTATTATTACATTTTCTCAGGAGAGAAACTCTTGTAAAATATTTGTAAAAATTCTTGGCTAAAAAAACACCCATGTATGTTTCTGCATAAAATCTGCTTAAAAGGAAGATAATTTGTGTGCATGCCGTCATGTGCATTCCTGTCTCCTGCAGATTTCACAATACAGTTCAAGGGCATTTCAAGTATCCAACATCAACCATTAATGCTTTTACAAATATAGATTAGCCATATTGGGGAGGGAATCTACTCATCGAGGAACACTGGTGCCATTCCAATGATGAGTCAGACTAATCTGTAACTAGCAAGCAATCCATATTGGGTTCTTACCATAGTTAAGCTAAAATTTTAAAAAGGTAGAAAATTGTCTGAAACATGTTTATTTGATTAAGTCCTTTCTATTTTCCTAATGGGAATTGTCAGAGCTGCCCTAGCCCTACTTGTTTACATTTACAGAGTAGAATTTATCCATTAAAACTTCATGCAGAGGGCCTTTCTGAATGAAAGCAGAGATGGTTATAATGTAAAGTTGCCCGAAATTAATCAGAAATTTAAATTTCAGGATAAAATTGAAAAAAATGAAAAAGGTGAAAATATTCCTAGAATGAGGGCAGAATAACTTCGGTCATAATGTTTGTGACATTTAGTCTCACAAAAATTGAACACGGAAGATGAATTAATATCTTATTACAAAAATTAAAGTTTATTATCTGCAGATGACAATGGTTTGTAGGAGATAATATTTACGCAGCAAAAAAAAGCAATATACTTTTTTATGTCTTACCTAGCCAGACAAGATACTGTATTGTTAAAATAATCATGTTCTCCACACTTAGTAACTGACTCCCAGTCAAACCAAAAAGATCCAAATCTTTGTTTTCCAGCTGAGGAATCTTGTAGGAATTCACTAGCAATGGACTTACTACAATGTCTCCAACATTCCCATAGAAATAAGGTAAAGTGCCATAACCTTTAAAAAGAAAAATATAAGCTCTATTCAAATTACTGCAGAATTGCTTTACATTTTTTTAAATGTTATAAAATAAAAATTATTGTTAAGCAAGGAATCAAAATATTCCCACAAAAATATGAAAAATCTTTTTAGGTGGGATGTAAAAATCATTGAGCCAAGGTGGCGCAGCAGTTAGAGTGCAGTACTGCAGGCCACTTTAGCTGACTGTGTTCAACAGGTCAGCGGTTCAAATCTCACCGGCTCAAGGTTGACTCAGCCTTCCATCCTTCCGAGGTAGGTAAACTGAGGACCCAGATTGTTGGGGGCAATGTAAATATATATATACATTGCTTACTGGTGTACACCGCTTAGAGAGTGCTTGCACTTAAAGCGGTATATAAGTCTCATAAATAAATAAAATAAATAAATTACAGGTAGTTCTCACTTAACTGGTAATTAGGATCAGCAACTCCATCGCTAAACAACACAGTCAATGTGCAATATCATGTGACCATAGCAACGTATGAAGGAAATCGCTGCAATTCCAGTTGCCGTTGTTAAACAAATCCCATGTGGTCACTAAGCATAATATCATATGATTACCATTTGCGACTACCTGCCTTTGCTTGTTGAAAGCCAGCAAGAAAGGTCACAAATGGTATCACAGGACTGTGAGCTGGTTGCCAAGTGCTCAAATTGTAATCATATAATTGCAGTGACTCTGTGACAGCCACAACTATGAGGATTGGTAGTAAATCTCCTCGTTCAGTGTCATCATAACTTTAAACTGTTGTTGAACAAGTAATTATTAAGTGAGGACTACTTGTATAAACCTAGATGACAAAGACATCTATGCATTTTAAGGTCTAACAAAAATGAAGAAGAATAGTAGAGTAATGATTGTAACATATAGATATCTTTCTCTACTAACAATAGTACTAACATCCCTCCTAAATCTCAATTTTAGTTCATTACCATCAATCCAAATTTAAAAGTTATATGCAGAATTGTTTAAATGCTATATTTACCTGTATCTCCATGCAATATATAGTATTTTAAATAATAGGCAATAAAAGATTTTCATACTGCCTGTATATTTTTCTGACATAGTTGCAGATTTGTGTGTGTGTGTGTGTGTATGTGTGTGTGTGTCTCGGTAACTTGATATGGGTCAATGTCTCAAGTTCATAAAGGGAAATAACATCCTGTTACTTTCTTCTTTTATATACATATGTTAAATGCTAGCTCTAAAATGTGTACTTTACCTCAATGTGCAAAACTGATTTGAATGAGATTACTATTTCTTAAATGTGGTGTGGAATATATGTAATATAAGTATAGATACATTAAAAGGTCAATTTTCATCTCTTTGGGGCCATGAAGATATTTTTTCCTTCAAGGAAATGTAGTTCTACCAAGATTATTTTTAAGCTTGCATAGAATGGATGCAATATTTACGTTTTAGAATTTTAATCCAATGATTAAAAAAAACAGTAACAAAAAAACAGGAAAATAACAACTGTAGATTTTTGTACTACATTATATGAGAGCTTACCTATTAGAATCACTGGTCTGATTCCAGAGTTAATCAGCAGATTTTCAGGAACTATTACAGTCTCCCCTGCAGGGATGGGTTGAGGCTGTAAAATTCCAGTTAACATTGATTGCGGAACTGGGACGGATAAAAGTGGCTCTATAAAAATACAGAAAAGGGACGAATCTATAGTAAAAAAGCTCATGCTGAGATTTGGCCTTATGAACAATTTAACAAGAAAAAAAACATTCTTGTTTTACCAATCATTAACACAGTAACATTTAAATTACATTCTGCATTTCCTTTTGAAATTATAGTAAATTCTTTTAAACCATGAAGGCGCCCTCTTTTTCCTTAGCTCATCCTTCCAAAAGAAGTTACTTAAAAAAAAAAAGTTTGTAGTTGATGAAGGTGAATTAGAGAGGAAAGGATGCATACTGTATACAATTTCCTCAAAGCCAGACATTATAACAGCTATGCACAAAAATTCTACTGAAATGTTCCTGTACAAAGAATCAGATTCAATACTATCTTATAAACTATCACATGCAAATTAATAGTGAAACAATCTCACAGACTAATTGAATGTTGATTTATCATATCCTAATCACAATCTATCGAATCAAAACTTTAGACTCAGAGGGGCCATAGGGATTTTTAAAGATAAAGATGTGACATCAAGCATTAGGTATAAATCTTATCTCATTTGTTACTGCAAAGCTTAATTAATGATATGCAATAATTAAGCACAGATTAAAAAAACCACATCTTTTTTAAGCCGCAGAAATCTTTCTTGCTTTAATACACACTTTGTAATTCACCAGGAGAAATATCTACATTTTAAAAAAATCTCTAATCTGGAATACTGTTATCCATTAACATTTTATTTCAAAGTAATCCCATTTCAGCTAGCAAACACCTGATGGATGATCCAGGTCAAAGCAAGGTGGGGGAAATACATCCCTGCTACAATCTCTGGGGTTTCTGGTAGTTTTTATACTAGTGCCTGCAATGTCCTTCTGGGCCATCTGGCAAAATCAGGCTTTGTTACTAGTACTTTACTGTGGTCCTTCCTGTCAGAATGCTTCCATAAAATGGTGCTGGGAAGTCTGTTTAATAACTAGGTCACTGATCTACGCTGTCCCACCCTGTGTGGTTTAACATCTACATCAGATCTCTTGAGAAAGTCATTTTGACCTTTTGCATGGGATACCACCAGTATGCTGTGATGATACCCAGCCCTGTAATTGTTGCCTTGGTAGCAGCTCTTCTTTCTTTCCTTCAAGGCCATTTCCTATGACCTCTACATATCACTCCTTTGGATGTGATGGACTATAACTCATTGTACTGAGAATGATATCCAACCCATTTGGAATGCACAAGATTGGATAAAGTTGTTGTATACTGTGAAAAAGGCACGTGACTACCTATAGTACAGACAGCATTAAATAGCATTTATCAGTTTAAATTATGACCACAGAAGAATAAAGATTTCTGTCATGATATACAGATCAATGTTGGAATGAAGTTAGTTTATCTCATTCAATATGCATGTATTGATAATCTACTGAGATGAAATTAAGTACAACTTGTACAGACATCAGTTGGGAGCCTTAGATTTGTATCCACCATTTGGTCATGAAAGACTCTGGTACAGCCTAATTTGGAGATGGAAGTTCTTGCTCTCTACCCTGTGCTGCTGTGGAGAAGGCTAGTACACACACACACACACACACACACACACACACACACTTCTAATATATTATTTAACAAGTAATTAATAAACCACCAATGAAGCACACCAGATCACTGGCTGAACACACACATATATTGGAATCTTGCCTGCTCTCGGAAGAGACCGGATAGCAGGAACAGGCACAATTACACCAGGAGGAGGGACTGGGGATCCAGGAGACCATCCTCTGTGTCGTTTCTTGGGTGGGCCAGAACTTGTCAGAGTAGCTAAGCAGAATTAATACACACAAAGAAAATATAAATAACAAAAAGGATAAATATTTACCTTCTATATGCTTTAGTGTCCACCCTATCTAATAAAGCATTTTTATTGACAACTCTGATTTTCAGAAATTTTATAATTGCTGAAGTCATGATAGTAAAATAGGTAATAACAAGGTCAAGAAGTTATTTTTACTTTTTTCTGCACTACACTAGGGCCAGGAGACATTAAGTGATACACAGATCATGAAACTGTGGAGCTCATGACATTTGTCTTTTCTGCAATGTTGTTTCCACTGGTAACATCAGTGGCTTGGAGAGAAAGGGGAACTAAATGCAAAAAAACACCACAAATACCTTTAGACAATTGTAAAACAAGCAATAGCATTGTGGACTACAGGAAAACTGTAAGAAGATAACAAAGCAGGAGATTCAACAGGGTGAGTAAAAAAAAAACACAGTATGGTGGCACCCAACTTTTTTGGACTTTTCTACAATAAAGGTTTAACAACAACAACTTTAACTGCCAATTGGACTTCAAATATAGAAACCATGCATTTTACAGATGCAGTGTTTCAATCTTTTATTTTAGTGGGTCTATTATTTAATAAATAAGTGAATTAGTATAAAATATTAATCTGTTAAGGATAAAACTAAAATGATGAGGCCAATGATTAAGTACTAAAAGTGGGAAGACTCAGGTTCTGTAGTGAAGGTCAGATTTTGACTAGTTACAACCTCTTAACTTTACCAGCTTACTTTTAGAGCAAAGATAAAATAGGGAAGAAAAGGAAGAAGAACAGAGGTAGTGAAAAATCTGTTTAAATCAGTTACATTGTTTAGGTGAAATGCGAATTATTCGTGTACATAAACTTAGTAAAAAAAAAAATTCCAATAGGACTGTGTATTGTTTGTAGCTACCAAATTTGAGCTACAAAAAATTGGCAATCACTAGATGACAGCAAAGGAAATACAGAAAATTTTAATTCTTTGCTGTCATCTAATGGGTAACTAGATGGTTGCAACTTAAATCTGGTAATCCTAATATTGGTAATAAGTATCACAGAAACCTGATTTGACTACAACATTTTTTTAAAGTTGTCTTCACTAACTTGAAGCCTTTTGAATATACTTTGTGCTATTATATTGATTGATTGTTCTAGCTGTGAATGGCAAGAGTTAAACATTTTTGAAGGGTACCAACAGAAGGACATGTGAAGTATGAGGTATTTATCATCTGTTTTGTTCCACCAAGACAATTCTATAGCAAATTATTAACATTTTGTGATAATTTACATATAACTTTTACATTTACTAGAGTCTAAGTACCGGTAGTTGTAGATTGCAATGAATTCGAGTGAAAATATATTACCTGTTGCAAATGTGTTTCCTACAAGTTGCCCAGGCAAAGCAAGTGGCCTTACTATGTTCTTATTCCGAGTCAAATCTTGAATTCCACTTAAATTAACAGCAGAGGAAGAGTGTGCTTCACTGAATACAGAGGACTCTGTCAAAGAGATAATCGTAACTAATTTTTTTTAAAAAAAATCTACATAATTTTTGAAAATGTGTCTAAGATACGTATTATCACAAGAGGTTTTTTTCCAAAACTATTATGAATTTTGAACATTTATTAAATCATCATATTTATCATTTATAATGTACTTCTCCCATTCTGGGTGTCACCTTGTTGTTTGTATGTACACTGAGAGCTTATGCACCGGAGACAAATTCCTTGTGTGTCCAATCACACTTGGCCAATAAAGAATTCTATTCTATTCTGTTCTGTTCTATGTTAATATTAATCAAAAGAGTAGAGTGAATCTTTGAACAATTGACCTGTGACTATTACCATTATTTTTACGAGAGATGCCTGCATATTTTTTCACATAATTCCACATGTTAGGAGATAAATGGCTTAATCTTATATTGGTACACTAAAAAAATTAAGTTTTGTTTTTTTCAGTGAGACATACTACTCAATAACTGAATTCAGAACTGCAACCTGAACTCCTAGATCCAAACAGGAGATGCAATATCTATTAATACATATATAAAGAAGGAATAAATTGATATTCCCAAAAATATGCAGATTTGTTTTTATTCTTCACTACTGCATATTCCAATCATCTAACAGAAACAAATATGAGTATATATTATATTGAAGTCAAATATTTTTTCACTACCAAACATGGTCACACTACACTATAAGGTTATACAATACACTTATCTTAACTCTCTTTTCTTTTGAACCATTCAGTTTATGAAGAATTTCCAAAGTCTGCTTAACTAGAGACAAAACACTAGGAGAGAAGGACAAATACAATGATTAGAGCTATCTCTGACTGTACTGTACAGCAGAGTGAATCTTAGCAAGTGAGAAAGAAAAATAATAGATAAAGAGAATTTGTATGAGAATGCACAGATTGAATTGGTGTTTACCAGGACTAGCAGCTTAGCTCACTTTTATTTCACCAGTAAAACTATTGAGTCCCTAATGCCTCTAAAATAACAGGGCAGATTTCTTCCTGTTCCTTAATCCAAGAAAGAAATATGTTCTGTATCTCTGTCTACCATAGTAATGACTGTGCCTATAATGTATAATGAGTTAAGATAAGATAATCTTAAGATACTCAAGCTCGGAATCTCTGAACTGCACCTGTGAATTGGAGAATTCTACAGCTCTGACTCCGGTGGAAAATATGGCAAACTAGCCCTTCCTTCCAAAAGTTGAAACTAGAGGTAGAAAAATCATCATTAAAACTCTACAGAACTTTGGAAGCAATTGGGACACATTAGAAATACAGCACAGTTGTAGGCCTGTTCAGTGGTGCCTCTCTTATTTTTTTTCTTACATTTCTAACCTACTTGCTCCCAGGGAAGCCAGCAAGAACGGCTTACAATGCATATCTAGACAATAATAATCTTGGCCCTGAATAATAAAGAAGAGTGAGAAATTCCTATTTTGATTCTAGTACTTTGAACACTTTTGAAATACTGTATGTTTCTCTGCAGAATATCACCCTCATTCAAGAGACTGTCTCTGACTTCAAACAGACATGCAATAAAAAAAATCAAAGGTAAATTTAATTGTTTACTGAGGCAAGACTAAATGGGTGGATCTCAAAATATTTTCATACTACCCAAAGCCTGAGAATTGTTCCATTATATTTATTTATGCTCCATTATATTTATGGTACTCCTTTGTTCTTCCAGGTCTTTCCACTTTTTAGTATCTCTTTCTTCTACCTTTCCTGAAACAAGCATTTCTAAGTGATGGCATTACCAAATAATGCTTAATGAATAACTCTTAAAATTAAAGCGCTGTAAATTCTCCCCTCATTATTCCAACCTAGAATTCTCTGTTACCTAAAGTATAATTAAACTAAAATATACTGTTCCCCAATCAGATGAACACAAAACGTTGTGCTTAATTCCCAGCCAGTATGGCCTTGCTGGTTCATGATAATGAAAGCTGTAGTTCAATATATCTTGATGGTACAAGATAGTCCTGACAAAAGCAGAATCAATTGCATGTGATAATTCAATCTATACATTATGCAAAGTGCGCAGATTCTTCTAAATTGCAGAATTCAGCTTTACATGGCACAGAATATTGCTAACTTTTATGTATAATTTTGGCATTTTTACGACAGATTAACCAACTTTATAAATAAGCAGCTCCAATACACTTGAACGGTAGTTCCTGCTCATACAAATGTATACAAATGACTTCTTTTATCCCCAAGTTACATTTTAACATGGTTTCAATCTTCTTCTCAACTCTATTGATATCCCCAACTTGTCTAAAATTATAGTGAACTCTTCCTTGGAAACAATGTAAACTGGTTTTCACAAGATAAATTAATCTGAGAAAAGCAAACAGGCTAGTCTGAAACTATACCAATCCCATTAAATGTAGTCAAGGGGGAAAAAGCAGAAAGAAGATACCGTATTTTCCGGCGTATAAGACGACCCCCGACTTTTGAGAAGATTTTCATGGTTTAGAAAGTCTTCTTATACGCCGAAAAATACGGTAGAAGGAACATTGCCTAAAAGTCCTGCCGAGATCACAGACCCTGGAAACAAAACATAGCTTTCAGGACTGAGGGGATGCCAAGAAAGGGAGAAAGAGGGACACTGGGCAATTAGAGAATGACATGAAAACTCTCATTTGTCAAAGGACCAACAGCTGTAGCATGGTTAAGTTTTAGCAGTACATGGAAATATAACCAGGGAATCCAGAGAAGAATCTTCTCCCATCACTATTTTCCAAAATGATTTGCCTGGATGCCTGACAGCATTAAATGGCACGTTAGTTAGTTAAATGGTTTCGTTCGATAGAACAAATTGTAGTACGACAAAGATTTACCCCACCTTACCCAATCTTCCACATGTATGGGGGATTCTGGCTGGAGGACTGTGACCATGGAGATCTTATCCAACTCCATGCATGATTAGAGAACTTACTAGGGGATTTATATTTTCTGAGCATAAAATGAGACATAACCCAGAGATGTCTCCTTAGATTTCTTAAAGAAAAAGTACAATATACACTGAAGATATTTATTACAAAAAGTTAAAAACAAACGAGAGAAGATATATAATTTTATCTTCTGAAGGTTCGCAGCAAATATAGCTTACAAGGAAAACTCCCTTGAGGCCACAGCCTTATTATGCTTTTAAAGAGACATAATGGTAATTCTATACCAAGCTACAATATGTGCATCATTTCTAGACCTGAAGCTATTTTTCCTCCTTACCTAACGTTTTTTTCTGAAAAGTATGCAAGTTTAAGAGACTACTTTTTTTAGCAGGGTAAATATTTAGTAGGTTGTTTGAAAATTACAAACAGCAATAATGGAAAGCTAATTCACATATAAATATTAAGCTCTAGGAAGATGACCTAAGCCAAGGGCGTATGTCTGGAGGAAAGAAGAACAGAGTGGCCAAACTCAGAAGAAAGAGAGCTCTTGTACCTTCAACAATTGTGTAGCACAGAGATCTACAACAGCTGCAATTTCTTTTCTCTGCAGGATAAAGTATATATTCCCTTTTCTCCTCAAATGTGAATGGAAAAGGAGAGGATCTATACTACCATCCACCCTTATATTACCTATGGATATGATTAAAATTAAATTGCTGAAATAGCTTGCCATTCAGCTTTTTAGCAGTATCTAATTAATCTTGAGCAGCCACAAATTTTTAATTATTGAATTGGAAGCTACTACAAAAATCCTGGATTGAGAAATAAAAATCAAAATACTGAAATGAGGCAATAGGAGCTTGTTGTTGCTAAGAAAACTGCATGGATATTTTTACTAGTAATTGAGCTTGACTCAAAGAAAATTTTATTTTACCAGTAGGCAGTCTTTTCCAATTCTTTCCTCTTCTCCACAAACTCAGTTCTGAACTTCGTAATTATATTAAGCAAGTTGCATTTAAATAATTTAATGCATCTAAATAAGATATTTAATGGCTTATATTAAATAATAACGTCCACATAAATGGATATCATTAGACAGGGATGCATGGGAATCAAATTAACTGTATTATTTATAGAATAAAGTGGAAGACTCAAATATAGAAGTAAAGATATTGCCAGGGGCTGTCTGGGGAACAGATCACAATCTGCTCATGCACAAATTACAAGTTAAGCTAAAATGGAAGAATAAACCTACCAGTTTCTATATGATCTCAAACATATATCCACCATATTCAGGCAGAAATCTTTTGGAAGTCCTGAGCTTACTGAGAGGGAATCTCTGTAATTATGGAATGAAATTAAATAGATTTTAAGAAGAATGTGAATACTGAGAAAAACTAAGAAACAAAAGAAAGCAGACTGGATTCATTAGAGTATGTGGAAGTTACTAAGATGAAAAGATTGTCCAGAGCCAACAAGGAGAAAGGTCCCAAGGAGAAACAAGAATTTCAGAAAGCTGCTAGAAGAGATATTAAAATATCCGTATTTTAATTTGTAAGTAGATTATCTATAGAGACATGGAAAAACAAGGATAGCTTTTCAAATGATCTTTAAACTCAAAAGTTTCCAGTCTCAAATTGGTATCTTAAAGCAGAAGTACCCAACCTTTTGGGCACCAGGGACCAGTTCTGTGGAGAAAGATTTTTCCACAGACCGGAGAGTGTGTGGTTTTGTGTGCTACCTGCATCCCATGGATGGGGCTTTGCTTGTTTGTATGGACTGGTTGCTGGCATGCTGCGGCCCCGCACTGGTCCACAGACAGGGGATTGGGGATCCCTGTCCTAAAGGAAATCAATGGACAAATAATAACTGAGTCAAAGAAAAGTGGAAAAGTACATTAGAATGCTGCATTTCTGACATGTCAAACATCTGGCCCACGATGAGGTTAGATGTGCCCTGTGGTGCCACTCTGGAGACAGTGAGGAACTGGCCCTCACTGCCTCAGCCCCGGCCGGGCACTGATCTACAACTTTGTGGCGGCCATCTGGTCTCACAAAGTCTTCCAGAGACCCCCAGATCCCTCCCACAGCCCCACCTGTCCCTTCCCACACGTGCTCCCCCTGACCTGACCGATGTTGAGCTGGCCTGCCCACCTGGCCATGCCACTCAGTCGGCTGTGCCCACCTAGCCACGCCCCACCGCCCCCAAGGGTAACTGCAATGCTGATATGGCCCTCAATAAAATCGAGTTTGACATCCCTACTGTATTGTACAAAATTATCTACAATAGTGAAGAGTTAGATCAGTACTCTAGTCATTGTTGAATCAAACAGCTACACTGATGGAATCTCTACAGGGTTAGAGAGTTCTAACCAAACTACGCCAGCAAATTGGAATATGACCCAGTGGCCAACAAATTAGAAGAGGTGAGTCTACATATCAATACAAAAGAAAAGAAGCTTAACAGACCATGCAAATTACCATATAATATATTAATTCCACACAGTAGGAAAATAATATTAGAATCATCCAATGCAAATCAGAGTCCAACCTGAAATGGGATATACCAGATGTTCAAAGTGGCTTTAAAACAAGATACATTATTACTTATGCACAATGGGCAATTGAGAATGTCAAACAATACCAAGGTCAGTATATGCTTTCTTGATAGAAAGGTCTTTAAACTGTATCAACCATGCCGTGTTTATTTATTTATTTATTTATTTTATTTATTGATAAAATTTATATGCCGCCCAATCCCTAGGGACTCAGGGCGGCGTACAAAATTAAAACAATAAATATAACAATAAAACAGTAAAATAAGAGCATTCATACAGCATGTCCCAATCGTATCCCGGCCCCCCTGGGGACATCAACCCCAGGCCTGCCGGAGCAGGAGAGTTTTAATGGCTTTCTTAAAGGCCGGCAAGGTGGGAGTAGTTTGAATCTCGGGGGGAAGTTGATTCCACCAGGTCAGAGCCACGAGAGAAAAGGCCCTTCCCCGAGGGCCCGCCAGCCGACATTGTCTGGCCGACAGGACCTGAAGGAGGCCCAATCTATGGGACTTCACCGGTCTCTGGGAACTATGCGGCAGTATGCGGTCCTGTAAGTAACCTGGTCCTAAGCCATGAAGGGCTTTAAAGGTGATAACCAACACCTTGAATTGCATCCGGAGACCCACAGGAAGCCAGTGCAGTTCACGGAGGATAGGTGACACGTGGGTGTACCTTGGTGCACCCACAATCGCTCTCGCGGCTGCATTCTGAACCAACTGCAGCCTCCGAACGCTCTTCAAGGGTAGCCCCATGTAGAGCGCATTGCAGTAATCCAGTCTTGAGGTGACAAGGGCATGAGTGACCGTGAGTAGAGCCTCCCGGTCCAAATAAGGCCGCAACTGGTGCACCAGGCCAACCTGGGCAAAGATCCCCCTGGCCACAGCCGATAGATGTTGTTCCAAATTTAGCTGTGAGTCCAGGAGGACACCCAAGTTGCGTACCTGCATGGAGGGAGGTAAATTTACCCCCCCCCCAGGACTAATGATGGACCATCAGAATGACCCTTGGGGGGCAAGACCCAGAGCCACTCGGTCTTGTCAGGGTTGAGTCTAAGCCTGTTCACCCCCATCCAGACCCTCACATCTTCCAGCCACCGGCACATCACGTCGACTGCTTCACTGCAAGGACACGGGGTGGAGATATACAATTGGGTATCATCCGCATACTGATGATACCTCACCCCATGTCACCAAATGATCTCACCCAGCGGTTTCATGTAGATGTTAAAAAGGAGGGGGGACAGGACCCGAGCCCTGAGGCACCCCATAATCAAGGCGCCTAGGGTTCAATCTCTGTCCACCCGCCAAGACCAACTGTGACCTGTCAGAGAGGTAGGAGAACCACCGCAATACGTTGCTGCCCACCCCCACCTCTCTGAGACGACACAGAACGATACCATGGTCGAAGGTATCGAAAGCCGCTGAGAAGTCAAGAAGCACCAAGATAGAGGAATGACCCCTATCCTGGGCTCGCCAGAGGTCATCGGTCAGTGCGACCAAAGCAGTCTCAGTGCTGTAGCCAGGCCTGAAACCAGATTGAAAAGGGTCCAGATAATTGGTTTCATCCAAGGATCGCAAGAGTTGGGACGCCACCACCTTCTCTACAACCTTCCCCATAAAGGGGATGTTGGAGACAGGACGAAAGTTATTCAAAACAGCTGGGTCCAGGGAAGGCTTCTTGAAGAGGGGTCTCACCACTGCTTCCTTCAAAGGTTGCGGGAAAGACCCCTCCATCAAGGAGGCGTTGATTAGTGCCTGGAGCCAGCCTCGTGTCACCTCCCTACTGGCAGAAACCAGCCAGGAGGGGCACGGGTCCAATAAGCAGGTGGCGGCATTCATTGCCCTCACGGCCTTGTCCACTTCATCAGGGGTCACAGGCTCAAACTCGCTCCAGATAACATGACTAAGACCAGCCCCCGGCATCTCGGCTGGCACTGCCCAGTCGGAGTCCAGGTCTCTCTGAATCTGAGCGATTTTGTCCAAGAGAAACTAAACAAACTCCTCAGCTCTCCCCTGCAAGGGTTCCTCCGCCTCCTCCACTTTAAGAAGGGAGCGGGTCACCCTAAACAAGGCGGCCGGGCGAGATTCTGCGGACGCAATAAGTGCGGAAAAGTGAACACGCTTTGCTACCCTTATCGCCACTAAATAAGTCCTAAGATAGGCTCTTAATAGTGATCGGTCAGATTCAGAGTTACTGGCCCTCCAACGTCGCTCTAGACGTCTCTTGTGGCACTTCATCTCCCGGAGCTCCTCAGTAAACCAAGGCGCCCTCCAGGGACCACTACCACAGAGAGGTCACAAAGGCACAATTCGATCCAGGGCCCTAGACGCTACCTCATTCCAGGCCGCAACCAGGGACCCGGACAAGTTGTGGACAAGGGAGTCAGGTATTTCCCCAAGCTCCTCCTGGAACCGATCTGGGTCCATTAGGCGCCTGGGGCGGAACCACCTAATCGGCTCCATCTCCCTGCGGTGGGGGAGTGATGCTCTGAAGTTCAGCCTCAATAGGAAATGATCTGTCCAAGACAAGGGAGAGATCTCTATTCCCCTTAATTCCAGATCATGTCTCCATTGCCCCAAGAGAAACACAAGGTCGAGTGTGTGACCACCCCTATGACTCGGATCCTGGATTACCTGGGTCAGGCCCATGGTTGCCATGGAAGCCATGAACTCTTGCGCCGCCTCTGAGCATTCGCCGAGTGATGGCAGGTTAAAGTCCCCCAGTACCATAAGTCTGGGGAACTCCACCGCCAACCCGGCTACTGACTCCAGCAGCGCAGGCAGGGCTGTTGCAACGCAGCTGGGAGGTAGGTACGTCAGCAACAAGCCCAACTGAAGCCGTGAACCCAACTTCAATAGGAGGGACTCACACCCAACAATCTCCAGGGCAGGAATACCACGAGGACTCAGGGACCTCCGAGCGATGACTGCCACTCCCCCACCCCTGCCCTGATGCGAGGCTGATGAAGCACCACAAACCCGTCCGGGCACATCTCCGAGAGGGAAACACCCCCCTCAGGGCCCAGCCAGGTTTCGGTTATACATGCCAGGTCCGCCGCCCTGTCCAATATTAGATCACGGACAAGGGGGGCTTTGTTGACAATGGACCTGGCATTAAGCAACAGCAGCCTACAACTAGGGTCCTGTACTCCCCTGTCACCAGGATGGGCCTTTTGAGGGGCCGGAACAAGGAATCGCTCTAATATAGCGAGTCCTCGTTCCCCGAGAATGGCCTGCCCCTCGGCTCCCGCCATATCTGCCCATCCCAGTCATAACCGGGATGCTCCGACCTTCTCCCATCCCCGGAGTACCCCCACCCTCACCAACCTTCTACCTTCCCGACTGGACTAGCTTTCCATGCACACCAAGCCCAAGGGTAAGTCCTGCCCCCCCCTCCGCTTTTGCTATTGCACTCAGCAGAGGGGGCACCAGGCTCCGCCCCCGACTCTACCATTCTCCTACCACAAACACTCAATACACATTCACACTCAATTAATGTACATAAAAGATAATTCACATTCATACGCCCTAAATACAATAATAAAATTTATACCCAACAGGGCCACCATTCATCTGCATACATACACATACTCACAACAAACACTCTCTAAAAATTGCCCCTCCATGTCCTAGGCTGGCCCTATATGGCCGGCTAGGTGATCGTTAGGTGCTTGTCTTGGGGCAGCCCGTACTTGGCCTTATGCTCCTCAAAGAGCTGAGTCAGCTTCTCCAGGTACCTCTCGTGCAGCTCATCAATGGCTTCTCCAGACAGGTGGAGCATCTTGAGCATGTTGTGGAATGTCCTAAGGAAAATGGGAATCCCAGAACACCTCATTGTTCTCATGTTATCTTTTCAAAGCAGGCCAGGTTAGGAAATAGATTTCACAAGTTTGACTGGAATTATGCTTTATTGATATAGGCTATAGTAAAAGAATCTTGAAAGCCATCCTATGTTTTCTTTCTGCAACATTGCTTCAAAGTCACCTCCATAGCTCTCTACACCTCATGCAAACATATACACAGAACAGAAAGTCATAAGAAATGAGATTACAGCTACATATAAAAAGACAAGCAGATGATAAAACCATTCTTAGAACTGACAATGAAGATTGATGAATAGTTTCTTTTTAGAATTGACAATTAATCAGCAGTCAAGAAATACACACTTGGCAGGATGCCAAAGAAAACCTCGGAAAAAATATTCAGATATTGTGACATGTCTATACCTACAAAGATCAGAATGTTTTTTTCTGTAAACTCCATGGAAACAAAAGTTGGACTCTGAAGATGCAAAATAGAAATAGCTTTTGAATTTCAGTGTTGAAGAAGACTCCTGTAAATATCACGCCAAGAAACAAACACATGTATCATATAACAAACCAATCCGAAGCACTCACTTGAAGTACAAATAACCAAGCTCAAATTATCATACTTCAGATACATTATGCAAAGACTTAGCTGCCTTAAAAAGTCCATAATGCTGGAAAAGGTGGGAAGAAAGAGTAAACAGGAAAAATCAGCAGCAAGGTGGAAGATATGATTGCAGTGATGATGGGTGCACTGTTGAGTCCTAAAGGGCCAGGTTGGGAACAAATCATCTTGGGAAGGTCTGTCTATGTGGACACATTAATTTAATGCATGTAATCAAATCAATCAATAGTGAAATGATTCACTTGTCAGTGCAGGAAAACCTTCACAAAGGGGGTCAGGTGCACTATGATTAATTTCATCTGCATGTCCACCTAAAAGGCAATCACAGGCGGCGGGGGGGGGGGGAGGTCTTAACCTTGAGAGAAAATCAAGAACAACAGCTAGCAGGATCTCATTAAAGAAGGACACACTATGGATTTTCCAGTTCTGACATACTACTGACCTTTTCAGTTCATGGATGGGTTTTGTGCTGCAGAACTTTTCAGCAGAAACAGTATTGCCATGCTAAACAAAACTTTCCAGTTTCAACCCCAACCATACTCCTAACCATACCACCAGGAAGGAGTGGCATATCTTCCTGTCCTTCCACCCAGGATAAATACATTATTATTATTTTATCACCATCTTCATTACTGCTACTACATCATCATTCAGAAGATTAGGTGCATTATTAATCTGTAGTGATAATACAATATAAGTCTACTTCTAAAAGGAAAATTATCTCTGCTCATCCATGTTGTTTATTATGACTTTGAACTAGTCACTTTTTCTCAGCTTAACTCACTTTATATACTGCACAGATAAAATTAGGCACATCTGAGTAAACTATGTGGTTCTCTTAGAGGAATTATTATTGATGTAGGAGCTTTATGAGTTTTATAAATAGACACAAATCCAGAAAAATGCAAAGGCAGACTGCAATATATTATTAAGTCTGAAAGCAATGAGCAGAAATGGCCAATTCTGTTTATCTCTCTTTTCTACAATTATATAATAAAAGGACTCCTCCCCACCACCTACTCAAAATTATATTTGTGAAATAGAAAAGCTTGTGTGGGAGTAGATGGCTGGGAATGGATTATGTGTATGGAAAGACAGCAGCTTATATTTGGTACTGGTATCCAAAATAAATTCCTTAAATCTAAATGCCATGTTATTTATGCCAAGTTCTAGTTGGTGAATCTCACTGCTCTGGTAAATAAAATCCAAAATATTTTGCATTGCTCTAATCCCTGGAAGATTATGCCATAATAAACCAATTCATTTAAAAATATTGTTGTGATGTTCAGTGAATTTGAGCAACCAGCGTTTGAGAAGGAGACTGCGCCACCAGGCACTCTCTTTGTCAGCTAGCCTTCTTTAACTTGTTAATTTTCTGATATATTTGGATGATATATCCCTTCATCACCTTGGGAAAATATGGGTTATAGACTAACATACTTTTGAGCACCAAACTGAGGAAGGCTATTCCAAACACTGCTCTATTATTTATTTATGGTTCTTATAATGCTATTCAGAACCTTCAATGCTATTTACTTACTTGTAGCTTCCTCATCGATTTGTGTCTGTGAATATGTGGATCAATAATCCTTGACATATTTAAAAAAATCTCTGCTGAGTCACTCCCACAGCACTTTTTGAAACAAAAAGCTCCTCTTTTCACCCACACAACTTGCTGGGGAAAATGGATTGACATAGATAATTTTTTAGTGAAAGATTACCCTTCTAGCAGGAGGTAAAAAGGATTTAGCAACTCTGCCCTGACCAATAAACAGAAATATAGAAGGTACCAGGTAAATAAAACCATGTTCAGCTGATAAGGAAAAGGAAAGTATGAAAGATAGACTTACCAACTTGGCAGAAATAAGCAAACTACTTAGTTTACATATTATTACACATTATTCATTCCCGTTATCTGAAAGTCAAAGTTTTCACAAAATAGCATTCTAAACATTCTCTATTTGTGCTGAAACTTTCTAAAGCTGGTTAAGAAGGTTCAGTGTATATATTTCTATACTTTCAAAACACAATTAACCTCAGATAATATAGTAGGAAGTGCTAAGCGCTTGTGACATGGTATTTTCTATTTCTTAACATTACTAAACAATGGATAAAGCATTGGTAATGAATATTAATTTAGTTTAATAATGAAGATATATTTTTACTGCAAAAATCTGTCAATAGGTATGGATATTGCTACAGTGGTCTTAATGAACAAAAACTAAATATTCTATTTGGCCACTTTATATTGGTAGACAAGCATAGCAGTGTTACAATGATAACTATTCAGAATTGGAAACATCTATTCACTCATACATGTTGTGTTTAAATATAGTTATTTCATTAAATTTATAATTGTAATCCAGAGAAATCTATTTTTAATCCTTATTAACAATAATACCAACAAAACACTTAAGCATCATTAAGATGGGTAGAAATTATTTCTCCCTGGAGAAATGGAGAAGACAGAGAGAAATAGTATATATTGTATATATAATAGCATAGTCATCATGTATTTTGAGATGGATAACTCATCAATCCATCAATGAAAACAAATTGTGTAGTTGTTTTCCTCTCTGTGATAAGAAAATGATGAAAAAAAGTGAAGAAATACACCAGAGATTTAAAAGAACCACTGAAAATTCTGTGAATGAGGCTGGAAGACAATTGAAACCTTCCCTGGAAATATTTTCATTCTCTAAATCACAGTTAAAGATTAATTTAATTGACTATAACATCCCTTTAAATTTTAATTCCAACTCAAATTAACATATACATTCATTAAGCAACAACAAATCACAGAGTAGCTGTGTATTCAGATTCTATTCTTGATTTTATGAAAATAGTGGAGCACTTAAACAGCAGAAAAAAAAAAGAAGAATTTTCCCAATGGTCTGGGGACAAATCACACTAAATACAAATTAATCCTCCATCTAAAGTTGCTGTTTTGCAGCTTTAGTACTTTTGAGGAATTCTATCCTTGCAAAATTTTATTTCAGTCCTACCATCCAACTGTAAGACAAAGGCCCAAAGTGAGACATCTGCTCTCTATATTTAAAATCACCACACAGGACTCCAAAATATGCAAGGAGCCTGTATTAATGAATCATAAACCTCCACTCAGAACTCCCATTAATCAATAAACAATAAGAAGAGATAACCTGCCATAAAATCCTGAGGGAAGAAAGTACTCAAAGAGTTTTTACTGTATTTCAGTAGGAACTCTTTGCAAGCCTTACTAAACCTAATATGTAGAGTGAAGCTTCACCATACATAGTGTATCCTTTGATGGTTGGCAACTACTAAGTTCTTTTTCGACACAGACTCTAGAATAAGTTATAACTTAATTTTTTTTATTATATAATAATTTCAGACATAGCACTCCTATCTAACTGATTGCAACCCGAAATTTTATGATTGGGAGCTTTACAGCTACAGAGGAACTGTAATGGCATCATAATCACTACTTCACAAATGTCAATTCTAGGATGCAATGGACTCTCAGCTCCTACCTGTCTGGGTGAACCCTGGCTTGTATCCATTGGCTGTTCCACTCTCAGGGGTCACAGATGGAGATGCTGAAGAACTAGGTTTAGCAGAATGGCTAGCAACAGAAGAGTGCCTGCTTCTACATTCTGTAAGTAAAGCAGCTATATGGTAGTACATATTTAAGCAGCCAGGTTAACAGTGAGACAATGCAGCATGACAGATATTGTATGCAAAAACAAAACAAAATATAGTTATTGTGCAATCAAAAGAGTTAATTAAAAAGCAAATTTGTTGGAATTTGTTAAAAATTATTTTCAGTTTAGAAACATTTAGGAAATTCATGCAGCAGCTTTGACCCTAACTTTGTTATGGGAAATACAAGAATAATTTCAAAGAAAGCATACCTTCATAGGAGAGATCTTAAAATCAAGTATGTCTGATACTACCATTTTCCTTGTTTCTTGTGCATGGGAGAAAAGATAACATCAGAACAAAGAGCTCTTGTAGAACTGCAATATCACTATATTCCTCATATTGTCTATAGAAACACTTCTAGGACATAGCACTAGAAAAGCCCATTGGTATCGCTCCAATATATAAGGCTTTGCACAAGACATGGGGGAGGGGGGTACACCAAACACAACCACACCTACAGGAATATTGTATTAATTAGGCCATGACAATGAGCAGCTGCTGGCATAGAAAACATAGTCTAAACAGCCATAGGATTAGATTATAGAGTTATTTTCAGGAAGATGTCCTTTCTTGAGGAAAAATGTGTGCCAAGACTATCATGTTAAACACAATTTCTTGGCAACTTCTGGAATAAATATCCACCTATGATTGTCATCAATTGCTACATGGAATTCTTGGAATTCCATGTTTTACCCTATGCTGTCTCTGATGAACTTGATATTTTGATTAGCTTAGGCTAACTTCATTATCTCCACTACCTTCACACATCTCTTATGCTGTATTTTTATGGTCACCTATTTAGGAGGAAATTTCACCAAGGCAAATTATTTCCAAGTAAATATGCATATAGGTGTTATATTAGTGTTGATTTACCATGAACTGATCTGCTATAGACTGCACTAGACCAGAGGTAGGCAACCTGTTCCACAACACTTTTTATTGTGTAGAAGCTAACCTCCAAAATACAGCTATATTTTGGGAGTTAGCCTCTACACAAAAAAATAGCTGAATTTTGGGGAAGAAATGGGGGGGGGGACAATTATGCAATCTTATACTAATTAGGAAAAAAAATCACATCCTAGTATACATGATTTTCTTAGGCTTAGCACTCCAGAAGCATTCATTTTCACTGAGATAAGCATAACTTTTACCATTCAACCTCATTACTTTATGGACTGCTTTGAGGCAAAAATTGTTCTGTGTTCCTTATTAGAAGGGTAAGATTAAGAAGAAATGAAGTCAACTACTTTGTAAGAAAAAATTAATGTACTTTAAAGATGAATTCTATGTCCTTTAAAGATAGTTGGATAATCTTGGATTGAAGAAGGCTGTCATTTTATGTGGAAAAAGGTCCTTTAGTGGCTGTTAAGAAACACTTAAAACTATATTATAATGTCTTACAAACTAAAAAGCTAGGTTTACTATATGATATCATCTGAAATTCCCTCTTTTAAGAAAAAGCATACCAAAACAATGTACTATTTAGCCATGCTAGAATTCAATTTTCTTAATATTCCCCACAAACACTCAAGTACATCAAAGAAGATATTTCTTACCTTTCCAACATATAAGAGGTCCCTTTGAAAGCACACCTTGAGCATTTCTTATTAGGTAGTACTTTAAGTGCTTCTGCTTCTTTGGCTGAGTGGTGAGTTTCAAATTTATGTGGTTTGAAAATTCAGTGAAATATCGAAATCCTCTTTCTCCGCAGCCTATACAATTTCCAGAAAAACCTGTAGGGTTGGAGAAAAGCATGCTAGTTTTACAGTTTTTCTTGGATATTTGATAATTTTGTTTCTATTCAAGTTCTCTTCTTGGAATCTACTTGGCTTATTAATATATTTCCCCTGGTACACTGATAGTTTAAAGAACAAAGAAGAATAATGAAATCAACATTTTCCAAGTATCATCAAACTTCCCTGGTTTGTAGCCATATGCATCTGTTCTGCAAAATGTATAACACACAATCATGACAGAAGCCCCACTCTTTTGTACTTGTTACAACCATGCATAATATTAATGGCAGAATTTAGTTTGTAGTGTTTTGTCACACATCACTCTCCCCATGTAGATGTCCTTGCTTGAATTTGTGGATTATATTCCAATTGTTAGATGTCTAAACGTTAGGCCTCAAACTTTTCCAAGGCCATCATCAATGGTTCCATTTAAACTTTAAAATCTTAAGTTATTCTAAATAGGAAAGAACATTCCCATGCTTGGAAGACTCCTTCCTTTACACATCTTTGAAAATTTATTCCACTGTACAAATTAAAAAGGGTTTTAAAAATTCATTATTTTTACATTAATACTAGGAACAAAGAGACTGGAACACCGGATTACAAAGCAATTAAATGACAGTTAGACAGAATATTTCTCAAAAGTTGAAGTCCCACACAGTATAGAGATTCAGATATTCCAAGAAAGTATTTGTAAAACCTATGTTTTTTACAGGTCCTCAGATTGTCTGCTTATTCATGGCTGAACTGGGAATTAAAATAGCATTTATTTAGAACAGAGGACTCATTTAGAGGATTAGAAACTGATTGTTTCAAATGAGAGGAATTCACTCTTCTCTGAATCATTAATTTCCATGTGAACGTGAGCAAACTTGAACACTATAATCCAGTTGGCCCTTGTCTCAGTTGAATTGTTTATGCCAATCTCCAAAATCCTTGCTTTGTTCTGTTATCTGTCTTTGATCTTGGACTAACCTATATACTTGCATTCCTGCCACAAATAGGCTTTTACAAAGTAATCTTTAAGCCACTGCTATAATTCTGATCTGATCCTGTAGAAATACCATCATTTCCAGGATACTGAAAAAGAATGTGATGAAAAAAGTTACAGTTATACTTCCTAATTCCTAAAGGTTTCCAAAACCAAATATTTTGTATCTTTTTATTAGAGTTCCATCTCCCATAAACTCTAACCAGCACAGCCCAATTTTAGAAATTACAGAATCTAATACATCTGGAGGCTGTAAAAAATAATCCAAGCTAAACAAAATTTGTACAAGCTAATATACATCTCATATTACGACACTCTTATGTGGTTTAACAGAAAAAAGCCATAACATCACTTTATTTATATTCCAAACAGGAGAAAATAATTACAACCAAACCCAGTCAGACAATGCTCAACCAGGCCATCTAAGCTGATCACACTAAACCAGGGGTGTCAAACTGTCGGCCTGCGGGCCGTACATATCATCTGGAAGCCGCGCCTACCCCATTGCTGGCAATGGCAAAACCGGCCTGATACGTTGCGCGATGTCATATGACGTCACGGGTTTGACATGTCTGCACTAAATTATGATCCAGTTCATTGCATGGATTAAAACAGGATCTCCCACCTTAAAAATCAAAAGAAGCTATTATGTATGCTACAACGGTATATAGGTAGTCCTCGACTTACAGTCACTATTGAGCCCAACATTTCCATTGCTAAGCAAGATATTGAGTTTATCTCATTTTACGACCTTCTTTGCCACAATTGTTAAGTTAATCACTGCAGTTGCACAATAATATTTATTGTACTCTCTCTGGCTAAAAAAAATCCCCTGCATGCAATGAAGCTGGCTTCCTCATTGACATTGCTTGACAGAAGTTCACAAAAGGTGGTCACATGAGCCCTGGGACACTGCAACTGTCATAAATACATGCCAGTTGTCAAGCGTCCAAATTTTGATCAGATGATCGATCACAGGGATGCTGCAATACTCATAAATGGAGGTGGAAGATACTTCTAATGTAATTTATTGGATCCCCTGCATGGAATGCTCACAAGTCCGAAAATTCAGAAGACTAAACTTCTGGTCCGGGTGACTAACCCAGACTGGATCAACTCATAAGTGTGAAAAACAGTTATAGGTCACTTTTTTCAGTGTCACTGTAACTTCAAATTGTCACTAAATGAATGGTTGTAAATTATGAAACTACATATGAAGAAAAAGAAAGCTCAAGGATTCTAGTAAAGCCTGTAATTTCCTTAATAAACTTTTCCTTTGAAGGAAAGAAATTCCCTTGGATCTCAAGCCTGTCTCTTTAATGATGCTCTTAATAGATTTGCTAATACTGACAAATATATATCTCACAATAGTACAGGGAGAAAGCTTTGAAGTGAATCAATCCACTATAACAGACAGGTCATATCGGAGCTTTTTTCCCATTGCTGGCAATGGGGTGGGCGCGGTTTCCTGGTGACACATCCAACCCGCGGGCCGGCAGTTTGACACCCCTGCACTATAACATAAATTCACTTCACTGTACATCTGTCATATTATGAGGAATAATGAATGAATTCTCATTTACCTAAAAGTGCATTTTTTCCATGGTCATCTGGCAGAAATCTTTTATCAACAGCACAGACTAGAATATGCTCAGGAAGATTTGGAGACTTGGCTCCAACCAACAAGAAGCCTGGTGGGATATCAATCTGTTCCATACGCAGCGATACTAATCGCAAATCTTTGCCAGCTTGACAAAAACCTGAAAAGAAATGATACATCATGAAACAGTGTTTTAGAACAACTTCCAAGTACACTGGTCACTCCAGGCTCCATATTTCTAACCCCTTACCCTTTCACAAAACAGCCACCTGGTTCGTAGGTTTATCATGGGCAAAGAAAACCAGATGAATTAGTTATAAAACAAATATAGATTCATGAAACAAAATTAGGAGTTTATGCACTGTGTTGTGCTCCTTACAGGGAGAGAAGATAGCAGTAGTGTATTGTGCTAGTAATTTTCACTTTATATGTTTGACAGAGTTTATTTCTGATACACAAAAATGGTCATTGCAAATAGAAAGATAATATTTTGCCTCTTCCTTCTTCCTGCTCTTGAAGAACAATGGAATACAAAAGATGCCTTCCTTTTCTCTTTGTGATTCAAATGTGCAACTGTGTATTGTCAACCTAAACAGCATTACTTTCAATAGGATGCCATGTCTGGATGCAATATGGGCAAACTGCTTTAGCAATTGGAAGACACCTCTAAATTCCTAAATCCAAATAGGCTTTCCCAGCTGCTCCAGATTGTTTGGATTAAACTAGCAGTAGTCTATAGCATCTCATGGGAACTCTGCTTTAATACATCAGGAGAACATTTACGAAAGTCGAGTGTGAATCACAGGCTCATAGATGTCTACAACCACGCACAACATTTTCATCTACAAAGAAAGATACACGGCACTGTTTTCTGTTGCAGATGGAAAGCAGTGTGCTTGTTGCAACTATTTTAGTGAAGAGGAATTATTCAGAACACAGGTGTTTTCCAAAACTATTTCTTACTCTTTCCTTCAGATTTGAAACTGCAAGGGCCATTTGCTTCTCAATTTAAAGCTGGATCACAAATATAAAAGAGGGGGGGACCCTATGACTGTAGGAAACATGATTGTTGATGCAGTGACATCACCAAAGGGGGAACGGCCAAATGTTCAGCCTGGGTTCATTTGCAGAAGGGTTTGGGAATTCTAGTGCAAAGCAGCTCTTTGGATTTCTCCAGTGAAGAACTGATTCATGTAACAACCTGTTTCATTGGCTGATACCTAGTTCACACAATACAGTTTATAAGTTCCTCACAATGTCTTTCTTGAACTTACTTCTTTGCAGCTTTAACCATACAGAATCTGTTTTTGCTTTGAATATTTGATTGAATAACATTTTGAGGAGTCTATTGTGTTTATATAAAATATAATTAAAACGTCACATTGCCTTACACACATATATGCCTTGTTTGTTTGTTTGCCAAAATGTGCTCATCCAACATTATTTGGGGCATATTGTTTTCTAGTGACCAAATGATCTAAATGTTCCTTATGCATGCAATCATCTTTTGGGATCAAACACTCAGCAGTAACAATTACAGTGAACAATGAACAGTAGCAATTACTGCTATGGTATATAAGAGAGAATGGCTATGGCCAGAGGCACATAGAGATGAAGATAAGGAAAGCAAATACCACAAGTGATAAGGAAGAGCAGGGTGGTCTTAATTACAACCAACAGTATTCCACAACTTTAGCTGGAAAAGTGTTAGAAGGGGTATTAACTGATGAAATGGTGTTACAAAGAGCTAAACAGATTTAATTGATCATAAAAGCAGAATATAAGAGAAAGAAGTATAGCCATTTTTGAAGTTCTCTGAAATTCAATCATTTTAATGCTTTCATTAATGCATTCAAGAACACCTCACTATACCAAAATCTATTGTTTACTGAAAATAAAACAAATAATCTCTTCATCCATATTTGCTCATTCCTTTAGGAAAGATAAGTATTTTTGTTCTTTATTTATGTAACTTCTAAGACACTAGATTTTTTAAAAAGTACATTATTGTATATTCTTATTTGCATTTTCTTACTAATTTCACTTACACTCTGTAAGCTATTTCTGTCTGAGCTAGCACTCACTTTTCTCACCCCACCATTGTTAAGTTCTGTCACATACATTATTGCTGTTACATGCATCAAACTGCATCAGATAGAGCTAAAATATAACAAACATTTCTTGTCTAAGCAAAAACTGGATGGAAGACATACTATGGGATTGGAAATCCTTAAATTCTGTAATATACTGGGTTACAGAAATCATTGCAATATGTTGCAGTGTGTTTAAAATTACTTTCCTTTCTTATTAAAAATATTTTAGATCAACAATAGAGAAAAAAAAACAAGGATGCTAAACAACTTTCTCTTTAAAGAGTACAAGCCCAAAAGATTCTGGAGCAAGGTGTTTGCACTATCTGTTCTTTAATTTACAATTTTTGTATTTGATTATTCTGTTAACTACAGTTGAGAGCTGAGTCCTTGGATCCTTTGAAATTTAGTGAATATCAAAGGAGCAGCATTAATTATATTCTAGAAATTAAAGATTGAACAGTTCTATAAAAATGCAGATTGCTCATTTTAATCAACATTAGCCAATAACTGATGTCTTAAGGCAGAGTACAATATTATTTTCCAGAACTCAATTAGTGTCTTTACAATTCTATTGTTTCAGCAAAAGACATTAGCATTTTGAATTAAGGACTGCAGCATGGGCTCAAAACAGCAGATAATTAAGGGATGCAAATTTACTTCTCTAAAGTAAAAACAAACAAACAAAAAAATCCCTTACATTCTTATTCCAAAGAAATGCAAAATACAAATCCCCCAGAGCAATTCATTAGGCTCCACTTTCAATGGTGTCCATTCAATAAATCATTATTTGGAGTTTAAGAGCTTGCTCCTTTTCAGAATTCAATCAACATATCCTCTAATAAATTGCCAATAAGATTTTTCTGCGTTTTCCAGAAATACCGTACTGATCTTTGTATTCTACATCATCTTTTAATCAGCTAAGAAGAAAAGAGTTTGGCCAACACAGCTGTGAAAATACAAACAAAAGGTTTGAAACTGTGTAAAGCAAAAAATTCTCTGTCCCTCACCATCTCCCCTTTCTTTAACACTAACAATTACCATCTCTTTTGTGAGGTACAGACCTGTTTTAGTGCTATTTTAAGATAAGGATTTTGCATTAGAAATTACATACTAAGATTTACATAAAAATGCAGTTCACAGTCACTGGTATTTTCACAATAGCTGATGTGGTATTAAGTACGTGAGTAACTCAGGCATCAATTTAGCTCTCTGGCTCTCATATTGCACTTAATAACCAAACCACACCATCAGTAATAAATAATACCTCTGATTGTTAAAAAGAACATTAAAAACAGAAATCATATCTTATAAATGAATATGTAAACTAAAACAAATATTTTTATTTTACACATACTCTTGAGGCTCTATTAAAATCACTAAACAGGTGAGTAAAAAGACCAGAGGAATTGAATAAAGCTAAAAAATGAAAACAGCAAAAGATGCTACTACCAAACCATTATCATATTATTTTTTTTGGCAATCCATTAGGAAGAATCATGTGCCAAAGCAACCAATGTTTCTCGCTCAGTCTAACCAATCAAGTAGAAATGAGTATATATTATAAGAGCAAAAAAAAAAAAAAAAGTTTTTCCATCCCACCATTCCATCCTCAGAATATAAATAAGTCCACAGTTGATATTCCTTCAATACACAGGAAACAGGCCGGCATTCACTGCAACTGATGACAATACATTAATTCAAAGATTGCAAGGCAGGCTGCCAGAATACACAGCTTGCTTCTCTAATGGAGGGGAAAGACCAGAAGACTGGTGCTGTTGCTGAGCATTTGTTGTCCAAGATGACATTCTGTCCAATGGTGGGGCTATATCTACTATCTAACTGATCAATTCTGCTGCAATAGCCCCAGATGGATATCACATGCTGTATAGTTATGGTCTCTATATAAAGTTCATGGGGTTTTTCAGGTCAAAAATCATTTGATCCAGTACTGCAGTCTTTTCCAGAAAATCAATTGTATATTTTGGACTTGCCATATTGGATTTTTATGCCTACAGGCTACAATATCACCAAACAAAATGCAAGATGTTTAAGGAAGAGCAGAGCTATGTGCATGGAAATGTAAGGCATAGTGCTTGCTGTTCTCATCAAAGAGAGGATTAATATTAACCTTATCAAACAGTTTTTTGCTGAACACATTCAGTGCATCATTTGTTTTAACAAGCTTTCACAATTGCCATAGCAATAACTTAAATTTTTCATATAGCCTTGATCCCAGCAATATAATTGCTATGATTTATATGTATCATTCAATATATGGCTATTTTGGTCTTTGTAAATTCAGTGAAATCTGTTTCCTGGTAAGAATGTTTCATACTGCAATCTTAATCAGTGCAAATAATTTGTCAATCTTTTGGCAAGAGAAATAAGGGCAGGAAGACACAAAGGTCACAGAAGTAAATTAAGTTTAAAATGAAACCAGTCTGAAGAGAAGCATATATTTGTTGCCTAAAGCAACCTCCACAGTAATTCTCAAGAATCTCACTTCTGTAAAGAAATCTCTCTTCAGGTGTATTTTCACCTTAGAACTCTCTGCAATTTGAACTGCACTTTATGTGGAAACTTTCAGATTTGAGAAGTGGGAAGGGAGATTCCTTTATTTAATGAACAAAACATTTTCTTCATACAAGTTGTCTAGTGCCACCGACTTTAATTGTAAAGTTAACCAAAATAGTACTATTCCAGAAATACATAGCCCACGTTCCATTTTTGGGTTAAGAAAAATACTACCTGACTTATTCTGTATTTTTAGAAGATAATTATAAGATATTTAGAAGATAACTTAGAGGAAAAAGTAATTTTCATAAAGGACAATGAAGAATGTTTTGGATCTTAAACATGTTAACTAAAATTTTTATTAATCTTTATGATATAGGATTTAAATAAACTATTCCTCCTGGATCACTTTCTAAAATGCCCTTGAAGCTATTTCCAATATTGTTTATTGAGCTATTTCCAATATTGTTTATTGCCAAGTAACATTATAAACAGATTCAGATTTTAATCTTGCATTTAGTTTGCATGCAAGCAAGTCCAATTTTAACTGAATAAAATATTTCATAAAGGGAGCCCTTGATATTTTAACATGTCAAAAATCAGACTTATTAGGAAAAGCTGATATACTGTATCTGATTACTTGGAGAAATTCTATTGAATCAAATAGAACTAGCTTTAAATTAGTCACAGACATTATAATGTCTTTAAGAAGTTTTATAACTTTTTTAGATTTTGTTACAAACACAAAAGGTTATACATTCATATCACAAATGTATCCTTAGTGAAAGTAATAGAACCATCACAAAGTAATTGCTGTCCTTTTCCTGTATGCCTGTGACATAACAATGTACAACATATACAAAGGAGGCAAACTGTTTTCATCATTGATAACTGCCCTTCCATGGGCACCTCTGATTCTACATGAGATGTTAGATAGGGAAGATTTAAACCAACCATCAGTAGTGCAAGATCCTTCTGGGGCAGGTTTTTGTGAATAGGGGATTGGCGGACTGTTGGAATCAGACATGTCTTCCTCCTCGTCATCTTCTTCTGTTTCGTTAATAGCCTGGCTGGTGGAAAAATCCAAACTTCCATTCTGGGTATAACGATGCATCAATTCTTTGTCTAGCTCTTCCACTTTTGGTTTCACATCTGGAATGCATGATTTAAAAAAAAAGTCAACCACATATGCCTAATAGAAATATATACTTCTGAAAAAAATCTTTTTTAAAAAATAAACATTGTATGTAGCATAAGAACAATTAGAATATGCCATACTTGCTTGGTTACCTTCCGGCAAAATAGGAGGCTGCTCAGGATCAAGATAGAGTTGGGAGAAGATGGGCCGAGGAACCACACTATTACATCTGAGGGAGGCCTCTATGGAGTTATGAAGAGCTTCTTCAAAACGGGCAGATTTCAGTTGCCCTGCATAAGAATTCCCCATGATCTGTTAAATAAATAAATAAATGCATTTCATTCTTTTATTATGGAAAGCAGTAGTATAAACCGGTGTTTTGCAACAGTGCACATTGCAAGAATACAGTATTAGCAATGGTAAAGAAACTATTTAAAAAACCATCTTGAAGAAGGAGTGTTTCTTCTTGATTTTGCCAGTCTGCTTTTCACTGATAGAGTTCTTTTCTGTCACCTTTTCCTTAACTTAATATCTCTTTGAGCATCAGTGTAAATTAAAATGAACCATGACGGATCTCAGATGCAGCACAGGAAATGTTCAGATAAAAGTCAGTATGTAGAGATCTTCAAAGATAAATAGTTAAGAACATTATCTGTTTTAAGAGCATTTTCTTTCTACTCTATTTCACAGAAATGTGATAGCAATTTTGTTTTGGCTGGATTGACTTCTTCTCCCAACTGAACCAACAGCAAAATGTCAATGAAATAGAGGTCATACAGAGATCCACTTGGAAAACCATAATTTATTGTTTGAAATTTAATTTCCTGGTTGTCATGAAGGACTATCATGAATTCCCAGTTGTCAAGAATCCAAGGGATTGCTAATCAACATCTATATTGTAGGGTTATGGAATAGGATGTGGAAATAAATCAAAGAAATTGAACATAATTCTCAAGCAAACCAGTTAAATACCTCTGAATTAATTGATAGTGAAATACATTGATTTTAAGAGACAGAGAACTTGCTTAAATCATCAGTTTTAAAAATACTTGGGAGTATTTCCTGTTCTAAAATTGCTATTGGATTACTTTACAATAGACAATTTTCTGTTTTCTGGCAATTATTTTATACACACACACACACACACACACACACACACACACGGAGGGAGAGAGGGAGAGACATATGTACAAAATGCACACATACAGAGCTCAATTAAATTTATGCACATGAAGTTAGAACATTAAAATGCACATATATGCAAGCACAACAAAAAGCCTTAAAATAAACATTTGTTTCCTACATTTTTACAGCTTTTCCCCAAAGTCCTCTGCAGAACTTTCTCAGTGAATTAAGATTAGCCCAATGGCTATTTGGGAGTTGAAAATTAAATCCTTCAGATGACTGGAAAAATGATTTTAAAAATGCAATGGTGGACTGAAAACAAATACCTTAATAAAAGGTATTTATTAAGGATAAAAACAAATACCTTAATAAAAGAAAAACAGTATTGAAAAGGAAACCTGTGTTTATCAAGAAAAAGTTATAACCACTATGTCATGAAAAAGAGAGTCCTGAAGGAAAGCTCAGAAAATGCTCAGGATTCAAGTTAAAGTAACTTCAGCAGATGCTTACTTACTTAATGGAAGGCACATTTCCATTCAAATGTGTTAAGTTCAGTTAAGGCCAGACTTTGCTATGCATTTCTAAATAGTTGAGTTGAAGATAAGATCTAGTACACACCTCACCGCATAATTAATGTGGGTCTTAGAAAAAAAAAACCTAAGACCAGATAGTCTTTGGAATATAAATAAGCTTATGGCTTTAAATGTAATTTATTGCATTTGACGTTGCAATTGAAATGGCATGAGAATTACAGCCACATACTGTAACTATAAGCTTGAAGCAAATTTTCCTAGCATTCTTCTAGCTTACTACCATAGCAACCCTAATTGAGTTAATAGGATGCAAGGTATTAAATTACAATATCAACATATCTGTAATGTTAACCCATGCCTTCAGTAACACGGTAGTTACATAATCTCATTATATAATTCAGTGTTTTTGAATTTGCAGTAGCTTTATAAAACTATTATCCTTTCTTAAAATTACCAAGATCGTAAGCCCTTTGAAAATCAACATATTTCTTAGATATATCTGTTTTATATCTTCTTTTCCATTTCTTCCCCTCTTCCCAGATTCTATAAATCCTTTCAAATACTTAAAACCGCTACCTATGATATCCATCTGATATCCGTCTTTTAAAAATTCACAATTTTATAGTAATCCTACTTTCCATAACAAATCATTATTTGTGTAAATGCAATCTATATACAGTATTACAATACTAAAATTCTTTTTTTTATTGAAAAGTTTTATACAAATTTATTATTACAATACAATACTAAAATTCTTGTTATCATAACAATTACTTAGACATCATAGGGAAACAATTTTTGAACCAAGGTACCTTAATTTACAGAATGTTTTCAAAATCTGGGACCCATGACCCCCAAGCAATAAAGTTTGGGAAAGTTGTGCTGATGGCTGCTGTTATGGTCACACAACTTTCATTTTTAATGATCTGTGGCAGTTTCCCAATGAATCTCACAATCCCTCACTCTCTTCCCAACTCAGCAACAACCAGTTACCTGCCTGCTGGGAAGAAAAAGAAGGGAGGGAAGAAGGAGCCCACAAGCACCCTTCCCAGCCCACACCAATCCATTGGGATTCTCATTTATATTTTACAGCTCTTTTTAATTTAGTAAATACTGATCATTTAAACACAGTCCATTTAAAACACCTTTCTACTCTCAACTTCTGCAGTCAGTTTTATGTGCTGCATTTCTCAAGGACTCCCTGCAGGTGTCTCAGTAAAATCTGAGGCCCTGGAAAAGTTCCATGGTCATTACCAATGAACTTACACTGCCTTCTAACAAAGAACAGTTTTTCTAGCTTAAAAACAAGTTGATAAAGAAGGGAACAGGTGATGATGTTTCAGTGCCATGGCAATAGAGATGCTATCTTTCACTGTCCAATTCCAGTATATTCCACATCAGCAGAAAAGAAATAATGCCTTTCTCACGCTTAGATAATTTCCCCAATTTCTTTCCAACAATCTAATTACAATAATGGAAAGAATATGGAAGAAAACAAAATGCATCAATGCACAACTAACTCTCCCCTATATTTGAAACCAAAGATAGGGCAAAACATTAAAAATATGTTATCCCAAAGATGCTTTTTCAAGAGGCAACTGAATGACTGAGAAT
This sequence comes from Crotalus tigris, assembly GCF_016545835.1. Lineage (NCBI taxonomy): Eukaryota > Metazoa > Chordata > Lepidosauria > Squamata > Viperidae > Crotalus > Crotalus tigris. The sequence goes on along the minus strand of NW_024100552.1, from coordinate 260,982 downwards.
CTCCATAGACATTAAAAATATGTTAGCAACTTTTGATATCTATGGTTCACAAAGAGATTTTAACAATCCAACAAAAACAAAAGATTTCTTAATACTCTCAACAGAGGATTGGAAATTCCATTTTAAAATTATACAATTCTCTTCTTTCCCGAGTGCTACTATTTTCCAATTCAGTTAACAGTGAAAATTAGGGTCCTATTTATTAACTACAGCAAAATGCATTATACTTATGCATATGTGCCTCTTCCATGTCCTTTGTCACACATAAAAAGGAATGCCTTTTCTCACCCCTCTCACTATCTGGTTATGCCAAAGATGTATTAGCAAAAAGAGCCCACGTATCATTTGGAACCTTATTATTTAAAGAAAATAAAGAAAAGAGCCCACGTACATTTGGAATATTATTATTTAAAGAAAATAAAGAAAATGTTGGAACTTTACAATATATGCATTCTTTACTTATCTGAACAGGCAAACAGCATTAAAAAAGTGAAAATTTGCCTCAGACAAAAATAGCCATTGTTATATTGGTTTGCATATTCCAATATTTTTGGGCAAATGCCAAAGGTTTATTCATCCCTTGTATTTTTAATCTGAACACATGTCCCTCTATATTTGATTCCAAGTTCCAGTTTAAATAAAACATTTGGGGACTGAAGACTTGGGGGCTGCAGACTTGCATTCGAAATTGTTGTCTTTAATAAACTGAGGTCCTTCCTTTCATCATCTATTTAAAAATAGCTCACTTAAGCTGAAATGCTTTCGATTTTTTATTCTCATTTCATCTAAGACAAAAAAAAAGCAAGTGAATTCTGTTTCATTTTTTTCTAGTAACAAATGATTTAAAATGCTTAATCTGAAGCGAAGAGAGTTCAAATATTATGTGAGTGAATGAAAAACTATTTTAAAGCCTAAGTCTGAAAAGCAATTTTGGTTTCCTTGCCTTTCGCTGCATGTACAACCAAAGCTGCAAACATTTGGTAAGGGGTGTCTTTTAGACAAAAGCAGCATTCCTTACCTAAATCAGCACTTTTTGCATCAGACTCATAAAACCTTCTCACAACAGAGATTTCAAGAAAACCCGTTAAAGGTTTTAGGATATCCCTTCTTTTACTAAGTAACAAAATACACCCCACTGTGCCTGACCCCCACTCAGCTGTCTTATGACCTCTGCAATTGTTGCAACTTCACTTCAGGGGCCACAGAACTTAACTCCCATATCAAAAAGAGGACGGCTGCTTCCACTGAGCACCTGGTGAAACAAAATGCCAGGAGCACCCTCCCCCTTCTAGGCCCCAGATGTTCTCACAGATGCCTTGGTGTCTATCTGGCAACCAGAAAGCAACAATTAGGACCTGGATGATGGCAATGACCCTCTTATTTTACTGGGTCTGAATGCTCAATGGGACCTCCTGGCCTTAAGGATACAGCAGGTCATAAAACAGAAATAGATCTTCAGCCTTTGGGAAATACGGTTTTGTTTTTTTTTTAAGAACAAGGAACAATAGGAGTCCAATGTTACAAATAAAATAAGTCAAGCCACTTCAACTAATCTGCAACAAGAACATATCATAAGTTATTTGGTCTCTCTTGTGGAAATAATAACACATTCTACATTTCCCCCTTCGATTTCCATAGAATATATTTTACAGAAAAATTAAAAAATCTCTCATGTGCATCGGGTGTTTGATTTAAATAAAACCTGTTTCAATTTAGTTGAGTTGGAGGAAACCTCAAAAGACATCACTTCATCTCATCTATTATAGTTTCTCAACACTCTGTTTCATTTCAGATCATATAAACCATCCCATAAGATTCAAAGTCATGGCTGTCTCTCTCCAAGGATCAATATTGTATCCTATGTTGTTGAAAGTACACTTCAACAGACTAAAACACTTATTCACTCAGATTCGTTGTTAAATTGGTTTTGATTCTTAATTTCTAAATCTATGACTTATTGCAGTAATATGCTAAATATGGGTGAATAAAATGAAATTTAAACTATACAAGACTGACAAAGTACTTCTTACTGCAAAATTCAGGCCTACCATTGATGCTTGCTTTCCCTTTGAAAGAACATATTTGTGGATTTGGGAATACTCACTAATATAATTCAAGTATTGGATTTTAGTTGGTGCTAGGAATTCAGAGTGCTTTCTTTATTCCAGCTCTCATTGTGGAACTTGTGGACATGTGTAGGACCCTTAACCTTTTATTAACGTTGTAATACCATTATATTAAAACATTTTAAGTACAAGTAGTCCTTCACTTATAACCGTTCACTTAATATCCGTTCGAAGTTACAACGGCACTGAAAAAAAGACTTATAACCGTTTTTCACAATTACAACCTTTGCAGCATGTGATCCTGGTCACATGATTAAAATTCAGATGCTTGGCAACTGTCTCATATTTATGACATTTGCAGTGTCCTGGGATCATGTGATCACATTTTATGACCTTCTGAGAAGCAAAGTCAATAGGGAAGCCAAATTCACTTAACAACTACGTTACTAATTTAATAACTGCAGGGATTCACTTAACAGCTGTGTCAGGAAAGGTTGTAAAATAGGGCACAACTCAACAAATGTTCACTCAGTAACAGAAAGTTTGGGCTCAATTAAGTTTATAAGGACTACCTATAGAATTCTTTTTATAGTTTAATAGAGTCCATATTTTTTCATAAATTTCAGTAATTATAATATGACCTTAATGTTACATGATTTCATAGAAACACACATTAACATAATTTTCAAGATCTGTGTATTTTATGACAATGGTACACAATATATATTCCAGCAATAATGGGCAATCAGTAAGGGTATTACAAGTGTTTCCTCTGTGAACATATGGATCTTTCCATTTTTTTCATTAGCATGGCATTGTCAATATGCTTTGCCAATATCTTGCAAGATTTGATGATTCCACATTTTAGCAATTGAAAAGTATTTTAAAACATAAATTTATTTTTATTTAATTTTAGAGCCCTGCAGATGTCCCTGCATACTGTGCAGAACACAGCCTAAGCCTTAAGTGGTGATCCTCAAAGGTTTTGACGATCATGTAATAGTGCACATAAAAGAAAGGCTAAAAGAGTAGTGTACTCAGTTAAAAGACTGAAATTAATCTTTTAATTATAACAGCTTCATATAAGCATAATTATATCAAATTGGCACAAAATATTTTTGTACTCTTGCTGCTATTGAAAATGTTACCAATGATAAATGCATTACAAATATGGAAACAATACTACCTTCTTTTATGTCTTTCAACCTTCATTAAATACATTCATGATGGATGATTGTTCAAAGTTATTCTGCTGCTACTTGATTCAGATTGTTGAAAATTTTAAATACCTGTAAAATAATAAAATAATTTTAAATACCTGTGAAATAATAGTTTAAAATTGTAGATAAAGGATTTAAATCTTGATATAGCAGCAAATATTTGAAGACTATGCAAAAAGGCAGTATTGTTTGATTTTTATCTTGCCTTTATTACTCAAGGTGGTAAACATGCATAATACTCCTTCCTCCTCCTATTTCCCCCACAACAACAAATCTGAGAGATAAATTGGCAGAGAGAGATGGGACTCAAAGGGCTTTCATATCCCAAGATGGCACTAGAACTTAACAGTCTCTTGTTTTCTAGGCCAGCAGCCAGCCACTACACCAAAGGGGCTGTATTATTAGTGTTCTTAACTATTTGTTATTGCTTTGAGCTTTGAAGCAATCTCCATTGAACTCAATAGAACTGTTACAATACATCTAAGGCTACTTACTGTACATATACTATCAAAATACCTGATCATAAAACCTGACCAGACTGTACTGGTCTATATTTTAACTTCCTCAAATAAGAACTATAACAGAGAAAAATCTGCAATTTTTTCCTCTCATCATGAAAATGTTACCCACCCACCCACACACACACACACACCCACACACACACCCATTCATCCATCATCTATATATCAGCTCTTGGAAACAAAACAGGTACCGTATAGAAATTTAAGCCAACTCAGGTAGTATTCATGTATACTTGTTTTGTATACTATTTGTTTTTTATTTTTATATTTTTAATAGCTGTGATTTTTATCAGTACCACCCAGAGTCACTCTTGGTGAGATGGCGACTATAAAAATTATAGATGCAGACAAATTTATTCTTAATTTAGGGGAATGTACCAACACCAACTTGATCGCGACAGAGAATAGTTTGGATTTCAGGGACTACCATTTGATTACTTCTTTTTTGAATGTGTCCTAAAACTAACCCCTCTCAAATAGAAATCTAGAAACAAAGCATGTTTAAAAACTTTGAAATAAACATCCTTCAAATAGGCTAGTCATATACTCAGAAAAGTATTAAACAATAATTGGCTCTAATGAAGATGATAGTAATAAGTAGACTGCAAGTTAAGCATATATTCTCTAAAATATTTTTCAAAGCATGCTATTAATATAGTAAGATCTTTGATTCTAAATAAAGTACTGATAAAAACTAATATTCTATGGTACCAACTTACCTTAGTAATATGTAGAGGGAAAAAGTTGAAATGTATGAATATTTTAAATTTGCAATATTCAAGGGGTTAATTAAGCAACATTAATTATCCATTAACATACTCTGGGTAATATAAAATCAAGAGGATAATATTATTTCAGGAATATATATATGTATGTATATTTGTATGTATGTATGTATATGTATATTGTATATTGTATAATATCTAATTATGATTTACAATAAGTTGCAAATAACTGTCATTGCATAATTTTAAGTTTTTTTCTCAACATTATTGGAAAATAATGCCTCATCATCTAAGAAATCAAACACTGACTACAAGTGAATGAAACTGTTTCGGAAATCTAATTTCATATTCTACAGTATTGTTGCAACTCTAAAACAGCTGAATTAAGAAATGTTCGTCTGAATCCCTGGCATATGGGTTAGTCAGAAGAGAATGTAAAAATAAACTACATGTAATCTGAGGGTACGTTAAAAAAAATCTTGTATAAGTGGTCTAACCACAAGAGGAAACAATGTTTTGTCAGACTCAGGAACAGCGAAGTTTATCGAACACAAGAGTGGTTGCAGGAGTAGAGGAGAACCAAGTTTTAATAAGGCTGCATATAATAGGTTGTCATGTGGTTCAGTAAATGCCACTGTTTTTATTTGCAAATGCTAAATCATCATATAATTCTACTGTCCTTTCACATAACCTGTTCTGATTTGGGAACTAAAAGTTCAAGGTATCCAGAAATATTTCCTTCTATAGGAAGCTTTTGTTTCTGGACGGAGCTGCTGGCACTGAAACATGACCTTGAATTGCAATTCTGCTAATCCAAATTTATCTGGGGTGTATTTGTGGTGGTGAAGTTGCCCTCATAAACAAGCAGCATGACTTGTATTTTCAATGGTGCAGTATTGTACTTAACAAAGTCTCTGACTGCTTTCCACAACATCCAAGAATTTAACACAAATTAATTAGCCTTTCAACGAACAGAAGACATATAACATTATATGTAACACTATATTACAGGAGATGCTTAGGAAATCAACATTTTCTGATTTGCAGGTTGCTTCAACTCTAATCTACACCATTTTCCATTGTATTAAGTTTTATGAGACTCAACAGTGATAACGATCAAAATCAAACTATATTGTTTCAGAACAAACTGTGGGGACACCTTGTAAAGACTTTAAAAAAATAATAATTAAAGTCCATAATCCAATTCAACAGTCATAAAGGCTAAAACTGCTATTTTTGAGGCCACGTGCTGAACATTTCACCTGCTAGTAATGACATCTTTGTATTGTCTTCTAATTACACTCAAAGCTAAGACCTTTGGCCCTGAGCCACAGACCTCCATTCAGGCTGCACACATTCTCTTAAGCACCCTGAGCCTTTGTTGTCATTCTCAGTCTTTCATCTATTATTTACATTCATTGAGGAGGGAGCTACTCTACCATTCACAAAGCTTTAAAGTTTCTAATCATCTTAATTTCTTTGCCTTTTCCACTCCCGATTCCCCGCCTCATGGCTGAACACAGCAAGCAAGCAAACTGATGAAATCATTTTCAGGCCACTGGCTCCAATGGCTAGTCACAATCTTGCAAGTAAAAGACACGTCCTGTCATTTTGTCCTTAGCAGCAAACACCAATCTTTTTAAAATAAAAATAGCTTTGTACCTCCATTCAGATATATGTGTCAAATGCAATCATATGAACTAAAAAAAACCATATAGCTACTTTCTGAACTGAAATAATGGAGAATGAGTAATGCTAAAATTTAAATGCTTTGATTTCTTAATAAAGAAATGAGAATAATCAGACAAAATTTCAAATAAAATAAAGCAGAGTGCAACAAAACAATATTTTTCAGAATATAACGATACAACATGCTGCCATTTTTGAACCACAAAATTAAAGATTTCTAAATGATAATTTACTCACATCAATCACAGCCTTGAAAAAACATGCTTTATCTATATTACCAAGTATTTTCCTCTACTCTAGCAGAAAACACCATAAAATATACTTCTTTTTCCTAGTATACTGTTCATATGATAACAAAATGCAACTTTTTAAAAATGCAGGGGGTTGCCATGATTTCAAAAGTCAGCTCTGATTGTGACTATTGGGGTTCAACGATGACAATCTGTGACCGATCTTTGTTTTCTTTCTAACAATGTTGTTTTTCTCTTCTGAAAGCCTCCAGCCCCTTTGTCTTTTCTTATTTTCACCATTTGTTTCAACCAGCAGTTCACTTGAGACTCATCCATCTTAGGATGCCTCAAGTGACAGATGCTCTTAGAAATAACCATACTGCTCAGTGAACAAAAGATAACATCACCTCTAGGAAATCAAGAGAGAAATACAACAGCAGCCTTAATAGCATGCCTGTACATCAGTCAATAAATATATTGCAAACCTCAAAGGAAAAAAACCCAAGAAAGTCCAGTTGCCTTTTGGAAAAAAGCACCTTTGGGACAACCATGACCTGGATGATTGAGAATTTCCATAGACATTAAGAGGAACCACTGAACATCCATTGAGACAATTCACCTCTTCTCTGGTCTAACAACATCTACTTGTAAAGTAAGTGCCAACAGTTATTACACAATGTGTGATTTCAGCAGCAAAAAGTAAAGACAAGGGTAAGAAAAAGATACTGTGTTGAGCTATAGATCACTTTTGTAACAAAAGGAAGGTTTTATTAACATCTCCCAACAACAAAGAGATGCTATATGTGAAAAGAAATAGCCTTCACTGAATCTGTATGTGTATCTCTTTCTTTTATACAAAAGAATTTAAATATGTCCACCTTATTTTTATCCAGAAATTTAGAATAATGTTTTCTATAAAAGGAATAATTTATTTCTTCCAATCTCCTCCTTGTGACTTTGTTGGAAGAGAAGATAGAAAGTGAGTATAAGAATCCCCAATCACTGTAGCTCATGCTTATAATAATATATAAACTTTAATTGTTATATCTCAATGCAGTAACTACATTTTAAGAAACTTCCTTCATGTCAAACCCCATATGAAACAAGAAAGACTGTAGCATAGTTAAAATATTTCTTTGTTGATGGATTGATAGATGTAAAATTCAAGTCCAGATAATAATTTGGAATCAATAGTTTAGAAATGATGCACAAACTGAAATAAATATCAAAGGCAAGGGTTTTTTTATGGACTTTTCAATCCAAAACATTCTCTCTTATATATATACATACACACAGCAGAAACACATACACAGAGTAATATTTTTTAAAAGTTGCAATTATTACAGAAAGCACCAAAAACATGTAATACTAATAGTATATAGCTACAGATAGGTAGACACTGAATTCCTAGGATATGAAAGATGTAATAACCATATTCCATATGTTATACAACAGTTTTTGCTGCCGAAGGACATTTATTTTACAACGTTTTGCCTAGATAGAAAAAACGCTTCAAAAGCTCCTTATGAAGGAAACAAGCAATTTCCACTTAGAAATCTGAACTTCTTAGTTGAAATAGTACTTGAGCTAATAAGTTGATAATTTTTTATGTTTTCAGTTTCTAAAATATCAGGAAATTATCTTTTCATTCTGCAATGATAACAACTAGTGAGAACTCTAACATTTCTTTTTCTAGACATCCAAGAATAGGATGATAGTGATTTAATATTTTCAGCTGTTTTTGTGGGTTTTTTAGTTTTAGTTTAGTGATTACTCAGAATTAACTGGAATTGGACAGCCAAAAATTTAAACTTAAACAAACAAACAAATAAATATAGTACCTTTCAAAACATGGCAAAGGAGATGTTTTTACTGTTCATTATCCCCTTCCCAAAAATAGGGCTGCAAAAAATCCTTCAGAATAACGTGGGGTATCACATCTCTTTGAAGGATTAAAATAGCTTTTCCAGGTTCACATGCAGCTTTAGAGCTGTTTCTGTCTTTCTCTGCATGAACTAGAGAAGTCGATGCATACACACGACAGGGATCTGTAAGCAATTCCCAAAGCAATTATGTAAACCAGAAAAAAGATGCAGAACCAGAAGTGTTCTTGTCCATTCCAAAGCACTTTTTTGAAGGATTAAAATAGCCTTATTTTGCAGACAACTAATACTACAGGTAGAAGAAAGGCCTTAAACATATATACGTTAAAATAAGCTCCTTCAATATTCACATGGAATGTATCCTGAATGAGTGGTACCCTGATGTTTTAAAATATTAGCTTTATCTGAATTTTAGTTGATTTGTATAGTACCTCCTTTATTGTCAACTACAGGAGATATCTTTAGAGACTGTCAAAAAAAGGCTGCAGCATTAATTTTAGTATCAAGGAATATCCTGCCAAGACTGAATAAATGCAAATATGGCCTGAGTCAACTTGACTCATGGACTCATGGTCACATGCAGGTGAATGTGGTTTTTCACTGATTCTTCTGAGAGGTTTTTAGAGTTTTTAATCTAATCCAGACTCCTGGATTTTCTGGTGGTCTATAAGCACATTATTCTTCAGTGCAGAATGAAGGCCAAATCCTGCTTGCACAAATTAGTATCGGAATAAACGGTTGGCTTCTTGAGTTTTAAGAACTCCTTGCGTTTTCAGAAATTTTTCATAACACTATGGAAGGGTTTCTTTAGAAGCTACCACTTTTTTATACAAATTTGCAGGTAGCACAATATTTCATTTTACTTGTTTAGAATATAACTCTGCTAAACTTCATTTTTGTTATCCATTTCCGATAACAAAATTACATTTTATACACATCCAAATAGCAATCATGTTTTGTGGATCATAACCTCTAGAAAATACAGCAACTGGTTGTTCAAACGTATTTCCTCTTGTTATAGGAATCTATTAGCCAAGAAGATGCCAGGATAAGAACATGACCTTGAAATGACAACTCTGCTAACCCATGCCTTAATGCAGTGTTTCCCAAACTTGACAATTTTAAGGCATGAGGACTTCAACTCCCAGAATTCTGGGAGTTGAAGTCCACATGCCTTAAAATTTTCAAGTTTGGGAAACACTGCCTTAATGGGTAGGTTTCCCTCCCCCCCCCCAAAGATCCTACAAAATTAACTACTTTTAAGCACAATAGGATCAATATGAATGCAAGGAAAAAAGGTACATCCCCCACGGCCAGTTCTTAATGCATGGTTGATCAAAAACAAAACAAAACAAAAAAACTCTGTAGCTTTCCAGATCACAACTAGTGCCAAAATATCTACTCTCTCTTGACAAAAAATCCATCAAGTGAAACTCTGAAAAGGTTTACCCTTCACCAGCCTATTTGCACTTCGAAAACTCTTCAAGTCCCTTCAGCTAAATCCCAAGTTTTAAAACACTGCAAAAATAAAGACGGGGTGGGTGTCATTTATCTTCCTTTTGGCCTCTAGTCATAGCAGTAAAGTCTGCCAATTTTGAAAGAAAAAAACATTTTGTTTTAAAGGAAACTTCCAGACTCAATCTTTACACAATTTATGCCTTTACATGTAATCTACAATTAAGAGATACTGTGTTCCTAAATTGGCTATTGAAAGCCACTGATCTATGATCAGGCAAGGTTGTATAAGGAAGAAAGAGATTTACTTTTTTACTCCTATCACATCACCAAGAAGCACATTTTAATTCAAATTAATTTAAATTACCAATATACCAGCCAATATACAAACCATATTTTATGATTTCTGCAGTTTAACTTGAATGGAGTTAAACTGGGCAAAAAGACCTTCTTAAATCATTGTGAGGGCATTCTGACTTCATTTATGAGTTGTGCCCCATTATTAGACATCTCCCGCAATTATGCAGTATTTTTGAGACTTTTTAAGTATAGCACATACATAACTTCTGTTGCTACATCAAAATCTAGGTCCAGTGATAACCATCAAATACAATTATCATCAATTCTCATTCTGCTACTGATTTCAATGAATTTATTTTTAAATAAAACTTTTCAGCTATTAATGATATTTGACTGAGACGGATTATGTCCTCAAATTATATAATTGATGGTGAAAAATAGCAGACCATTTATTTCATTTAAATCCTAAACTTTTCACACCTTTCTCAACTCCTTTACGTTTTCAAATTAAAAAAGCAATGAGATAAACCGAATTAGGAGCTGCCCTATTCAAATAGTCTACACAAACTAAAATCAAATATTTATTTCTAGTTTTCCCTTCATGCCCAAATTGAATAGCCTCATTCTACAAAACAAAATTTAAGGAACTTGGGTTCTTCTCTATTCAAATATCTTCTTTCTACCAGAGCTGCTTTACAATTCATACAACTGGATGGAGAATATACTTGGCAACTACTGTGGGGTGTAAGTTTATCAAATGCTTCCTGCCTAGGACTTCTCCACAATCCAGATATGGTCCTCAATGGAACTGCATCTACACGGAGGAAAGTATGCAGTGGGGTGCCCACGGCTCTGTTTTAAGTCCAACATTTTCATCAATGATTTGGATGAGGAGATAGACAGGAAACTCATCAAATTTGCAAATTTAATTTCCAACTCCTAAATCAAGATCAGATTAAGGTCTAAAGAAATGCTAAGCCAAGCCCAACAATCGTGCCCTTTGGCCTTTCTGTTCTTAACTAACATTTACACTCAATAAGTAATGAAGACGAAATAAAAATTCAGTCTTCTTCAAGACGATTCTCCAGGGTACGGTACATCAAATACAGACTTTTAAATTTTTTATTTAACACCAAATAGCAGCAAGCTATTAATAAATGTTATAAGAGAAAACTGCAAATACAAACATTTATTGAAAACTAAAATTAAATGTGCGAGTGAAAGAGTTAAAGGCATAATAGCTGGAGAGGGGAAACCTTTGTGCTAACCCACTCCTTTTGTGCCCTAAGCATGTGCTTATGTTGCTTAATGGTTAATAGGTTGCTTTCTTAAGTATTCAGTTTGTCAGTCAATTATATGCTAAAGTTTGGCTCCATATTATTTTATTTTTATTTCCACAGATATTAAGTGCAATTGTTAAGTTAGTAACCTGGAATTTGGCTTCCCCTTTGACTTTGCTTGTCATCAGGTTGCAAAGCTGATCACTGGACCCTGGAACCCAGCAATTGTCATAAACATATACCAGTTACCAAGCTGTATATCTATATGAGTGAACATATTATAACACATGGTTTTATTTTTTATATTTCTGCATACATATAGATAAATCAACAAATAAAACCATGTGTTACAATACGTTCAGTCTACGTTACCATAAATCAGGTAGCCTTTGATTTACAACAGTTCATTTAGTGACCAACATTCCAAAGTTACAATGGCACTGAAAAAAGTGACTTATGACCATTTTTCACAAATGATCAAAATTCGGATGCTTGGCAACTAGTATGTATTTATGATGGTTGTGCTGACCCTGGGTCATGTGATCAGCTTTTGTGACCTGCTGACAAGCAACGTCAATGGGGAAGCCAGATTCACTTAACAACCATTACTAACTTAACTAATGCAATGATTCACTTAACAGCTGTGGCACGAAAAGTCGCAAAATGGAGCAAAACAAATGCAACATAAATTTTTGGGCTCAATTGTGGTCATAAGTCGAAGACTATCTGTACTATGATTTCAATTTTGCAAAATTAAAATGTTGAATGTGGTACCAATTCAGTCATTAGACTATACCAGTGGTGGTGAACCTATGGCACGGGTGCCAGAGGCAGCACTCAGAGCCCTCTCTGTGGGCACACATGCACGCCGTCACCCCAGCTCCACCACTCCCTGTAGCCCCCTCCTCACCAGTAGCCTCCCCGGAAGAGAGTCGCCCGAGGCGCAGCCTGCGCAGAGCAATGCAGCCAAGGACATGGCAGCTGGGCAGCGGGGACAAGACTCGTACACCCTCGTGCCCCATCGTGTACAGATGATGCTGTGGGGCGCGGACAGAGGCCGTGGTCACCATGACGCTGCTGGGCTGCCTGGGTAATCTGTGGTGGGCTGTGGAGATGGTGGGTGGCCCTGCGGGCAGGAGAGGCAGGGGCGGGGCAGGGGTGAGGTGGTTTTTGGACACTCGGTCTCTAAAAGGTTCGCCATCACTGGACTATACAGTAGTCTAGAAATGATTTCCAGTTTTAGGTAAAATATATGATCTTCATTAACCTAGTGAAAGTTTCTTTGCAGCCAAAAGCTATACTTGGACAGGTTCTGAGGCATGAAATGGAATGATATAGTCTTATTACAAAGTGTTATTGCAGGGAATCATTTCTTTACCTGTATCTTACTTCCAGGCAATCTAATTGCTTTTTCTTTGAAATTGAAATTTCAGAGGCTGTGATCTTTATAGATTGGTATACAATTCACTGCAACACATTAATTTCAGTGTCTGAGTTTAATAAAGAGATGATTCACTGAATACAAAAGGAAACCAGCCCTATTTTACAAGCAACTAACCATAATATATTGGTTATGGTTATGTAAATAAATTTGACCAGGTTAAATAACCTTTAACATTAAGGTTATTTAATCATACCTTGAGTTCTTATTTACACTACAATCCTAAATATAGGTATTTAATTGGGATAATGCTGAACTTAAATAGGTTTATAAGGAAAATATTCACCTGATACAGTAGTACAAAGTCATCAGAAATAATCCCATGTATCTTTTTGGGATTTGATTTAATTAAACATTGTCAGAGACCTTGCATTCTGATTATCCTTGATAATACTAATTTATTTGCTGGAAACCATTTGTCTAATGGATAACATTTGGAACAGCGTGTATAAAGTACTTGCAAATGTTGTGGGTTTTGTTTTTTTGCTTTTGCAATTTTCATTAACAGTGATGTACTGGCACTTAATTTTTATTATTTTCAAGTGGGGTGGACAACATATAATTGTATATGTTTACAATATTGTTAGGGAGCATTTTGATAGTTTTCCAATATTTGCTGTTTCAATCCCTTACCATTAGTTATGTGAATTATATATATATAGGGATGCTGAAAGCTGAAAGTCTATAGCATTAAGAAAGATATAGTTTTCTCACCATTGATAGACATAAAGGATACTCATAAATCAATTGTGTTCTGCACTACTATCCCTATGGTACAGAAGTTCATTCCAATTCATATATTTAAGACTATTAACAGAAATGCTTGTTTGAAGCTACCGAATGAAATCGTGAAAAAAATGCAGAATTAGGTTCATATTAAAACAGCAGGGGAGAAGAGGTTCCATAAAGCTCTCTTAAGCTAATTATCTCTAGAGCATGCAGATTAAAATACCTTTATGAGCTCTGAGTGATAAAATTAAGAGTGGCCAAATAAATAAGGCCAGATACAGTTATGACCAATAACTCTGTTCCACAGGAAGTATGCATCTGTTCAACATCCCTACAGAACAGCCTTTCCATGTTGTAATGCCCTTGTCAATTCCTGGAAAGAAAGAAGTCAAAAGCTGTAGATCAGTTCCTTTACTAATTCCAGATTGCTTTTGTTCTTGTCTTTTTTGTTTGACTCCACAACGGGTTGTTTTATTTTCTATATTCAGCCATTATTTACTGTTTCTCTTGACTTGGACAGCAAGTCCTGACCCTAGTTGCTGACCCAGTAAAACAGTCAGTACTCAGGAGGGAGATAGCACTCAAGAATTGCAAGAAGGCCTTTTCCACGAAAGAAAGAATAAGCAAATGGATGCACTCAAGTACTATTCCAGATGGCTTGAGTTTGATTTATGAAAGATCACTACCTTTAGAAACAATTACTGCAGATGCTTTCTTGTGCCTTATCCTGCTTTTCAACCATCAATTCCTATAAACATGCCATCAAGTGCCCACTTTTTTACCTTTACTTAGGAGAAATCCTTCTAAGCAAACCTTAGGCTTCTCCTTCAAAAAGTGTTAGTCACAAAAGTTAAACTAGGTTAGTGATTCCTCAGTAACAAAAAAATAAGCATCTTTGAGAATCCTAAGATCTGGTTCATATATAATCCAAGATATCTGAAAGCTATATAAAACATTAAAAATAAAATATATACTTTCTAAAACAAGATATAATAACATGAATAGCTTAAACAGTGATTAATATATATGTTTTAACTTCAACATAATTTTTAAAAACATTAAGCATACATATTCATCACCAATTTCTCTTTGGGATAACTATATGCAGATCACAGAAAATCTCTTAAGAAGTAGCAAACAAAGAAATTTTTTTAAAAAGGAAAGGAAAACCTATGTTGCTTACAACACCATTCACTATATCTCTCCTTCCTTTCTGTTTTTGCAAACCAATCTTGCTTCTACCATGACTACCCACTGGTTATATGATTCATATTCTTTTTCTTCTTTAAACATCTTGCTTCTGGATGTTTTTTTTAAGAATCTCATTCATTCCATCCAGTTATAGCTTTCTCTTCCCTTTCCTCTTGACCCATTCATGTTTCCTGCATAAATTTATTTTATCATTCATTCATTGATATGTTCATTCTCTCCATGACCAATCCACTCCTTCTGTAAAGATCACTCATTTTTTTATACAAAACACACTCATTCATCACTCATCCATTTCTTGCTTTACTACCTATTCATCCGAAACAACCCCAATCCCATTGCATACAACTTGCTTGTATATAACAATGTCAACAGAAACATGTTCTTATGCATACCATTTTCTCTTATTTCAACAAACAGAGAGCATCTATTGTCTGAAAAGTACATCTTCCTGCTAGTAGCTCCTCAATTTTAGAATACAATATGCTGAAGCTTGCCTGGCTCTGACACTAAATTTATTTAGCTACAATTCTTTTAGCAGTTACACATTTTTATTGTATATTTTTGTTTTGTATATTATTTTTTCTACATTGGAAATTCTTGGAGTTGAAAGTACAAATTAGTAAGTAAATTTAGTACTGAAAAATGTATACATTGCTGTTTTATGGGAAAATAGTATCAATATATGTCTGTCATTCAACTCATTGAAAAATCAAAAAACAGTGCATTTATTTTCCACTCCACTGAGTGTAGATTTTTATTCATGATGTTATCTTGCCATTATTTTACAAAGTTTATTATTTAGATGAAAATTCACAAGACATGGGATTCACCTCCTCCTGGGTATAAAATATAAAATTTTAGCAGCAAGAACCATTGTTCCATATTGGAATATTTTACATCTATAAATATAGGAAAATAATGTATTACTTTAAGAACCTTATTTATTACCGTGCTTCCCTTAAAGTTGAGACCTACCCCCAAAATAAGTCTTAGCTTGATTTTGAGGGATGGGTCTAATATAAGCCCTACCCCCAAAATAAGCCCTAGTCTGAGGCGATGTGCACACCTAAAAATCAAGCTAGGGCGGGGGGGGGGTGAAGCTGCCCCATGCACCCTGCACCCAGTTACCGTTGCAGCCAGGCCTCCCATGAATCGACATCTGCCTCGCTGGCCCACTTCTTCTATGGTGGCTCCTGGAAAGGCCACTGCAGCTGAGAACTGAGCTATGGTTTCATAGCTATGGATTCAGCTATGGATTCTGTAGCTCAGTTTTCAGCTGCACAGGCCTTTCCGGAAGGCCTCTAAATGCAGGCCAGGGAGTATTGCATGGGTCAATCTGGAGCTCCATTCTCAGCTGCAGAAGCATTTCCTTCGGCTGCAGAAGAAGTGGGCCGTCTGGGTGGGACTGTCGGTACCGCCACCATGAGGTGAGACTGTGGAAAACACATACAAACCTAAAAAAATAAGACCTAGTGCCTCTTTTGGAAGCAAAAAAATAATAATGCCAGGTCTTATTTTCACAAAAATTTGGTAGCTGTGTTTTACAAAACTAATATTCAGAATCCAGCTGAAACTGCCTATTATTGATTTTTTTCCCATGGGATTTCATCAAAGAAGTACAGAAATACATATGCTGTTCAAAGTTCCATACCCTACACTGAAACTACAAATTTCTGTGGAATTTAATAAGTTTACAATTTACTTTCTTCTTTTCTTTAAACTTTCAGAAGGATTTTACGTATGAGGTTGCCAGATGTTTATAAGTATTCCACAGTTAGTTATAGTATTTTCTAAGGCTTCTTATATGTACAAGAGCCACATGAATCTAAAACCAGAGCATCTATAGTAGCTGAGAACTGGCAGTTGATTTAACTTTTGGCTTGCATGCTGTGAAGACAGTTTTGTAAAATATTCTCTAAAGCTGAGGGGCAAGAATGAGAGCTCCCACCTTATTCCACCTCCTGAGATTTCCTCCTCCTGCCTTAGGTTAAGGCACTATGGTACCTGTTTTCTTCTCATGCCTTTTCTTCTTTAAGAATGGATGGAAGGATGGTTTGCTACCCTGCATAATTATCTTTTTTTGTTTTTTATTGCAAAAAACAATACCAGGGAACACAGAGGATAGCTGATAAGGTGCTCAGTGGAGTTCCACATTTTCCATTTCTCCACTGTCCAGCTGGAAGGCTCCTCTTTCCTCTTCTTCCTCATGAGTTGCCACAGCTATGCAAAAGAGCCGTATAATAAGGCTGGAAGCCAGTGATGGCATGGAAGTGGCCTAAGTAAAAATTTGAACTTGTGTTCTTGTAACATTAAATTAAGCTTGCTAGTTTAAACCGTTTTCCTCTGAACTGAATATTTCAGTTCATTTTTTTTTCAATTATTGGGGAAAATGAGATATTGTCTGAAAAATGACATTGATTTTAAATTAATTTTAAACTTTGTTTAGTGAACATTAGTCCAATAAACTTATTAAATTTCCCAATCTCTTTGGGGGGAGGGGGAAATGCCAATTCAACATATTCCAGAAAATCTGCATCAATAGTTACAACTGCTGTGCTTCACCCAACATTTTTTTCTCCTATCTTGAGATGCCTGAAACAAAAATGCTCTATGTAGGGAATCAGGAAACATTTATACCTTACATCAATATTTCTCAATCTCAGCAACTTTAAGATGTGTGGGCTTCAGCTCCATGAATTTGGTAGCCCACATGTCCCAGCTGACAAATCCATGCATCTTTAACTAGGCAATATGGCTGTGGAAAGCATTCAAGCATTCATGTGTCAGTCCAAATTCTCAAATCAGCTACCTGCTGTGGAAGACTGGCAGACAATTGTGCTTTGCACAATTCAAGTTTTACCTTCTAATCCCTATCTCATTATTGAAAAGACAGATTCAGTTGCATCTTATTGCAGATGAATCTTAGGCTAAGCAATAACACATGAATGCAATTACAGGTAGTTCTCAGTTAACAGTAATTAGAATAGAGTTATAAAGAGCAAAGTCACATGACTATGTCACTTAGAGATGTAGTTCCATAGAAATGGCACTTTTGATTGCCATCATTAAGTGAATCCCATGCTGTTATTAAGTGCAATGTCACATAGTTGCCATTTGCAACCTCCTGTTAACTTTCCATTGACTTTGCTTTTTGGAAGCAGGCAGCAAAGGTTGCAAATGGTGAGCATGTGACCACAGGATGCCAAACATGCATGCTATATTGTCAGGGCTTTTTTTCTCATAGAACGCCCAGAACGGAGTTCCGGCACCTTTTTTGGATGGAACCTTGTAGGGTAAGCAAGGCGAGTTGTATGATGTGTGTGAGTTCCAGCACTTTTTTTTTTAAGAAAAAAAGCACTGGTAAATGTGTTTTATATATATAAAATACATATCCAGATATTGATCCAGATATTGACCTTCATGTATATACCTCTGCCTTCCTCTTCCCCGCCTCAAAAGTCATCATTGTTAGCTTCTGAGTTCTTCAGCATGGTTTGAAAAGTTGCCAGCATGCTACCGCTTACATTTCCACTGCAGTTAGTTTAACCTTTGAAACATGTCAGTCAGTGGATAGACCACTAAGTAAGGTCAGCACAACTCTGCCCATGCCAGCATTTCCTCTCTGTTTGCTCAGAAAACAGTGCATTCCACAAATCCTTCCCTGCGAATGCAAAAGGTATCCAGCAACTTGCAGCTGATCTTCTTTGAAGTAAATGCATATTCATTTACACTTTTTGCCCTTTAAAAAAGACCTTTGTCTATAATATTAAGAAATTAAGAGATTTTATTAGAATTGTCATAATATGTATTAGATGCTTTTTAATGGTGGTTCTCAAAATAAAACCACAGCATGCAAACAATAAATTGTGAGAAGGCTGAATACAATTTAAAAACAGAATGTTCATATGCATTTTTAAATTTCTTTTTAGTTTTTTTTCATATTAAAATGGATTTGTTTACTATCATACATACAAACAAGCCTTGCATACTTTTCTGTATAAATATTTCTGCAGATGGAAGCACAGGATAGATCAATTATTTATTTTATATTTATTTATTCATTCCCATTTTTATTATTTTTACAAATAATGCCACACTATCCTCAATCTCACTAGCCCTTCTATATATCTTCATTATCATTCTCACATCCTTCCATGGGCTGGGGACTCACATTTTGAAGCAGTGAGCCATTCAAATCAACCTAGTCCACAGTTTGAATCCTGGAAACCACTGCCTCTAGTCTATAAGAGACTTCAGTAATGAGGATATTTGGTAGAGAGCAGAACCAATTGGCTCATGCACACTCCCCGACCACACCGTATGAATACAAAGATAGGAAAAGAATATTGAATTGGTTGTTTCTCTGTAGGTTGTAGCATCTGGAAACTTTGTTGGGCCTAGTTAGCATGTGGATGGTGGAGCCCTAGAGAAAGCTGAAGTTTAAATTAGTTTGGGAAGTTAAAAAACACACCTCATGTAGCAAAATATTTATTTATTGATGAAAAAAAAAACCCTACATGCAAGGTGATTTATACTGTTATTTGAATACAAAACCATGCAACAGAGACATCAAAGATCACATTAACCAACAGAAAACAACAATAGTAATTTAAAAGGACAGGATAACTAAAAGTGTCAGGGTTTTCAGCTCGCAAAGAGATCAAAATTCGCTTAAAATAAGAATATCTTGATTTAGTGTTTCAAAATCAACACTGGGTTGGCAAGAAATAACTCCTAAGCAAAAAAAAAAAAAAAAAAAAGCCACTGACATGTTTCAATGAAAACACATTTCTTACATCTTAGAGGATAGTAGAAAAGAGGAAGCCTCAGCTATGGTTCATATAGCTTAAAATACAAATATTGACCTCTTTTTTTTTTCTTCAATAATTGTGAGAATGGACCTACAGAACAACTACTATAAGCTTGCACCCAACTGAGAAGTGCTAAGGTAGAATGCTTTCAAACTACACTTGCAATATTTACAGCACTTATTTCAGAAGACCCTTTTATTACTCTCCTCTTTTGCATATTTGGATGGGGATAGTTGATAATATCTATTACTTGCAAACTCACCATGTTACCTCACTGGTTCCTTCCTTTTTTGATTACTGGGGAGGGGGACTGAGAACTTATGGAAGAATTGCATGTCACCTTTTGATTTATGATACGAGAGATTCTACTGCACATCCAATGTAGTACATCAGTTGAAGATATAAAACCAGAGAGCCTAGGGATTCAATGACCCCAAAAAAGATCACCAGGTAAGCTTGACCAGGCACTTTCTCAACCTAACTTATCCCATGAGATTGTTGCTATTGTGAGGACAAAATGAAGAAAAGATTCAGTTTGAGAGGAGTGAGGATCTCATGAGAATGGACATAATATAAATGCATAAATGAACTGGAACAAGATGTTTGTTGCCTTAGACCAGTGGTTCCCAACCTTCCTAATGCCGCGACCCTTTAATACAGTTCCTCATGTTGTGGTGACCCCCAACCCCCCATCCAGATGGCCGGGGGGGGGGTGTCAAAAACTTGACCAAAAAAAAAAAAAAAGGAAAAAATGGGAAAGTATAGCTAGTCTTCAACTTACAACAATTCGCTTAGTGACTGTTTGAAGTTACAACAGCACTGAAAAAGTGAATTATGATCATTTTTCACACTTATGATTGTTGCAGCATCCCCAGGGTCCTGTGATTTACATTCGGATGCTTGACAACTGATTCATACTTATGACGTTCACAGTGTCCCAAGGTCACATGATCAATGGCCAGGGGGCGTGACCAGCTGATCACTCAGGTTGCAGAGTGCCTGTGGGGGGGGGAATCTGTGGGTCTCTGGGATGGAACTGGGGTGAGTGCCTGCCTTCCTTCCCTCCCTTCTCTCCTTGTCCCTTCCTTCTTTCTTTTCTTCCTTTCCACCTCCCTCTTAGTCTCTTTCTCCTTCCCTCCCTCTCCCATTGTCCCTTCCTTCCTTTCCACCTCCCTCTTAGTCTCTTTCTCCTTCCCTCCCTCTCCCATTGTCCCTTCCTTCCTTTCCACCTCCCTCTTAGTCTCTTTCTCCTTCCCTCCCTCTCCCATTGTCCCTTCCTTCCTTTCCTTCACCTCCTTCTTAGTCTCTTCCTCCTTTCCTCCCTCTCTCCTTGTCCCTTCCTTCCTTATTTCCTTCCTTTCCTTCACCTCCTTCTTAGTCTCTTCCTCCTTCCCACCCTCCCATTGTCCCTTCCTTCCTTCCCTTCCGCTCCCTTAGTCTCTTCCTCCTTCCCTCCCTCTCTCCCATTGTCCCTTCCTTCCTTCCTTCCCTTCACCTCCTGCTTAGTCTCTTCCTCCTTCCCTCCCTCTCTCCCATTGTCCTTTCCTTCCTTCCTTCTTTCCTTCCTTTCCTTCCTGTCCCTCTTAGTCTCTTACTCCTTCCCTCCCTCTCTCCTTGTCCCTTCCTTCCTTCCTTCCTTCCATCCAACCTTCCTTCCTTCCTTCCTTCCTTCCTTCCTTCCTTCCTTTCCTTTTTGTCTCTTATTCCCTTCCCTCCCTTCCATTGTTCCTCCCTTCCTTCCCTCTCTCAATGTTCCTTACTTCCCTCCCTCTTCGTCCCTTCCTTCCTCCCCCCCTCCATGCCCAGGAAGGGACAAGGGGAGGGGGATAGGCTGCCAGTGTGGCTGGGGGCTTTACTGCTGACAAACCTGCCTGTGCATAGGCAGAGACAGCTCGCCCAGCTCACTTGCTCAGCTTTGCCGAAAGGCATGCTGCTTGCTAAGTTAGCAGAAGCTCCAGGATCAGCACCGGGCTACAGCTGATTTGCGCTTCTGCTAAATTAGCAAGCACATGTTTTCTAGCAAGCAAGTTTGCTGGGCAGGAGCCAAGGAGAGCAGCTACAGCTGCAGAAGCGCGGATCAGCTGTAGAGGCTCGCCCTGATCCTGGACAAGAGGGAAGGAAAGAAAGATGGAAGGGACAAGGGGGAGAGGGAGGGAAGGAGGGACAAAGAGGGAGGTGGAAGGAAGGAAGGAAGAGACAAGGAGGAGAGGGAGGGAAGGAGGGACAAAGAAGGAGGCAAAGGAAAGAAAGGAAGGAAGGAAGGAAGGAAGGAAGGAAGGAAGGAAGGAAGGAAGGAAGGAAGGAAGGAAGGAAGGGACAATGGGAGAGGGAGGGAAGGAGGAAGAGACCAAGAGGGAGAGAAGGAAAGGAAGTTCTAGCCAGGAGAGGCTTGCCAGCCCGGCTGCCGAGAAACAGAAGAGCGCAAAGCCAAGGAGAAGAAGATGGCGGTTTCCTCCCAAAGGGGGCTCCTTTTCTCCACCTCTTCCCTGGGTTTGTGAGGAATTTCTCATCACCAACGCTGGCAGGTGCTGCTTCGAGCCCGCGGCGAGCTTTCTCACCCCCTTTGCTTCTCCCCCCTCCCCCGCTTTCATGAGGATTGTGGGCCCTTGGAAAGCCGATTGTACTTTGAAGCTTAGGAGAGGAGGAAGAGTCCCTTCCTCCTTCCCTCCCTCTTGCGTCAGCTGGCCCAAGTTCGGGGGTCGCCAGCAGGCGCAGGAGTTGGTACTGCAGCGGCCTCCCCTTCGCTGACCTGCATGCACGAGAAGAAGTCAATTCGGTTGCTGCACAATGAGTCTCTGGAGAGGGCGGGGCCTTGCTCTGCGCCTGCGCTCTTCATGCACCCCCTGCAGGGCACATTTGGTAGAGTTCGTGCAGACTGCTACCAAGCAGCATATTTTCCACAAACAAGTGAGGTGGAGCGGAGGGGGGGAGGGACAGAAGGCAGTTGACAAGCCCTGCCTAAGACCATCGGAAATATGCGTTTTCCGATGGTCTTAGGCGACCCCTGTGAAAGGCTCGTGCGACCCCCAAAAGGGTCCCAACCCACAGGTTGAGAACCGCTGCCTTAGACAAAGATGCCTTCTTTCACTCCTGTTAAAATGAAGAACTCTTAAAAAGGGGGGGGGCTCTTTTCTCCTGCTGGAGAAACATAGAAAAAATTATGAATGACACATGGATGCTGCCTCCTCCAAGCTTTTTAATATCTGCTTTTTGTCCCCTGCCTAAAAGTGACTTTTCAGAAACATTCTCAAGAGCAAAAAGTTATATTTGACATAGTGTAGCACCAATGGTCACATAAGCAACATGAATAATATTAATGTCTCTTCCTCTACACCAGGAATGTCAAACTGCTGGCCCGCGGGCTGAATGCATCATAGTGAAACCGCACCCACCTCATTGCCAGCAATAGCAAAAAATTGCGATACATTACAACACGTCACATGATGTTGCGAGTTTGACACCCATGCTCTACACTAACAAATTGTTTTGCTATCGTTAGCTTGCTTTTATAAAAATGAAATTATTTGTTTTGGTAGACCTTTTCAAAATTACTACAGCAAATAAGACGCAAAGTTGATTCATATATATATTTTTCATTCTTCACAGTTTCAAATAGAGTTTTGTCCTGGGGGTCCGCAGAAGGTCTTAAAACATTATTGGCAACCTTGGCAACTTCCTGCCCTAAAGTATGAGGGCCCTCATTATTGGTTTGGCTATTAAAATTTATTAGGTTGATTTTGTGTCAAATGTTTATCTTTCAAATTTTTTACTTGCTTTTGCATCTTATACTGCTTTTTGGAGATATTTTTTGGTGTCTTTATATGTAGTCCTTATTTAGCAGCCATAATTGGGACTCATAATTTGATCATTACGTGAAATAGTTGCTAAATGAAACCTTCACTGTGTTTGAAATCTTATTTTATCTTTCCTTTACAGACCAGCAGTTGTTAAGTTAGGGCTATTTTATATTTATATATATATATATATATATATATATATATATATATATATATATATATATATATATATATAATTCAATTAACTCTGTTTTATGGATTCACACGTCAATTACAGCTTATTAGCTGTTTTGTGTAAATATTATGCTAAAATGTAGTTTTCTCATTTGGATTCAGTATATTATTTTACATTTTGATAATGAATCTGATTTCTTATAAATATAAAATATTATCTGTTAGAAAAATTAGAAAACATATGCAGAAGTAGAGTTTTAAGGAATAGTCCAAGTAGCTTACAGCAGTATTTCAATCACAGGTGATCTTTCTGTATGCTTTTGAAGAGGGTACACCTAATACATGTGGTAGACTTCTAATTAAATTGGAAACTGTACATTTGAAAACAGACACAATGGTCTCCTTTGGAAAGAGCAGGGACTAGTCAAAGCTGGTAAAAAGCAAACTATTCAATAATTAGCAAGTTCTTGTTTTCTGACAGAAATCTGCATTTTGTTGAAACTCTAATTTTGATTTTTTTTTAAAAAAAAGTTGAATTCTAAATGTATAGAATCTGGCATGGCATTTCTGAATTAAAAAAGTACTTTGAAATAGTACTTCTATTTTCTTTACAGCTTAGATAGATACATCTAAAAACATATATTTACAGCTTAATAGATACCTGCTTAATATGAATTCTTCTCTGTTCCTACTTTATCATATTTTCTCCAATTTGGTCTAAAGATAAACCCATATTCATCTGGATCATTATTTAATGACATTATTTAATTCCACATTTCAAAATGGTAAGAATATTGAAAAAGACAAGCAAGGGTTTTGTTCCCCCTCTCAAAGATTAAAGGATTTAGTTCCTTTAAAGATGTTTGGAATGGAAACCCTCCTTAGAATCAGTCCACAGCTGTTTTTTGAACAATCATGGATTGAGCCAAATAATGTGATGAATGTTGTCTAAATACCTTCAAAGATGCTTAGAAAACTGCAAGCTAAGGACAGTTAAGTCTTTTTCTTTGGAGTTCCTGTCCTGTCACAGATCAGAAGGATGACATTCTAGTCTTCCCAAGTAGGGGAAATGGTGTGTGTGCATGAGCACAATTAATCTCTGGCAGCCTTGACAAAGAAGTGCCTTGACAGAACAGTTTTCTGATTTCCTCATAGAACAGAGTCTGTTTTGATCCTTCTTTCCTGTTTCCTGATCTCTTCTTACCAACTAAAAACATCAGCAGATCTGCCTATCAGCTGAGACAGCAGGAGAGAGAGGCCTAAATGATGGATGATGCAACACTCTTCTGCCATTGCCATTTAATGGAAACAATCTATTGATAGAAACTTACTTTACAGCAGTTAAACAAATATAATGGTTACCCAACCAACCATTGTGCTCTTTGAGCTAATCTAAAAGAACCAAGTGGAGGTTAGCTGATTAAACTAAACCAGATTCTAAATCCAGTCATATTTCATCGAAAGGACAGTTCAAACATATGCAGATTGGAAGAGAATTACTACTGCTACTTCTATGTTTGATAAATGCACATTTCTTACACAATTTTTTCTTAATCAGAACGCTGCATAAAATCATACCACAACGTTTTTAAAACTATTTAAGTAATTGATTGAAAATGAAGAAAAAACCAAATTCTGGGCACACATATATATGCATTTGGCAAATGAGTGGCATCCTGACAGGGAGATTAACAAATGTAGAGAAGAAATTAAATATAAGATGCACCCTGCATATATGTTACACTTTCTTTACATTACGACCCTCATAGTTTGTGATCCATTAATGTTTTTTTTGGGGGGGGGGGCTAATACTGGTAAATCCAATACAAGGAAGAGTAAATTACACAAAAAGCATTGCTTCTTATTGTAAGTGATTTGACTTTTGTTAATAACACTTATCTACCCAATGAAACTTTTTACATTTATACTGTGATCGTTGGGCCCTTTTCTGTGGCCCATTATGATTATCCAAATCACAACACAGAAATAAGGACATTAATGTGCTTACAGGCTTGTTTTATTACAACAAAAAGTCTTCAATAGAAAACATTAAAAGTATAACACTGATAAGGGGCTGAAAAGTCCAGAGCTTTTTGCAATGGCATAGCTGTCTCACTGCTTTGTCTTTTATGCTGGTCAGTGGCAAAAAAAAGAAAGAAATGTGTCACAAAAATTAAAAAGAGCGGCCAGCAACAATACTGATGCCCCTGTTATAAACTATCTTTGGGCATATATTGTAGTAAACAGATCAATAAAATGTTCTGTATTGTATATCACAAACTCTCAAAACTAGTAAACATAATCATCTGGCACCCTCTGTAATATGTTCATTTAGAAAAAAAACTATGTAAAATATCTGAGTTCATTCAAAAAAACTGATTTTATGAAACTGATCTATATAAAGCATTCTGCTAAAAAGTGGCAGGCAGCATGATCTAAATATGACAAATAGGAAATCAGACCCTCCCCACCCAAAAGTAGTATATATGTCTGGTGAATAGTTCCAGACATTGGTCAAATTCATACTGAGTAAATATATTATTTACTAGCAATGTATTATACTCTTACTTCACTAGTAAGACCCCTGGGATTTCAGCAATTGCTCTCATTCTTGGCAATCACAGCTCGTGAATTTAATTCTGTTTATCACCAGCCTATATCCCTCATCAACAGCTTTTCTGTTTTTGTTTGAAAAGAATAATATATTCCAACTGATGAAGGAGCCCATATAAACACAGTTCTTGATATAGCAGGCATTCAGACTCAAACAATGGGAAATGCTAGAGTAGCTACTCAGGCTTCACCTAGCAAGTCATTCAGCAAAACTAAAATCATACAAGTTCAAGCACTTCCAGGAACAGCAAGGCATAAAAAATGCATTTCACTAATTATTAAAAAGAATTATCTTTGCACAAAGGAATAGGTTTCAATATTAATGCCCACACATTATTTAGTTTAGTTTTGAGTAGGGAGTCCCAAAGGCAACTGGACTTTCTTGGTTTTTCTCTGAAAATGTTTCGCTTCTCATCCAATAAGCTTCTTCAGAACTGATTGATTAGGATTGATTCTTCCACCCCTACACTGCTGCAGGGTTCAGTACTCTTTCTCCTCCTGTTTAATATCTACATTAGAGATCCCCAACCCCCAGTAGACCAGCACCCGTCCATGGCATGCCAGAAACTGGTCCACGCAAACAAGCAAAGCCCCATCTGTGGGATGCAGGCAGTACATGAAACCACGCTGCCTCCTGTCCATGGAAAAACCTCTCTCCATTGAACCGGTCCCTGATGCCCAAAAGGTTGGGGATCTCTGATCTACATGAAGCCATTAGGTGAGATCATTTGTAGCCATGGGATGAAGTATATGTATGTTGATACCCAGTTGAATCTCTCTGCCCTTGGTGAAGTCAGTGATGCTTCTCATATTCTATCTCATTGCCTAGAGGTTGTAGGGTTTGGTGAGGAACAATAGGGTTTGGCTGTACCCTGGCATGATTGAGTGAATTTGATTTTGGTGGGCACAATTTTGCGATCATTTTGAACTTACAACTTACAGCAGGTGACTGTCATGGCAAAGATGCTGAGACTCTAAAAAGAGTACAGAGAAGAGCAACAAAGATGATTAGGGGACTGGAGGCTAAAACATATGAGGAATGGTTGCTGGAATTGGGTATAGCTAGTTTAACGAAGAGAAGGGGACATGCTAGCAGTGTTCCAATATCTCAGGGGCTGCCATAAAGAAGAGGGAGTCAAGCTATTCTCCAAAGCGCCTGAGGGCAGGACAAGAAGCACCAGATGGAAACTAATCAAGGACAGAAGCAACCAAGAACTAAGGAGAAACTTCCTGACAGTTAGAGCAATTAACCAATGGAACAACCTGCCTCTAGAAGCAGTGAATGCTCCAACACTGGAAGTTTTCAAGAAGAGACTGGACAGCCATTTGTCCGAAATGGTGTAGGGTTTCCTGCCTGACCAGGGGATTGGACTCGACCTCCAAGGTCCCTTCCAACTTTCATATTATTATTATCGATCATCGCACAGTCAGCCAGATGTTCAGACTGGATTTGGCATTTTGTCTACCTATCGAGTCCTTACCCAGGACCTAGGATAGGCAGATGTGGATGTTTGATGGTATTACAGATATCGTCGCAGGATGGAAGCAGTTCCTAATAAGGCTGCCTTTTGCAATTGACTAATAGCGAATTTGTCAATTCCAATGGTGTTCAAGTGGTGCTCCAGTTGTTTTGGAATTGCACCCAAGGAGCCTATGACTATTGGTACTACCCTTGCTTGCTTTTGCCACAGTCTTTCTATTTCTATTTGTAGATATTATTATTATTATTATTATTATTATTATTATTATTATTATTACTATTGATCATCGCACAGTCAGCCAGATGTTCAGACTGGATTTGGCATTTTGTCTACCTATCGAGTCCTTACCCAGAACCTGGGATAGGCAGATGTGGATGTTTGATGGTATTACAGGTATCGTCGCAGGATGGAAGCAGTTCCTAGTAAGGCCGCCTTTTGCAATTGACTAATAGCGAATTTGTCAATGCCAATGGTGTTCAAGTGGTGCTCCAGTTGTTTTGGGATTGCACCCAAGGAGCCTATTACTATTGGTACTACCCTTGCTTGCTTTTGCCACAGTCTTTCTATTTCTATTTGTAGGTCTTTGTATTTTGTTATCTTCTCCAGTTCTTTCTCGTCTATTCTGCTGTCTCCAGGCATTGCCACATCCACTATCCAGACTTTTTTGTCTTTCTTATCGACAATTGTTAAGTCTGGGGTGTTATGTTGCAGGTGCTTGTCTGTTTGAATTCTGAAGTCCCAGAGCAGTTTAATTTTATCATTTTCTATGACTTTCTCTATTTTATGATCCCACCAGTTTTTGCTTACAGGCAAATTATATTTTTTGCAGATCTTCCAATGCACCATTGTTGCTACTTTGTCATGCTGCTGCTTGTAGTCAGTCTGTGCAATCTTCTTGTAATAGCTTACCAGGTGGTCCACTGTTTCTTCAGCTTACTGTCTGTTGCTGTCTTCTCAATTTTGACTTTATATGCATTTGTCCTTAAGGCTTGGTCTTGTGCAGCCAGAATTAGTCCCTCGGTCTCTTTCTTCAATTTTCCTGCTCTTAGCCATTGCCAGGTCTTGTTAACATCTGCTTTCCCAGCTATTTTTTTAATATATTGGCCATGTAGTGCTTTGTCTTCCCATGCCTCTATTCTGTTCTTCATTTGGTCTTTCTTGTAGGCCAGTTTGGTCTCTCCAGTAGTCAGTAAGCCTTCCTGATATACTAATTTCAGTGCATCTTCATCATTGTTCTTCAGATATTCTTCCAAAGCCATTTTTTCTTCTTCAACCATCTGATGTACTTGTAGCATTCCACACCCACCTATTTGCCTTGGTAGATAAAATCTGTCAATGTCACTGCATGGATGAAGGGCATGATTCACTGTCATTATTTTTCTGGTCTTCCTATCCATTGCTTTTAGTTCTGCTTGAGTCCAGTCCACTATTCCAGCTGTGTACCTAATGACTGGAATTGCCCAGGTGTTGATTGCCTTTATGGTATTTCCTCCATTGAGTTTGGACTTTAAGATCTTCTTCACTCTCTTGATATATTCACCTCTATCTTTTTCTTGACTTCAGTGTGCTTGATGTTGTCAGCTTGAAGGATACCCAAGTATTTGTAGTAATCTTCCTCATCCAGACTCTTAATGTTATTTTCGTGGGGCATCTTGATTCCTTCAGTTTTCACTACTTTTCTTGTTTGATAGTAAGTGTGGCACATTTGTCCAAGCCAAACTCCATTACAATATCTTGGCTATATATACGGACAGTGTTGAGCAGCGATTCTATTTCAGATGATGTTTTTCCATACAGCTTCAGATCATCCATGTAAAGGAGATGGGATAGTCTGCAGATGTTTTTGATGTTTGATAGCCATGTCCTGAGTTATTCAGTATTGTTGACAGAGGAAACAGTGCAATAACAAATAGTAATGGTGACAATGAATCTCCTTGAAATATTCCTTTCTTGATATTAACCTCTCCCAGTCTCTCACCACTGATCTGCAACTGTGTCTTCAGAAGGCTAGTTAGATCAGAGTCTTTAGAAAGCTATACTAGCAGGCCTGGAAACAACAACAAAAGATTATAGTAATCTTTATACTTTTTTGGAGACTGCCAAGAAAAGTAGCCTGAAGCAAGATGTGAAGACTGAGTGAACTTTTCAAGTTTATCTGTACCATTATAACCTTGATTATTTAGATTTGGCGCTTGCAACATAAAAATGTTTGTTTCCCCTCCTTTCTGGTGGATGTTCTGCTTGATAGCTTTCTCCCAGAACTACAAAAAGGACAAGAAATTTCACAGGAATATTTCACCTGCTCAGAAAAATCTTACCTCTCAAAAGTTAAGCCTAGAATCTCATGTTTCAATTTCCTATGCAAGACTACAGTATATCCATATATAAATTAAGAAAAGACCTCAGGATTTACTCATATTTACAGAGATCCAGATATTCTAAGTTTGTAAGAAGTTTGAACCATGTCCTAAAGGTGTTACTATGCACTGGTCCTATTCTTAATCTATTCCCAAACCTTGCCCACTGAGAAAGGTTGAAATAGTTTGTCAAGAATAATGAACTTTAACAACGTGAATAAATTATTTTCTTTCATTTTAATGCAATAAACTCAAAGAGGAAAAATCTTCAAATTGTAATTTAAAATCATCAGAACTAAGATTCTCATATAAGCAAAATAAAATCTTGCAACTCCCAGCTTATTTGTCCATTCTGACATTATCTTAACAACACAGAAGTTACTGCAGAATAAACCCCTTCAGCACTGTACTGGTAACAAGGATGTTTTTGTCTTCCATTTGAATTTCAGTTCTCAAGAGGGTTAGGATTTAACCCAGTAAGGTTAACAGCAAGGAACCATGCAAGTTGTTCATACCTGTTGAATCAGTCCATTATGTGACTTCTTCCATAATATCATCTTTTCCTGATAACTGGAGCAAAGCTGGCCCAGCAAAGAGTCATGCTATAGATGCACCTATATTACCAGACTTTGGAGGAAGACAACTGTGTTAATCTATGGTGGCAAAAAATCAGAAATCTGGTAAAAATTAAATCCTGTATCAGAGTTTTACTATTTTGTGCATCTGATGAAGTGAGTGCAGTTCATGAAACTTTATACCTTTTTAATAAAATGTATTGGTTGGATTAGATGCCACCAGAATCCTGATTATTTTTTTTGCCACATTACTATAGTGTATTAACTCCATTACTGGGATAAATATAAAAATATAAAAAAGCTTACAGCTAAATTGTATGTAGTGTGTGCACATGCATTTAAAAGGAGCTTTGGGAGACGTTATCTGGATTGGGTAATTGTGCAAAAGAAGGGGTTAATTCTTTACCCAAGATCTCCACTTCAGATGAATCTCTCTCTTCCTCCCTCCCTCCCTCCCTCCCTCTCTCTCTCTCTCTCTCTCTCTCTCACACACACACACACACACACACATCCATCCATCCCCCAGGGGCAATTTAACTAGAGTATAAAGTGGCTTGGGGCCCTGCAATTATGTTTAAAATGTACATAGCAAATACATGTAGAGAGGGAATTAATATCTGCCTCATTTAAAAGACAGCTGTGTATTTCAGAACATGCTTCCTTAATTTAAGGCAGAAACAGTGAAAATCTACATGCAGTTTTCAAAGCCCACACTGAAGGATTAATTTATAATGGAATTCCTCTTGCATGTACCAAACCAACTCAATGCCTAAATAAGCTAAGGAAATGATAGACAATGAGATGGTCTTCAGATGTGTTGGATAATAAAACTCTAACCACTGGATATGTTAGGTAGGATACTGGGGAATTATAATTCAAAATAACCAAACAGCACTGTTGAGTATTCTTGTCATAAGTTTTATGTTGTTTTACATAGCTACTTCAAAGAAGTAATGCAAGATCAGAAGATGTGGAGAGATCTGGCCCACAGAATTACCAAAAGTCAGACATGAATGAATTGTCGTCATCATCGTCATCATACAGCTACTTAAAATACATTTCATTCTCTCAACTTAAAAACAGACTTAACCTTCTGAGTGCTTGCTCTAATCACTGAAACACGGACTTGCTCCTTGTTATCCAACACATTCTAAAGTCAATGCTACATTTTAAAAACACTGCAGATAATTTGATTTAGTCCATCAAACAAACCACACAGCATCCAAGAAAACCACACACTGAACCTGAGGAAATGTGGGATTAGCACATTAGTAGAATTCAAATAATGCACATTCCAGGCAATAAAAACTTATTTTAGTAAAAACAAATGCACGCAGAAACAACAAAACATTGCAAAAATTTTCTTTCCAACATCCAAGAAACCCAACTTTTCTTGGATGCCGAAAAAAGTATTTTCTTCCTTATGTTTCAAAGTTGGACTCTGGGGAACTTGCAACCATGAATTATGCCAATTCTCTAGTATTTACTCCTTCAATGTAGTAATACAGAATTCCTGTCTGATAAGAAACTAGAAGGAAAAAACAGCTGTTAATTGTTCTACTATAATGTCAATTCCTGGCAAATAGATGGGGAAGAAATGGAGGTAGTGACAGATTTTATTTTTCTGGGCTCCAAGATCACCTCAGATGGGGACTGCAGCCAAGAAATTAAAAGACGCTTGCTCCTGGGGAGGAAAGCTATGGCAAATCTAGACAGCATACTAAAAAGCAGAGACATCACCCTGCCAACAAAAGTGCGTATAGTCCAGGCCATGGTTTTCCCAGTTGCAATGTATGGCTGTGAAAGTTGGACCATAAGAAAGGCTGAGCGCCAAAGAATTGAGGCCTTTGAACTATGGTGCTGGAGAAGACTCCTGCGAGTCCCTTGGACTGCAAGGCGTTCAAACCGGTCAGTCCTAGAAGAGATCAACCCCGACTGCTCTTTAGAAGGCCAGATCCTGAAGTTGAAACTCAAGTACTTTGGCCACCTAATGAGAAGGAAGGACTCACTGGAGAAGGGCCTAATGCTGGGAAAGATTGAGGGCAATAGAAGAAGGGGACGACAGAGAATGAGATGGCTGGATGGAGTCACTGAAGCAGTAGGTGTGAATTTAAATGGTCTCCAGAAGATGGTAGAGGACAGGAAGACCTGGAGGAACATTGTCCATGGGGTCGCGACGGGTCGGACACGACTTCGCAATTAACAACAACAAATAATGTCAATTCCTTAGCAAGAAATCAACCAAATCAAACAATTCGTTGGGCACAAGTCTCTTCATCCAAGAAAGAAACCAAAAGGCATGAAGGAGTTAAATAGTCTGTTCCCTGGAACAATGCCAGCCCCCTCTCCCCCCAGTTGGCTGGGCTTTGAAGAACAGTGCATGCACATGCAGTTTTGCCCTTATTTGAAGAAATAAAAAACCACCATGAAACCTTGTCAGATCATCAATTTGCAACAAGGACCACAGAAGTTCACAGTTACTTTTCACTGCTAGTTTACATTGAATGTGTGATTGACCAGGTTAAAAAAAAAACCCACCTAATTACTTTTTTTAACCCACAGCAGATAGAAAAGTCAGTTAACATTTTCAGTATACATTAATATTGTCAAATTTAAAAGCAATTTCATCTTCAAACTTCTTATAATGATTTGGACTTAAGAAATTTCAGGTAATTTTCATACACAAGAGGGTCTTAATAGAAGCAATGTCAAATTCAGTAGCTTTACGTATAAAAATAATAGCAACCAAGTGTTTTGATCAAAGTATCATCTGAAGAAAGTGTATGCATATATATCTGGTAAAACAAGAGAAAGAAATTAGATTTGCACATTATACTAACCTACAGTTTATTAAAATACAGTTAATAAAATAGACTATAATTTGTCCTTCCAATGTGGTAAATAATAAACCATTGTTTATAAACCACAGTGGTTAAATACACAGGAGTAACTAAGTCAAAGCAAAACAAGTAGCAAAAAAGTTGACTATAGTATTTCTGTGCGCTTGCACAGAAAGAGAAATAATAATTCTAAGCATTTAGAATTTCAACCACTCCTTTTAATGTGGAGAACGATAATGCCCATTCACTAAACATTTGCATTCCATATTTCCTGTACTTTCATGATGTAAATGTCACTATTTCTCTCAGCAATTTCTAAATGGATTATTAATAGGCAGGGATACAGCAGATTATGAAAAAAAGTATCATATTAAACTAAATTGGTCAATTTATTCTTGCTCCAGGATTCTTTAAATCCATTGGAAAAACAGTGGGAATATATTGCATTATCTCAATTTTATTAAGGTAGTCTTTCTCAAGCTAACATTCCCTGGATGCATAACCCTACAGTTTTATCATCTTGTAAAGATAGCATGATCTATACCTGTTTTGGTTGGTGAACAATGAAGCTGAAGTCCAACATAAATGGAGAGCACAACATTGGAGCATAGTATTGTAGAGGCACACTGAATAATTCTTATTTTTATTTTTAAAAAGACAAAAATATTTTGACCATAAAATGGCAACTGAAGATGCTGACTGTGTTAACATCCAAATGGCAAAAAATATTATGCCTTAGAAGTCAGCCATTTTAAAAGCAGAGGAGTTTTTTTTATACCAAAGGCCTTTGGTAGGGAGACTCAGAATTGAAAGGAATGTAAGCATGGAAGATGAGAGTAACCACAAAAACACTGATAAACATTTTCAACTGATTAAGATCTTCTTTTCTATCACCATCTCTATTTCTTTGCCCCCCATTAGCTCACTTTCCTTTAACTGAGACTTGTTTTATACCAGAGGTCCACAAAGCTGGAAAGGTTGGAGACCCCTGTTCTGTAGCATAGGTTGGCTCTGGCTAAAGCTTGATTCAGACTTTAAGATGCTGCCAATCCTGCTGTAAAATTTGAATTTACCTCTTAAATATGCTAGCTGTGTTACATGGTAAAATGAATGCATAACAATTTAAAAAGATTAGCCTTAGGGTAATAATAAGTGCTCATTTACAAGGGTATAAGCCCCATTAAATTTAATGAGTTTAATACAGACTAGATGGATTTGCACTACTGTATGAGGGAATTATCTGATTCTCGTCTTGAAAAAATTTGCTCAATAACAGCTTTTCAAACCAGTTCCCTGATTAACAATCTGGCCTGCTTTCTCAGGGAGCAAATGTGATTGAACTCTACATATCAATACAAGCAGCACTATCAACTGAAGTATTTAAGGTACCTAAATACTGTAAAGGAGGTTGGATTCTGAGATCAATAAACTGAGTTCAGCATATCAATTAAGGCATGCTGGGTTGCTGTAAAAATTGAAAAAGAGGATGTAAATTACTTCTGGCATGCATTCCCTCTCCAGCCCTTTGTATTTCTATTCCAAAGGTTTAGAGCCCTCCAGAACAATATGGGAAGTGATATGTAGAATTGTTACAGAGGGCTCAACTAAAATTGCCTCTGTTCTTCAATTCATAGAGACCCAAAGTGAAGGAAGACCCTTCTGGAAAACAAAAAAGGCCTTTTAAAATAGAAGGACTCTATTAGTTACTAGCCAGTAACCTAGCCAGGAACATTTGTAAATAAATAACCTTTAAATGTTTAAAGGTATTGCAACAGAAAACACAGATGTATTATATTTAACAGAATTCAATCTGATGAAGGTGTTTGACTTCTTCGCTCTTTAGTGCTTATGTTCCCACCACCACAGTCAATATTTTCAAGGGATAATGTTTTATTCCATGGGTGTCAAACTTGATCGTGTCATGTGATGTATCGTGATGTATTACGATGTTTTTTGCCTTTGCGAAACTGGGGGTGGGCAGGGCTTGTGCGTGATGTATCTGGCCCGCGGGTCTCCAGTTTGACACCCATTTTATTCAGTGCTGCTCAATCAATATATTACAAATGAATGAACACTGAATGAATGACAGGTGTTTTTATGCATTTTCACTTCTATAGTGGTAGCCAACTCAAATAATTTCATAAAACAGCCTAATAATTTTTTAGCCTTTCAAATACAGGAACACTACAAGCCGCTTTCAAAGCAACCACCCAAATCTTGAAAAAGTCACAGCTGTTCAATTATTCAAAGAGAGGATTTTGTTTGCATTCCTTTGCATAACAAAGCACTTGTTTTGAATGCCTTTCAATCCTAATGGAATTGTTTAAACCCTAGATCACAGCTACTGAGAATGGCATTTTCTCAAGGATAACATCAAGAGAAATCACATTCCAAGGAACTGAAGCAAGTAGTCAGACAACCAAAAGCCCAAGTGGAAGATTATCCATCCTCTTCTCTGGTCTTTGCCACTATAGAGGCAGGAGTCTAAGACAGAGGAAATGCCTCAAGTTGGCTGGCAGGTTGAAATTAGCTCACTCCTATTTTAAGCTAAAACTTTCAGGTCAGGACAACATCACCTATCTCTCACAGCAGCTTGCCTGTTGTCATCCATGTACACATGACCAAACTATGAAAGAAGACGCCAACTGCAGAGATAGATCAGCAATAACAATTGCCATAAGGCATGGAGATGCACTAATTCCTATCCATTATTAAAGAATGCCGTTTTCTTGGGGCAACTGGACAAGTAATTTTTAAATCTATTTAAATAATATTTTAAAATAAGAGTTTTTAATTGTGTTTAAAAATAAAAATCAACTGGCACTGATATAATGCCAATTACCAAAACAATAGCTTTAAGTAGATCTGTATATTACACTCAAAATATTACATTTCTATGATAAGAAAAAACTTAGCAACATTATAGTCAGTTTGGTGAGTATACATTTCAATCGATTACATGAAAAAATAAATTCACTGTTTATGTATTGTACTCCTCAGATGTTATTCTGAAAGAAAATCTCACACAAAATGTCACTATTCTAAAGGAGTACAAGACCTTGTATATTTATACTACACAGGATTATTTAGTAGGAAGTCTTATTTGCTGTTTTAGAAGTTATGAAACTCATGTTTCTTTGTGTATTAGCTACCTCAATCATAATGCAGGGGCAGGGAAAATGTATTTTAGTTACAGAGCAATCACTATTTGTATAATGTATGTACTGCTTAAAGTAAACTTATCTAAAATATGTTTTAATACATTTGGACATGCTATCCTAGATATTATTATTACATTTATATGCTGATCGACTCTTAACAACTCCAGGTCTTAACAACTCCAGGTCCATATTTCCTTATGGAACATAACAAAAATTAATTATTTAAAAAATGCTGCATCTTGTGAATAGCAGTTTCAGAATAAAAGTTGTGAGGGATTTTTTTTGTTTGTTTGTTTGTTTGGTTTTGTATTTTGGTCCATCTTATTGATAAGCTTAAAAACAAGCCACCAACGTTCTGCTGTACAAATTATTCTGACTTTTGGATTATTCCTCTTCTGCATTTCCTCTGAAAAAGAAAAAGGACAATGCATGGGATCATCTCTTTGCATGGAGCCTTTCTTCCTGTGCATGTATAAGAAAGTGATGACTTAGCACTCCCTGTGAGTGCTGCCACTCTGTAGAGATATTTTCGGAGTTAAAAAATGCACATCAAATGCAATTATATAAACTTTTAAAAGAAAAACAGTGGAAAAAGATATTGCAACTTTACAGACCCACAAGTCTGAAGGATTTATATTTGTGTTCTTTACCATGTGGTTTTAAAACTTGGAGTCCTTTTAAGTACATAACAATTAAACAGGAAATAGCAAAGTCATAATCAGTAACCTTAGATCTTTTTGAAGTGCAAAGAAGCCAAATGACATCCTACTGAGTAAAACAACATCACACTTTACAGAAGTGTCTGATGAGAGAGAAAGCATTAAATGGCTATCCTATTGTACAGTGAGTATTTAGAAACCAAGTAACTTAATAAGTAGATTCAAAAAGACTTACCTACATTTCTTGTTATTCGCCTTTCACTTTTAGAAACATCCTTTTAAATAAATTCTATCTGAACTGTTTTAAAAATAGCTTTAAGTGTGAACTTCAACTTTAAGTGTGAAAACAATGTAAAAATATTCAACTGTTGTTCTCAAAAGAAAAGCCAAATTAAAAAAAAATAGAAGTGGAAAACCAATTATAACTTCTACATTAGAGCATTGTATGATTATGCAGTTTTATTAATATCAGAGTCTAACGTTATTAATAGACATAATTTCACATTTTTTTTAAAATATAAACATTATCACCCAACTTTAATGAAGACACCCAATTATTTCAAGATAAAACAAATAAGGTTATTTGCCACATTGTGCTGCAGATAAAAGTGTATTATTAATTGAAGCAATATTATTTTTTGCCAATATTAAACATGTTTTTCCCAATATTAAGCATATCATCCACAATATTAAACTGAATGAAGAGAAATTCACTGAAATTTAAAATTGTGCAAAAGGATTCAAACTTATTTATATTTGCACAAACTCCAGAAATTATAATTCAGTAAAATAAAATCGTTAATTCATGTAAAAATGTAAATGTAAAATGTAAAAATGAAATAGAACATGTACCTCTTCAATAGGGCAATACAGTTTATGCAGACATATAATTAAAATCTTCCTGTGAAACAAAAAAAATGAAAAGAAAATTTAGGATGGTATCAGATGATGCCAGAAACAATTAAACAAATATAGTGACAGTAATATCTTTCCCCACCTTGGTGCCCTCAAGATCAGTTTAACTGCTATACACATCAACGTTTGAATTACTGATCTTGCAGTTCA
Organism: Crotalus tigris; assembly: GCF_016545835.1. Lineage (NCBI taxonomy): Eukaryota > Metazoa > Chordata > Lepidosauria > Squamata > Viperidae > Crotalus > Crotalus tigris. The sequence goes on along the minus strand of NW_024100552.1, from coordinate 222,698 downwards.
ATTTCAATGTAAGGGGTAAAGAAAACATCATCTCATAGTGGTTTGCTTTACTTCCCAATGCTTGTAAATTCACTGCTCACCGGATATTATGTCAACTTCAACATCAATTCCATGTTTATCTTTAGTTCTTCTCAGTTTTTTTGGTGCAAAAGAGGTCAGGAAATCAATGAGATAGCATCATTCAAAGCAGGCCATTCACTGGACATTGAAAGAAGTAACTGCCCCATAAACTGCAGTGATCCATTTCCAATTAGCATCACACAACAGAAAGTGACATACATCATTTGAATTAACAATTTTTACAGCCACCTCAGGTAAAAAGGGCAAGGGTAGGAAATTACTTTTCTTTTTTACTGCTCTAAAATGTTTTGGAACAAGGTTTTGGCAAAATGCTTTTATCCCTGCGGAAGAAAGAAAAGATCTTTTTCCCCTTTCCATTTTAAGCGCTTTAAATATGAATTCTAAAGATTTTAAAAATGAGAATAAAAAACTGTAAGCACCCATTAAAAAAATAAGATCTGGATATATAAACTTATTTCATATCGTTTACAAATATATATATCCAAGAAATCAAAATAAATGTATTAAATGTAGTTAATAAATAGTTAAAATGATTTAAAAGAACAAATTGTCAGGCTCAAAATTATAATAAATGCGAAGAACGAAAACCCAAAACAAGTAAAGACTCCAACTGATAGAACTGCAAAAAAAAAAAAAAAAACAATTTCAACCAACTCACCTTCCACAGAAGACCTGTATATTGTGCAGATTAAGATTAGAAGGAGAACTAAGAAAATATCTACAGACCCTCACATCCTGGACACCGCTATAGGGCATTGCATACCAAAACAACAAGACACAGGGTCATTTTTTTCACTCAGGCCATCACTCTGCTGAACACCTAATCATCATAGTATTGTCTTATGTCTAGGTACATTTACTCATGTTGTATGGCTGTAGTATTATTATTGTCCTTCTCATCTTCTCTACTACGGCCTCTTATTGGTATCATTATTATGATTATTATTACTGTGTTGCTTTGCATTTACACTAAGAACTTCTGCACCAGAAATAAATTGTGTGTTTAATCACACTTGGCCAAATAAAGTATTCTATAATTCTATAAGTTTCTTTATGACTCTATACCATACCAAAGTACTATAACAAACTACTTCTCTCTTTTTAATTATAAAAAGGGAATAATAGCAGAATTCTTAGGGGATTCATGGAGCTCTCCATTTTCTTCTCCACCAGGAAAGTCATGTTCCAACTGCTCCTTCTTATGACAGGAACGGGCTCTTTGCCAATATAATGCTTTTCTAAACATTTCAACAAAGCTTGCTGAAGAAAACAAGGACAGAGGACTTCAGAATCAGAATTTCATGTGACAAAGAAAATTCATGTTCTTAGTCACAAGGAAACCATTCCTACCAAATCACAAGAAGTCAGTCATCTCAACATTTTTTGCAAGCAAGCAACCAACTTGAATGCTTGCAAGTTTCAGGATTATAAAATGGACCAGGATTAGTTTTCCTAACATTTCTGCATAAATCTACATTTGTATATACACTTCAAGAGTCAAGAAACAGCCAGTGTTTTGCAACACAGGACTAGCAAGAAAAAGAATTCAGATGGGAAAAAGAGCAGCTTATTTTCACACTTACAAGGAGAGATAGCAGAGGTAGCGTTCTCTAAAAAGTAACAACAATGTGCAAAAAAATAATCTGCTGCTGTTTTGCAAAACAAGGAGTTCAGCAAGCAGTTGACATTGAATCACAGGTCAAAAACATCCCACATATCAATATCTTCAAAACAAAATAGCCAGAATCAGTAACATCAATCACTAAAGTACTATCTGATTTAGTGAAAAAAATGGATACTTAATCTATCACCTCCACAGAAGTGTGCTAGCAAAACAGGTTTTCTATAACAAAACTCATCTTCCAGATGGAGTGGCCATTCATTTCTACAGGATAGGCCTTTATCATAAATAAGACTCTGCCCTCACAATTCACATGTGCTTAGTAATCACCAAGAACACAGCATGTTGTGGCAATAATCTTTGTAAATAGGAGGGGAAACGTATGCATTTCAAACTACATGGAGGAAAAGAGACCCTCAAAGCTACATTTAATTTGTATGAAAACACATCTCTATATAATACCAGCCAATAAGAATACTGTTAAACTTCACACATTAGATTAACAGAAAATAGACCTGTCAATGACAAATAAGAGGTTTTCCCTTACGACCAGAACTTTATTTTCTTGATTTGTTCCACCCAGTTGTCTCTTACCTCCCACAGTGATCTTCAACACAAGAGGTATATTATGGGTTCATAAATCACAGGCACTCCTGCAAAGAACCTTGTCAAGGAAACACTAAATACTAGATGTTTTTTTCTTCCTTCCTTTCTTTCATTATTCTTTGGGAAATCACAAGTCACAAGACAAACTCAAAACACAATAAGAAACTGTCAAAATATACTAGTGCAACTCTTTGGAATAGTACTAATCCCTTTGAGCCCATTTCATTACTTCTCAAGTTATATAGTTTTTATTTTTATTTACCTATAGACATCATGTACACTGCCAGAATTTATTGCAAATATCTATTTTAAAATGTTATCAACATGGCTGGAATTGTCCATTTGTTATGATAATTCTTGATTTAATTGTGTTATTTGAGTTAGTTGAATTCTGGCAGCGTACATGATGTCCATATTTGTCTGAATTCACCCAAAATGGTAAGCCAAAATCACATTAGCGCTTAGCATAATCTGTAAAGTCCATCATTGTTTTCCAGAAGTAGCAACATAGGAAGCTGGTAAGGGCTAAATTCTTAAAACTGTTGTTCATCAGGACCACACAGATCCTTCAGATACATGAAGTGCCAAAGCAGCAGGTTACCTAAAAACGTATCTTAATTTTCAATATCCAGCAGAATGTTGATTGTTCTTTTTTCCCTAATGGGTAACATTTATATGAAAAAAAAAACAACCCACAAAGCAAGCATAAGAATAAGGACTCTTTCGCTGTATACAGTATATGTAGATAGAATAGGGTTACCAGATGAAATTTGATTGAGGTTTTTAAGGAACAAGTTACACAACAAGCTTTGTATCTTTGTATCCTAAATCCTTGCCAAAGTTGGGTTTAATATAAAATACTATGTACTTGGACCAGGTTATCATGGATATGACTTGCACATTTGGGGGCAGGGGGGAATCCCACAGAGTACATGTTATAAATATATGGAAGACTTCTTAAAATAAAGGGGAGCAAACTGTGGCCCCAAGCATCCATGTGGCCCTGATTTTATTTTTAATGCGGTTCTCGATAGCTGAAAATTGAAAGCCCCGTTCCCTTTTTTGAAGCAAGAAACAGATGTAAGTCTGAATGCGGACATCTCATGTTAAAAATAAAACAAAACAAAACAGAAAACAAAGAACCTTTTCAAACTTTCAAAGTCCAGCCCTACCCATGAGCCAACCCAAAACATTGTATACAATTCTTGGCCATCCAAAGGTTGTTCCCTCCTGCCACATGGCACAAACACAGCCTACTGTTTTCTCACTGACACTAAACAGGCAGCAGCACTAAGTCTGTATTCTGCCTGAGAGGATAAAGAAATATGGGATTCATAAATCAACAGGAATGTGCAATGACACACTGAACCAAATGGGATGTGTTTTGTTCCAAAACAAATGCTATGAATAATATTGTAATAGCTGTTATATTGCACTTTTTCCTTTACCCATCCATTTGAAGATGGAGGGAAATATATCTTTCCTTAGCATAAAGCTATTTCTTATTACTGATCTTATATAATTTTCCTAGGAAATCACATGAGTTGTGCTATTCTTATAATTCTGGGGATCAAAGCCAAACATGCTTTACATTTTATTTTGTTGCTCATGAGCAAATAGCTTTTTGTATATGAAAGTCCTGGCTATTTGAAATTGGACTGATTTCACATTTGTACATGTTATGCAATTTATTTAAGCCCTAGAAGTGCTTGTTTCATACTGAAATGTAGGTTTCATTTAAAAAAACTATGTAAGCACCAAGATCTTTTAAAGCATGTATGTTTAACCAAATTGATATTCCTTCATAGGACTAATTGATATTCCTTCATAGGATTAATATATCCCAATGGAAAGAACAAGGAAATATTGTAAGCATTCAACATTTGAAATGGGCATTTTTGTATCATGTAAAAGATGATATTGCGGAAGTGGAAGCTCTTACACTGATATCTTATAGTCTGTCTATGAGCTTGAGAAAATATCTGTGGGGTTCTCCTCCCATTTATCCTTACCACAATAACTCTGCTAGATAAGTTGGACTGACAATCACTGTGGCCCAAAGTCATCATGATCAGTTGAAATTTGAACTAGAAAATCCTCTGCCCAAGTTCATGAGTTGATTCATTACAACACACTGCTTTTATACATCAACTATAATGGCTATATTATTTGTATTTGTTTTTGCACTGCACTACACAATATTTTTTTTTTAGTTAAATGGTGCAAATTTTGCACAGACTTTCAGAATCTTTAGGAAAATTCTAGATACTATAAATAAATAAATAATTCCCAGTTGTGCTTGCAATGAATTTTAAGAACTTAAATGCATAATTCTTTAATTAGCAAACAGGGCAGGCAAAACATATATTTTTCCCTCTTTTAATACATTACAGTGTTCTAAAGTGATTGTGTTGATCTTACCAATGGGTAAAAAAGCTATTAAACTGTATGCTGGAATAATCTTGCATAAGTTCAATATACCTTCGTCACAAATTGACCATATAAGAAGGAAATTAAAACAAAAAGCATTTTTAGTCATTGTAGTCTGTTTTTACTTAAACTTTAGGCAAGCTCTTAATTTCTATTTGAATTCATTCTAAGAGAATAGAACTCAAAAAGCCAAGCAATAAAAATAATGTATTTTAAAAAAAACAGAATCACCTTTAACTTGGGCAACAAATGGCAGTGTGCCAGATGCTGTCTGCTCACTCTTTTATTGCAGCTCTAGGAACAATTTGTGTAATACTAATGTGTGCAAAACAACATGTTGTTTCTATCCCACATATCTCCTGCTCTCCTGGCTAGTTATGTCACAATGTCCCACAAATTGCTTTGAACCTAATTGCCAAAATGTTGAAAGTCAAGCTTTAGAAAATTGTTTTATGGATGTATGAAGAACTGGAAAATCACTTCTACCAACTTATCCACTGAACCAGTGATGAACCTGAATTTTAGAAAGCATTATTTTGCTAATACAGATAAACTTCCAGCATATGTCATATAATTTTATAAGGTTTAAGACCTAAAGCTAAACTGGCAATTTGATTTTAAAAAAAACCCCTTCTATAAGTGATCAATTCAGATTTCTGAAAATGATTATTTATTCCTAACCTGGTATTCAGAGTTAATATTTTCTGTGGACATTCCTGCTTCTGCTTAAGAACTGAAACAAATCACCAAATAAAATAAACCAGATATTATACAAGGTAAAAAAAATGCCTCTCTTTTTCTTTCTAAAGTAGCAGGTGAGAAAAAAGTAGTTTCATTGTTTTATAAATTATGAAAGAACTGTTCTAATCTTGAAAACTCAAGATTTTATATACTCATAAACTGTACTTCTGTCCTATTTGATCATTCTTCACAGATAATAATCAACTCAAATGATAACCTATTGGCCTTCCATAAGGCCTTGGAAACCCATCTCCTCCCCTAGGCCACAGCATTGGATAAATTTGTCTTCTAATGGCTCTGGAACAAGAATATGTTGTGGCTTGGCCTCAGTTATGCTTTATTTTTGTTAATGTTTTTAATTTAAGAATCCAGAATTACTATTTATGAGTTGGGCATAAAACTCACAACTAATCAGAGAGGTAAAAGCAGCAAAGATTTTAGTGAATGATTAAGGTGAGGGCCTAGAAACCAGGAGAGAATGAATTCTAGTCTTTCCTTAGGCATGACAACAGGCCTTGGGGCTAGCCACGCTCTCTCAGCCATGCCCAGCCCAGCTCACAGGGCTGTTGTTATGAGAAAAATGGGAGGCAAGAGTATTAGGTATGTTCACCGTCTTAAGTTATATATACAAAATATGGGATAAAAATATAAAATTATTATTTCTGCTTCTTTGATCTGTCTCCTAAATATAACTGAAAATGGAAATTAAGTCCTCAAAGATAGACTAAAACAATTTAACTTGAAGCTGTGTTGTATGTTGGAAAACCACTAATTGAAGGGAACTATTTTAATTCCTTCAAGGGCAAATTATGATCTGAGTATCTTGTGAATGAAAAAGAATGCATTTCCCTTAAGGTTTATTTATAATATGTAAATGTCTATGTATTCAATTATCATCAGCAAATTGCAACGTTCATTAATTGAAACCCCTCATTTTATACAGGTCAATTAAGCATAAGACTTAAATATGATTTAGGATCAGAAATGCATAATGTTTAGTTATGAAACAGTATTAAATTGTAGAACTTCCGATTATGAAAATTAGAGCATTTGTTTTATCATTAACATTCATTAACAACCATATTCTTTCACAATAATCTGATTCTGGTAGAATACAAACTATGTTGTATCCAATATAACTGTTTATGTCATTTAATCAGAAATTTCCAATACCTAAACTTCAATTCTCAACACACAGATTTACTTGTTTCTTAATGTAACCTATTTAAAGGCAATACTTCTTTGGCCTGATTGTTTTAAACAAGAGAAAGAGCAAGAAAAAAAGGAAATGTGAAAAAGTGTTTTTTAACTCAGCTCTAAATAAATAAACAGCATGTCTGATATAAAGAGATCTAATTGATTCATTACATCAATTTCCATTTTATTCCTTTTTTCAAAGGGCATTGTTCAAATTGCCCTAATTTGAAAGCAGCACAATAAGTGTAGGAAATACTTGACAATGAAGATGTAAAATCTCTGAAAACCAGTTACCTTAGTAACCCTGAGAATGTAGAAGAATAAGAATACACAGACAGTCAGAACCTCATTTCTAATTCTGCAGGTTTTAAGATGGAATACAGTCAAGCTTTCATTAGGTTTTTGTTTTTCTCAGCAGGTCCTTGGCTTTTGAAAGGAAACCTGAATGACAACTAAAAGCAATTTCAATCTAATTCTTGATTACCCAGACTGATAAGGAGAGCTTTCTCCAGTGTAAACTTCTCAGGCAAACTATTATCAGTAGACCCTGAATGGCACCATTAGCCACAATTCTAAATACCAAATTATAATCAATATAACTCCTTGCTCTAAACAAAAGGAATAAAATGGCAGCCTTTTGTAGATACACCCAGTTATTATTTTAACCACAAGTTCAGGGAAAAGCAAAGCAAATTCTGTTCCATTTGAAGGATCTTATTACCATACAAAGTCCTACATTCATAAGGATCTTTGCCATTTTACAAGCTGAAAAGTAATTCAAGAAATTTAAATGAACCCTGCAGGAATAGTCATATATTCTGCAGTACAAGAAAAGACATCAAGTAGAAAAAACAACTTCATACCTTTTAAAGATATTATTTAGGTCTTTTAAATACTTGCAAATAAGGTATGACACTTAAAGAAACAAATTGTTAATCTGTGAACTTTCTACAAATTCAAAACTGTTCAGTGATTAATAATTAAGATGCCTTCAATGACACATTTAAAACAAGATAACGAAATACTAGAAACTAGGATGGAGGTTTATGGTTAGAAACCTTTTATAGAGGCTGGCAGAAGTGGAAATGTGAAGAACTGATTTTAATCTGTTTCAGCATCCTAAATACTACAATCTACTGTACATGAGAACAATTTTGCCAGACTAGACTGTAATTCTTCTTCAGCAAAAGGTACTAAGAATAAATTAACAATGTATAGAATTGAAAATACAATGTCCACATATAGTAACAATAATACAAGAACTAGCAAATGAACAACTGAATAAGGATACAAGTAGGACAATAAATTATTGTTGTCTCTTTTGATAATTCTTATTACTAGAATTGTTCTGATAGAGCAAATAATACTGTTCCTTAAACATGGCTTAGATACTTTAAAACTATTCTTTATACTTCATGTAAGCAGAACAATTACTGACATCTCAGTGAGGTCAGCTAAATTTTCTGCATTATCCACAATTTAATTTAAAGATTCAAACTACTAAAAAAATAATGCCTAGAAACATCTGTAACTGCTTTGCAACATTTCAACGCTAAACAACATGCAAATTCAGTGAAATGTTTTCTCAAGGGATTCTCATTTACTTTTTGGAGCACAAATTAGATTCATGTGATTGCCCAACCATATGGTACATCGTTTTGTAATTACTAGAGGAAGCTGCAAGTACTAAACCAGTAGCATGTACTCTTATTTAATGATTTTTTTCCATTGCTTGGCAAATTGGGGCTTTTCAGATAGGCTATTTTACATCTTTCATAATTTTGAATTAACGTATGAGTTCTGAAACCAATACGCATGGAAGACATATAGACATATGTTCGGCTAGCCCCATTTTAAAATAAATATAAAAGACCCTGTTTCTATAGTTATGTATCTACAATTCAGCTTTGTAGATCTGTAAAGTATGCTGAAATTTGTAGAAATCCGATATTTCTACAAATATGAACTTGCTATGTTAATATTTGTTCCTAATTTCCCGTTAATGACATATTATGATAAGGTATTTTATAGGGAAATCACCTTGGTTCCCCCCTCTTTTCTTCCTGTATTTGCAGAGTGTCTGTTATTATTATCTACATTAAAATACAGTGTTACAGAAAGAAGCATGGAAGCATGGAGGGACATACTACCAGTGGTACTTGGAATGGTATATAGGCACTAAAGAGAACCAATTGTTTGAGAGAAACAAAAGGGAATTCAATAGGAAGTCAACCAACTCAGGACAGATGGTGACTGATTCAGGTTTCACTCCCATCTCCACCCCACCTCCACAACAAAAATAAGCTTAGAAGGCATTTTCTGTTACTAAGCAACAATCCAAAGAAGGCATAAGTCATTTACTACATCTTATTTCCACTGTTTCTCTCTGATTTAATGTAGAAAAACAATGTCATTCCTTAAGATAGTGAGATTTAAGCACTGAGATGAGCTCAGCTGTAAATATATCCAATCAGAGTTAGAACCTTAATTACTTAAAGCTGATGAGCAAAGATTAAAACCATGCAAGGATTTTGAAAACATGTATTGTAATCTATGAACTTCCATCTGTTTGTAAAGTTTCAGCAACATAGACCAGACCCACTTTTTTTAAAAAAGCAACAAAACTGCAGATCTAGACTGCTTTGTCAAATAAGTGATTCCATTTACCCATATCTAAAACATTACAAAATTCAAGTTTCTTTCCCTTTCTTATCCTATGCTTTTAGTTTCAGTTCAAACCCAATGAATTCTGGAAAAAAATGACAAAGACAACAATTCAATCCAACAGCCATTTTATTTTATTTTTTTAAAAAATTAGTAATCTGGTATCCAGCCAGCCCTACCCTACAATACAGAAATGTGGAAGACAATACATAATTTTTGTCATCATCTAATGATCATACAGCCCAGATTTAGTAGCTCCAGTATAATTTTAAAGGACAATGAAAAAATATTTTATTAGCATCAAAAAGAAGTCTATAGTAATTATAAACATGCTAAGTGTTTTTATCCTGAGAGTAGAGTTTATCCACAAAAGAGTAGAGTTATAAGGAATTTCTATTAATCAAGGCAATTAATAAAAAAAATTTCTTCTGAGAGGGGATGGGGGAGGGAGGGAAGAGAAAAGAGCAATTCTCCTCAATGTAACCAGAATTTTGCCAGCTGTTTTTTGCATTTCAGCTGCAGAACAAGAAACAGGAGATTAGCGTTTCTCAGCAGCCTTAACCTTTCTAATTTCTTGTAGGATAAACCAAATGGATCCAAAAGGTCTGCATACACACTGAAAGCAACAAGAAGAGAAGGCAAGAGGGCAAAAAGAGAAAAAACTAGCAACACACAGTAATCTAACAGTATAATTTTCTCAGAAGAAAATATGATGGCCCCTTTGCTTAGGCAGAAAACATGAGGGTGAGAGAAGCCAAAAAGAAAGAGGAGAGTTTTTGTAGTAAAAGCCCTTTGGCTCAACTGAGATTAGAATCACGAAAGAGCAAACAGGTTTTCCTGACCTTGTTTTATACAAGTGGGTAACTACAAAGAGACACATTTAAATTAGCCACATGAGTGACCTGCAATTAAAAAAAAAAGATTTACAGTTATTATCTTTACCCCAAAAGTGTGATGGAAAGATATCAGTTTCTTAACAGTAGCCAAACCTCTGTTCCAAATGTGGGCCTCTTGCTATGCCATTGTCACATTCTTTTAGCTGTTTTCAAAAGGAATGCCAAATAAATCTTTGCACATCTTGTTCTCCCTATTTGAACGTAATACCTACACATTGAGGCACGCACACATGCAGGCGCTTTCTATCTAGTGATACTCAGATATTCCAGACTAAAAGGCGTCAGTGTCTCTAGAAAGAAAACTTGCACTGAGTACCAAACGTATGGTCAAATAAAAAAAAAAAAACCACAAGGAAGATGGCCTTGACAACATGTGGTCCACAAAAGCATTACTTTTCCTAGGCACTTCTATTACATCTGATGAATAGAGGCAATTTTGTCCCTCAAGGTTAAAATATTGATGTTTTGTTTGTTTATGTACAATCAAAGATTCTATTTAGATAATAAGCAGCATACTTGATCTGAAACACACAAAATAAAGCCACGGTTATATTTTTAACATCAAACAGTATGGTTTAAGAATCCATTTCTACATGCCCAGTTGCCACCTCCAAACAAAACCAAGGGGAAACAAGTCATAATCATCTTACTCTTCACTGTTATTGCCATTCAAAGAATGATTATTAATGAGAAACTTTTAACTGAACATGCAATATATATATATATATATATATATATATATATATATATATATATATATATATTGGTGTGACAAAATTTGATATACTCACATAAATTTAAGATGCAAAATTCATAATGACTTCTGCAGATTCGGTTCATATGACTGTATCAAAACTGTAATTTCAGGTAAGTTTTTGATAAAGTACAAATTGAGGCAGATTTCTCTTTCATCTAAATATCTTCAGCTGAACATTGATACAATTGTATTTGTAATCATTCCTTGATTATGACCCTGTATCAGTTCTAATAACTTTTGCTTATTCTTATTTTACTCCTATTATGCAGCTACAATAGAATTATGAGAGAACTCTTCAGCAGACGATAATATGCTATTTGTTATTGTCTTCTAGTAGATATTTCCTACAGTTTTTCTTACCAGACATACAGAAAGGAGTTTCATAGTGATTCTAACTTCCCTTACCAATCTATTGCATCTTATCTTACATCTATTACTAATACTATAAACATCAAATTTGAATAGGTTTTCAAAGTTACAAGAGAACTCACAGAGGGCCTTTGAGATTAAATCAAAAGGACCCTATACATCTACAAGACAAATGAGGCTGATGAGAAAAGTCAGCACTAGCCCAAATACATATTTCTGAAGCAGTTAATCTATATAATACATTATATGAACTATTACAATAACAATTTATAGTATAATTGTGATCTAGATTTTTGCTACAGTAACTATAAAGATATAACTGGAATCTTTCAGATTGGAGTGAACATCATAAAACAAATTATTAAACCATTATATATCAGAAAATCACTTAGATATACTTTTGTGGAAAGAAAATACCATTGTCTAAATTATAATTTGGAAGCAATTTTGGGATGAGATTTGTGGGAAACTTCTAAGTATTTCAGGGACAATCTGTGCTTTTAGGGCCTTGAGTAGAACACCTGTATTCTGGAGCAAAAGAAAAGAAATACAGAAATAGGCAATTAAATTGAAAAGCAAAGACCTCTTATGAGCAATAGTAACAAACTTGATGTGCGTTAACTTAGTATCTCTTCAAAATAGCTTATTTTGCATTGCTCTGGAGGCAACACAAGACTTTCCTCTCAAACTGTCCTTGGTACGTTTGAAGAGCTGACTTAGATTATTCTTGTTTACCCCCACTAGTTTTATTTGAAATAAGAATAAAACTGAATTTTTATTTTTTATTTTTAAAATTTGGGGCACTGCTGTTATCTGTGGCTGGTCCATTTGTCTATTGGCTCTTGACTCAAACTAGCTGTCAGGTCCTGAGGGCCAGGAAGTTGCTGCTCAACATTTGCTGCAACCTAACTATGGAGAGAAAAGAGAACAGATGGCCGCAAAAGGAAAAATGGAACAAAGAACTGGCCAAGGGGCCAGATCTCTGAAGAATAGGAGTGTACTGTAGCAGCACCAAGCAAATGCCTCCTAATCCTGCTACATGTTAGCTTTATGTGGTTTCTCTCTCTCTCTCTTTCATATTACAACAGAGTAGTTCCACCACATCCTTCCTCTATGCTTTTCAGGAGCACATATCCATGGGTAGCTGATCAGTGATGGTGACAACTCTGTCGCTATACCTAAGATAAAGTTTTTTCTGGTGCTGTGATATCTTGCTAAACTCCTGGCTGCAAGACTCAATATTCCATTCCAATGGGACTTTAAACTCAAAAGTGATAGCATGATAAAAATGAATAATTATATGTATATGCGGTGAATGTGGACAGTGTCGTGGCAAATTTCTGTTTGTGATGTAGTTGTCTGGTAGAACTTTAGCCAATTAGGTTTTACCTCTATTTGCAGCTAGAAAAAAAATGTCAATTGGTTCATGGTGTTGGAAGCAGGTTGGCTTTATGTTGTGTCAAGAAAATTCAGTCTTCAGCTTTCATACAGTTTGGAGTGACCAGGGAGAGAAAATAGGGTATAATGGTGCTATATAGAAACATTTTCAGAAACACTGGCAAAATAGACAGGAAAGAAATATTGAGTTATGTTGTATTGTATAGTTATGTTGTACACAAATAATAGCCAATGCTAAAGAGTGGGAGAGTCAAGGCAGATAAAAAGAAACTATTCCACAGTGATGGTCAGCAAGTTATATGGCTTAAGAAGTGTACAGATTCTCAGAGAACAATGGCTAATAGTCATGAGGACTATTATGAATCCACTAACAATATGCCTGTAACAATACGCCAGTTTAGCAGAAGGGGCTCTTGTGTTTTCTTACAAGGATCTGCCTCACCATCCTAGGAACAGATCAGACCTTATATGCTTTCTTCTGCTTCTCAAGGTGCCTGTATATTATATATCGATCCATATAGAAAATCTTCAGGGACACCAGTTCATATGTTCTTCAGGGTAAGAGATTCCTTGCAGTTTGGTATTTTTCCTTTCTTCTTCAACTGGAAAAAAAAAAACCTGGCTTCTGAGGTAGGTTCTTCAATTTAGAACCTACCCCCTTGATCTTCTTGTATATTCATAGTTTAAAATAATTAATGAATCTTTATAGTTGCAAGTTTTATTGAAAGTGATCTTTTAATTATGATCATATTTTCATGATTTTTAAAACTAAAACAGTTCTTTATAACACTCCAACATATAAATTATTAACTGAAGCATTCTTGTAGAACTATTCAGATATCAGGAAACAGTTTCCTTCACTGTATTATCAAAGAAGACATTAACTGATAACTGATAATCTATATAAAAAGTTCTTTCTTTGGGGCAAAATGATTAATATATTTAAATCTCATTAAAAATATTTTTTCCTCCTCGAAATGTTCTTTTGCCACCCACCTATTTCAGTGTCCCACACATATAATCTAATTCTCTGATAAGCAGCTGTTCCCTTTCTTAATGTTATAAAGAGTTAGTCAGTACTCACCATTTGCACTTGGAAACAGCGAAGGTCAGTCTTAAAATTGAGGAAAGGAGCCTATACAATTATAACTAGGGCTGCAATCTTGCAAATACTTGAAATAAATAAATAAATTTATTTACTCAATGTAGTGACAGGTCACTCAACTCTAATGATTCTGGGCAACACTTAGGTTAAAAATAACATTTAATACCATAAAAAGCCAAAAGAAAGGAAAAACCTGAGTTTAAAACAATGAAGTGTTAATAAAATTCCCTCTTCCCCCAGGCACATATTTCCTATCCCAACACCTGGGGAAAGAGCCAGGTGTTCAAGCCCATTCAAAGGACAAAAGAGCTGGAACAACTTGAAACTCTGGGGCAATGGTGTTCCAAAAGGCAGATGCTATGACAGAGAAGGTATGTCACCTGGGTGTCATCAGATGAGACATTTATAAACTGGGACTTGGCGCAGGCCCACTTTGTCAGATTTTGCTAGATGGACAAAGAGGCCATGAATGGTTTTATAGATCACAATCAGCATCTTCTGGAGGTTTCGTGGTACTGTAATGCAGCATGCATAACAAAGTTATTACATAGATGTATAAAGTGTACCCTTGATTTCCCATGCTTTTAAATTCCAAATAAACTGCAATTTCCAAAGGCAACTCATGTAAAGCGCATTACAATAATTTATATGCTGAGGTGACAATGGCAGGAGTCTATAAGAAAGAATTCCTGTCCAGGAAAAAGCACAATTGGCACACCAGACAAATTTGGGCAAAGTCCCCCCCCCCATGCAATGACTGTCGCATGCTCTTTCAAAAGAAATTGCAACTCCAGAAAGTTCTCCAAATTGCACACGAGCTCTGTCTGGGAGAGTGCTATCCTCTTCAAAGCTAAAGGTAGCAAATCCTTGGAAGCAGAAGAATCAGAAACACATAGCCACACAGTCCTGGGCCTTAAGAGTGATCCTTCCCATCCAGACCCTATCAGCTTTCAGCACAGGTATTGTCCTAGACAGCCTTCTACTGTCTAGGATACTACTTCAGTCTTCTCAGTTGGCTGTCTTGAAATTAAAATATAAAACTAGATATTATCAGCACACTGATGATGCTTAACTCTCTGTTAATGAATGATCTCACCTGGTGGCTTCATGTAGATGTTACACAGAAGAGGAGAGTATGTCAAGCTCCCCAGTACCCCACAATTCAATGGTCATCAGTTTGACCTCTCCTGCCTGCCAGTACCTACTGGAACTGACTGTGGAGAAAGGAGAAGTATTACAACACCTTCCATTCCCAATCTGTAATAATATGGGAATTCTTGGGAGACAGAAGGAAAAGCAACAACCTAGATGACAATCTGATAACTAAAATTTAAGTCCAAAGAAATGGGGAGGGATGGTGAAATTGTCTCAGAAGGATCCTCACTAGTCTTCAGGGAATAAAAGTAAAGGAAGGGAGAGATATTATCAAGCTTGCAAGATTCGATTAATGTAAGTTTACAATAAAGATACAGCTAGTACTCCTGGTTGTGCTTCATGTCTGCACTACCTCACAAGGCTAACATTAATCCAAGTGACTTTATTTGCTTAGAATATTCCTCACAGTGGCCTTGAAGATGTCTCCATGACTTCTCTTTCCCCAGCAAAAAGCATACCATCTTGAACAAGAGTATTTATTACAACAGTGAGACAACGCATTTGGTCTATCTGATTGTAGTAATTAATAGATAAGTCCACACAACAATTCTGGCAATCTAGTTGGCTACTCAGTAGCTCAGTATATCCTAAGCATATGATTAAAAAAGGACTTATTAAGGATTAACGTAACCATTGATTTCAAATCTCTTCCCAGTACATTATTATAGCTTAGTCTAAGACAGGGTCCGGACGCGTCACGAGGAAACCAAAGTATAAGAAATCTATAATTTCTTATACTTTGACAAATTTCAAACATCAGAGGAGACTTATACAGCGTTTATTTGACAGCAATTGTTCTAAAGTCATCATGACAATTTATGCATTTTTCTCTTTCCTGTATGTTTGAAATTAGACACAATAATTTCTATTTACTAATGTCTGACTTACAGAAAGTGCTTTGGTGACTTCCAGATGGAAAAACTATGGGGAGAGAGAAGGGCAAATGACATTGTTCATTCTCCTGAGATCATCAGTTAACACACACACACACCCGGGAGGAGAGTGTGCAATAAGAAACCATGTTTCCACCAACATATTTTTTAATTATTTTAAAATGAATGATGCATGCAAAAAAAAGTTTACAAAAAAAATGAAGCATGCAAAAAAAAGTTTACATCACCAAAAATGTGATATATGATTATACTGTGAAGAAAAGAAACTCAAACATATTATAGTCATTAAAATAAACTAAATGTAAAAAAAACCTCTAATAGTAAAAGATCAATCTAATAATTACAGTAAATGTAACCTATATAAAATTAATTCAGTAATTATGTTTATCATTAAATCTGTATCATGCATACAGCAACATATTATACAGCAACTTATTATATAATTTTCTCTCTCATGTTTAGCACACAGAGATTTTTCAGAAATAGTTAACTCAGATCCTGGATCCATTTCTTAAAATCAGGGGAATAACTTTATTTCTAATTATATAAATTAGCTTCTATTACACACCCAGGCCTGATACAACTAAAGCTCTTCCTGAGATGACAAATTCTGCTTTTTAAGAATACAATTCAAGATCACATCACCCTGGACCCTTAACAGACTAAATCCTTACAGAGTTACAAGGGTATGGACTTTCCAGGTAGGGTATTTTCCTGTATTAGCCTTCAAGAACCGCTGAGGGAGGACATGACATCTTCCAGAGTACAGGCTCTCTGTTGACTTTTTATCCTACCCTAACATTTTTCTTATTAACTTAGTCATTTATTTATTTAAGTTAT
Organism: Crotalus tigris; assembly: GCF_016545835.1. Taxonomy (NCBI): domain Eukaryota; kingdom Metazoa; phylum Chordata; class Lepidosauria; order Squamata; family Viperidae; genus Crotalus; species Crotalus tigris. The sequence continues at coordinate 205,945 of NW_024100552.1, read as the reverse complement.
GAGCCGAGGTGGCGCAGCAGTTAGAGTGCAGTACTGCAGGCCACTTTAGCTGACTGTGTTCAGCAGGTCAGCGGTTCAAATCTCACCGGCTCAAGGTTGACTCAGCCTTCCATCCTTCCGGGGTAGGTAAAATGAGGACCCAGATTGTTGGGGGCAATGTAAATATATATATACATTGCTTACTGGTGTACACCGCTTAGAGAGTGCTTGCACTTAAAGCGGTATATAAGTCTCATAAATAAAAAATAAATAAATAAATAAATAAATAAATAAATTTGTATGAAATATCTAAAAACAATTAGCTTTGGGATGCCTCTAAAATATACATCAATCACAAAGTAATATTTTAATACAACTGATCCTACCTCAAGGCTTAATGAAAGTTTGAATGATTGAGATGTTATCTATTGAAACATTTATCCATTGTGCCAGCAATCTTTTCCACAGAAGATTGCTAAAACATCGAAGAATTGCACCAAGGGAAAACAACGCAGCACAGTGGTGACAAATTAACTAGGCTCAAGATGGATTATTAGCTATCATCAAGAAACAAAAACAAACACATACTCCATTTTGTGATTTAACAGAAACCAAGTAAGTACACAGCAGGGAATGCTTAGAAATATACCAGTATTATTAGATTATAACACTTAGCTTGAAAAGGGGTGTTGTCTTACCTGAACGCCTTTTCTCAGTATGGAGATGGAGAATCCACCAGTGGGTTTTCTCTGTCTGCCTGCTCTTGAGACCAAGTAGCCAAACTTGATACGCCCATCTTGCTAGGAGATCCAGTCTTGACGAGGGCGAAAGTGGATGAAGGTGGACGAGGTGTTGGCTCTCAATCCCTTAATACCGGCCTAACTGACCTAAAGGGCGGGTGTGGATTCTCCATCTCTGTACTGAGAAAAGGTGTTCAGGTAAGACAACGCCCCTTCTCCAGTACAGGAGATGGAGAATCCACCAATGGGACATACCAAAGCCTCACTGTCCCTAAGGGTGGGAAACAGATAAGGCCGGATCTACGTCCCCAGAGACCACCTGCTGAAGGACCCTCCGACCAAAGCAGGCATCCACGGAAGCGAAGCAGTCAATCCTATAATGGCGTATGAATGGGGAGGGCGAGGACCATGTCGCAGCCCTGCAAATCTCCTCAATGGATGCCTGAGTGGCCCATGCCGCAGATGTCGCAGTGCTGCGAGTGGAATGAGCAGGGAAGAAGACTGGTATGCCTCCGTGATACAGGTCCTGATCCACCTGCCTATAGTGCCAGCAACCTTCTGTCCCAGAGAAGCCAGATGGAACGAAATAAAGAGGGCCTCAGATCTGCAAAGAGGCACCGTATGTTTGATGTAATGCCGGAGGGCCCTGCGGACGTCCAGAGTGTGCCACTGTCGCTCCAAGTCATGGGTAGGATTGGGACAAAAATTTGGTAAAATGATTACCTGTGCCCTATGGAAAAGTGAGTTGACCTTGGGCATGAAACAGGATCCAACCGAAGGACCACCCGGTCTCGGTGGAAGATGCAAACATCATTCCTGACCGAGAGAGCAGCCAGTTTGGAAATACACCTGGCTGACGTGATGGCGACTAAGAATGCGACCTTAAGGGACAAGGCCGGCAATGGTATATTAGCAATGGGCTCGAAGAGTGGCTTTGTTAAAGCACGAAGCACACCAGGCAGCTCCCAAGAAGGGTACCTATGGACCACGGGAGGCCTGGTGTTGCATGCACCCTTGATGAAGGCTCGTATTCTAGGATGGTGAGCTAAAGGAACTGAATCCTTACAAGTGAGTGTTGTGGTTCCGGCTAATGAAACATTCCAAAGAACTTCCAGGCATTTATTTTCCTAAAAGTCTTTTATTGTTACAAAATGTCGGCACAGGCACAACGGAGGGATGCTAGGATCTAAGTTCTCTTCCTCTGAGCAGTTAAATTATCAGCATGTTCCCTCCCTAAATTAGCCATCATATCTCACATTATCCAATTAGTGTAAAGGTCAAATGTTTTCTTCCTCTTTCTTTCCCGGGCTTTACCCCCAACCCCCCTTCTGCTCTGTATTAACCCCATAATTACCAGACAATTTTACATATTGTCAAAAGCAAGAATATACAATATTTTCAGCATTGACAGTGAGTAACGTGGATAGGGCTGCCACCTGCCTATGAATGGTCGCAGGAGCCAGGCCTCTGTCCAGACCGTTCAGAAGATAATCTACGATCTGGGAGATGGTTAATTTGTAGACATCCAGTCGTCGCCTTCTGCACCAATGGCAAAAATTCTTCAAGTAGAATCATAAATGTGATTGGTCGCCGGGTGACAAGAGGCCTGAATCATAGTGAATGCCCGTGATGAGAATAACTCCTGTGTCATGCTGCACTCAAGTGCTAAACGGTCAATTGCAACCACTGAGGGTCCGGGTGTTGGAGGACCTCTTGGTGCAAGGATACCCGATGTGAAGGAATCTTTCTCGAGGGAGACTGGGAGAGATTCATCAGATCAGCAAAACAGGGCCTCTGTGGCCAATACGGGGCCACGAGGATCACTTCTGCCTTCTCCTGGAGCAGGGTGCGGATGGTCGCCAAAACGAGTGGGAGGGGAGGGAAGGCATAAAGGAGACCCTGTGGCTACGGAGTCCGCAGGGCGTCCGTCCCCTCCGCCCCTGGAAGATAATAACAGGAGAAGCACCTGGGGAGTTGGGCATTGTTTGACAACACAAACAGGTCGAGGATCAGATGGCCGAAATTGTGGGAGATCTCGGAAAAGAGATCCGGATGCAATCCCCCTTCCAAGGGGTCTACCATAGAGCGACTCAGAAAGTCGGCCTGCTGGTACTTGACCCCCGAGATGTGTTCAGCCCTGAGAGGAACCAGGTTGGACTCTGCCCAGGAGCCCAGGAGCCGTGCCTCGGGCATAAGGGACTTGGACCTGGTGCCCCCCTGCCGGTTCACGTGGACCTTGGATGCCACTTTGTCCGTGAGGATCCATACGTGATGGCCCCTGATCCAGAGTTGGAATTGGCAAAGAGCTAAATGGATGGCCCTGAGCTCCAGCCAATTGCTGTTGTGTCTCAAGTCTGCGCGGGACCAATGGCTCTGCGCAAACCGAGACTGTAGTTTGGCACCCCAACTGAATAGACTGGCGTCCATCGTAATGGTGGCGCAGTCCAGCTCCTTGAAAGATGACCCCTTGGACACCACTTGTGAGAACCACCGTCATAGAGATCTGAGGGTGTGGACCGGTAGCCTGACCTGGCGGTTGGATGCGCTGGCATTCGCCCATTGGAATGGCAGGAGGAACCATTGAAGCTCCCGCAAATGGAGTCTGGCCCAGAGAACTATGGCTATGCAGGAGACCATCTTTCCCAGAAGCTGGGAGAGCAAGACTGGTGGAATGATGCAGTCCTTGTACACCCGACAAGCCAGATCCCTGATGCTGATCAACCGCTCCTGGGCGAGATAGACCATGCAGTTTGTGCTGTCTATGATGCAGAAGCCTGAAAGAGGGAACCGTCTGGCTTTTTTGGAAGTTGACCAAGAACCCGTGCTGTTGGAGGATCTGAATTGCAGGTCCGACTGAGCTGCCCGGAAGGAGGACGCTTGGATCAAGATGTCATCCAGGCAACACTGGACGTGTGCCAATACCTCCCGTAAGTGGGCAGCCAGTACAGCTGGGATTTTGATAAACACCCTGGGAACCGAGGAGAGGCCAAAAGAAAGGGCCTTGTACTGGAAATGACTGCCCTTGCAAGAGAAACTGAGGAACCGCCAGTGAGCTGGATGGATGGGGATGTGGAGATATGCTTCCGTGAGGTCTATTGACACCAGGAAGTCTCCTTGTCTGATGCCTCCCAGGATGGACTGGAGTAATTGCATCATGAACTTCTTGTATGTGATGTAATAATTCAGACCCTTGAGGTCCAGAATTGCTCTCCATCCTCCTGAGGATTGGGGAATCACAAAAAGGATGGAGTAGAATCCCCTTCCCATGTGATCCAGCGGTATCGGTTCTATGGCCTGACTCTCTAGAAGATGTTGAATGGCCTCCTGCGTGAGTCTCTGTTTGAGTGGATTCCGGAAATGGGACAAGAGATGAAGTGGTCCGGGAGACTGGCTAGGAACTCCAGGGACAGACCAAACTGGATGGTTTGTAGGACCCAGGTGTCCATGGATGTGAGTTCCCACTGATGGAAGAAGTGGGCCAGCCTTCCCCCGATGGGAAGTGCGGTGCAAGAGTCGCTTGGATCTGCCCCTTGAAATGGCCCCTTAGATTGGTTCTGTTGCCAAGACCAAAAGACCGGCCTGTCATACGGACGGTCATATGGCCTTCCCTGCCTGGGTGTATATAGGAGGGCTGAGTGACAGTTGAACTTGCTGCTGGCCGAAATGACTGCCTGTGAACATATGGAGTGGGACGTTTGTCGGACCGTTTATTCAAGTGAACCATGACCTTCCTCTTGTCCTTATTTTCCACAAGGTACGGGGCCAGGGCCTCCCCAAAAAGATTATAGCCCAGATATGGAGCAGTTGCCAGACACCATTTTGCTTTGGCATCAGCCTGCCAGTGTTTCAGCCACAGCATCCTTCTGGCTGTAATGTTGGCTGCAAGGGACCTAGATGCAAAGGGGCCGACTGAAGCATCGCATCCACAGCATATTCAGTGGCTGCCACCATTTTGCTTAGGTCCTGGTGAGTCCAGATGTCCTCAGCAAGGATTCTGGCCTGAAGCTAACAAAGCCATAATAGGGTGGTCCGCACAAAAAAGGACGCACAAGTGACCTTTTTAATTGCCCATGCTGCTGATTGATGGGTCTTCCGAAAAGTGTGGTCCCATTTTCTGTCGTCCGCTTTAAGCGCCTCCAACATGTCCCCAGCGACCGCAGTCTGGGATACCAGAGGGGTCCAGGCTTCGTCTACCTTGGGGACCTTCAAGGTCTCAGTGAGATCTGTGGAAATGCTAAAAAATGTTTTTATCAGTCCTGCTTACAGAAGGAAAGGAGGCAGGGGAGGCCCACTGTTTTTTGACCCCTTTAAGAAAAATAGAGGGACATGGAACATGATGTTGTGTTGCCACCATTTCAACAATTATCGGATTTGGACTGGAATCCGATGTTGCCTGCGGCAGAGGGAACTGATTGGACCCTATGTTTGCCGTTGATGTGGCCTTGCGAAGCAGGGGAAGAAACAGAGTTGGATTGAACAAATTTCCCGATGGGGAGAGTTCAGGGGGAAGTTCCTCCTCCTCTGACAGATTAAATTCCGGCTGCTCCTCATCCTGCAGGGATGAGTATCCACTCATGGAGGAGTGTGCAGAAGATGTGGGTTCCTGAAGTATAGGAAACCCTGTAGGAGGGACATAAGTTGGCTTGCCCAACGTAGAAGCCCCCTGCCGGAAGGATGGGAGGACCGTTCTGCTAGAGCGTGGTCCACAATCCTGGATACCAAGTCCTCAAGGCAGCCATCGGAGAAAATGTCTTTGATGTCTGGTCCCCTGAGCCCTGTGGCCATTGGCATAAAGGTGGCCTCTGGAGCTGAACCCAAGACGGTTGCTGTGTGTTGTGTCATTTCAGACGGGGAACTAAGTGTGGTGGGTGTCCCTATGAGAGACCACACACCCTGGGTCTAGGTTGAAGGACCTAAAAGAAGGTCAAATTCCGGGGCCACCATTTGATCCGTCTCCAATCCGGCCTCTCTCTGCGCTCTGGAGAACTGCTTCTCCAGAGCCTGGTGCTTATGGCTGGCTTGCTTTTCTGCCAACTTGGAAGGCTTCTTGAGAGTGGTCTTGGCCTTAGATTTGGGCTTGCCTGCCACCTTCTGTTCAGAGGATTTGTGGCAGCTGTAACTGGATGGAAAGACAGTGCCCATGGGGTGAGGCATCGTGGAGTCCTCCATCCTGGTTGAGCAGTCTCAGGGAAACTGAGATGAAGCTCTGGCAGGTAAGCCGTTGGTGGAAGCGAGATTGGAACAAGTAATAAGACTGCTCCCCTGACCACCTGACCAGCAAAAAATTCTCTCTGGGCTTTGGTCACGGCAATTGAGTTAGATGCCGAAGGCACAGTTGAGGACCCACTCTGGGCTCCGCCCGGAGGCCTTAGGTGGCCAGTCAAGGTGCACCAGAAAAAAGCCCCAATGAAGGGTGCAAAGGACCTGAGATGAGGTCTGGCAGAGGCAATGTGAATTCAAAATGGTGGTTCCAAAACAAGATGGTGGCCTGAGAATTTGGGCCTAGTCAGTAAATTCTTGGTACAGATGATGAGGCCCAATAGCAGTGGCTGGAGAGGGCTAAAATAATTCCTCAGATGAGCTGAGAATTAGTCAGAATATAGGGAAGCCTTGTGGAAAATCTTGGGGCCTGCAATCAGTGCAGGAGGTCTGATTAATAGGCCCGAGGGAGGGCCTCACAATGTTCCCAAGATGGCGGCTGCAACTCCGCTAAAATCCCTGGGGTGGCCAAGGTAGTGTGAGTGGCCTGAAGTCCCAGGGAAAGACCCTGTGGCACACAGAGGCCCGCAGCACTCTATCCGGCTGATGAACTTTACAGGGCCGGCCGCGTGGCGGGCCCAAAATGGTGGCCGCGGCGCACTTGGCTGCAGTTACCTAGGGCCGACAAGGATCTGCTAGCATTCCTGAGGCCCTTGTCCCTTAAAACGCAACCAAACTGAATTAATTGCCAGCCAGATCTATTTCTGACAGCCAAGGGAACCTCCGTTGAATCTGAGAACTCGGCAGCCGTCCAAAATGGCGGCCACGATTGAGGTGTGGAGAATGAAGGGGAAATGAATGGAGAAGTACTTTCCCCCCCCCCACACACACACACCCAGAAGCCTCAAATCAGCCGATGATTCCAGCGTCTTGGGGGAAAAAAATTTGGGGAATTAACTTTTTTTTTTTGAAAGAGAATCACTAATTAGGGAATATACAAATATCAAAATTTAAAGCAAGGAGAATCCAACAATGGGTATTTGACCTGCTAAATGAATTGAAGATCTCTAAACCTGAGAGCCAACCTTGATACGTACGTCTTCAAGAGCTTGAGACCAAGTCAAGACTGGATCTCCTAGCAAGAGGGGGCGTGTCAAGTTTGGCTACTTTGTCTCGAGAGCAGGCAGACAGGGAAAACCCATTGGTGGATTCTCCATCTCCTGTACTGGAGAATAAAATTGCCCACATCAATCAAACATTTAGAGAACATATTCACGAAGACCAGGTTAAAAAAGAGCTTTCATATTTTTGTGACATTTTGGGCTCCAATTGCTTTGTGTTTTGCCAGAGCAAAGTATTACAAGGAACTATTATTTAGTAAAATAAACATAATCAAATGTCATAATAACTCACTCTATAGGCATTAAAGTTATTTAAAAGGAAGGGGCGTTGGTCTTACCTGAACGCCTTTTCTCAGTACGGAGATGGATAATCCATGGATGGTTTTCTCTGTCTGCCTGCTCTTGAGACCAAGTAGCCAAAGCTTGACACGCCCCCACTTCCTGTGGAGTCCATTCTTAACGAGGGCGAATTGGCTGATGATTGACGAGGTATTGGCTCTCAGCTCCCTACTAGCGGCCTGCTGGCCTTGGGGTGGGTGTGGATTATCCATCTCCGTACTGAGAAAAGGCGTTCAGGTAAGACCAACGCCCCTTCTCCAGTACAGGAGATGGATAATCCATGGATGGGACGTACCAAAGCCTCACTGTCCCAAGGGGTGGGAAACAGATAAGGCCGGTAGATTGATCTCTGAGACAACTTGCTGGAGGACCCTCCTACCAAAGGAGGCGTCCGCCGATGCAAAGCGGTCTATCTTGTAGTGTCGTATAAACGGGGAAGGCGAGGACCATGTCGCGGCCCTGCAAACTTCCTCGATTGACGCCTGGGTAGCCCATGCCGCCGAAGTTGCAGCGCTTCGGGTGGAATGGGCTGTGAGATGACTTGGGGGCGGCAGGGATGATACATTGTAAGCTTCTGCGATACAGCTTCGGATCCACCTTCCAATGGTGCCCGCGGAAACTTTCCGCCCCAAGGTGCCCGCTTGGAAGGACACAAATAGGGCCTCCGATTTGCGGAAGGGTTCTGTATGCTTTATATAACGCCGCAAGGCTCTGCGGACGTCCAATGTATGCCACTGCCGCTCCCGGTCATGTGTTGGATTTGGACAGAAGTTTGGGAGAATTACTTCCTGTGTCCTGTGAAAGAGTGAATTCACCTTCGGTATGAAGGCAGGATCTAACCTAAGGACCACCCTGTCCTTGTGGAAAATGCATAGGTCGTTTCTGACTGACAGTGCGGCCAGTTCCGAAATTCGTCTGGCCGATGTGATGGCAATCAGGAACGCCACCTTTAGCGACAGGTGTCGCAAGGAAACGGTCGCCAATGGTTCAAATGGTGACCGAGTGAGTGCGTGAAGGACTCGCGGTAGTTCCCAGGACGGGTACCTGTGAATTACTGGAGGTCTGGTGTTATAGGCGCCCTTGATAAAGGCGCGGATCCTGGGGTGGTGAGCTAAGGGAACCGAATCCGTGCAGGTGAGGAGGGTGGACAAGGCCGCCACTTGCCTGCGGATGGTCGCGGGGGCGAGGCCTCTGTCTAGTCCCTCCAAGAGGTAATCTACTATCTGAGGGATGTAGAGTTTGTGTAAGTCAAACTGCCGTTCCCTGCACCAAAGGCAAAAATTTTTCCAAGTGGAGTCATAAATGTGGTTTGTTGCCGGACGGCGTGAAGCTTGAATTATGGTAATGGCCCCGGGAGAGAATAGTTCCTGTGCCATTATCTGGCGCTCAAGTGCCAGGCGGTCAGTTGTAACCATTGGGGTTCCGGGTGACTGATGGTTCCCTGATGTAGGGACACTTGATGAGGGGGAATGTTCCATGGGGGCGACTGAGACAGGTTCATCAGGTCGGCGAACCACGGTCTCTGTGGCCAATATAGTGCTACTAGGATCACTTCTGCCCGCTCCTGAATCAGCTTTCGGATGACCGCCGGTATGAGTGGTAGTGGGGGAAAGGCATAAAGCAGACCCTGAGGCCACTGAGTTCTCAGAGCGTCCGTCCCCTCTGCTCGCGGGTTGAAGTAACGAGAGTAAAATCTGGGGAGCTGGGCATTGTCTGATGATGCGAACAGATCGAGGATCGGGTACCCGAACTTGCGGGAGATGTCTAGGAACAAGTTCGGGTGTAGCCCCCACTCCGAAGGGTCCACTGTGGTGCGGCTTAGGAAGTCCGCTTGCTGGTTGTTGACCCCCGATATGTGTTCCGCTTTTAGTGACTTCAGATTGGGCTCTACCCAGCTGAATAGGAGTCGTGACTCTGTCATCAGGGTTTTTGATCTGGTCCCCCCCTGCCGATTGATGTGCGCCTTGGCTGCTACGTTGTCTGTTAGGACTAGAACGTGGTGGCCTCTGATTCTGTCTTTGAATTGTTGCAAGGCTAGGTGGATAGCCCTGAGTTCTAGCCAGTTGATGTTGTTTCTCAGATCCGTGGCGGACCAACGTCCCTGTACAAACCGGGAGTCCAGATGGGCTCCCCAACCATACAGACTGGCGTCTGTAGTGATGGTAACTCTGACTGGTTCCTTGAAGGGTGACCCCTTGGTCACGGCCCGAGAGCACCACCAGCGTAGCGCCCTGCGGATTTGTGCCGTGACCCTGACTAGGTGGTTGGATGCGCTGGTGTTCTGCCGTTGGTACGGGAGCAGAAACCACTGTAGTTCCCGTAGGTGGAGCCTGGCCCAGGGTACAATGGCTATGGCCGATACCATCTTGCCCAATAATTGGGAAAGTGTTAGTATCGGAACTGAACGTTGCCTGTGAACCCAGCGAGCCAGTTCCCTGATGCCGGCCACCCGGTCTTGGGAGAGATAGACCATACAGTTGGTTGTGTCTATCATGGCCCCCAGATGCAGCAGCCTGGACGAGGGAACTGTCTGGCTCTTCTGAAAGTTTACTGAGAATCCGTGTAATTGGAGGACGCGAATGACGGTCCTTACGTCCGCCTGAGCTGTCTGTAGGGATGTTGCTTGGATTAGTATGTCGTCTAGGTAACATTGGACGCGTATTGGGATTTTTCTCAGTTTGGCGGCTACCGCTGCTAGTATCTTGGTAAATACCCTGGGTGCCGAAGATAGACCGAAGGGGAGAGCTCTGTATTGGAAGTGTTTTCCCCCGTAACAGAAACGTAGGAACCGGCGGTGGTTTGGGTGGATGGGGATGTGAAGGTAGGCTTCCGTGAGGTCTATCGATGCCAGGAAGTCTCCTTCTCTGATGCTTCCCAGGATGGACTGAAGGGATTGCATCTTGAATTTTTTGTATGTGATGTAGCGGTTGAGATTTTTTAGGTCCAGGATTGCCCTCCATCCTCCTGAAGTCTTTGGAACCACAAAGAGGATGGAGTAAAATCCTCTGCCTCTGTATTCCGCTGGGACCGGTTCTATTGCTTGAATGTCCAACAGGTGTTGGATGGCCTCCTGCATGAGTTTGCGTTTGGTGGGGTTCCTGGAGACCGAGCAGTTGATGAGTCGGTCTGGGGGTGTGACCAGGAACTCCAGGGACAGCCCGGACTGGATGGTTTGTAGTACCCAGTTGTCCGTGGAGGTCTGCTCCCACTGGTGGAAGAAGTGAGCTAGTCTTCCTCCAATGGGTAGGTCTATGTAGGAGTCATTTTGTCTTCCGGTACGGACGACCCGTTCCACGAAAGGGTCGTCTCGACTGGTTTTGTTGTCTGGGCTGGAACCCCGGTCTGTCGTAGGGGCGGCCGTACGGTTTGTTCTGCCTGGGAGTGAATGGCTTGGGTGCCTGACTGATAGGCGTGGTTGTCGGTTGACGAAAGGACTGCCTACGAAAGTAAGGTGTGGTACGTTTGTCTGACCTTTTGTTCAAGTGTGCCATGACCTTCCGCTTGTCTTTGTTCTCTACAAGATAGGGGTCCAAGGCCTCCCCAAACAGACCGTTGCTTGAGTAAGGGGCGGTCGCTAGCCGCCACTTAGCCTTGGTGTCAGCTTGCCAGTGTTTTAGCCATAGCATTCTCCTGGCAATTATGTTGGATGCTATGGATCTGGATGAAAAAATGGCCGATTGGAACGTTGCGTCTGCAGCGTATTCCGTGGCTGCTACCATCTTAGCCAGGTCCTGGTGTGTTCGTATGTCCTCCATAGAAACTATGGTTTGTAGTTGTTGCAACCAGATGAGGGTGGCCTGGACAAAAAGGGAGGCCGAGGTGGCTGCTTTGATGGCCCATGCCGCTGTCTGGTGGGTTTTGCGAAAGGCTTGTTCCCACTTTTTGTCATCTGCCTTAAGGGCCTCCACTAGGTCCCCAGCCATGGCTGTCTGGGAGACCAAGGGGGTCCAGGCTTCATCTACTTTAGGAATTTCTAAGGCCTCATTGAGGTCTGTGGCAGTGCTGTATAATTTTTTGTCCGTACCACTCACTGATGGGAAGGAAGCGGGAGAGTCCCATGGCTTCTTGATCCCTTTCAGGAAAATGGCGGGGCAAGGTATATGGTGTTGCGTTGTCACCTTTTCTACGAATACGGGTCTGGATGTGGTGGCCGGTGTCGCTTGCGGCTGAGAAAACTGATCCGTCCCCATGTCCGCAATGGCTGTGGCCTTGCGTAGTATCGTGAGGAAGCGGTTGGGATTAAATAATCCCCCTGAGGGGGGCTCAGGGGGAAGTTCCTCATCCTCTGACATAGAGATCCCAGGTTGATCCTCCTCTTGTGGTGAAGAATAACCACTCATGGAGGACTGGGCCGGGGAGACGGGTTCCTGAATGCCTGAGGACTCTGAGGGGAGTTCCGAGTGTGGCATGGCTGAGATGGAGGGCCCCTGGTCGTGGTGGGCGGAGCGCTGTGCTAGGGCTCGGTCCACCACTTTGGTTAATAGGGCCTCTAGCCGTCCATCTGCCCAGATGTCCCCTATGTCATTACCTTTGGGTGTGGTGACCGCAGGTGGAGAGTTGGACTCAGTGGTTGTGCCTGCCGCCGTGGTTGTTTGTTGGGCTGATGTAGATGGCGGGTCCAGTGGTTGCGGTGTTCCTGGAATGGACCACGCGTTCTGGGTTGATGTGGATGGACCCAATGGTAATTCCATCTCGGTGGCCGCCATTTGAACCAATTCCAATTGGGCCTGCCTCTGCGCTCTGGAGAACTCCTTCTCCAGGGCCTGGTGCCTACGGCTGGCTTGCTTTTCCGCCAACTTGGAGGGCCTCTTGATCGAGTGTTTTGTCTTCGCTTTGCACTTGCCTGCCGCCTTCTGGTCAGAAGGTGTGTTGCAGCCGTAATTGGGAGGTGGAGGGGTCGTGCTCATGGATTGAGGCAACGAGGGTCCCTCCATTCCGCTTGAGCAGTCCCAGAAAAACTGAGAAGACGCTCAGGCAGGCAAGTATTGGCGGGAGCGAAATTGGAACAAGTACCAGGACTGTTCCCCTGATCACCCGACCACAACAAAAATATTCTCTCTGGGCTAAGGTCACGGTAGCTGAGGGAGGTACCGAAGGCACGTTTGGAACCACTCTTTGGGTTCCGCCCGGAGGCCTTAGGTGACCAGGCAACGTGCACCAGTAGAAAAAGGAAAAGGGAGGCAAAAAATATCAGTGGCGACCTCAAAAGGGTCTGTAGGCCTGACTTAATACACAGCAGGTATCAAATGGCGGTCACCTAGAGCGGAATTTATTCTTATTAATACTATTACTATTATACTAATAATAGGAACAACAATAATAGTAAAATAATAATAATAATAACAACAACAATAATGGTGATGATGATAATATTGTGTGTTCTGTCTTTAGGCCTGTTGGCCCTGCAGTCGCTTAATTTTTAGCTTTAAAAAAAAATTTTTTTTAATTATTATTATTATTATTTTTAAAATTTATGTATCTATTTTTATTATTATTATATTTTGTCCTATTATTATATGTGTGTATCGGGGGTGGAGCGCTGGTTGTGTGCTCCTATTCCGCCTCTATCAGTGATTCCAGATATGATGTAGAGCTTCCTTAAGCTTGGTTTGCCTTTCTCTGGCAAGAGATGGCAGCCACAGCTCGTTTCTCCCTGAAAAAGGGCTTTGCAGATCCCAGGAGGGTTCTCTAGCCTCCGTTTCTTGGTTGGCTTACTCCCTTCCTGTGCTTCGTTTCCCTCTGAAGATAAGCTCTGCAGCCTCCCAGAAGCTGCTTGTGCCCGGGGATTTAAATTTGGCGCGCTGTGACGTTTTAAGGTAATCCCAGCCAGGGATTGCCTTTGTTGTCTGAAAACGGCAACTAAAATGGCGCCCGCGGTTGCCCTGGGCTGCTAGGGAATCTCCGATGATCCGAATTCAAGTTTGAATCCGGACCTGGAGATTGTTATTTTTTCCCCCAATTTGAGGAAAAAATCCCTTGGAAGGTTGGGGAGAAAAGCTCAGCAAGTGGTCTCTGCTGATGCCTTTTTCCCCCCCCTTTTCCACCTCCAGAGCCCTGGGGCTGACTGGGATCCGTGGGGAGTTTTCCCCTCCCACACCCCCTTTTTCAATTTTAATATAGGATCAGGGATGATCCCAAGGAAAACTTAGTGGTTGGGGAAAAGGTTCAGCAAGTAGTCTCTGCTGATGCCTTCTTCCCCCCCTTTTCACCCCCCAGAGCCCTGGGGCTGGCTGATATCTGTGGGGAAATTTCCCTCCCCACCAATCCCCTTTTTAATTTTAGGTTTGAGATCAGGACTGATCCCCAGAAAATTTTGTGGTTAAATTCCTATAGGTGGAAAATATTTTTTTGGGAAGGGGAAGCCAATTATCAAGGGATAATCAATCAATGGATTTCTTGTCTAACCTGATAAGCTGAGAGCCACGCCAAAATGAGTCTTCTCCGAGCAGAGGCCAAGTTAAGAATGGACTCCACAGGAAGTGGGGGCGTGTCAAGCTTTGGCTACTTGGTCTCAAGAGCAGGCAGACAGAGAAAACATCCATGGATTATCCATCTCCTGTACTGGAGAAGTCCTAGCTCTAAATGGCAATAAAACTGTTTATGCACTTCAGAATTGCAATTTACTTCCTGCCAACCCATTGGTGATTTTAATAAATGCAAAGATACTAATCAACATGTGGAGATTCTTGCAGCCTATATCCGTTCTAGTTTCAGGCCCAGTTTGAACTAACAAACAACTGGTTTATGTCATCAAGCCATTTAATCATATTTACTTTGAACTATTTTTACACATGGAAGAATTAACTGGATTTCTTTCATGGAGCTGACTACAGTAGACATAGCTGGTTAGGGGAGAAGTCCATTTACCTCTGAACAACAGAAGTCCCTGTTGTGTAGGTACTCCTTGATTTATGATTAAATTGAGCCCAAAATTTCTATTGCTAAGCAAGACAGTTGTTAAGTGAGTTTTGCTCCATTTTATCTTTCTTGCCATAGTTGTTAAGTGAATCACTGCATTTGTTAAGTTAGTAGCACGGTTCTTCAAGTGAATCTGACTTCCCCAGTGGCTCTGCTTGTCAGAAGGTTGCAAAAGATGATCACATGATCCTGGGACATTGCAACTGTCATAAATATGAGTCAGTTGTCAATCACGTGACCATAGAGATTCTGCAAAGGTTGTGAGTGTGAAAAATGGTCATAAGCAGTGGTGGGATTCAAATATATGAACAACTGGTTCTCTGTGTAGATGCTGCTTCCGGAAGTCCCTTATGGGCCTGGGCAACAAAAAATTAGCTACCGGTTCTGCTGAAGTGGTGCGAATCGGCTGAATCCCACCACTGGTCATAAGTCACTTTTTTCAGTGCCATTGTCACTAAAGATTGTTGTAAGTTGAGCACTACCTATATAAGCATTCACGCGTTAGCAGGCAAAGCTGGGTGGTAGGAAATGACATGAAATAGTGGAATACAGTGGGGTAAGGGAGTTAACCAAATAGCTAGGTCCAGACAGCATGCTAAGATAGCTTTTGCTGAATCTAGCAGTCCATGCTTACAAGCCACAATGTCAGATGTTGCACAACATACTAAGCCAAAACCAATATTATCACTGTGTAACAATGTAAATCTAGCTGAACTGTCTTATCTACTGGTGTTCTAAATGCATTTTTATCTAGATTGTGTTTTTTAATTTATATCTTGTTTCAATATTGATTAGGTCCAGTTATATTGCATTTGTTCTATACGTACTGAAAACAGTTAAGCTATCCTATGGATAAAAGAGCAGAATAAAAATAATTTAAAATGTAATAGCAAAATGAATAGCAACAACAATTTTGTCTCATGCCAACTCTTCTGCATAGCAAGAAGACCATCTGAAAATTAACTCAATTTTCTAGCTGCTGACCAAAGTTCCCAAAAATAGGAGATCATGCTAAAAAAATCCAGCAAACATGACAAACCTCTTAAGATGTCTTTCAAAAACTATTTCCTTCTCACTATCTCGAGTGCCCCTAGGCTTTAAATTAATAAAGCATTTATTATGAAAAAAGTGTCATTGATTATAGGGCTGCATTCTGCAACACAACCAGACCAAACCAGATACAATTTCCATCACCCTCATGTAAATGATACCATTTATATTCAGACATAGCTAGAATACTGGTTGAGATAGGCTGTCCTATAGCAAACTGCAACTAGAGCAGCGGTTCTCAACCTGTGGGTCAGGACCCCATTTGGGGTCGAGCGACCATTTCACGGGGGTCGCCAAACAATGCAGTCCGCCATTTTTCCCCCTTTTCCTTAGCTGTGCTATTCCCTTTTATTCTATTGGCTTTTGAAAGCCAATAGAATAGACTCTCTTGAATAGAGTCTAATTCTATTGGCTTTCAAAAGCCAATAAGAATTGTCCAGGCTGTCTCTGCCCTGCTGACCTCGCCAAAAGTCCCGTTCTGCAAACGGTGCTGCAAGTTGTCTGCAGCGAAGGAAAGCTATCTGGAAGTTTCCACTCCTCCCTGCTGAGCAACTACTAAAAATGTAAGTAAAAGAGGGCCAGGGGTGGGAGATGGGAGGCCGGCAGGCGCAGGGAGGGTTGCTGGTGCGCGCGGGGCCCGGTGGGTGCCTTACTTCCCTTGGACTGGGCCAGCTGGTGGCCCAGCCAGTGGTCGGTCTGCGCCATCTCTGCCGCTTGCCAGTTACACCTCGGCCGGCGCAGGGGGCGGTACCACGCATGCGCGGCGCTCCCGGGCAGGGAAAGTCCTTGACTTACGACCGGTTGGGTAGTCCTTGACTTACGACCGGTTGGGTAGTCCTCGACTTACGACCGGTTGGGGTCACGGCATTAAAAAGGTTGAGAACCACTGAACTAGAGGATGTTCAACGAGCATAGCCAATGGGAACTAATAGGGAGGTTAGGCTGAATATGGAGTTACCATCTGCATAACCACCAGGGAAATGAAAGCAATACCCTTTACCAACTTTTAGCATTTTTATTAAAGAGAAGGCAGAATTTGATTCCAGTTCCCATCATCATACAGGAAAGAAACAAAAAGAAGAACAAAGAATTTAGTCCAAGTTTATAAAGGAAGAATACAGATGTTGATCCAATTCATCATAACCCTGGATACAACTAGAACTAGATGATGTGATTTATACTCAAGACATAGCTAGAATAGCATATAGGAAATGTTTTGGAAGAATTCAGAATTTGACCAAGTAGAAAAATTACATTTCTGAACAGAGAAGCAGGCAAAACTTAGTAAAAAATACTATAATGCCTCCCCGCCCAAATATTAGCAATATTCCATCAAAGAGAATCCAAATTTAAAAACACACTGAAAATTTAAAACAAAATATGTAGATCTCAAAATAATGTCTTTTGAATAAAAAATGAAAATAGACCTGCATTTTTTTAAAAGTTATACATGAAAGGAAAGACCTGGAAATATTTTCTTTTTATCTGAAAATGCAATGAAACAAATCAACAACTACCGTGAAAGTGAAAAATAGGATCAGGCCCAAGGACTGGATCTTTCCCAAATTCACCTCCAAATCCCAAACCTGCTCCCAACAGTGATGACATCTGATTCTCAGGAAGGTGCTATTTCGAAATACCAGGAGCACTTTGAAGTCGCTCTTTCCTTGGAGACAATACCAGAATACATTCTCAGCAGGGAGTGCTTTTGCCAACTTGTTGCTGGCAACCAGCTTCAACTGTGGCTGTTGAAAATGGCAAAAGCAGTTTCCTATGAACTTAAATAGCTTACTGGGAACCTTACAGACAGCTGGAAAGTCTGATGGTTTCATATAAATTAGCAAAAATCAATGTCCATGTATTACATCTTCCTAACTAGCAGATATACAGACCTTATGTATCGCTACATTCAGTAGCTTTTAGATTCAAGATGCACCATGCAAATGTACATTGAAGTTTGAGACTAATTTTACTGTAAGTAAACCAGCTTTGTTTTGCCATAGCACAGATTAACTAGACTCTGGACTCAGATGCACCAACAGAATTAAAGAGCTTCCAAAGGCCAAGAAGATTCAGTCAACTAACTTTTCATAGGCCCTAGATGCTACTGAAGCTTATGGTAAAGAGAAATCAAAAGGACTCACAATCAGAAATCTTTTTTGGGAGAGGGAGGGTGAAGAGGGAAACCAAATTCCTATATAAGCAGCCAATGTTCTATGTAACTTCAAAGAACTGGTAGGATGTGTTCTTGGTCACAAGCTGTGCCAAAAAGATAGACAGCTGGAATTTGCTCCAAAATACTAAATGTTCTCTTCCAAAATGTATACAGCTAGATTAACCAGCCATCAAAATGGTTTTTGCAACAGCTTTCTAACTATCAGTAATGGGAGTGGGAAGAGAAATATTTTTCTTCTTTTTTTTTTAATTTAAGAGAGGGGAAAAGTGAAAATGTAAATTTATCATAAGAAAACAAAACACTGACAAATACTATAACAGTGGTGGCAAACCTATGGCACGGGTGCCAGAGGCGGCACTCAGAGTGCTCTCTGTGGGCACGCGTGCCGTCGCCTCAGTCCTAGGCCTTCAAAAGGTTTTATAAAACCTTTTCGCTTTAGGCCTATGCCGCTGTGTGCAAAAAAAAAGGTTCAATCAATCAGTCAATTTCAACTTCTCGTGGGAAAAAAGAAGATCTTGCAAAGTTGGAATTGATTGCTTGAACTTTTTAGTCCCAACCAGTCTGCTGTTACCACCGCAGCCACACCCAGCCCATGGGCCACACCCACCTGGCATCCGATGATGCATAAGTGGGTTTTGGGTTGCAGTTTGGGCACTCGGTCTCTAAATGGTTCGCCATCACTGTACTATAAGCAAACATTTAGACCTGCAATAAATTGGTGTCAGTGGTAGAAATATGATCTCAGTCACTTCTGGATCTTTAAATATATAAATATTGCTACCCCTTCCTCCACCCCCCCTCACGATCCCAATTTGCCTGCCAACTCTAGTCTCCATATCCACTACCTTTTCTATTTTCCTCTTTCTTTTTCAATTGCAATATAATATTCTGTGCTTAATTAGAAAGCCCAAATCTCAAAGAGCTTTTTACAGGCAGTCCTTCTTTAATGGCCTCACTGGCACTAAGCAACATGGCCATAAGCAAGATATCATATGACCATGACCCACTCACATCCTCATTTCAACTGTGATCACTGGGATCACATGACTGTGACTCATGATTTTAATTCTGGTTTCTCCACTGAATCTGCTTATCACGCAAATGGTGATTACATGACCATAGGAAGCTGAAATAGTTGTAAACACTTATTGGTCGCAAGTGCCTGAATCTTGATCAGATGACCATGGTGATGCTGTGATGGTCATAAGTGTGAAGACCAGTCATAAAGTTACTTTTCAGTGCCACTGTAACTTCAAATAGTCACTAAACAAGGCAGTCATTAAGCAAGGGCTACTTACATAGTATTTCAGGGATGTCCATGGAGATAGTGCCATTTTGATTTTTTAAATCTCCCTATGGATATCCCAGTTTTATTTATACTGTATTGTTTGCAGGTCAATTTTAAACAGGTAGTTTTCTATTTCTATATCAGAATAGGGAAATTCTGGAAGATGAAATTCACACAGCTTAAAGTTGCTGAGGCTGAGAAACACTGGTCTAGATGTTCACATCTTGAACAGTGTTCACATCTGGAACAGTGTTCACGATTTATCACATCTTGTTCAAGATGTAATATCTGTTCAAGATGTAACAGCTCATATGACTTTGTTAATATTCATTATGGAATCACCAGCAGAATTAAAAGCAAACTGCAACAATGCCAAATGACAAGACACCTATGCTGATGTGGTGAAGCAAATACTGCCTTTACATATTAGCAATAGCAAAAGCACATACCACTTCACAGTGCTTTACATTCCTGTCTAAGCAGTTTACAGAGTGAGCCTTTTGCCCCCAACAATCTGGGTCCTCGTTTTACCAACCTCAGAAGGATAGAAAGCCGAGTCAACCTTGAGCCGGTCCCGATCAAATGCCTGGCTGTGGGCAGAGTCAGCCTGTAATACTGCATTCTAACCACTGCGCCACCAAAGTTCTTTTTGTGTTCTAATAGCTGATGCAAATTTGGAAGTCATGGTATTTTATCTTAAAGTCAGATATTAAAATATCCATTATGGAAGCCCAAATAAAAAACTAATTTAAAAGGTCAATGATAAATGTATCCACAATAAAACGTCTCCATAACTTACAAGATTAAAACATCCATGGTAAGAAACAAAAAAATACTAAAAAAAATCTTAATATTAATGCAAGTTAAGGGAAAAAAAACTAATTAAACCAATACATTGTGTCCATAGCTTTAATAAAATAGCAAAACTATAGTTCTGAGTTTTCAGAATTTCTTCTTTAACAATCCCAAAAGTCGGCATCGCTGACTTGCAGTCCATGGTTAACTGATACACAGCAGGAAAGCAACAGTCAGAAGCAGTTTAGCAACTTGCCCATCTCAGCTAGGCACTAAAGATTATCCTTGCTGAGAAGAAAGGGTAGTTCTATTCCTGGTCAAGGAAGACCAGCTCCCAGAGACCTACATTAAGGCACATGGTTTGTTGGCTTCAACTGGTAGTGAGGAGTAGAGACAGAAGAGGCATCTCACTTGCCCACTTCCTACCATTTTTAACCTTCTTCCTGGTGGCTTCTCTTCAGCTACCACAGCTGGAAGAGCAAGGGACAGCAGAGCAAGTAATGCAAGACTATCTTCTCAAAAGTTCTCCCTGGACTTGACACTTGTTAGCCAGGGTAGAGGAAAACACCACCTTCCTGCTTTGCAAACAAAGAGATAGAAACAGATACCAACTGCAGTGACCATGTACTACTATAATTCTTCAAAAACGTAACCAGGAAAGGAAAATATCTGGCAC
Organism: Crotalus tigris; assembly: GCF_016545835.1. Taxonomy (NCBI): domain Eukaryota; kingdom Metazoa; phylum Chordata; class Lepidosauria; order Squamata; family Viperidae; genus Crotalus; species Crotalus tigris. The sequence continues at coordinate 185,664 of NW_024100552.1, read as the reverse complement.
CATTCCTAGTGCAGCCCCTGCCAGCTGCATCTTATAGCCTGCCAAGCACTCTGGAGCTGCACAGAGATAGCAATTCAGCACAGGCTGAACAACTCTCTTGCCAACCATGAATCCCAACAAGGCAGCTTTGCCTCTCTCATCTTCCATCCACGGAAGACTTGATAGACAGGTGAGGCTTAAAAAGTTGTGCTAATTGAACAACGCATAAACCAATTTCTCATGTACTAGTAGTTAATGAAAATTATGCGTGAAATGCCCCCTCAAAAAAAGTTTTTAAAGCAGTACAGTTCTTTTTATTTAATAAATGTATGTGGCATTTTCTGTTTTCCTCATTTTTACTCACTAGAGACATACATCAATGAATGAAAGAGCTCCAGTGCTATAGCCCTTGAATTAATGAACGAGTTCTTATCAAGCCCTCACAACAGTCTAAGTTGGAAACTCATTGAATTATGATCTGATACTGCTTTTTGCAAATAACAAAGATTTTTACAAATATTTACAAGCTTTCAGAATCAGTAAAGATTTTAAAAAATAGGATTTGGGGGGAGGATATAGCCTTAAGCTGCAGCCTTGAGCACATTTACTAATGAATTTCTGAATATTCACATTTTAAGAATCAGTTACTAAGGGCTTTCACACATGTCTGGCATGTTTTAATTACAATTTGTTGACTTTTGGCATTATGAACCGAAAAGAAAAAAAAGACACATTATGGCTTAGCATAATATATGAATGCAGTCAATCCTCAACATGCCAAAGTTAATAAAGGTTTAACCATGGAGCTACTGTAAAAGGACTTGAAGATCTCTCCTGAAGCACATCAAACCTGTTAGGTTAGTTCACAGGTCGGCAACCTGCGGCTCCGGAGCCGCATGCGGCTCTTTGAGCCTTCCCCTGTGGCTCCCAGCCTCCTCTCCTCCTCTGCCTTTGCAGAGAGAGACAGAGACAGAGAGAGGCAATTGCGCTTCCCTGCTTCTCTCTCTCTCTCTCTCTCTCTCTCTCTCTCTCTCTCTCTGTGTGTGTGTGTGTGTGTGTGTGTGTAAAAGAGAGTGCACTCACAGTGTTCTCCGAGGAGCTGAAAAGCTTACTGGGCGGAGCTCCTCCCTTTGCTGCGTCTCTGCAGGAAGCAGGAAGGGCAGGAGAGAGCTAGCTAGCCAGCTAGGCTGACTCAGGAATTCTGGGAGTTGAAGTCCATGAGTCATAAAAGAGACGAGGTTGCCTACCCCTGAGCTTGTTGGACAACAACTTGAAGCTTGCCAGGTGAGCAGCAGATAGGAGGGGGGGAGAAAGAGAGAGAGAGAAAGAGAGAGAGAGGGGGAGAGAGAGAGAGAGAAAGAGAGAGAAAGAAAGAGAGTGGGGGAAGAGGAGTGGCAGACCAAGGGCAGAGAGGGAGGGAGGGAGGGAGACAGAGAGAGAGAGAGAGAGAGAGAGAGAGACCCTTTTGACATCTAAAATGAAGATATCCTTTTTTACCTGTGTGTGTATGTAATTTTATTCTCTTAAAGCATTCTCTTGGTGATCATTGTTTTAATAGTATGGATATTCCCAAGAGTCATATTTTTACTTTTATTTTTAATGTGTGTGTGTGTGTGTGTGTGTGTGTGTGTGATAAAAAAGGATATATGCAGTGTTATCTTCATTTTAGATATCAAAAGGGTTTTGCGGTTCCCGGTGTTTTGTTTTTGGTGGGAAACGGGTTCAAGTGGCTCTTTGAGTGTTTTGGGTTGTCTACCCCTGGGTTAGTTGTTGCTCACAACTCTTCTCATTTAAAAACTTTCCAAGCTTTCTTTCCAAAAAGAGGAAATATGAATATATTTATATCCTCACACTTAGGGATAGAGAGAGAATTTATTAGATTACCCTGTAATGTGAATTATTCATTCAAACTTCCCGAACTTGGTACACAATAAAATATTAAGTTATCTCTTAATTTTAGAATGCAATTTGTAACTTTAAATGTACAGCAATGCATATATTAAGGAAAGCATAAGAGAAATATATTATCTTTGGAAACATAATTTGAAAATAGGTGTATATTTAGAAAAAATGAAATAAAAATGCTCATACCCTGAGGAAGGCATATTAAAAGAATTTAGGCATAAAAATTTAATAAAACTAACTTGACAGTTGGAGTTATTTGTACTTTTCTCTGGCATAAAATCTATGTGGTCCTTTGTGGAGCATTCATTGAAGGCCATATTTAAATAAAGACTAAATTCATGCACTCCCACTGTCTGCATTAATTTATAGGGAAGATTTAGTTGAGAAAGTTTATGATGCAATAACTCTGAGCAAATATGCTGGAGTTCTTGAATCCAAAACTGAGCATAGTCAAACATGTATCTTGGACTTAAAACTCAATTTGGAACAACAAAAAGTAGGATACTATGGTGAGAATAGCTAATGAGAAAAGGGAGCTCCAAAAGGCTGGAAGTACTTAAAGAAGCGAGAGATAGCAAAATAATTGCAAACAATACCATGAGGATAAAATAAAGAGAGAATAGCCAAACAAATCCATGTAACTATATGTAAAGCTTGGTGAAAATCGAAAACCAGAAGAGAACGCATACAGGAAATGTAAAGAGAATCTAGTCATAAAGCAGCAATACAGATAGTTAGACTAGAGCTGATATTAGGAAAGAAAAACTCAGAATCAGCTAAGTTAACAAATAATGTGTCTTTTAATATGTTGAAAATAAAAAAAGAATAATCAATACACCTGTTGCTTAATGATGAAGAGGAAATGCTAACAGGTCAAAAAAAAACACTATTCAACTCTTTTCCATAAAAAAAAAACCCTACATGTTCCACCAAGAAATTAAGAAGGGACAGAACTGATGCTAAAAATTGCTCAATAATTACATCTTCACTTTGAAAGTATACAAATCTCTAGAACTAAAAATACACCCTAAGATACTAAGTTCCAAGTAAATAAAAGAGAGAAAAGCCCTATTGTTCATATAGTAAACAATGAGGGACAATTCTTAAAAAATATTTTGATTAAAAATGGCTCTCTATAATTATGATAGGCTAATTTATAAGCTATAGATCTCATTTTTTCCAATTGATTGATTGATTTACTCATTTACTTATTATACTTACTATAAAGTAACTCTGGGCAGCTTCAAACTTAATTTACATAGAACCAAGCTAAGGTTCTTTCCTCAGCAAATCATTATTGCAAAGAAATTATCATAAACCTGTAACTCAGGAATAGATAACTTGTAGCCCTTCAGCTGTACTTTAATTCCAACTCAATAGCATGTTATATCAATTAAAAAAGGTACTTCGTAAAATCACAACCCTCCACCTCCATATTGTGGCAAACAGGAGAGCTCCAAAACAAACAGGTGCGCTAGTAGGAAAGGCTGCAACCAATGAAAGCAAAATTATGTAGCTTTCCCAACCATTGCTATAAATCAGGGGTGTCAAACTGCCAGCCCGCGGGTCGGATGTATCATAGCGAAACTGCGCCCACCCCATTGCTGGAAATGGAAAAAAAGTCGCATTACGTCGCAACACGTTATATGACGTTGTGAGTTTGACACCCCTGCTATAAATCTATACAATTCAATGATACTGTATTCCTCTTTAACAATGCTTGATTTACTATTAAGCAGTATCTAGGACTAAGTGATATCAAAAAAATTCAATGACAATTGATTTACTCTGGTAAATACAATCAACTCAGGGCATACATTAATGTCCATTTTAATCTAGTTATTGAATTTACCTGAAAAAGAATACCAAGCACTTTTGATTCTGAATTGAGCAACTGATGGATAATTGAAATATAAGCCTCCTAGCTCCTATCCGAGCAGCATTTTGTTCCATGACTTCTACTGGCACAAAGTGTAATCTGCGGACTGAACTATGCAAAATTTCAAAGGAAAAAGAAGAAAGAGACCTGCCCATTCCAACTGGTGGTATGAAGCCATCTGAGCACAGAAACTACGGTATAATTGAGTTTGCCTGGGGAACTAGGCAGGGATAAAATAAGAATGCAAGGCTCAAAAGACTGAGATCTTCTTATAAAGTTACTGGAACCATCCACTATTGAAATCAGAAGCAGTGCACAAAGCTCGAGAACCGTGAGAGTGAAAGAACTGAGATTTGATTGTACAGGTAGTCCTCAACTTATAGCAATTCATTTAGTGACTGTTCAAAGTTACAATGGTAGTTAAAAAAAAGTGACATGACCGTTTTTCACACTTAGGACCCTTACATCCCCTTGGTCACATGATCAAAATTCAGATATCTGGCAATTGACTCATATTTATGACGGTTGCAGTGTCGCAGGGTCATGTGATCCCCCTTTTGTGACCTTCTGACAAGCAAAGTCAATGGGAAAGCCAGATTCATTTAACAACTGTATTACTAACTTAACAACTGCAGTAATTCACTTAACAACTGTGGTAAGAAAGGTCGTAAAATGAGACATAACTCATTTAACAAATGAGCAACAACAATGTTGGGCTCTATTGTGGTTGTAAGTCAAGGACTACCTCTATTTTGTATAGTCTGAAGTTCCTGAATTCATAAGAGGGTCATCAGAGAATCAATTTCAATAGACCAACATAGAGACTATCAAGCGTGCACTGTCACTGTGCAAACAACAGTTGAAAGAAAAAGGTATATCTGATTAAATAGCCTCAGGTGACAGAAGCATCTCCAGACCACAATATACAACTGAGGTGTCATGGTAACAGAATAATCTGTTGTGATAACGAGCCTCGAGCCTCAGTTACAATGTTATGATGGATTCCAAGAATGATATGCCAGTGCCTTTCTGTATTAGTCCTCTTAGATGCTTTCCTCTGCTTAACACCTGTACTTTGGTTTTATCAGGATTCAGTTTCAGCAGACTCATAATCTTCCTGATAAAAAAATATCAGGTCCACACTGGGAGACACACAGTCCCATTCAAATCAGAAACCACTTAAACAGTAGTGAGTATCGCCAACGCACAAACAATACTGCAACTAATGGAATTTAATCCGTTCTCCCAATGATCCCATGTAAATTCTGAACACGAAGGGAGACAGGAAGTATTCCTGTGGAATATCCAGGAAGATGAAACCCAGGAGATAAGGAAAAGTTACTGTTACTAAGGTTCAATCTTCCAAACAGTACTGAAATCAGGCATCACCAAGCTGTTTTCCTACTCTTCAATCCAAGATCATTTTATTATCTATACATTTACATGTCAGATCAAGTATAAGATCCCTGATGGTCACTTACATTTTTGCATTCCTACATATAGGCTGTCCTTGAAGACCATCCAGACGCTACGCTTGGTTCAAAAATAACATTGCAATGAGATATGGACATATGCCCATGTAACAACTATATTCTGTGAGTTGTACTGTCTTTCTATTGGTTTCTAGGTGAATTAAATGTGCTGTAAAGCTTACATGGAACATGAACTGCTTAATTGTGTGACCACCTTTTCCCAATGACATTTGCCCACCTCATATGCTCCAAGTGGGCATACTTGGTCTCTTCTATGAAACAATGTAATCATAGTGGGAGGCTAAGAGATACACCTTTTCCATGCTGATATCTATTTTTTAAAATGTTTTCCACCTTGCTCCTACCCCGAACATACAGTTAACTTTGACAGCACACAGCAATGACTTTCTTTAGATATTTCAGTCAAGATAAATGTCCATCAGACATTTAATAAATCACCTATTAACAGTTAACATACAAACAATATCTGTTTTTTTTTTTTTTTTTTGCTACTATATGATTTTGGGGGTTTTCTCTATTGGGGTTTTTTTTTTTTTATACCAATCAGATTTGCACTGTACAAATTGGGCAGCCATATAAATGGCATATATGTATGTATGCATGTATGTATATATGAAATAATTTCCATTTCAGTGACACAATACGGTAGCTTCTAATTATGCTTGTACTTTCTTATATACAGTCAACTCAAATGTACATTTCATTTTACTTTTTTATTTAGCTCAATTAATTGCATAAAAATTCAACAAACGTATATTCAGCAGTAGATCATCAGGCCAAAAACTTTGAATGCACTTTAATGAATATGCATTAGATTAATTCAATGGAATTAATTCTAAGTAACAATTAAGAATACTTCACTGTCTATTATACCCCAAATAAATTAACAAAATCATGTATTAGTAAAATAAAATGGTGAATAAAAAGCAGAAGATAAAAATCCAGTGAGTTAAAAAATACTCTGAAAAGTACAATAGTTTGTGTGCCTTCATTAAATCACAGCAGTAACCTCACAAGGAGATGAGACTTAAGGAATGAGCTCAAGATTTTAACTGTTCATGTGAATATCAGCTTTAGGAAAAGATGTTTCCTTCCTCAAGGCAGTTCCCTACTTTGAAAAGGAATTCCTTACTGTCAAGATCCAGTCAGTTATTTCCAAGAGTCTGGTAGAACCAGTACATTTTCAGTTTCAGTTACTGAAATTCTTGCCCCAAACTATTGACCAATCAAGCTCTAGGACAGTGGTTCTCAACCTTTTTAATGCCGCGACCCCCAACCGATCATAAGTCGAGGACTACTCAACCGGTCGTAAGTCGAGGACTACTCAACTGGTGCAGCACCGTTTGCAGAATGGGACTTTTGGCAGGCTCAGCAAGGCAGAGACAGCCTGGACAATCCTATTGGCTTTTGAAAGCCAATAGAATTAGACTCTATTCAAGAGAGTCTATTCTATTGGCTTTCAAAAGCCAATAGAATAAAAGGGAGTAGCACAGCTAAGGGAAAGGGGGAAAAAAATGGAGGACTGCGTTGTTTGGCGACCCCCGTGAAATGGTCGTTCGACCCCAAATGGGGTCCTGACCCACAGGTTGAGAACCACTGCTCTAGGAGCATATTGCAAATATGCCAGGACAAACAAAGGTAATTTTATCTGCAATATGCCTTTCAAGGCTATTACAATTGGTTTCCAAGGATAACTGAATCTGCCTGAAGGCCAAAATAAAATATTCTTATTTTAGTACAAATTCCACTAAATGCAAACATAACCATTGTCGAGAACTACAATTTTACCATTCTGCCCACTGTCACCTAAGCTTGCCAATTGGTTCTAGCTAGAATAGAATTGTTAAGTTTTTCTCCAATTGCATTCCAGTTATTTTCCTTACTCACTAATTGTCCCAAAGTCCCTGGAGCATAGGAAAGTCATACACCTCTAACCAGTAAGAAAAAAATGTCTAACAATGATCATGTTGATTACCTGGGTTCATTCAAGATTCTAAGGTGTGATGGAATTTAGCAGGATACAGACGTACTAACATGTTAGCAAGAAAAACACCCAGGGCTGCTAGATCTATCTTGTGCAAGTCGCAAAATATCATCCAAAAAAGCTCTTTGCTATTAGAGAGGATAAGGTCCCCAGTAGCCTATTCTGTAACTTAGCAGTTATATGAATACAACAAAAATGGCTAAAATTATAACAATGATTACAGTGACCAAAAAAGAAACAAACTACCAACAACAACAACCACAACTCAGACTGCGGAATGGGACAACTCACCGCAGCCAACTCGCCATGGTCAATTTGCCATGGCCAACTCACCACAGCCAACTCACCGCGGGACAACTTGCTGAGGGACAATTCAACAATTCAATTTAATTATTTAAAATATTTTTAAAAATATTTTAATTTTTGTCATTCATATTTTATTTTGTCCCTCCTTTGGCATCCTTTCTTTAATTATTCTATTTGACTATTTCTTTGATAGTATAACTCTTGTCCCACAGCGAGTTATCTCATGGCGAGTTAGTTACAACAAGTTGTCATAGAACCCCCTTAAGACTGTTCCTTGCCAATTCCTCTTGTTACTTGCTTTCCAAAGCCACTTTTCCAAACTGGCTGTTCAGGTAGACAAAAAGCCTAAGCCAGCCAGGCAGATCCTAAAGGACTGGTAAACAAATTCCTTCATTTTAAATCCCTTACCATTTCTATTAGCCCTGATGATTGTCCACTACTACCATAAGCACTCAAAATAGCCAGAATAGGAGAAATGGAGAGATATTTGGATAGACTACAGTGCCTAGTTTGGACTTTTCTAGATAATGAAAGCTGAGGTCCAACTTATTCAAAATGAATTAGAGCTTACTGAAATTAATTCTGGCAAGATTAGCATTAAAGTCTTTGTTTGTGTTTCATTGAGAACCCAGGCGGGATGGGCATAACATTATCTTTCTCATGATTTTGTTTTTTATTTTATTATTTTTATATATGACTCAAGGCAGCAAACAAACCTAGTATCTTCCTTTCTTCAAATTTCCCCACAACATCATCTCTATGAGGTAAGAGAGTGTGACTGGCCCAAAGTCACCCACCCAGCTGGTTTTTAATCTAGGCTATTCATTATTCATAGAAATCAAGTGAGTACCTTAATCCAGGCTCAGAGCCGGGTGACAATGCACTGATCTGGCATTTCATAGTTATTAATTTGCTTCCCTTTTTGTCCCTGAACTTAGAACAAATAGTCTGTTCATCCCCATTAAAAAGACATATGAAAAAAGTGAAAAACAAAAATTGCCAATAAAATACCAATAAAAACAAAAGAACAGCAAATAAGAAATCTTAAAAACAATAGTGCACACAAATACCAATTAACAGCAATAAAATATTCACTGGGTCTGTAATTTTCAGCCTATTTAATTGAAAATAAACATCACTGAACTTCTTGTGACTTCATAAGAGGCATTTACAAGACAATTAAGTGCCAGAAGGAAAGAAAGTATCTTTGTGTTGTAAGATTTACTCTCAGATCACTTTGTTATAAATTAGTTTCCCACATGTGTAAATCAAACAGCTGTACCAACAAGCAATTATTTTATAAAAGAAAACATTGCCTGGTTTTTATCCTACACTGACAACATTTTAAACTAAAGAGTTTCAGACATTTTAAACTAAAGTGTTTCTGAAACTAAAGTGTTTCAGAAGTTGAACAAATTCCTTACCCATGATTAACTTACCATGGTTTATTCAATTATTATTCAAAATATCTATATTTCTGCAGACACATTTTAACTTATCATACAGGCTGGGTCAACACATTGAAGGTTTTTGTCACAAAAAGCAGTGTTGCACCATAAACATCATCCCTTCTGTATGTGTTGAATCACAACACATACACAAAAGGAGTGGAGCTTGTGGTGCAACCACATATTACTATCATCACTTGCTCCTTTCCACAGGCCTATGGATTCACACAACACACTAGGCTGAAGTGTGATTGCCTGACTATAGTATAAGGCATTGTGGAATTCCTGCTTTAGGCTGTTACATTTTCTCAGAATCATGACCACGTCAATATTAGATTACATTAGATTATAAGTGAAATATGTGCAGGACTGTGTTGTGACTCAAGAAATAATTACACTGCATTAAGCCATTGTTTCTTTAAACAATATTTACTAAATAAATCACAAATGGGTATGTTCAAATTTTGATTTACTATATTATGTGACCTGCCCCTGCCCAGTCTTCCTCTAGAAACATACACAGGTGAACTGAAGCCAGTCATACTCTCAGTAAACAAGTGCAGCTTTAAATATATTATTTGAAATCAATAAAAGATCCTGCCTGCATCACCAACCTTCGTAGGATTGCAGAAAATGGGGTATTAAAATAATATCCCAATTTAAAAAAAAATATTAGAATATTTCTTAAATTTTACTAAGGCATAACCTGTTGAAGCATAAAATAGTCATCTTGATCCTAGTGTGTTTTGCTGTCCAATTAATTTAAAGTTCAGTATCCTAAAGTTCAGTAATCCAAAAACACTTCTTTCTGGGCAAGGAATCTGTAAGAATAGACTTGGATAATTAGGAAAGTGCACTCAATCTGACTACCCACAATTTGCGATCTGCCCGATTAATATACTTTACAACGTTTATTGCCTACAAACTTCAGTAATTCACAGTGCTATTTCGTTTCCCCGCATATTATGAATAAGTGATTCGGTGGAGAAACTAACAACTCCTAAGTACTTCGGTAGCAAAGGCTGAGCAAGGGAGGAGGAATTCTACCGCCGACTACGCGATATCCCATTTCATTCCTCCTCCGGGTTTGCCCCGCTTGAGTGAGAAGAGGCTGTCAACTGTCACCACAGCAGCATCTCTGCAAAAGAACCAAGTTGCCCAGCAAAAGAAATGGCTTTCAAGGAAGACACCTACGAAATCCTCCTTTGCCAGAGCCTTTCCACTCACTTCTTCCCCAAAGGTAGCCGCTCAGGATCGACCGAGTGCCCCCGCCTCCTCGGCTGCACTGACAAGCTGAATGGCCCGGGGCTCCCCTCTCGGCGAAGCCTCCTCTTGGCAGATGGCCGGCCTAGCAATTTATTATTATTTATTATTATTCCCGGGGGACGGGAGCGAAGGTTTCAGGCTAAAGAACCGCCGCCTCGTAGCGAATCTGACACTCGACATGCAAGCTTTCTTCAAGGGAAGGCTTACCCAGGCTAAAGCAGGCCAAGATCATCGCTTGGGTGCCTCTCTTACTCCCTCCAACCTTCGCAGCCCCCCTTCTGCAAGCTCCGTTCTTTCCAACTGGGTCAAAGAGGATCTGAGCCCCAGGGCCGAAAGCAACAGCCGCAGCTCCGTCAAAGGGGAAAAAAAGAGGGGAGGGGGGGCAATTCGGGAGGACCGGCAACTCGTTTGTTGAGAATGGAAGAATCCTTGATTTCAGAGCCGTTCCAAGGACAGCACGAGCCCCATTCCGGGGCTCCGAAGCCCGATTCGGCCTGCGTCCCCGATAGGAGTGAGAAGAGCCAGCCTTCCACCCCCCGCCCGCACGCCCCTAAATCCTCTTCCAGGTCCCCTTCCTTCAACGCTTTAGCTATTTTTATTTAGCATTCGACGGGGTTCAGCTCTCCCACATCCGAGTCCAGCAAGACGAAAGAAGGCCCCGCCACAGCTAAGCTGGGCGCCGCTTCTTACCGTGCGAAGTAGGAAGGCGTTAGCAGGCAAGTAGAGCGGCGGATCCCACGTCGCTTCTTCCTGCAGCCCGCTCCCACCCAGAGCCTCCCTCCGCAAAACTCTCCGAAGGCGCTCGCAAGCCGCTTTCTCCTTCTCTCTCGCAAGCGCTCTGGCTGGAGGACGAAGGGGCGGGGCCGCAGAGCTGAGGGGTGTGGACTCCGGGATGATGAGGCCTCCCCCTTTCTCTGAAAGGGGAGGGAGAGCGAGCGTCGCGCGGGGCGTGCGCTTGTTTGCGGATTTAGCTGCTGCTCCCTGCTCCGAATTTCTCATTCGCCGTGTTGGAGGTGGATGGGGCCCTCTTACTAGTGGTCCTTCCTCTTACTGAAAAGAAGTCAAAATGTTTTCTCAGTGCTTCTAAAAGGTGATCGCAAATTAACCAGTCACGTTTCGTCTTAGTCTGTGTTGTATTAATTTAAAGCAGGGCCATCAACTCTGGTCTGAAATGTTTTGGTCGCCTTTCACTCATCCATTAGCCGTCCAGAATTTTAAACCCTAGAACTGGTAACTGTAAGACTTCGAGAGTCGTGTGAATCTAGAAAATGGAATAAATAATAGCTCTGTTAACCACTGTTACACGTGTGTGTGTGTGTGCGCGCGCGCGCGCGTGCTAACAACCATGACAAATAAGACAAGAATCTGAATAAGATTGGAAAAAATAGGAAGATCCAGTTTGGTCGGATGGTTAAGACAGGAGGCTACAAAGCAGAAGACCATGAAAGTCAGCTGGATGACTTTGGGCCAGTCAGGAGGGAGAAGGTGTGTTGGATATGTTCCCCACCTTGAATTATTTGTAAAAATAATAAATATAATAAATAATAAAGGCGGGATAAAATAAATAAATAAAAGGTTAACTTTGCAATGTCATTTATTGACGCTGTCTGAAGCATTGATGGGCGGGGCGGGTCCTCAGCAGGTTTTGGTCTGATTGTCACTTAGAATAGAAATTTAGGCATGCCTGAGATAATGTTAAATGTTATGTTGCAAATACACAAAATATAGGTGGTCGTTGACCTACAAGAATTTATTTAGTGGCCATTCAAAGTTACAAAGGTACTGAAAAAGGCGACTTATGACCATTTTTCACATGACTGTTGCAGCATCCCCATGGTCATGCGGTCAAAATTCAGATTTTCGGCAACTGACTCAATTATGACTGTCCCAGGGTTATGTGATCACTTTTTGCAACTTTCTTACAAGCAAAGTGAACAGGGAAGCCAGATTTACTTAACAATCATGACACTAACTTAACAACTGTGGTGATTCACTTAGCAACTGTGGCAAGAAAGGTCATAAAATGGGGAAAATTCACTTAAGAAATGTTTCACTTAGCAAAGAAATGTTGGGCTTAATTGTGGTCCTAAGATATAAAATAAAATTTGTTTTATTTTATCCCCAGGATAGGGCAGAATTAATCATGGCATGATATAAATTGCAATGTGATCTTATTGGCTGTGTTCATACAAAATAGGAAGTTGTAAACTAACAGCTAATCATGGTTTGCTGAAAATCCAGAACAGGGCATCCTATACCACTCTTTTCAGAGGCCATGCAACACATTCTCCAAAGTTTCCAGAGCAAAGGCCTCCTGCAACCCAGAACTGCCATCAGATGGGAATTTTTTTCTGAAGAATACTTGGGACTAAGGCAGAATGTTCATTTGACAAATATTATACCATTTCAAACAATAATGCTTTGGAAGTGTGAGCAAGGAAACCAGCTCCCCTTGCTCCCTTTTCCCAGTTCTTAACAAACCATTGTCTTTTTAAATGTTTAATTGAAAGTGAGATCTACCATAGCTAAATGACCGGCACTACTGTAAATATTTAATAATGAAATTGGTTTAATAATAAATCTGGTTTTTTCATTATTATTTTACATGTGCTTTTGTTTTACTTATATTTCATTTTTGTGATTACTTAATGTTTCTTTGTACAAAGTACCACAAATAATTGGACTGTTTTTTTAATTAAATTAATATTAAAGAATGGTTTTTCTTTTAACCAAAATGTGTGTGAGTGAGTGTGTGTGCATTTGTTTAACATGGCAGCAGAGTCAAGTTAGGAATTTTCTGAATTTTTGACACACCAAGCTCAAAAGGTTTGCCATCACTGCCCAAAGAAATTGAGTTAATTGAAAACACCATTGTTAAATTAATCACTGATTAGCATTATATGGTAATACAGTCAGTATAATAATCCTGATTGCACTATTGTACACAATAATTGCAACGGTGACCTCTGAATTTTCCTGTGTGTGGAACAAAACATGCAGTCCAGTTTGTAAATTAAGCATGACTATGGGTCAGTTTGGTATACAAAGCCAATTTGGTGCTGAGGTGGTTAAGGCATCAGCCTAGAAACCAAGAGATCGTGAATTCTAGTCTGGCTTTGGACATGAAGTCAGATGGGTGACCTTAGGCCAGTCACTTTCTCTCAGCTCTAGGAAAAAGGCAATGTCAAACCACTTCTGAAGAATCCTGCAAAGAAAACTACAAGCACTTGTGCAGGCAGTATCTAAAAATAATACACAACTGAATGGAAAAAATATCTTATGCATATACAGCCACATATGCATGACATTACTGAGTTGAGGATTATCATTAGATCACCAAATTATTTTTTTACCATTTCAGATGCTTATATGTACAAAACAGTACATATGAGCAGGAAGATATCACCTAGCTTATTTGTACACTAAAACCTAAAAAAACCGCCCCAAAATCTCAATAAAAAATCTGTACAGTTGAGAAAATCTCACCACTTTCCAAAGAGCTAAGAAGTGAGAGTCCAATGGAATAGTTTGTCTTTAAAAAGACTGACTAAGCAAGAACACACGATACTGCTACATGTTATTGCATTAGTATCCAAAGTATTAAAGTGCATAAATGCTACTCAGAGCTGACTGAATTATTTGGATATTTGAGGTATAAGCAGGAGTAGTAAACAGTAAGTAGGAGTAAAAAGCAATTCAAATCACGTGCCTGGCATGGCAGGCATATTTTGTTAGAATCAACCTTGTCTTGCCATAAATGGTGGGGCTTGTCCCTAGCAGATGTGGTTAAGATTCAACCTATATCAAGCATAAGTATTATAAAGGTGGGACAGACATTTTTAATTTAAATAAAACATTGGCTTGACCGAAATGTGAGAGGATTTGACCTGGTGGGCTATAATTAGTTTTCTGCAGAACAGATTTCAAGAGAAAAAACCCAAGTACTGCATTTGGATCAATATTGGGAGGAGCTGTCCATCTGAAAACCTCCTGGTGATGGGAAGCAAAGCTTTACCAGAGGAGAAAGAAAACAAAACAATGGGAATCAGCCAGAGGGACCCAAAATATAGATGTTTCTTTAAAGATGAAGAAGAGGAAAAGAAAGAAATCAGAGTCAGTCGGTGGACATTTGGTTAGTTGGACCACCCACTTCAACCCCCCTTCCCGTTTCCAACTTGTTTTTCAGGAAGACTAGCCTCTAGCCTTGGGGATTGAGATATCAAAAGCTAAACAAGCAGTGATCCAGGCTGCCTTATGGGATTCCTTTGAACTGACAACCATACAAATAACTCTTGCTCATAACTGAGCAATACGTTTCTTGGAACTTGCCAGGACAAGGAAGATTCAAAGAAGAACAAATTAAAACATACAGCAATCTGAAGACCTATCCTTGACAGTTCAGGTGACAATTGCTGCAACTATCATTCAGAACTGGCAAACTTTTGGAAAAACTTGATGATTACGGTACACATTTTCTTAAAAAAATATAGAATGAAAACAATCATGCCAATTGTATAATTACCTTTATTATTAATCTCAGAAGATGACCCAATTACTATAAAATTAGTACATATGAATTTTTCTTTGTATTATAAATAAGTTCATTAGCTGCTGAAAATTTCTATGAACCTTTAAATAAGATAACACAGTGGGGAAACACTGACATATAATAAATTCCCTTTCACTCCAGATCTATTGAATTAATCTTACTGAGTCAGAAAATTACATTTTTCTCATTCATGGTCTATTTGAGCAATTCAAGCTCAAACAGATTGCTTGATTTCTCACTATTTGATTACTGAGTGCTAAACATATGGACTGCCTTAAAATCTTTAATATACTGTGAAGTTATAATTAAAACTGCTATTTGGGGTAGTTCTCTCTGGAATTGTTGGCATTTGAAACAGGAGAAATATTATGTATTGACTTCTGCTTTTTAAACAACAAACAGTCTGGTTTTGTCATATTAAACTTTAGATTTTATTTGTTTACATTGATATTGGCACCTTTATATGCTTTTAAATAGGCTTTTGCTTACAGCTAAGAGTTGAGATGTAGAAAGTTGAGTTTCATGTATGTTAATATTAATATTTTAGAGCTCCACGTGGACCTTTTTCTGATAATTGGATACAGATGTTACTTGTTTATTTTGCTTATTAATAAGAGTTCGGTTATAGGATGGACATTGCCATGTCAAACTATACTATTCGTTCAAACAACGAATCAGCGAACACCTACAGGCAAAGTCATTACTAAAAGCCAACATGGGTTTGTCAAAAACAGATCATGCCAGACAAATCTTATTGCATTCTTTGACCAAGTGACAAAATTAGAGGACCAGAGGAATGCTGTGGATATAATTTACTTAGACTTCAGTAAGGCATTTGACAAAGTAGACCACAATCTACTACTTGATAAGATAGAAAAATGCGGGTTAGACAGCATCACCATCAGATGGATCCCTAGCTGGCTGACCGGCCGTACTCAGCGTGTGGTCCTCAACCACATCTACATGGAGGGAAGTGTGTAGTGGGGTGCCCCAGGGCTCTGTTCTGGGCCCAGTGCTCTTCAACATCTTCATTAACGATCTGGACGAAGGGATAGATGGGGAACTCATCAAATTTGCAGACGACACCCAGCTGGCAGGAATAGCCAACACTCCAGAAGACAGGCTTAGGATACAGGAGGATCTGGACAGACTTGAACACTATCTAACAAAATGAAATTCAATGGTGAAAAAAGTAGCATTTAGGCAAGAAAAACCAAATGCACAGGTATAGTATAGGGGTACCTTGCTCAATAGTAGTAACTGTGAGAGGGATCTCGGAGTCCTAGTGGACAGTCATTTAAATATGAGCCAGCAGTGTGCTGCAGCTATCAAAAAGCCAACACAGAGCTAGGCTGCATTAACAGAGGAATAGAATCAAAATCACATGAAGTATTAATACCACTTTACAATGCCTTGGTAAGGCCACACTTGGAATATTGCATCCCGTTTTGGTCACCACGATGTAAAAAAGATGTTGAGACTCTAGAAAGAGTACAGAGATGAGCAACAAAGATGATTAGGGGACTGGAGGCTAAAACATATGAGGAACGGTTGCTGGAATTGGGTATGTCTAGTTTAACGAAGAGAAAGACAAGGGGGGACATGATAACTGTGTTCCAATATCTCAGGGGCTGTCACAAAGAAGAGGTAGTCAAGCTATTTTCCAAAGCGCCTGAAGGCAGGACAAGAAGCAATGGGTGGAAACTAACGAAAGAGAGAAGCAACCTAGAACTAAGGAGAAACTTCCTGACAGTTAGAACAATTAACCAGTGGAACAACCTGCCTCCAGAAGCAGTGAATGCTCCAACGCTGGAAGTTTTTAAGAAGAAACTGGACAGCCATTTGTCCAAAATGGTATAGCAGGGGTTGGACTAGATGACCTCCAAGGTCCCTTCTAACTTTATCATTATTATTATTATGTTCACATATGCAAATTACCATAGCATGTTGGAGGAACCTGCTTGTGTAAAATAGGCTATTTCTGCCATATTCAAAATTTGGTTTTCATGAAATTAGTAAATGTTGGCAATTTGTTTGGGATTGTATTCAGACAGCATACCAAATTAGCCAACCACAGTTTGAACTAGAATGTGCAAATCTAGAAAATGAGATTACGTCATAATCTGCAATTGTTAATCATAGGTATATTATATGTTTTACAAATAACCAATGTGTTTGTACTGAAGCCAGGAGATTGATGAGGAAGTGAATATTTTCCCCTAACAAGTAGAATTTTATACTACTTGTTATGCTTTTATCTTATACTATTTTTGTATATTGGTGTATGTCCAATATAAAGTGTTAATAAATAATAAACTCTTCTCGGTCTTTTGGCTAAGATCAAGGGTAGTATCTGTTCTTATCAGTTTAATATCTAATATGATATTGTACACGACCCAGAGTCACTTTCCATGAGATGAGTAGACATATAAATTTGATAAATAAATATAAACTACGCTTTACTTGGTATTTTGTAAGATATCCAAACCATTATTTCAAAGATATGGGTAAAAGGCTTCAATTCACAGCCATGATCTCACTATGTTCTGAAGGAAGTCCTAAACCAGCAGCATTCTACTGTAATTATTCTGCTCTAATAATCTTAAAAAATCTGGACATTTCTGAAGTGTACATTAACATATACACTAGAAGACACATGTTTATGTAAGCATTCATATCTGTGACTCATTAGGTTCTATTTGTCCTTCATAATAGTTGGCTTGTTCTGATATGCATTTTAGATTCTGCTATTCCATTGCATTCTAGCCTGCACATTTGTTTTGTGTGCCTTCCTTCCTTCCTTCCCAAGAAGAAGATTAACATAGAAGCCATTCATCGATTCTTGTTTATCTCCGATTTGGAGGCTAGGCCAGGTCCCAAAAGTTGATTAAGCTGGAAAGAACTAAAAAGGACTTTGAAGCACCCTTGATTAAAAAGTTTATTTCCTTATCCATCCAGTGAAGAAAATTATGGCTTCTGTATTTTTTTACCCAATATAATTTAAAATAAGATACACTAAAGTGTCTTCATAGACCAGCTTCTTGTGAAGCAAGGAACTGCTGTATATTCACAAATACTGGCCCAAACAATGCCTTTCAGATTACTGTTAGTAATATAGTGATCATTCCCACAGAGCATGCTCTGCTAGAGAAATTTGAGGAAAACAGAGAACGGGTTGATAATAAAAACCATGCCTCTTTTCACTTGATACAAGACTGAGACACAGATATTAACAGACTCATTGAAGGTCATATAACTTGAAGCAAGAGTAACAAAAGTGCACACATCTGAATCCTTAAATATTAAAAAAAAAACTGATGGTACTTGACATTATTGAAGAAAGAAATTCTGACAAACATATGCTTCAGAAAAGTGTTAAAAGTATGCATCAAGTTCTTTGGTTTCATAATTCAAGACCACTGCCACAAAAGAATGAAAAAGGGTGAAAAGATAAGGCTTTCAAGGAGATGAAAGTTGAGAGAAGGTTCCTTACAACCAGTGTTGACATACTTTCTTTATCTGTCCTCTGTGACTCACTCTCGCAACAGACCCAAGTTGAGCAACTGGCACGCAACAGCTTCTGCTGATAACTCAGCTCATTTGGACGCCTTTCCTGTGAAGCATGTATGAAGGACAGACACTAGATAGCTTATTCAAGACTGCTTTACATACTTATTTAGAAAGCACTATTGCTGTATCTACATTTGTGTTTTTATATAAGTTCAGGTACCATTATGTCTATGTATAAAATCTGCCTTGACATTTCTAGAAAATGACTATGTTTATTATTCTGAACTGTTTGAGAACGTTTTTCAGATTTCTTTTGGTGTATTTTTCCCCCTGAATTTCTTATTGGAAGGTAGCAGTGGGTAATATTGCTAGCTGCCCTTTTCTCTTGAGTATCTGTCTATCACTGTGACACACAATTGTCTACCCTTCCCAGATTGAAGCTCTTTTTTTTTTTTTTGCATAGTACTAATGTCTACACTTATTTGGAACACTGATATACGAGTGTGTAATATCTCTGCATTACATGGAATTTTCAAAAGTATTGATGAGACAATTGTAGTTGCTATTATAAGTGGCCTGTAGTACTTTCTTTAACAGATTAGCAAATATCAAAATAGGAAATATTAAAACCTGCCTTATCTCAAAGTGATTAGCCCATTCAATTTTTCTCTTGGCTCTCAGGAAGAGAAGGGTTCAACACTTTTTGTTCCCTAGTCCTGTAGGAATTAAACACAAGCTCTTTTGCAGGAAACCATGGCAAGATGAGAGTGACATGGTAGAGATCATAGTAATCAGTTAAAAAGAGATAACAGAAATTGCAGAAGGGACAGAAATAATCCAATACTCCGAGCAGTTCCTGCAAAAGGCAGTACAAGTTTCTAGAATTCTGGACCATTTTGAAAAGACTTGCCAAATCTACTGGGTCAGTTTCTGATAACACATTAAACTGTTACCCTATTATTAGTGGACAACAAAGTGTCCTTGAGCAATGTGCTATTAAAACTGTTCAAAATAATGGAAAAGTTACAGCTAGGGCTGATATATGAAAGTACCAGAAGAAACTTTAAAGGCCAAGTGGAAACTGCCCTTGTATGAATCCATGCAGAACCTGTAAATAACAATTTTATAAAAATCCATTCTTTATTGTTTAAAGAATTGTATGAACTCAGCCAATTGTTGTTTATTTCATAAACTGCTTAAAAAACCATAGCTAAGCATTGTTTAAACATAGTCTTATTTTTAAGAGAAAGAAAAAAGAACAACACATTTTCTTATAGAAGTTGTAGCTTTATTCATCTCACAATTATTGTAAACTGATGCATAATATCCTTAACACATTCCTTTCTATAAATTGTGAGATAATCAGCATGATCCTCTTCAGGCTTTAGGCTTACTTTGAAATTAATCCCACCAGCCTTAGCATAATTTGTAAGAACATATGAATTCAATCTTATTTTGTTTCATAAAATTTATAGCAAGTTACTTTATAAGCTGTTAAGATGTTCAGTTTAATAGCTGGAACAGTAAAGTGCATAATGGGCCAGAATGCACAGTTGTAGTTGTTTGGTTGCAGTGTGGGCTCCTGCATGAGGCAATGTACATTATGATTGGCTGCTGGGTGAGAAGAGGAAATTTCCCTTTTTTCCTGCCTTTTTCTTCTTTGTGCTCTGTATGCTGTTCTGTGATTTACCTCATGGTGTAGTGATGTGCCTGACTATCCTGTTTGCTATATATGTTGATGTAAAATGTATTTATTTATATAAAACTACAAGTTCGTGTCAGCATCTCTGACTCCATTTGGATACCTGCTGTACATTTCGCTGACATAAAGTGAGAAAATGAAATTTGGTCAATAGACAGTTATAATGCTTGATAGTTAATGTTTTATTGAAACAAGAAAGAGAACCAGAAGTAAGTTGCAGCATTATTTCTTGGTCTCTCTATGATTACCTGGAAAAAAGTGACATAGCCTTCATGCGGCTTGGAAACAATCACATAGTTTGCAGCCTTAGAGTCAATTAACACATTACATTAAATAAGACATCATATTTGCATGAATGGGAGTGAAAGAGCTCAGCCTAAATGAATGGGACATCTATAATTCTTTCTCCTCAAACTATATAAAACTAAGTATTAAAAACAAAATACAAAAATATTGGCTATTACTACCAATTATATGACCAAGAATAATTATATATCCAATGTGCCTGCAGGGGAATAATTATAGCCATATTAAAAGGGGTGGTGTCAAGACAAAAGTGAAGTTGATTTAATCTATGTTTAAATAATAGGTATTACATAAAGTATAAATGCAGTTTATAAAATTGTTGTCTATATTTCATATTCCCGCTTTCTCCCATATTACAAACTACAGTTCTGTACAACTTTTGGTGCATGTCTGGGTGTTGCAAAGTAAGAAAGGCATTTGTTCAAAAAAATTTGCACTATGTTATATAGTACTACCTGATAACTGTTTCCCCTCCAGGAACTTGTCTAATTAGTAAAGGATCCTGTTCATGGTATATCTCCTGTATTTGCATGACAAAAATATCTTCCATATATTAGTTTAAATTAATTCTAAATAAAGTACTCTGTTAGAAAAAGGACATACAGTGAAAAAAAAATAGCCTTATGTTAAGTCTCTGTCATGCATGGGAGCATAAGGGTCATGTAACCCAGTGGGAATGATAATTTATGCATTCACGGTTGAGCAACTGCAGCTCTTTGAAACTGTGCTATCCTAAGGACTGTCTTTATCACTCCCATGTGGAAGAATCAGTCACTGGGTCATTGCCTCCACAAAGTCCTCTCAAGACAACACCTCTGCCCACAGTCCAATGTACTTAACACAGATGATCCAACTCAGATGAACCACCAGCCTCAAACCTATAACTAGCCAATGGGCAAATAGTTTCCTATGGATTAAGCTGGACTGTAGAGGGACAGGATTTAAAAAAAAAACATATTTATTTTCATTTATCAACAAAGATAAAATACATAAAAAACAGAAAAACAGAATTCTTATTACTGTGTTATGCATAAAAACAGCACCAAACCACAGACTAGTTGAAAGTCAGATGGAACTATATCTGTATTTCAGAATAATCCTGTTTCAACAGGACCTTGACATGATTACAGAAAAGACATATTAAATCCAGTGTTATGGAAGCAGTCTGCCTTTTCTCTCTCTCTCCCCCCCCCATAGAAATCTCTAAGGTACACTACAATGGAGTGTAGCATTAAACTAATTTTAAAACTATGTATTCTTGCTTGAGAATTTAAGGGTCTTTTTGAAATGATTCAAGGCCCACCTAGTCTTGTATGAATCAGCCAAATATCCGATGGTTCTGGAATTTAGCCAAATGATTCATGGTCAATTGTCCAGTTTGTTTATTTGTATCATAAGCACTACAATTAAAATGAGGCATACTATATGACATAAAATTTAAAATATAAAATACAAGATGTACAAGTTAAACAGATCTTGCCCAGAAACTAGCAATGTTAATTGCATGCTATTGCACTGCCGTGAGGCCTCAAGTGTAGACTGATAAGGACACAAAGGGCAGGTATACATATGTGTTGTTGTCTGCATGTCACCACAAAACTATCCAGTGTAAAATATAATATACAGTACAAATATATAATACTCATTGTTATATTATAAGCACTAATACAGGTAGTCCTCAACCTACAACCATTCATTCAAAGAGCTGAGGTGGCGCAGCAGTTAGAGTGCAATACGCAGGCCACTTTAGCTGACTGTGTTCAGCAGGTCAGCGGTTCAAATCTCACCGGCTCAAGGTTGACTCAGCCTTCCATCCTTCCGGGGTAGGTAAAATGAGGACCCAGATTGTTGGGGGCAATGTAAATATATATATACATTGCTTACTGGTGTACACCGCTTAGAGAGTGCTTCCACTTAAAGCGGTATATAAGTCTCATAAATAAATAAATAAATAAATTCAGTGACCAAAGTTATGATGATGCTGAACAAATAGTGATTATGACTGGTCTTTAGAGTTACAGCCACTTAGTACTCCCATAGCCATGTGATCACAATCTGGACAATTGGCAACTAGTCCTTATGACTGGTTTCAGCTTTCCATGATTACGTGACTGTCATTTGTAATCTTCCCTTCTGGCTTCCCCAGAAAGTCAAAGCTGGCAGGGATAGTCACAAGTTAATGGGATAAGCCTTCCTTACTTGTGCACCCTTCCTCATACCCTCTGTGCTTGTGCTGGCCTCTTATACAGTCCCTCATACCCTTCCTGAACCACAGCATCCTCGTGCACACCCTCTTACACCCTTGTACACCCTTACTGATCCTCCTTTGCATTCTCACATAGTGCCCCAACCTGGCACCAGCTACTTACTTTCCTCTTAGACTGAGACTTGCAACTTCCTGCTGGCTTCCCCACTGACTTTTGTTATAGAAATTTGGCAAGAAATTGCCATTCCTAATGATTGTGGGATTCAGTCAAGCATGTCAACTAGGGCAACTACATCATTTAAAAATGGAAATTCTGGTCCCAGTTGCTGTTCTAAGTCAAGGACTACTTGTATCCCTAAATGAACAGAATCCACAGAATAGCAATGAATGAAGTTTTACTAAATACTCCTCCAAACTATTTTGGCTCAGAACACCAAGATTTTCAGTATTTATTTATTTAAACTTCAATGCTATCTGATTCCTCAATGGAATGAGATGATTTACAAATAAAAGAGGCGTAATGCATATAATAAAAACAGAGCTGACTAGAAGATGAAACACCCAATCTTAAATTAAACAAAACAAAACTAACCATGGCTGGCTGAGGATTTCTGGGAGTTGAAGTTCACAAGTCTTAAAGTTGCCAAGTTTGGAGACCCCTGTCCTAGATAAAAGAGCTTTCCAAGAGGATGAGAGAGGCAGACCTTGGAGAGCTCCCAATCAAAACAGACAACATGAGTTAGTTGGTTCAATGATCTTATTCATTATGTGGCAGTTTTTTCTTACAAATATAGGTGTGGTGCCATCAACACAAGAACAGAGAAAGAAATAGAAGTGGTCAATTAAATACATTTTGTATATGCTTGTATGGGAAAAATGTATAAATTACATTCAATAAAATATTACAGTCAGGTCACACAGATCAATTGTGTGAAGGAGGAACATATAGAACTTTTCCAATATAGCTCCAGAATACATTTATCTCTATTCTGAGTTCAAAACACACCTCTCAAAGTACCTCTTTCCTCAATTGATTTGTTAAAATCTTCCTGCTCTTATATTTTATTAGAATGGGAGATGATGAACCTATAGCCCCCCCCCCAAATATTGCTGATTTACACTTTTCAGTTCATCACTGCTTGGTGGATTTTGTGCCATCAGGTTACTGTCATTTTTACTAACTATATTCTTCAGAATATCTATCCTCAACCTGGTCTTTCAGGTCTTAAAATGATGGATTGGTCACCAATTTGCTGCTGATCATGGTCTTTGCGTAATGAATACAAAACATAATAATTTGATTCTGGTCATCTTTTCTCAAACGAGAGTTCTTAATTTGTTTTATGTACTTTTGTTTGTTTTTTTCATTACCCTTGGATTTCAGGAATCTTCTCGAACACCAAAGTACAAAAGCATCAATATTATTTTTATACTGCTTCTTTGAAATCCAGCTTCAACTTCCATAATGTCATAGGAATAGCCAAAAAACCCCACTGCCTGGATAATTCAGATCTTTCTAGGTATAGGCACATCATAGCATCTATATTATCTTTTCTAAGGTCTTCTTTGCTCTTCTGCCAAATTTTAGTTTGCAGTATATTTCTTCATTGATGGATCCCGCAAATTATAAACAGTATTTACTCTTCATCAATATCTAGAACTCAGAGATTTCTTGGGAATATTTTACAAAATTACTGCAAATATATTGATGAGCAGAAATGACAGTACAGGTACATTTTATGTTTTCAAAGTATTTTTTATAAACTTTATATTTTATCAAATAAGTTTGCTGTAGGTCATTGTAATACTGTGGCTTTTTATTTCTGAAACAATGATCAGGTGAAAAATGTGGTTAAAATGCTTAAAATACTTCTGAATTATTATTTAAAAATATAACATAACAAGCACTTTG
Source organism: Crotalus tigris (assembly GCF_016545835.1). Classification (NCBI taxonomy): domain Eukaryota; kingdom Metazoa; phylum Chordata; class Lepidosauria; order Squamata; family Viperidae; genus Crotalus; species Crotalus tigris. Next base: position 161,219 of record NW_024100552.1, on the reverse strand, counting down.
ATTAGCAGCTGGAGATAAAACTATATTGACCATACTGCCAAAAGAAATGCAACATTAGTGACACCTTGTGGTAATTAAACACATTACATAAAGGACACACATCAGTTTTAAACAAAAGTGCAAACAAAGTGATGCATCAGGAGAAAATATAATTAATAAAAGACAGTAAGGAGAAATTGGGCTTTTATTGGTTTTATTGCCATCCTTAAATAAAAATGAGTAGTATCCATGAAATGGTGGCATTTAGGATAGGGACACACTATAATAAAGAATTTTGTAGCTCTTTAAAAACAAATTTATCATTGCAATCTTTGTATTTACCAAACATTGCTTTGTGATGCCATAACTGATGCCATTACACTGCTTTTACTCTGGTTGCCCCCCCACAAAAGCATCTGTGCAGAAACATTCACAACTCTATAGTCTCCTGGATTTTGTTTTGATTGTTAAATATATATAGCTAGCATCTATTTCAATCAAGCCCTTTTATTCCAGCACATTCTGTGAAACCTCCCACTTGGACATGAGAGGGTATAATCCATTTGCTGTCCACATACAAAATGCCAGCTATCTGGTTATGCCATTCAATGCATGCTGTTCCTGCCTGTATTTTGCACCCTAACACTATATGTTGGACTGACTCTGAGGCTTCTTGGCATAATCTGCACTCAGGTCTTGTTTAGTATGATAGACCCCTGCTCCTATGGATCTGGTACTTAGTTTCTGTTCTTCTGCTGGCATGATTAGTCTTGTCTTATAGTCCAGCCATTTCCAGCCACTCGCAAGATTTACCAATATCTGCCACCTCAGCTATGTGTCAGTAATACATCACGTGCAAGGTCTTATCTTCCTATGATCTTCCTCCCATAACTGCTGCTGCCTGCATTATCTCTACACCTCCTTTTTGGGTACCATTTTACTGATGTACTACTGAATGCTCTGGATTTTGTCTGTGATAGTTGCTTTGACATTCACCAGACCTAGCCTGTCCTATTGTTGGCTGATGTAGTCTCTGGGTGTTGGATTTAGGGTGAAAACCTCCTTATTTTTCAGGAACTCCTGGATCTTCACAGCAGATTACATGGCCTGCTTTGGGTTACACTGGCAGGGCATCTGATTACTGGCAGTTCATACAAATTGATGGTATGGATTTTGTTCTTCCCATTGAGCTAGGTCTTTAAGACTTGATTTATCCTTGGGTGGTATGTGAATGGAACTGTGTTTCTTGCCTCCTCAATCCTTGCCTCAACCATTCCTTGATTCCCATGTGATTATGGGATACCAATGTACTTGTATCTGGTATGCATACTGCTATGTGGTCTGCTGGTAGTTTCATCCCATTAGTCTTAACTACTTTCCCTCTCATGACTATCATCCAGCCACACTTCTCCAGTCCAAATGACAATCCAATGTCCTCACTGTAGATCCATGTCAGGTGGATCAGCAAGTCGATATTTTGTACATTCTTAGCATACAACTTGATGTCATCTAAGTAGAGAAGGTGACTGATGGTAGTTCCACTCCTGAACATGTATCCATATCTAGTCCTTGTGATTATCTGGCTAAGGGGGTTCAAAAGTATGCAGAGCAGCAATGGGAACAGCAACAACTTGGTATATGCTGAATTTGATAGTCACTTATATGAACCCTTCTTGAGTTGACTTCCAACTCAGGATATGAAATTAATGATATCTAAGGAAGCTGGACTAATCAATTGTGGCAGGTCTTAGTTTATTTTGTCTTAGTGTTAGTAACAAGAATAATATAAAAGGGCAGTTGCTTCCTTGCTTTCATTTAAATAATTTATATGCTGCTCACTCTTTATGGTTCTAATCAACTAAAATATCCATAAAACAATGATTAAAGGTAGAAATCAATATTCCAAAGTAACAACCATAACACTAATTGATTGAATAGATAAGTTCACTGTAAATGATTGATTTTTTTTAAAATTATTTTGGAGATATATTTTCCACCTCCGTTTCCAATTGTGTAGAGCAGTGGCAGTTTTTGCTTCTGTTTTTGTTTTAAGAAGATGCTGTTGAAAACCTGCAGGGGGAGCTGTTGCTTGTGCTGGACATACAGCAACGGTCAGTCTTAAATACTGAAGGTAGACAATCTACATGAATTAAAAGCCTCTCTCAGCCTAATTTTTATAGGTTCTTCATTTCATTAAGTCAGAGTCTGCATGCTTTGAATATGTGTTTGTAGAATTTGTAGAAGAGAGAAAACAGCAAAACCTTTCATTAAAAAAAAAAGATTTTTCACTTCCTCAAAATAACTTCTTGAAAATCTTCAAGCTTGTGGCAGTGAACCTTTACTGGTAATATTCTTTTACCAGAGATATGAACAGAACTGGTTTCTTTTCATGGAAATTCAACCCCAAACTTGATTTCATCAACAGCACTTAACTGTACTTCCAACATCTACGTTTTTCAAGCTTTGTATAGCGCAATCCAGTGCATTTTTCAGAATGCATCTTGTGCTTTCTATGGAAGTAAGCTGCTAAATACAATAGGATTTGCTTCTTAGCAAATTTGTTGGATTATGTTGTTAAAGTTGCATCAAATATACATTATGGAGGTATGATGTAATTTCACATGCCTTCTTTTTTTTGAGACTCCAAATATTTGGTCACTGTAGATTTTCTAGGACCAATAAATATTTTTAAATCCACAATTCTGCTTTTCTTACATGGCTCCTTTTCTCTCCTCTCTTCCATCTTCCTGAATTAAGATTCTTTTTCTAAAGTTTGGGTTCCCTTTTGTTCACTATAGTTGGACAGGATCTCTAAATTTTTATATTTGATTTCCGTTCTATGAGTTTTTAGCATCAGCCTTTCCATCCTTCTTCAACTTACTACTTACCTAGTGGTTATGCTAACTCACAATTAAATGAACCACATTGTACTTAATTAATTCAGTTGTCTAAGTTCTTATAACATGGTGAACCATAAACTAATAGCAGAGCTATCCAATCACATTTGAGGTGTTTTATTGCATAAACCCAGACATTACGTAGGAGCAGTCATTAGGCAGCATTACAAAATAATAAACTCTCTTCCTGCTTTGCTGTGATTTTGCAGTAGATTTTGCCCAAATATACAAGCTACTTCTCTGACCTGAATTTTTCTAACTTACAAATCTGATAAGTAAAATAGCTATTTATACAATAAACTTTTTCAATTTTCAAACTTATAGAATTAAAAAAAAAATTCTAAGCAGTACTAAGAATATTTTGGTTTTAATTTATCAAATTTCTACATCCCTACAGCTTACCTAAGTGTCTAAATGACTTAGTATGATTCTCAAAACTATGATTCAAAGGAGAGAAAATGTGAAGGTAATTAATATGATTTCTGGATTTGTGAATTAAGGATCAAGGATTGGAAAGCTGCCTAGAATCCTAAAGTGCCATTTTCTGAGTTTTCAAATAAGAGCAACATAATTCTAAAAAAAAATTATCCAGGGAAAAGGAAACTGTAATCTTATGATCTTTGAGAGAACTTCCCAGAAGGTTTAGGACTGACTGGACTTCCCTCCTTGAAGTCAGAAACTGAACTCTAACCTTGGACAATGAAATCTCATATTCAGTCCTCTTCCAAGCCAATTCCTTGAAGAGCTGACTTTGACAAATTCCACCAAAGGGATATAATAGAAAATGTGAGAAATATCCCAGATTTAAGCATATAAGGTTAACCTAATATTGTCATAAAATGTTCTAGATAAATTGAATTTATTTTTTCCCATTGCTTCCAGGGAGAAATACTTTCAGATTTGGTTAAGTTTAGCAGAAAACATAAGCAGAATACTATTTTTCTGATATTTTTGCTTACTTGAATAAATCTAGTAGGGTGCTAATTTTCCAGAAACTCTGCTTTCTAAGCAACACCATAAGATTCCTCTACCCAATACTTTTAGGTCCTAACATTTCACTGAAGAAATGTAATATCTAGATACTAACTGAAATCAGTACATTTAAATCAGTTTTCAGGTGACTCATGCCTTTCTTTCCTACATAGTCAAAATTGATCATTTCCTATTTTTAGAGAAAGGAATGTTAAATAAGTATATAAAAGAACTTAACCTGATTTACAATGTAAATGGTCTTGGTTTAAATATATTCCCCATGAAATGTGATGTTTCTACTCATGCATGAGTGTGCAAGCTGACGTTTAAAACAATCTCCTTGATCCAGGGTGACCTTTTTTTCCTTCTACTATTTTTAAAATAGCTCTTTTCAACACAAACTAAAAAAAGTCATAGAAAAACCTCCAGGTTCTTATTTTTAAAGCTAAATTTTCTATTTTAAAAATATGTACTCATGTTTTTATAAGAATGACATCAATGCAATAATAAATTCCTTGGGTTATACTGTAGTTTAGTCAGGTCAGCCAAATGTACAATCAAGCCGTTTAAAAAATGAAAAATTCTTTTACATTCTGGGATTAAGGATAATTTTCCTTATTTTGTGAATTTGTACTAATGTTGTTTTAGCCAATGTTCTGCCTTTCCTATGGATTTATGAAGTTGCTTTTTAAGGACCTTTGCCGAATTTAATTTTTAAATATTTCTAAGCTTGCTACCTCAATTCATTTTGCTTAGGGTTATTTACCATCTAATAAATCATAAAAACCTGGACTGTGAAACACTGTGAATAGCAGTCATGCTTCCTAAAGGTTTGTCTTCTAAAGAAGGGACTATCAGTTTAGTCTCTCCCAGGCAACTTATGGACTCTGGTGGTTCCAGGAGGAACCTGGGGTTTCCCCCGAGGATCTGGTGGGCAGTTTGGCCAAGGTCTAAAAGACATGTTTATTGAATTGATGGAAAAAGACAAAGAACAAAGCTGACTGAACATGAGAAAGAGCCAATATTTGGGATTAAATTGTGCCTGTAAGACCAGCAAAGCATCTTGACTGCTCTGCTTGGTCTGCTAATAACCATTCAGGATGACTCATTCTTGCTTGAAAGGGACAAGCCCCAAGAATACTGAGGGGTGCTGCAAAACATATTCTAGTTATCTGATGGATAAAGTCATTCAGATCTGCTTGGAGTTGGAGGTTGACTAAGCAAGTTCAGTTGAGGGGCTTGGGGCAGTGTCTTATTGTTTATCTAGAATGAGTTTGATCTTGTGACTCCCAATTAAATAGACAGAGTCCTTCAAATGATGAGCTTAGCCACCAGTTTATTAGATCTATAACTCTACTGGGTTATTGATGCTGCCCTGGAAGTGACATATGATTGACTCCATGCAGTGGTGTCAGTCTCCTTGAAGAAGTGTTCCTCCAATCTTAAAACAGGTGGTGGAGTGCTCCCAACACAAGAGGGCCATCAAATCCAAAGTTTTTCATTCAGTCTTCAAGGGAAGGTCACTGAAAAGATGGTTGGGGAACAACTTCAGAACCGTGAGGGGACTGATTATTTAAACTTGTTTCAGTCATCTTTCAGAACAGGATAGAGCACAGAAAATGCAATGATTGCTCTTGTTGATGACCTTTGGAAGGACCAGGATGGAAACAGTGCAGTGTATATCCAGATGCTTCTTGATCTCTCAGCCATGGTCAGTACTATAAATCATACAATCCTTCTGGAATGTCTGTGGAATCTGTAATAGTTGAAACATTATGTTATTGTGGCTTCCTCCTTTCTCAATAATCAGTTTCAATCAGTGTTGAAAGGGAGAGAAGTCAAGCCCACACACCTTCACTTGTAGTGTACTGCAGGGCTCCGCATTTTCACTTCTCCCATTTAACAGCTACCTGATGTGATTGGATGAGATCATCCATTGGTTTGGAGTTTGGTATCATCCTTGTACAATTGATCATAACCAGTTGTACATTTCAAGCTCAGGTTGTCCAAGTGATGGTATCAAAATTCTGACTCAGTACTTGAAGGCTATGCAGATCTGGATGGGGAAATACTGACTCACATTCAATCCTGAGTAACTGTGAGTATTTGGACTTTCTGGTCCTGGGGATTTTTCATCTCTAGTCTTTAATGGACTAGTATTTTCCAACTCAAACTGGTGTAAAATCTGGAAATCTTGAACTCACGGCTGCTGTTGAAAGAACATGTGGCAAATGTAACAAAGTTATAAATTTGTCTAGATCAGCGGTTTTCAACCTATGGGTTGCGACCCCATTTAGGGTCGATCGACCATTTCACGGGGGTCGCCAAGCAAGGCTGTCCACCACTTTTTCCCCTTTTCCGGCGGGTGCCTTACCTCCCTTTGGCTGGGCCAGCTGGTGGCCCAGCCGGTGGTCGACCTGCTCCGTCTCTGCCGCTTGCCAGCTCCGCCTCGGCCGGCGCAGGGGGCAGCACCATGCATGCGCGGCGCTCCCAGGCAGGAAAAGTCCTCGATTTATGACCGGTTGGGTAGTCCTTGACTTATGACCAGTTTAGTCCTCGACTTACGACTGGTTTAGTCCTTGACTTACGACCGGTTGGGGGTCGCATTAAAAAGGTTGAGAACCACTGGTCTAGATCACCGGTGTCAAACTTACCACATCACGTGATGTGTTGTGACATATCACAACTTTTTTTTGCATTGCTGGAGCTGGGGTGGGTGCGGCCTCCGCATGATGTAACTGGCCCATGGGCCGGTAGTTTGACACCCCTGGTCTAGATAGCCTGTTGTACCTATCCTTGGATTGGGAAGCCCTTTCAGAAAAATCATGTGGTTTTTTTTAAAATGTAAAAATAATATACATTTCTACCTTTTATTTTTGAGTAGACAAACTATACCAAAAAACAGCTATACCAAAAATCTTTAAAAAAAATGGAGCAGGAAATATCTTTTAACAGATTTTTTTTTCTGAATAATTTTAAAGCAGAGGAAAGCAGAGTAGGTCTCATTTAGCTAATTGGGTAAATATGCTTTGGCTAAGGTTTTTCAAATGGAGACCCTGAAATAAATATGTATCATGAATCTTTGAATGTTGTTATGATGCAAAATGTATGTTTTTAATTCTGAAAATCTTGTTTTCAAAAATATTTCAAGTTTATCCTTAGGGCTGTACATGTAAAATTAAATTTACTCAACAATTGGTTCCAGCCTTCATCAAAGTTTATGAGATTTTCATATTGCCAGTTTAGAAGATCTAGGAAGTGTACAAGCAAGTGAAAAATGTGTTTATATGTGTGAACATGTATACACATGTTCAGAGATATTCTTTAGGCAGATTAGTTTAGACATCACATCCTGAGCTTGCTTGTTTTTTGTTTTTTTTAAATACAGTTATTTAGAAAGAACTTCCTTTAGCTTTCAAATTTTCTGTGGTCACTTTATGGGCTGGGCCAGGAAACAATTTTGCAAGCATTTATATGGTTAGGAGTCATGTATGAGTCAACCCTTTTTTTGTACATTAAGAAAGCTCCTTTCAGCAATCTCCATAATCTATAGGCATTAAACTGTTTTTATAATTGTGTATTTGTTAACATATATAATATAAATATATATTTTCCCCATACTCACTATATAAAACCAGAAGAGAAACTGTTTTTCAAATTCTTTTTCTTGGTGATTTGTTTTTATTTCTATATGAAAGTGTATATAAAGAGAGTACAGTATAGATCAGGGGTGTCAAACTGCCAGCCCACGGGCCGGATGCATCATCTGGAAGTCGCATCTACTCCATTGCCAGCAATGGCAAAAGTGTCCTGATACGTCTCGCGACGTCACGTCTGGTATAGATTGATACTTTAATTCATAAATAAATGTGTGACTGATTGAAAGTAACATTATATTCTTCATGATTAATAACTCAAAAGATTTAAGTGCTATCGTCCCCAAAGTAACGTTCTTTGGTTCAGGAAGAATCCATGATACGGTAGAAATGTAGTCATAATACATGATCAGCATGAACAACAAAGAGACTATATTATTATATCTATTTTCTAAACCACTTTGCTTAGGATTAATGACTTTTGTCATACTTTCTTTTTATAAAAAATATATCAATTTTTAATTGCTCAAGTACATTACTTTATTTATTTATTTATGAGACTTACATACCGCTTTAAGTGAGAGCACTCTCTAAGCGATGTACACCAGTAAGCAATGTGTATATATATATATATATATATATATATATATATATATTTACATTGCCCCCAACAATCTGGGTCCTCATTTTACCTACCTCGGAAAGATGGAAGGCTGAGTCAACTTTGAGCCGGTGAGATTTGAACCACTGACCTGCTGAACACAGTCAGCTAAAGTGGCCTGCAGTACTGCACTCTAACTGCTGCGCCACCTCAGCTCTTGTTTTTTTTTCAAATGTTATAGCAACAAAATTTGTATTCACAAGTTTTAGTGTTTGTCCAAGCCAGAGGTAGGTGACTTTGGCTCTTTTATGACTCGTGGACTTCAACTCCCAGAATTCCTGAGCCAGCATAGTATAGCTGGCTCAGGAATTCTGGGAGTTGAAGTCCACGAGTCATAAAAGAGCCAAGGTTGCCTACCCCTGGTCCAAGCCATTCAAATTTGAAACATCTGTCCACTTCAACTGTTGGATAAGTAAATTAATACTAGCTTTAAGTTTAAAATTGATTCAAAAAATTGCTTTAGACCTTGCCAAGTGCAGCCTTTCTGCTATTCAATATAGAATCCTGACTTTTTTCAAGTACCTTATCAGCCTGGAAAAATATACTATTGGTTTAAGGAATCAACATATTAATGGTTAAGCAACTATAATCTTTTTTTTCCAGGGCAAAGGACTTAAAATGATACCCTAACAAAAAGACAAAGAGAAAAATTATGTTAATTTATTGTAATACCACAAGCTGCCAAAGAAACATATGCTGACTAGACCTATTGGCTGTGATAAACAAATTTCCAATACATAACAAATATTCTACTAATTAACTCTTGTACTAATCTATGCATATCTAAATAATATTGCATAATAGGAAGCTCAAGAACCTGGGAACTCCAGTAGCCCTATCACAGGAAAAGACTGGAAAAGGAAAGAATAGAATAGAATAGAATAGAATAGAATAGAATAGAATAGAATAGAATAGAATAGAATAGAATAGAATAGAGATGGAAGGGACCTTGGAGGTCTTCTAGTCCAGCCCCTGCTCAAGCAGGAGAACCTATATCATCTCAGACAAGTGACTGTCTAGTCTTCGTAAAATTCTCCAGTGATGGAGTGCCCAGGATTCTGGAGGCAAGCTGTTCCACTGGTTAATTGTCCTCACTGTCAGGAAGTTTCTCCTTAATTCTAGGTTGCTTCTCTCTTTGTTCAGTTTCCAACCATTGTTTCTTGTCCTGCCCTCTGGTGCTTTGGAGAATAATGTGACCCCCACTTCTTTGTGACAGCCCCTCAAGTACTGGAATCCTGCTATCATCTCTCCCCTATTTCTTCTTTTCTTTAGACTAGCCAGACCCAAGTCCTACAGCCATTCTTCGTATGTTTTAGTCTCTAGGCCTTTGATCTTCTCTGAATTTTTTCCAAACTCTCAACATCTTTTTTGTGATATGGTAACCAAAATTAGTTGCAGTATTCCAGGTGTGGTCTTACTAGGGTCTTATAAAGCGGTACTAATACTAACCATGCAAATATGAATGATTTGGTTTTAAGACCATGTTCTGAAATCTGAATTACCTGGCTGCTGCTGGCTGATGATAATTTGTACATTAATAAAGTGTTTTACCGTAGCCTTAGATAACGAGGACTTTGCAATGTGGGGTGTGGGGATAAAAACATAGAGCTAAGATCTACAATAAAAACTTTTGTTCTGTAAAAGGAAGAGGAAGTATTTATATAATAGATTCTATTAAATCACTCTGAATAATCAGAAAGAATTTGGCTCATAAAATTTGAATGCCTTGGTAATTTATTCTTTAACGCTCACAGTGTGGGAATAAATAAGATGAAGCTAAACTCTAAGTACATGAAAGCAAGTATGATTTCATAGGTATAATGGAAAAATGTTACCAGCTATTAATGTCCTAACATTAAATAATAAATGTGCAGATACAATATTAGATGAAGTAGTTAATACCATAAAAGAAATAAAATTCAAAATAATCTTGGTAGGTTAGCAATATGAGGTGGAAACAATGTAACCAAACTTAACAGGTATAAATGCAAAATTCTTCACTTGGGAAACAAAAGGAAATTCATTGCACAGGACAGGGGATAGTTAATCTCATAGTAATTGTGGAATTGAGTTTGACAATCTAAACATGAGTTGTCACAATGATATAACTATAAAATTCAAATGCATTTTGGGCTATATCCATTTTAATAGCTTATAAAAATATTTTTCAATTGAAAATTAAACTGTACCTCACGTATTATTTTGGCCTTAGAGTTTGAATGAATTAAGCTAACTGGAACAAATGGAGAAAAGGGCAACAAGGATGATCACAAGTCCTATGCTTAAAGAAACTGGAATGTTTAGCCTTAAGAAACTCTTAAGAAAAAGTTGCAGTGGCAATTTGATGGTACTCTTCAATTACTTGAAAGTCGTCATATAAAGTATACTAGTGTAGAGGTAATCCTCGACTTACAACAGTTCATTTAGTGACTATTCAAAATTACGACACTGAAAAAAGCAGCTGACCATGTTCATCAAAATCCAGATGCTTGGCAACTGATTCATTTATGAGGTTGCAATGACCAAGGGCCCTGTGATCACCTTTTGTGACCTTCTGACAAGGAAAATCAATGGGGAAGCCAGATTCACTTAACAACCGGGTTACTAACTTAATAGATGCAGTGATTCCCTTAACAACTGTAGTGAGAAAGGTTGTAAAATGAGGCGAAACTCACTTGATAACCATCTCGCTTAGCAACAGAAATGTTGTGTTCAATTGTAGTCGTAAGTCAAGGACTACCTGTATTATATAGAATAATGGATAAAGGCAGAGTCCCACTGAATGGAATCAAATTACTACTAAAAGACTTTGCTGCCCTGGATGTATTCAAGAGAAAGCTAGACAAACCTGCACAGGGAATATTTTGTTTTCCTGCACTGAGTAAGGAGATTGGGCTTGGCAATCTAAATGGCTCCTTGCAATTCTATGATTCCAAATCTTTGGAAACTCTAGTTACTTCATTATTTAATAATCATAACATAGGTAATTTGCATTGGACTAGGCCAGGGGTCTGCAACCTTAAACACTCAAAGAGCTACTTGGACCCGTTTCCCAGAGAAAACACTGGGAGCCACAAAACTTGCATGCACACAGGCACAAGGGGGAAGGGAACTTGACTGAAGACTTTAATTAAAAAGAAATAGAGGCTGCTGTGCATGAGTTCTCTCTCTCTCCTCTCCCTCTCTCTCTGTCTCTTTCCTCTTTCCCTCTCTTTCTCTCCCTTTCCTCTCCCTCTCTCTTTTCTCTCCCCCTCTTTCTCTCCCCCCTTTCTCTCCTCTCCCTCTTTCGCTCTCTCTCTCCCTTTCTCTCCCTCTTTCCTCTCCTCCTCTCTTTCTCTCTTTTTCTCTCTCTTCTCTCCCTCTCTTTTTCCTCTCTCTCTTTCCTCTTTCTCTCCCTCTCTCTCTCTCTTTTTCTCTCTCCCCCCCATCTCTCCCTCTCTCCGATCTTCTGCTCACCTGGCAAGCTGGCTTTAAACTATTCTCCAACAAGCTGACACACATGAGCTGGCTCTCTCCTGACCTTCCTGCTTCCTGCAGAGAGGCAGCCAAGGCAGGAGCCCCGCCCAATAAGCTTGTCAGCTCGTCGGAGAACATGGTGAGGCCATTCTCTTTTTTACACACACACACACACACACACAGAGAGAGAGAGAGAGAGAGAGAGAGAGAGAGAGAGAGAGAGAGAGAGAGAGAGAGAGAGAGAGAGAAGGGAAGCGCAAGTGCCTCTCTCTGTCTCTGTGTCTCTCTGCGAATGGCAGAGGAGGCTGGGAGCTGCAGGAAAAGGCTCAAAGAGCCGCATGTGGCTCTGGAGCCGCAGGTTGCCGACCTGTGGACTAGGCTATGTTCTGCAACAGAGATGAGAAAATGTAATGTTGAATCTGCATTTCTCTATAATAATCTATCTCCTGTTAGTGAAAGATAGTATAGAGTCAGTATTGTAGGGGGGCTAGGTCAGCACCTCATAGGTAGAACTGTCCATAGATTGCTTTGATCAGAAATCTAAAATGATCACTTGCACAAAGCTTTTGTTTCAAAATCAATTCCACTGCCTAACAAATCAATAGATTTGTTGAAAAAGTTGAAAGAGTTGAAAAAATGCTAGAACAGCCTGTGGAAATAGTTCTAAACTGCCAGTTTCTCTCAGACATGACTGTTTATTTGCTAGAGATAAAATACAGCAATCTCATTATTCATTAATGCTCATTACCTTCATTAGCTTCAACTTTTAGAATAGGGGTTATGGGACAGATTACTGAACCTGTTTACACACTGAATGCTTCATTTCTGAGAAATCAACAGCTGCTTCCCAAACAGCAGCATTGCTTCATGTATTTTTAGCAATAAAAAAGTGGTCACTAGTTGCTTGATGTTACTTGCCCCTGTTCTCAAAGTGGGCTGATTACAAAGACAGTATTTACTAGGTAGATTATTAATTATTCCCTCATTGCCTTGGCGGGGAAATGAACAGCAACTGCCACCTACACAACTGGCAAATGCAGTGAGAAAGAAAAAAACAAAGTGCTGAGGGAGGCTATATGCCAACGTACAACAGGAAAACATCTCTCTTTGCCAATTTTGTACATCATGCTAATTTTGTATAATCATGAATTGTTGAATAAACTATAATTGCCTGGGATTTTACAATATGCTATATCAAAAACCATGATTGCTTGGGGTTTTATAACATTGTATATCTAAATTAATTAAAAATTATGATGATAGCATGAAATGTAAACTCAGAGGTTCAGTTCTCATATCACTTTAACCATTGGTTTAGTTTGAGCTTGTGTGAACCTAGCAGTTATATCATACAAACTGTGGTTTATCCATGGCCTTCAATCATAGGCCATGGAAGGAGGAAGGGCATTAGTCTATGTGAGGAGGAAAGGTATATCCAATATTTATAAGGTTACTGCTATATCCTTAGAGAATTCTTTAAACACTAATTTAGCACTGTTCTCAAAAAGCTGTCCGTTACTTTTTAACCTTGTGCCTAGAAACTAACTCTATAAAGTAATTTATTTTATTACTAAATATTATTTTATTATAAAGTAATAAATACTTCACATTGTTTTACTTTTTAAAATTCTTACTAAAAGTAGAACTTAAATCAGATAATAATATAGAAAATGTAATGTAAGTAAAAGCAAAATTAAAATGAAACTGAACACTTCTTTATGTAGACAAACAAGGTAACATAAAAGACAAAAATATGTATATCAATAACAATTATTCGCTTACTGGTAAAAGAGGAACAGAGCTAGAGTAGCCACCAGAAAGATCTCTCACATTCCTGTCAAATGTATGTGCAATGAATATAGATAAGGGCTTATCACAAGAATCTTAGAGCTAGTAGACTATTATAAAGATTGCTGTTAGTTAAGGAATTTGACACTATTGTATTGATACTGTGTGTCTGGAAATAAATTGTAGCGAGTATTTTAAAAAATCTCCAGTTGGTTTAATAAAGATATTCCTATAATATGGAAGTTGTAATACAGAAGTTGTCTATAATTCGCCCTTTCGACAGACTGACTAATTCTTCTAGGTAAAGTTTGTGAACAGTTTTCAAAGCAGTTGTGCACAGTTGTTACAGGTGTCCAAAGAAGATGTAAATAAAACCCTTTTAGTTGGTGCCATGTTTCCAGAGTTACTTTTATACTACCATATGCCCATTTCTATTTTTTAAAATTATTAAAAATAATGAAGTATCTTAATTTCTTTTTCATGATTATTTGGCAGTTTCCCTGAATTTATCAATTCCTATCTTCTCCTTCTAAGTAAAATATACAATTGCCCAAAAGCTGATCAGTTTTAATTATTCAAACTCTACAGTATCGTAGAGCTTAAAGTACCGTAATACTAGATTTATAACTATCCATTCAGAATAAATGTATGGTGGTTATAACCAGTCCTCAGAATTTTGTTTGTGGTCACATGATCACAACCTAGGCACTTGGCAACTGTCTCCCACTTACAATCGTTGCAGTGCCCAACAATTACCTGATTACCATTTGAAATCTCCCCTGCAGGTTTCACCAGAAAGTCAATGAGGAAGCAGAAAAGGTCACAAGTTTCTAGGTTAAGTGTCTCTCACTTGTGCACCTTTCCTTAGTGCAGTGGTTCTCAACGTTTGTGTGACGGCGACCCCCGTCACACAAACGTTATGCGCATGCGCGGTGCCCCCCGCGCGCGGCGCGCATGGGGGCGCCCCCCCGCACACGGCGCGCATGCGCAGCGCCGCCCCCGGAGGCACGGCGCCGCCCCATGCGTGGCACGCATGCGCGGCGGCGCCCCCCAGAGGCGCGCCGCCGCCCCACGCGCGGCGCGCATGCGTGGCGCTCTTCCTCCTGTCCGAGGTTTTCATTGTTGTGAGGCATTTCTGTTGGGGATTGGCAGCGGGATGCGGTGGGGGGTGTTTGGTTTTTATTCCCCCTGTCTGCTGGGTGGTTGCAGCAGGTTTTGGTTACTTCATATGACCCTGGGACACTGTGACCATCATAAATATGAATCAGTTGCCAAGCATCTGAATGTAAATCACAAGACCCTGGAGATGCTGCAACATTGCAGCTGATCGGCGCTTCTTCTGGGCTTAGCAGAAGTGCCAGGATCAGCGCCGAGCTCCAGCTGGAGCCTAGTGCTGATCCTAGCACTTCCGCTGAGCCCTGACAGCCCTGTAGCTTCAGCCATCTCCCGCTCAGGCTTGTGTGGTGCTGCCAACGGTTCAGCTCATTCCCCTCCCCCACTACCACTTTTCTAGGATGGTCGCATAGCACCTGCCAGGTGCCAATGTACCACAGGTGGTACCCATATCACTGGTTGAAAAGCCCTGATGTAGATGATGCTGTAAAATAATGTATGATTTAGTGATTCCATAGAGGCAGTTATTCTATGGTCTGCCCTTGAAATGATAAATTAATAAGACAAAAGGAAGGCAACAAAATCTGATTCTTGAACAACAAAATTCTGATATTGATACATATTATATTAAGTATATTAATACAATATAATTATAATATAAATATAATCAATACTTAATATAATTTGTATACTTAATATACAAATATATACTTCACATGATACCACATGATACCACTCTAATGGCAGAAAGTGAAGAGGAACTAAAGAGCCTCTTGATGCGGGTGAAGAAGGAGAGTGCAAAAGTTGGCTTGAAACTCAACATTAAGAAAACCAAAATCATGGCATCCGGCCCTCTCAATTCCTGGCAAATAGATGGGGAAGAAATGGAGGTAGTGACAGATTTTCTTTTCCTGGGCTAAGATCACCTCAGATGGGGACTGCAGCCAAGAAATTAAAAGATGCTTGCTCCTGGGGAGGAAAGCTATGGCAAATCTAGATAGCATACTAAAAAGCAGAGACATCACCCTGCCAACAAAAGTGTGTATAGTCAAGGCCATGGTTTTCCCAGTTGCAATGTATGGATGTGAAAGTTGGACCATAAGAAAGGCTGAGCGCAAAAGAATTGAGGCCTTTGAACTATGGTGCTGGAGAAGACTCCTGCGAGTCCCTTGGACTGCAAGGCGTTCAAACCGGTCAGTCCTAGAAGAGATCAACCCTGACTGCTCTTTAGAAGGCCAGATCCTGAAGTTGAAACTCAAATACTTTGGCCACCTAATGAGAAGGAAGGACTCACTGGAGAAGGGCCTAATGCTGGGAAAGATTGAGGGCAATAGAAGAATGGGACAATAGAGAATGAGGTGGCTGGATAGAGTCACTGAAGCAGTAGGTGTGAACTTAAATGGACTCCAGAAGATGGTAGAGGACAGGAAGACCTGGAGGAATGTTGTCCATGGGGTCGCGATAGGTCGGACACGACTTCGCAATTAACAACATACTTCACATGAATAATACAAATTAAACAAATTTGGGACAAGAACATAGCCATCTTTTATGGGAAAAGTAATGAGATTAGAATAAAGACAGAAGTCTCTTATTAATGGAAGTAACCTAGTGTTCCACTTAAGATGAAATCAAGTCTCCCAGTCCATGAAAATCACATTAGTTTCTATCAGAAGAGGTTAAGATGCTTTCTGGATATTGTCTTTCTGCTGCCATGTATTAGTCATCCATATTTTTGCAGCCCAGATAATCTATAACTTTAGAATTTTTGCAGAGATCTGTCGATGGCAGGATCTCTCTGAATGGACCTCGCCTAACAAGCAGAATCATTTTGATTGGTTAAGCCACAAACCATTGATCACAAACAACCAACAGAAGGCCAATAAAAACACCGTATGATTTACTTTGTTGACTACAGTACACCAGGCTATTGAGTGGTTATTTTCTCAAAGTATACTCACTTGACAAGTCCTGGTATATATTTTTTTTGCTCAATTGTCCATCTCGCTAGATTTGAGTTCGTTAAGTGGGAATTCCTCTCAGGGTACGGCATAATGAGAACCACCCAGGGCGCTCAAGACGCGCTTATCTTTCGTCTTTCACTACCAGTCCGCAAAAACAAAACTAAATATAACACCGCCAATTTTCCAAACAGTGGCGCGGAATAACACACGCACTACGAAGAACCTTCTCCAGAGGAGTAAGCTCATCTTCTAATCCTCTGCACATGAAAACCGTCCTTGGACAATTCTGAATTTGCTGCCATGTCGACGCCCGTCTTTCTTGGAATTTGAATGCCGCAATCCAGCTTTAACAGATTATTCATTCCTCGGCAAGTCCGCGCCTACACGCAGGCCGCCGCCTAGTATTACCTCAAGATTTCACGTGCGCAGACTGGCCGTTATTCTCGCGCTCTCCTCGGTGAGGAGTGCGAAAGAGGCATAAGCGATGGGCCGAGTCTAGACAAGGAGAGGCACTCGCGCTCATGCGCGCGGTTGCAGCCGCGGCCAAAACCAGCGGTCGTTCTCCGGCGCATGCGCCCTTTCCTCCGGTTTTGCTTAGGCTATTTGAACAGGAAGGCGGACATATTTGTGAGTGCTCCCTCCTGGATTAGCTACTGTACTGAGGCGATAGTGACTACCCTGCGGCTTTGTACTTTTGCCTTCGTTCATCTCTGTAATTGGAAGGAACCTGCATTTTTTTATCTTCCCATCCCCCCCCACGCCAAGCCAGACCAAGGTGGGGCAGCAGAGCAGCGGAACTCTGGCAAGCTGCACCTACTTCTCCTGAGACTTTTGAATCCCGGTCCGCATCGGGAAAAGAAGAGAAACGCAGCGGCCGGAGAAGCCGCAGACGAGAAAGGAGCGGGGAGAGGAAGAAAGTATCTCAACCGTTAGGCAGCGGTTGAAGAAAACGGCGCATCTGAAAAGCAAGGCGGAGGCGTCTGCTTGCTTTCTTCTCCTGACCCAGAAGTGAGGAGCTAGCTTAGCCTCTGAGGCGGCTCGCCCTCGCCACCTCCGCCGTGGCTTGAGTACGAATGAAGCCGTGCGCCTCCTCAGGCCCGAGTCTCTATGGAGGGAGCAGCTCGATGACGCTCCGCTGAGAAAGTTTCCTGTTTTTCATGGTAGGCCGCACACTTTTCTCCACCCCCCCTTCTTCCCTTCTTTCAAAGCTGCTACTGTGTAGCTAATACCAAAGAGAAGCAGGAGGAACCGCTACACTGATTGAGAAAATGTGGTTCCTTCGACCCAGGGCCTCAGGCTGGAGACCAGAGCACACCGGAGGGCTAGTGAGTACCGCGTAGAGACTTGCGGGGCAACCGAGAAGGCGACTCCCCCAGGACGGAGCAGCGCCTCCCTTCTCTTTTTCGACGGTCTCGCTTTTGTCGCGCGACGATGTGTAACGGGGGGAGAACAAGGGACAACCCCAGCCAGTCTCCGGCTCTTTGAGAGGGCGAGCTCAGGGAGCACCCCCCCCCTCCAGAATTGATTTCCTGTGGATTAAGGAGACCGCCTCTTCAACATTATGTCGACAGGAGAAAGCTTTGAGTCCCGGTTTGAAAAAATCGGGATGATGATAAAGGACCCCAAATCTGAAGTGAATTCGGATTGCTTACTGGTGAGTGGCATTAACTTCCTTTTTGGTTTCTATTAAATGGGAGGGGGGACTTCCTTGAGAGTTTTTTTCCCCTTAAATACAAGATCTTGGTTGCTTTTTTATCTCTCGAAGTTTGAGTCTTGCATGTATGGATGATGGTGATTTGAAGAAGGCTACCATAAATATTTTGACAAAGCCCTTTTATATCAGCACTCAGTCTAGAAAGAGGCAGTTCTGTTTTCTCAATTTAAAATAATTCTTTCTTGTAGGCTTATGTTTGGGTCAAGGCCCGCTATAGGGGGATCCTCAATTTATGATAACTATTAGGACTGGAAGTTCTAATAACTAAATGATGCAGTTAAGCAAGTTGCATCCCATTTTATGAGCTTTTTTTGCTGTAGTTGTTAAATGAATCATGGTAAAGTGAATTCAGTTTTGCTCATTAACACTGCTTGTCCAAAGCTCCCTGAGAGAAGGTTGCAAATGGTGAGCATGTGATTCCAAGATGCTGCCAATGTTGTAAGTATATGCTGGTTTTCAAGTGTCCAAATTTTGACCACATGACTGCAGGGAGACTGCAATATTCGTAAACACAAGGATTGATCATAAGTCACTTCAAATGATTGTAAGTTGAAGAGTACTTGTAATGTGTTTTGGAACCCTTTTGAGAATTGGAACTCAATTCAGATAAGTCAAAGAAATTGAATTACTTGAAAGAGGTTAAGATGATTGTATGATTAATGTGTTTTCCAACCAACAGAATCCATATACTGTCTGATATTGAAAGGGTTGCCCTAGATGTTGAAGGTGGCTTAACCTAATGTTAACACAAAAAAGTTCACTGTTACAAAAATAAGAATTAGCTTGCTTATGAAGATTTATTTACATGACCACATGTACTGATTTAGGGAGTGATACTGGTATGCTAGTATTAGAGAAGTGTTCAAACATCATACTAAACTGAATATTTGGCTAGTTTGTGGCTCAGAAGTGAACCTATGTAGTTTGTTTATGTTTCTGTGGTTATTGATTCAGGCACTTAGTTAAATAAATAAACTATACTCCAGTTAACCATGGAATAGCTTGTTGTGTAAATACAGCTGGGGTGAATCTCGTAGAACATAGATTCCTAACCTAATAAGATTAATCCAGGTAGCCAATGGTTTTCTGTCCTGCAAAAGAGACAGATTAAATGGTGTGTGATGCATTGAATTTTAAGTAGCTGAATTAGATTTACACATTTGTGCATAATTTCATTTTTCATATTAAGTCACATGAATAAGTTGATATGGCTTATTTGTCCTTAAATTTTCCAGTAATAATGTTTAAAATGTTTGAATACATTCTGGTATAATAGAACACTTTCCAATGTACAATACTGTAAAAAAAAAAAAAGAATTGAAAGCCACATGGCAGTGCAAGGTAAAGAATCAACCATATTTTATCTTTATTTTGTAGCTAGTTTATAAACTTTATAATTGTTACTAAGGACAAGTATAATTGAAAATAGTTATTGAAGGAGCTTAGTATGAGAGATTAGACCATTGTTTTAATTGCCTTTCTATTCAATCACTGTATTCTACTTTTTAAAAATAAACCACCTTTTTATTTTTATCCATGTTTTGTCAAGTGTAAAATATTATTTTTTCTTTTATAGACAGTTGCTATCTATCAGTGAACTAGCAGTAGCAGGTTACTGTATATTTGACACATGTAGTTAATCTGGCATAACAGGAGTACCTAGAGCACTGTAGTTGATATATCTTTTGCTGCCCTTGAAAGCTGCCTCTTCCCTATGGATGGAACCAAAATTTGAGCCCTTTATGGGGGGGAGGATTAAGAAGTTAAGTGGGTCCCTTAATTTAAGGCACCATTTTGCTCCTTAAAATCCTCTAAATCTCCTTCTCAAACAGACATCCCTCCAGTTTTGAAAAACAGCCATTAAGATGCTGCACAAAGCCTGGAAATGTCCTTGAAATGCTAGACATTTCTCAATCTCAGGCATAATATTGATATGAGAGCACTGCTTGTATCAATTGTTCATAGTAAATGCTTTGTGTGTTAGGCTGATGATTGGGACAGATTCATTTAACTGTTACTGTGTACCTTTTAAATTTATAGGACAGATATTTTTTAGCATAGTCATAGATGGTTATACTAAGTCCATAATCAAGAGTAACTACTAAATGATGTATCAGTAATAGAAATGTAGGAAGATGCCTGATATGAATTAAGAGTTTTTTGCCCAACTACAGGTAGTCCTTGACTTACTACAACAATTGAGCCCAATATTTCTGTTGCTAAATGAGACATTTGCCGAGTGAGTTTTGCCCCATTTTACAACCATTCTTACCACAGTTGTTAAGTGAATCACTGCACTTGTTAAATTAGTAACAGATTGTTAAGTGAATCTGGCTTCCCCATTGACTTTGCTTGTCAGAAGGTCACAAAAGGTGATCACATCACTCTGGGACATTCAACTGTCATAAGTATGAGTCAGTTGCCAAGCGTCTGAATTTTGATCACATGACCATGGAGCTGCTGTAATGGTTGTGAATGTGAAAAACTGTCACAAGTCACTTTTTTCAGTGCTATTGTAACTTCAGTCACTAAACAAACTGTCATAAGTTGAGGATTACCTGTAGCTTAGAAATGTCTATATTTATAATTGGGTTAGGTTCGAGATAGTTATCTTGTATGTCTAATTTAGAGAAAATAGTAATTTTAATGAATAGTAATTTTAATTTGGGAATAGTGCTGTGTAGCCCTTTGGTTTAAAACTTCCACATTTGATCCAGATTGTATGAAAGCACAAACATGCTTCTTGTTTACAACCTTACACTAAGGTGATCTTTCCCTGGATTTCATAGCAACTTTGGAGGGCAATAATGTGACTCTTGTGAAGGACATAGATGCTTTAGGTTGTTGCAAATAGTGTAGCATTCTCCAAATAACATTCTTGAGGTTGAATTAGCCTTGATGCAGAGAGTATACTCTGATATTACACTATTTTCTAAATTTGTGGAAAAGTGATAGCAGATCACTTTTCACCTGATGCTGCTCTATCCTTGTTCTCCTGGCTCTCTTTCCCTTTCTCCTGACCTTATTGGCTCTTTCATCTTGTATTTTGGAAACAAACCTCTATGTACTTGTAGAGTCTGTAATATATATATAATTGGGTTAATATTTTCATTTTATGCATACTGTGTAGTTTTTTTATTAATAACCAATATTTTGCCTGTATCATGTACATTTCTAGGTAATGGAGTGAATTTATGGTTGTACTGTGAATAATATGCAGCATGAAAATCTCAGCAGAAATTACGTCTATATTTGATTAAGGAAGTTGTCAATTTATCCCTTAGCATATATATTATATTTCCTGGCAAGGATCAGATATAGCACTGGTGCTCAGGTAAAAACCTGACACTTGCTTACAGGTCTCACTCCCATCTTCTCTTTTTTTCCTCATGGAAAAAATATTGTTAATTGCTTTCTCATTTGAGTCTATTCTGAAGTTTACATAAACAAAGTCTGTAGATTTTGGATCTTAAATAGACTAACTGGGGGTGCAAGATGATGTTCCAGGGGTGCAAAAACTTGGGTTTTCAAAATTATAGTGTATATGCTTAACTCGTTCCCATTATTTTGAACTTTTGTAAGGGGTGCGAGAATATATCAGAAGCGTTCTAGGGGTGCGGGGTATAGAAAGGTTTGGGAACTGCTGGACTAGCTAAACCCAAGTCCTGCAGCTGTTCTTCGTATGTTTCAGTCTCCAGACCTTTGATCAATTTGGTTGCTCTTCTCTGAATTTTTTCCAAATGCTCAACATCTTTTTTGTGATATGGTGACCAAAATTGGCTGCAGTATTCCAAGTGTGGTCTTACTAGGGTTTTATAAACCAGTATTAATACTTCGTGTGATCTTGATTCTATGCCTCTGTTTATACAACCCAGGATTGTGTTAGCTTTTTTAGCTGCTGCTGCACACTGCTGGCTCATTGTCAACTGATCGTCCACTAGGACTCCAAGGTCCCTTTCACAATTATTGTTTTTGAGCCAGGTCTTGCCCAGTCTGTACTTGTACCTTTGATTTTTCCTGCCTAAATGTAAAACTTTGCTTTTCTCCACATTGAAACTCATTTTGTTGGATAGGGCCCATTGTTCAAGTTTGTCAAGATCTTTTTGGATCCTGAGTTTGTTTTCCAGGATTTTGGCTACTCATGTCAGTTTGGTGTCATCTGCAAATTTGATGAGTCCCCTTCAATTCCCTCATCTAAGTCATTTATGAAGATATTGAAGTACTGGGCCTAAGATGGAACCTGTGGTACCCCACTCTTACTTCTCTCCATGTAGATGTAGTGCCATTGAGGACTACTCACTGAGTACGGTTTGCCAGCCAGCTACGGATCCATCTGGTGGTGATGTTGTCTATTCCATCTTTTTCTAGCTTATCAAGGAGTAGATTGTGGTCTACTTTATCAAATGGCTTACTGAAATTTAAGTATACTATGTCCACAGCATTTTGCTGGTCTACTAGTTTAGTCACTTTATCGAAGAATGAAATAAGATTGGTTTGGCATGATTTGTTTTTAACAAACCCGTGCTGTCTACCGGTTATGACTTTGTTTGCTTCTAGTTGTTTGCAGATCTGTTTTTTGATTATATTTTCTAGGATCTTTAACTGATTGGTCTGTAGTTTCCTGGGTCCGTTTTTTCCCCCTTTCTCGAAGATGGGAACCACATCAGCCCTTTTCCAATCCTCAGGTACTTCCCTGGTGCTCCAGGATTTAAGAAAGATGTGGTACAATGGTTTTGAGATAACATCTGCTAGCTCCTTCAGAACTCTGGGATGTAGTCTGTCCCCGTGATTTATATTTGTCAAGGTCGAATAGGTGTTCTCTTATCATTTTCTTGCTTATGTTAATTTTTCTAGTTTGTCTTTTGCAGTGGTTTTTTTTGGTATGTTGGGCTATGGTTTCTTTTTGTATGAAGACTGATGCAAAATATGAGTTACGCAGCTCTGCTTTTTCCCTGTTGCCTGTTATTTCCTTGCCATTTTCTCTCTTTAGTGGGCCTACAGTTTCTTTGACTTTTTTCTTGTTAATATAAAATTGAAACAAATCAGTTGGGGCAATTAAAATTTCTATAGTGCTTGTAAAATCTAATATAACATTCTGAACTATTCACAGAAAGTTCATATTTAAGCACTGAATTTTTGTTTGAGGTGTGATTATATTAACCTATTTTAGTGCTTTTATCTTAAACGTATATGTACTTTTTAGTTGTTAGGTCTTAACATATTTTCAATACTCTAAAGAATTGTACTTCTACAATTTGAATTTTATTCTTTTTGAAAAAATGGCAATAAGACTTCAATCCTATTATTTCTGGGAGGGAGTAATGTTAATGCAGTATCCAGTGTTGAGGCTTTAAAAATCTCTTTGTCCATCTACCCAAAACACTTTGCTTATTGGCTTATTCTTACTTCACAAACACTTAAGTCTAGAACCACTGACAGCAAGAAAGACCTTAACAATTATTTGTCTAAATCTTTTATGTCAGATAACAGAGAGTAAAGGTTAAGGGGAGAGATGTATAACTAAGTCAGCATAAAATTATGTGTGATACAACTTCATTCACAAAATTGAATTCATAGGAACACAGCCTTTTAGCCAAATTAATGTACACATATTAAAATAAGCTTAAACAAATTTTAGGAAATATAGTTGTTGAAAATTCAACTATAAAAATGCTGATATATATATTGCTTATGGGATTCAGTTACATCCCAGAATTGCCCTACGTATTCATTTGGTTTTGATATAATACAAAATGTTGATGATTAAAATTTACTTCAGTTAGAATACCTTAGTTGCTTTTGCCTCCTTTATATGCTGGCCATATTCTGAAAGCAGATAAGGATATCTCTTTCTGCACTAACTTGGAAGAGTTTTCTTTATGGCTGCACTTAAATAGTAAGAATGTTTGCCCTAGAACAGAGGTCCCCAACCTTTTGGGCACCAGAGATCGGTTCCATGGACAAGATTTCTCCATGGCCTGGAGGGTGCGTGGTTTTGTGTGCTGCCTGCATCCCGTGGATAGGGCTTAGCCTGTTTGCACAGACCGGTTGCTGGCATGCCACAGTCCGGTACTGGTCCACGGACTGGAGTTGGGGACCCCTGCACTAGAAGGCTAAGTTGGTTTTTTTCCTTATAATATTTCATTTTACAACTTCATTGCCATATATATATATATATATATATATATATATATATATATATATATATATATAGAGAGAGAGAGAGAGAGAGAGAGAGAGAGAGACAGAGAGAGAGAGAGAGAGAGAGAGTGAGAGTGTCAGATAAGATTTAATTTACTTCCTCAGTTTTATCAGCAACACTATTTTTAATTACTTGTTAAAAATGTTGGGAAAAACAACATTTACAATGTATACTGTTTAGATATAACAAGAATTTATATTACCTCCTTAGCTTCAAATTTAATAGTTTTTAATGGCTGAAGTTTTATGTGGAGCAGCTATTAGCGAGTCCTTTTATGTGAATATGTGTTGCATGGAAAATAAAAGACATGGGGTGGTAGAAAATCTTAATACGTTTTGGTGCTTTTTTCCTCAAGTTTCTATCAAATGTTATTGTATAAATATTGTGAGATTTTTTAATGCACTTAAGCTGATGGAAAGAGTTCTTTAACTATAATGAAGCTCCATGTAATTATACCTGTAAGAAATAGTACTTGAAAATGTTACTTGCAATTCAGAATGTATTTTCTGTTACCATTTTATGAATAACTTAAGCCCAAGTTTTCATAAACTTTTACTTCAGAGGAAGTAAAATCTTTGCAGGCTATAACACACATATCATAGAAGATGGGTACAATGGAGAATTGTTTTTTTTTTGTTTGACATAGTAATAGTAGTAACAGTAAATAATAGTAACATAGTAACCCTAACATTGTAATTTTTTATGTTTAGGTTTTCTTTCCCAGATAAAGAAAAGATTTTCAAACATGATCACAAGCACCTGAATTTATTTTGTTTCTCCAAAATTATTAGCAATTTATTCAATGAATATTTGTGTTATAAACTAGTAAGTTTTCTCTAAGTTATAAAGTAGATAGATCATAAGTTAGTTTTCTCTAAGTTATAAAGTAGATAGATCATACAACCAACTTAAATATCTGAGCAAATATTGAATCTAATAAACACAACAAGCTCATTATATATAGCACTATCATAACTTAAAAAAAAATAAAAATAAAAATGCTATACAATTTTACCTGTGGTTGTGTCCACTTTTGGATCCTTTAGCTTTCCATAACTATAGTTTTGATATCTTCCCAGTACTAATAATCAGATTCATAATTTCTTCTTCCTTTTAGCACAATTTCCTCTGGTAAGTCTGGAAGATTTTAGAATTCTAGATAAATTTTCTCTCTACAGTAGAAAAATATATTCACTTTTATCATCTTATAAAAATTTTAGAGGTTTCATTTATTTGTCAACAGTAAATTTAATCTGGACTAAAGATCTATTTCCTGACATGTTTATGATCAGTCATCACTGAATTGTTTGTTTTACTCTCCAAGATTAACCTCTTCCTTCCCCAATTTTTCATAAAATTAGGACCAGACTGTTCTGTAACATGTCTACTAGATCTGAGCTTTCTTCAGCGTGACGAGTGGAGAATCCACAGATGGATTGATCTTGTCTTCCTGCCCTAGAACTAAGTCAATCAACCTTTGCCATGCCTCTCTCCTTAGGCTAGGAAACCCCAGTCATGACTTGGTCTTCGCCTGAGAGAGACATGATAAAGCTTGGCTCTTAGTCTCTAGTGCAGAAGCCCATTGTGGATCAGGTTGTATTTTTCCTTTTTTCTTTCAATTCCCCTGGCTGTGTTGATTTCAGTGCAGCACTAAACCGCTTGGATTCCCAGCGTCTCTACAGGCTTTGGCTGAAGCCTCAAGCCCCTTGCGACATTCAGCAGGTTAAACAAACAGCTGTCACCATTTTGGACGCCGCGTGGGATTCCCTCATTCTGGGGGGGGGGAATCCTCCCTTAGCAGGCCATCCAGCAAATTTTCAGCCTTTTTGGCAATTGCAGTGGTGGCCGAACTAATCCGGCCACAACAACACAGGCCCGGCAAATTAAACTGCGATCTTGAGGCTGCCATTTTTGTAGGCTAGGAAACTCAAACAGATCAGGCAGAGGCAGCAATCGTTGTGGGCCTCTCATTCAGCTGGCCACATAGGAATAACTGCAACTGCCCTCACGCCAGTAACAGCCATGGGAACATCTCACTGTACATCAGTCGGAGCAAATTTCATTGTTCCAGGCTGTGACTAGGCCCAATCCAACAGCCGCCATTTAAGATCCTGCACAAAGGCCTACAACTCACTCAGACTTGCCTGCTTATTCATGTGCGGACTATGCAAGTGCCACTTTAGATGCCACAAAGGCTTAAAATTCACAGAATCATCTGCTGACTATACAAGGTGTGCACAAAGGCCTAAAATTCACAGAATTATCTGCTGACTATACAAGGCGTGCACAAAGGCCTACAACTCACACAATTGTTTGCTGACTACACAAAGTGCACAAAGGCCTACAACTCACAAAATTGTCTGCTGACTATACAAAGTGTGCTGGCCATTACCATTAAATTGGTCTTGCCACCAACTGATTAGTAGTGTGCTGGCCTTTACCATTAAGTTGGTCTTGCCGTCACTAAATGGATTGCATGTGTGCGGGCTGTACCATTAAGTTGGTCTTGCCGCCCTGGTCTGCTGCTATCAGGAACATTGCATAGGCGCTGGACATACCATTAAGTGGTTTTTGCAGAATCCTAGGCTCCATGATAATTTGATGAGATTTTGTGAGAGACTAAGGAGGAAAATGTTCACCCAAACACAAATATTTGTCTGTCATAAGAGATTTGCTTCTTGATCAAGAGTTCTGGATTTGTTTGTTTTTAACTAGTGGGTTCTGTGGCCTGAAAAGTCCTATACTAAGTTGTTTTCAGAAAATTACTCCAACACTCTTTCTTACTAATCTGTCTTTATCTCCATAAGATGAAACTGAGGAACTGATAACAGTCTGTAATTCTGCCATCATCATTGTTTCTCTAGTGTACTAGTGTAATTGGAAAATAGTGTTATTGTACCAAATTGCTAATGTTGTGTTTTCTACCAATAAATACAAAAATAAAACAATTATTACTTTTACTACAACTACATTTCTTAAATTATTATAATTTTTTTGGACATTTGGAAAATTCTATAAGTTTAAATATCAAGTCTGTAATGGTTTTATTCTTAGTATTTGATTATTTTGGGGAAATGTAAATGTTTAATTCATAGCATCTATCTGTATTTTTATTTCATTTCTCAATAAATGATTAAGTTCATATATTATTAGGCCATAATGAGATTTGGTTTGGGTTTAGCATGTTTAATAATCCAGCCGCTGTTTGTAAAAATGGTAATTGCTTAGTGGTGTACCCAACCCAGCCAACTGTTATTTATTAAACAAACTGTGGTTAAATAAATCACAATTACAATTTGCATACTGTCTAAACCAGCCAGCATGCGGTTTTTGTGGCTTTAAATATATAAACTACTTGCTCTGAATGAAGTCAAAACAACAATTAATTTATAAGTCTTCATAAATGTATTTTACAGACATAAATAATAGAACAGATGAATAAGGTTAATTGTTAGCGCTTGAGACTGGAAGAATTGCATTTTAGAAGAAGTTAATTTAATTGCAAGTGTCTCCAAAATTTTGTGTTTTTAAATTATAGTTAATTGTAAACCAACAATCAAGTTATCATAAAGTTTCACGCTCTTAATTATGAGAAACACAGGTTCCAGCACATCACATAGGACCAACACATTCTTAAGGATCTTAACTGGATAGGCCAGTCCATTTCATAGCTGGCTGGGTAACTTTGGGTCAGTCACTCTTTCTTAGTTCAATGTGTGTAACAGGATTGTTGTAGGAAAAATGGGAGGCAGGATTATTAGGTGTGTTCACTGCTTTGAGTTGGTATACATGCACGTTTGCTGCCTTGAGTTATTTATGACTACATAGCAAGGATTTGTGTTCAAGCCACTGTCTCATAAAACAGTTCAATGACAGTGGTTATTAATATTAGTACATTTGTAGAGAGCTTGATCAATTTTTCTGAGGCTTTATCTCGGTGAATCAAACAAAGTATGACTTGAATAAGGTAATCCTCATCCTATGACTATCTGTTCAATGACTGTTTGAAGCTACAACAGCACTGAACAAATGGTGGCTATGACTAGTACTTGATGTTCCACTTGTCTCAGCATCCCATGTCAGGTTGATTGAAATCTCAGCACTTGGCAACCAGTTTGCACTCATGAGTGGTTGCAATGCCCAGAATAATTCCCTGCTGGTTTCCCCAGAAAGTCAGTGGGGAATCTTGCAAGAAAAATAATAAATCTCAACAAGTCTCCTGCATCCACACACGTTTCACCAGTCTCTCTGCACTTGCATCATGTGGGCACTTGTGCATCTGCCCCAACCTGTGCTGGTTCCCTTGACTTATCTGTGTGCTGCACACCATCCTTGACCCACGTTGCATCCTTGTGTATCTTTGTCCCATGCTACTCCTCTCATGCATTTTTCTTGACTCTCACTGTATTTCCAACCTGCCTCACATCTCTTGCACACTATTGCTATATCACATCCTCTTGCATCCTCCCTGACCCTTGTCATACTTATCCAACCTAATTCATGCTGTGCTTTTGTGCACCCCCTGCACCTTTCCCTTGCCATGCCTGTTAACAAAATCCCTTGCACCTTGTGCACCTGAGCTATGCTGCACCTCTCACAGATTCCATCTCTCATCTTTGCAGTACCTCCCCCTTGCATCTCCTTGCTTTCTCCCCTACCTGGGAGCAGCCACTTACATGCCTGCTAGCCTGGAATTTGCAACTTCCTGCTGACTTCCCCACTGACTTTGGTTGTGGAAAGCCTTCAGGAAGTTGCCTCACCTAATGACTCTAGGATTCAGTTAATGATGGTAGGGATTGCTGTTGCCAAGACTTCATGACTGCAGCGATGGAAATTCTGGTCTCAATCTGTGTTATACATTGAAGCCTATCTATATACAGTAGTGACAATACAGTCAAACTCTGGTAACGGTATGCCATTTTGTTTACCATATGACATTGAAGACTGCACAAAAAATTGCTATATGTGATTATCACCTTGGAAAGCTATGCAGCACGGAAATAGTTGGTGACGCAAAGCACTATTCGAAGTCTATTGTTTTAAATGGACAGTAGCAGTATTGTGCAAAATTTGTCATGTTTCCCAGTTGGAGTCTAACACAGTACAGATAATCCTCGAGTTACGAGTGTAATGGAGCCTGCACATTCCACTCGTAACTCAAAAACTCATAGAGTGAATCTTGTACCTCAAACAAAATCACTCCCTTGCTCGTTAAAATGCATGCAGTTTGTTAAGTGGACATGAGGTATCTGAGGGTGGGGAAGACCATGAGCGGGCCTAGTGATGGAACAGGCCCCCAAGGCCTCCCCGACCCAGTAAGATACCTCATGCTTCCCCCTCCATTCTTGCTGCACCGGACTCACCTTGAAAAGATCCATCTCCTTGCTACAGCGATTCCTGCTTTTGAGGGACAGGAGAGTCGATGGAAGCCCCTGGGTGCCGCAATATCATGTGAGTTCAGGCACCAATCCTCTTTTACAGAGAATGGGCGCCTGAATTCTGATGCTGTTTGCGATGCCTGCCTCCTCCTTCCCCCAACTCTGAAGCCATGCAGCTACCGCCCTGGAACACACATCGGGTGAGCTTCTACATGCCTCCGGAGGTTGGATCCAGGTCTTGGAGGGGTCTTCCTAGATCTTTGCGCCAGGAACAGAGGTCGTGGCGGCTTCTGCATGGCTCCAAAGATTGGATCCAGCCCTCGGAGGACTGCTCCAAGCTGCTGCTGCCTGAAAGGAGCTTCCAAGGGCCTGATCCAGGCCTCGGAGGGGTCTTCTTAGCTGTTTGTGCCAGGAACAGAGGTTGGAGGGTGGCTTCTGCATGCCTCCGGAGGTTGGATGCAGCCCTTGGAGGACTGCTCCAAACTGTTGCCACCTGGAATGGAGCTTCCAAGGGCCTGATCCAAGCCTTGGAGGGGTCTTCCTAGCAGTTTGTGCCAGGATCAGAGGTCGGAGGGGGGGGCTCTGCATGCGTCCGGAGGTTGGATCCAGCCCTCAGAGGACTGCTCCAAACTGCCGCCGCTTGGAACAGAGCTTCCGAGGACCTGATCCAAGCCTCAGCGGGGTCTTTCAAGCCGTTTGCACCAGGAACGGAGGTTGGAGGGGACTTGGAGCAGTCCTTCGAGGACTGAATCCGACTTCCGGAGACCTGCAGAAATCTCCCTGACCTCCGTTCCTGGGGCAGACTGCTTGGAAGACCCCTCTGATGCTTGGATTCAACCTCTGGAGGCATGCAGAAGCCTCCCCCGGCCTTTGTTCTGGATCGCTTGGAGGAGGCCTCTAAAGCTCCAGGGATAATGGGGTCACTTTCTTCTCCAGCGTGGCGAGCTCTGGCAGGCTGGATGTGGGTATGATGAGGCTGGCCTTCTCCCTCAGTTGAAGGCTTCAGGCCTGCCCTCAGCAGAAAGGAGTTGGGGGCAGGAGCAGGAGACGGGCACCTTTTGCATAGAAAATGAAAGTTTCTGAGGTCCGTGATTTGGCACAACTTCAAACACTCACGTGAGATCACGGACTCCAGAAACTTCCATTCTCGACACAAAAAACATTTCGAAGCCGACTCTCCTCTCTCTCAAAGAGAAAGAAACTGTGGCAGAGAGGATTTTTGCAAGGTAAGTGGCAGGAAGGGAGGGGGGAGCAGTTGTGAGGAGTCGGGGGAAATAGAGTGAATGTTGTAGTGCCACTGAAGTTGCTTGTAAGGGCGAATGACTGCTGTGGGGCTGCAATATTCGTAATTTTGGGACTTGCTCTAAGGGGTGCTCATCACGTAACTTTGAACGAGCATTAATTGAATGCTCGTAACTCAGGGATTACCTGCATCTTGCAGGTTTGGGCTAGTGGTATGAGGCACAAGAAGGTGCTAAGCTTCCAAGCAGCCCTTTAACAGCAGTCATCTCCACATGGAGAAATGAGCCACATTGCCTAGTCCGTGGATCGGCAACCCGCGGTTCCGGAGCTGTATGCGGCTCTTTGAGCCATCACCGGCAGCTCTGGAGCCTCCTATGTCATTTGCAGAGAGAGAGAGACAGACAGGAACTTGCGCTTCCCTTCTCTCTCTCTCTCCCTCTCTCTCTCATGCGGATTTGCTCCTGATTGGCCCTGCACCTGGGTGCCCCACCCCCTGGGAGAAGTGTGGCCAGGAAGTCCCTTTCCCAGGCTGTCCCCGTCCGAGGCGCACATGGCCGTGGAGCCACGCGGGGAAGCCCACTGGAGGTTCCACTGAGCGGGCCAGTCCTCCTGCAAACCGTGGCCCAAGGGAGAGCAGCCCCTGTGATCCCCAGGAAGCGCGACCATTGGCCCCGCTGGCCAGGAAGGCGCGTCAGAGTCCCGGCTACCGGGAAGGAAGAGGGAGATGCAGCAATGGTAGGAGAGGAGAGCCTCCTCCTGGCGGCGGCTTCCTTGCCCTCCTCCATGGGTGGCTCGGGCGGGCACCAGGGCAAGAGGGGCATCCGGTGGGCCAGCTAGGCCGGCAGAAGGGCCGGCAGGGGCCGATCAGGCAGAGCAGCCACAGCACTGCAGCCAGGGCCAGCGGCCCACACAGCACCAGCCCTCACCGTGGCCCGCCGCGGCTACATCAGATGGGCGGAGGGCGAGGCCAGGCAGCGTGGAGTCCCGGCAGCAGTAGCTTCCTCGCCCTCCTCTCCCCCTTCTTCCTCCTACTGCCCACTCGGGCGGGTGCCAGGGCAAGAGGGGTGCCCGGGGGGGAGCAGCTGGGCTGGCGGAGGGGCTGGCAGCGGCTACATTGGATGGGCAGAGGGTGAGCCCAGGCAGTGTGGAGTCCCAGCTGGGGCAGCGGCGGCTTCCTCGCCCTCCTCCTCTTCTTCCTCCTGCTGCCCCCCCCCCCGGGTGGCAGTCCCGGCTGGGGCGGTGCCTGGTGCCAGCATTGCTCCCTGGGCAGCTGAGCCGGCCACATGTCTCCCTGAGCCAGTCCGGTTGGCAGTCCCGGCAGGGGTGGCGACCGGTGGGGGCATTGCTCCCTGGGCCATCCCTGGGCAGCCGAGCCGGCCATGCATTTCCCTGAGCCTGCTCATCTCCGGCACCAGCAGCGCCATCTGGTGCTGTTTCCACGGCTGTTCATCCACGTGACTGAGATAGGCAGCACTATTCCGCTCTGTTTCCCCGGACCAGAGTTGGGGCTACTGTCTATCTTAGTCACGCGGACAAATGGCCGTGGAAACAGCACTAGATGGCTCCGCCACCGACGGAGATGAGCAGGCTGTTGTTCCCAGTCGCCGTGCCACCGCTGTGGAAGATAGCTTGGTCCATGCCTTCGGGGGCCTCAGCCTCCAGGAGCCCCACCATGCCTGAGGCTCCCTGGGAACCTTCGAGCCAAAAGCAGAAAGAAGAAAGTCCCAGAGAGGGAGAGCGTGGGGTTGGGGGAGAGCAGTCTTTCCCGAGGGGAGGAGAATCCAGGACGGAGCTGGATGGGGGCAGAGCCGGTGCAAGTCTCACCTTAGGCTCTACTCTTTAATCAAGCCCCCTGTTCCGTGCGCATGTACGCGCACATTATGTAGCTCCCAGTTTTTTCTTTTGTGAGGAAAACTGGTCCAAGTGGCTCTTTCAGTGTTTCAGTTTGCCGACCCCTGGCCTAGTCCTACTTAATTAGCTGGTGTGGCTAACTAAAAGTTATAACATCGTATCTTGATTTTTTCACAAGAGTTATGGAAGAACATTTTGAAATATTTTTTTTTACATTCCTCTGATAGTTTGAGAATTTGATGGCTTATGTTATGAAGATATGTTATGAGAATAGTCTTTGTGATTGTCATGAACAATATTCCCTGGGCGTGAGATGAGAGAATAAATATGGTAATTTTCTCTTAATTTTTCTGGCTCTTTTAGTAACTTTTAAATATCATAGTTAATGGTATGTTCCTGCACTTCATAAAGTTGGGTGAAGGAATAATAATTCAGTATGCTTATGATATTCAATTATTTATATATGTCCATCCCTCCCCAGGCAAGTGATGCATTGGCAGTGCTGCCTGAGTGCCTGGAGGCTGTAAGGATGGGGAGGAACTGGCTCTGACTCAACCTTGGCAAGACAGAGTGGCTGTAGGTTTTTGCCTCTTCCCTAGGATCAGATGATTCTTCATCTTGAATTCGACTTCCCCAGACTGAATTGGTGTGCAGTTTGGGGATCTTCCTAGACTCACAGTTCTTGCTTGAGGGGCAAGTTGCAGCCATGGCTAGGGTGGCCTTTGCACAGATTCAACGCTGGCTGTGGAATTCTGGGAGTTGAAGTCCACATGCCTTAAAATTGTCAAGTTTGGGAAACACTGTGATACATCAGTTATGCCCTTTCTTGAACCAGGAAGCCTTACTTATGTTTACTCATGCTTTAGCTCCTGTCTGGAATACTGCAATGTGTTTTTCATGGGGCTTCAACTTGTCCACAATGCGGCAATGCACACAGTATTTGGAGCCCCTAGGTTTCCCCATGTAATATCTCTGTTGCGCAAACTGCACTGGCCATTTTTTTTTCTGGGTACAATTCACGGTGATGATCATCACCTTTAAACCCTATATGGCACAAGGCCACACTATCTGCAGGACTGCCTTTCTCTAAGGACATTTATCCATCCTACCAGGTCAGATAGCACACTCCTAGACCCTTTCCCTAAATATTGTCATCTGATGGGAGCTAAGAAGTGTGCCTTTTCTGCAATAGCTCCTGTCTATGGTATACTCTGCCCCCTGAAATTTGGCAGACCTCTACTCTTTTAACATTCTGCAAGGCTTTGAAGATCTGGCTTCTCCCCCCCCCCCCAAGCACTGGGAGAAGATTAGATAATTGCACATTAGGAGTGATTTAGCCCCAATTTTTGTTGTTTTTAATATTTTAATTGGTTGAGCTTTATAGCATTAGTATGATTTTATGTTCCCTTTAATTTATGATTAGGAGCCACCCAGAGCTGATTGAAAGATGGCAGACTATATAATTGTTTTACATACATACAGTATTTATGCTAGAATATACATAACGTTTTCTAGAAAGAGGCATTGTTGAACTTTGGTCAACTCCCTAAGCATTAGTGTCATATAATTTGTAGTATTAGCTCACCATGTTTGTAAGGTGAGGCTGCACAGATACTGAAGCAGTACCCAAGACATTTGAGAGCTAAATGAAGACCAGTAAATTTAGTATACAATTTTACCAAGATGGACGTGTTTAGGTATGTTTTGATAGCCTGTTTTGGGTGACTTACTTCACTTTGAAGGTATTGTTCACTTAGATATTTTTTAGTTATAGGTGTAAAATGTGGCTTCTAAGATCCTAATTAAAACATCTGTTATGCATCATGCTAACATCTTAAAAACCTGCATTAATCACCTCTTTTATGCTGAATTCAAATTATAAACAAGTTGGCAGTCAGTACAAGTAGTCCTCAAGTTAGGACTGTTACATATATTAAATATAATATACTAAATATATTATTAAATTACCATTTGTCTGAAATAGTATAGGGTTTCCTGAGTAGGGGCGTTAGACTAGAAGACCTCAAAGGTCCCTTCCAACTCTATTATTGTTATTGTTATATATGAGCATATATGCATAATAATGCTAATTGGATTATAATATTAAATTAGAAGAATTAGAACTGAAGTATGTAAAGGAATGCTAATTGTGCCTATATTCTCAGATATAGAGTAGATTCTTGTTCTTTATTTTTAAATTAGTAACAGAAATACTCAGTGAGGATGTTAAATAATACTTTCTCTAAGATGTTGGCCCAGATATGTACTGATATTTTGCACTGGGCTGTCACCTGACATACAATCAACAGGAAATGGCTAACATCACTTCCTCTAATTAAAAGGAAAAGCTTAGGTTAATCTTTCTATTCCGTAGAAATAGAAATTCTTCTGTTCAGGCTTATGCTGTACTTTCTGAGAGGAACAGTAGCTAACAGCTCCATTTGACAGACAAGAAAAAAAAGAAAAAGAAAGAAAGAAAGAAAGAAAGAAAGAAAGAAAGAAAGAAAGAAAGAAAGAGAAAGAAAGAGAGAGGTTTCTGGTAAGTTATATAGCAGCTGATCAGTAGCAGTCTGCATCTGAAGCTGCAGCTTCTCCAGCATGATGACTGAAGAATCCACCAATGGATTATTTCAGACCTGCTGCCCAATCAGACCAAGTTGTCCTCATTATCTGGTAACCTCCCAGTTTTATCTTGGTCTTTAGCCCATGACTACGTGATCTCTTGACTCTCTGTCGTTTGGAGCAGGTCTGACTAGATTTACTGATTCATTGGTGGATTCTTAAAGTTATTAGATTTAGTAAAGTTTGTTTCCCTTTCTGGAGGATCTGTTCCTGTCTTTCTCTCCCCTTAGGGTTAGAATAGAGCTCCTTTCTAGAACGGGGGGTGGGGGTGGTGGCCCTTTCCCTTCCCTGAATTCAGCAGTCTGCTGAATCATTATAATAATTCCCAAAAGAAGTGGGGAGAGTTTTCTTCCCTTCGGGGGGGGGGTTGTAAGGGAATCGCTTGTGCCTTCCCATTAGCGCGCGTACTGTTGTTCTGCTTGGTGTCCGCCATTTTGAAGCCTCGTGGCTTCTTCCTGACCGGGCTCGGCAGGGAAGTTCTGTAGTGGCCGCCATTTTGAATTTGAGAAATAGTCTCTTTCACGAGGTTCTTCTTTTGCTGAAAGATTCTAAAGGGCTCGTTTCGGCTAGAGACGGAATAATCAGGTTGTTGACTTTCTGCTTGCTTTTGGCTGCCATTGAAGAGAAGGGAGCCTCGTGGTGTGGCAGTGAAAATTTTTGCGCCTAACAGCTGTTAGGCACGATTCACAGCATTGTTCCCTGACTAAGTTGAAAGCCTCAAATTAGTCCCGTTTGTTCTCTAGCTGCCTGGCACTAAATTAGGGGGCTTGATTAGCCTCCTTCCCCCCCTCCCCCCTTCCCTTGTTCTCTCTCACGGGACCTCTGAGGTCCGCCACTTTAGAGATATACTTTCCAGGGCTACGCCCATATTACACCCAGTCTAGGACGCCATTTGGTGTTTAAAAAAAATAAGAATAATAATAATAGGAGACTGATTGCAGTCAATCACATTGGGTAAACATAGTTTACTGAGCTTGTCTGTATTCATTTTGTCTTGAGTCTTATTGTTTCAGAAATCATCTCTCCTATTCAAGGCACTCTGTTATCACAAAGTGTGGAATCAGCAGCAGCTCTGGTCCTTCAGGCCTGGTTGCCGTAGTGCTTGTTCTGTCCCTCTGCATCTAGTGGCTGCTCCAGCATCCTGACCATCGCCACTATTGTGGGACACGTGTGATTTCATCGCCTACCATTGCGGAGGGATGAGCGCTTCGGCGCCGAGCGTGAGTTCAGGTTAGCCAGTAAACCGACTCACGCCAATCCACGTGAAGTCCCCTGCAGACCGAGTCAGGCCAAAGGCAACTTTGGGTTGTATCTCGATTGAAATGGCAGAACCAACTGAGCCACGTCCCTTGGACCCGGACGTCACTCCCGCTCCAGCTGAGCTGGTACCCGAGCCACCTTCAGATAAGGCCAAATCTAAATCTAAGCATGGCAGGAAGGCTGGCAAGACAAGCGACAGACTGGCCGACTGCACACACAGAGCCCTGGAGAAGCAATTCTCCCGGGCCCAATGCTTGTCTGTTGAGAGGTCTCACATACCACCGGGGAGCACCTCAACCATCCACATCCAGAGCGTGGTCACATGAGATGGTGTATCAGCAGGTCCCAACTCAGACCCTTGGTCAGGTAGGACCACCTCTATTTGGGGAGGACCTTAATTTGCCAGGTCCGTCAGCAGCACCCACCGTCACTATCACACCACCTCCTGCGGGGCTAAAGCTTCCGCTAGAGCAGTCCGTCTCCAACCAGCTCCAACTGTGGATATCGCAGGCTGTGTGCCAAGCCATAGCGTCAGCAGGTTACCAGCAGGCGTCTCCCATTCTGGGGCCTTCCTCTTCTTCGGCACCAGCAACCGCCACACGGCCTTCACAGGAGCAGTCAGGTATGTTCTCCAGCATGCAGATGTAGCATCCACCGGTGGGTTATTTCACCTTCCTGCTCAGAGACTAAGTTCAAAGTTCAGCCACGCCTCCTTGGGGCGGTCCTTGCCCAGTTTTAACTTAGTCTTTGCTCAGAGCAGTCGCAATTTTAGGAGCTCCTCTGATAGACTAGAGTTAATTGAATTTAGTTAAGTTGGTAGTTTTATTATTTTAATTTATTTAATTTATTGAGTAGATAGTTGATTTTTGTTTCCAGAGTGTTTTTGTTACAATTGTATTGAAGGTTAGCCAGGCAGAGTTTTGAAACTGAGGCTCTTGGGTCTCGGAGGCCGATCGCTCCGACTCTGTCGGAGCCACGAGGAGCGCTGAACAGCTGTTCAGCGCTGAAAAAGGAACCCAAATTCGGCGCTTGGGAGCGCATTGCCTTTAAGTGTTTTTTTTTTCCCAGTAGCGCGGCTCAGTAGAGAGGCCTTGTTTCTCCCTTGTGGCCAGGAGGCCTCAGCAGGTGTTCACCTGGATCTGGATTGCAGCGAAAGCTGTGCTACAAACACAAGTTACAAATTGCCTTATAGATTAAGAGGGGGAAGGAACCAAGTCTGTGGAGTTCTCTTGTCTTGTGGTGATCCATTGATTTGACTATTGGAGAGCTTTCCCTGGGGCGTCGCCATTTTGCAAGCCACGAGGCTGTCGGCCGCCATTTTGGATTTCACTTGGGCGTGGTTGCCACTGTAGACCTGCATATTATATTCCCCCATTCCTGGATATCTCCTACTCAGAATATCTAGTGAGCGATGGTAGACAGTGAAACTCCTCAGACATCGCAGGGTTCTGGAGTTCCCCCCACACAACCAAAGCGCAGATCTTCTGAATTGAGTGTGGGGGGGGAAAGAAAAAGGCTAAAACCAAGCATTTAACCACAAGGAACCCTCCAAAGCTGCTGAGAGAGAGGCCTCGAGGAGACATCAGGCATTAGAAAAGGAATTTTCCAGAATGCAAAGGCTCAGGTCCAGTGAGGCTGAAGTGGTTCCCCCTGCTTCACTGGACCGGTCCCCATTTGAGCCTCCAAGTGTGTGTACTTATGATGCCCCCAGGGCTTGGTCTCCTCAAGGGGAAACTGAACAGGCTAGTTCCGATTCCTCTCTTTCCCATCCTTCTCACATTCCTCCCCCCCCCTTCTGTTTCTTCTGTTTCCATCACTCAAGTTCCAGAGACCTCACATTCGTCCACAGTGGTTGGTCCTCGTTCCACAGATCAGGCCATGTGGGCAGAACAGTTTCAGAGTTACATGCATCAGGCATTCAACCATTTTATGGCTTCTTCAATGAGTCAAGGTTTTCTTCAGGCACCACTGCCTCTGCTCGTACCTGTTTCACAGACGGGGTGTGTTCAGATACCTGGTTCTGGCGCATCTGAAGCATCATCTCAATTAGGAGAAGGCAAATCGGTGGACCTGGAGTCGATGGATATTCCCATGTCTGAGGATGAGGAGGCGACTCTGGACCCGACTCCTACAACGGGTCTCTTTGATCCATCCCTATTCAGATCTTTACTTCTGAAGGCCTGCACCACGGCCAAATTGGCCACAGAGCAGGAACCCAAACCATCTACCTCCGCTACACAGGAGTCCAATCTCTTATTTGCGGAAAAGGTAGTAGAGGATAAACATTCCTTGTCCTGCCATATTTCGCATGACTGGAAAAGCAGTGGGCCTCATTGGCCACCTTGCCTTCTCCCAGTAGTATGGACAAGAAACTTTTTAATGTCTCTTCCTCCTTTGATTCTCTTATAGAGGTGCCCAAGGTGGACACTCCGCTCACCTCTCTTTTCTCCACATCCACAATCCCTGGAGACATGGCAGAAAATCTGAAGGCGGAGGATAAAAGGTTTGAATTTTCTTTTCGCAGAGCTCACCAAACCTCGGCATGGGCTATTAAGGCAGCAACTTCTTCGTCCTTCTTCGCAAGGACATCTATTAGGTGGCTTCGTGAGCTACAAGCTCAGATCTCCCCTGACCAGGTGTGTACTCACCAGACATTAAGGAAACTGGTAGCGGCGTCGGAATATATGGCTGACTCTTCACTACAGTCTGCCAAGTTTTCCGCTAGGTCCATTGCGGCCACGGTTTCTGTACGCAGACTCCTGTGGCTCAAAAACTGGAAGACAGATCTGAAGTCTAAGTGGCGCCTCTCAACGGACACTTATAGTGGGAAGCAGCTATTTGGAGCTGTTCTTGAACCGTTCCTGATAGAAGGGAAGGACAAGTGAAAGGTTCTGGAGCATTCTTCTAAGAAGGTGGATAGAAGGCCATAGCAGGAATTTCGCAGACAGGCCTTTCGTGCCGCGGGTTCTTGGGAGGGCAGGCAGCCCTTCTCCCCCAGACAGGACCAGCATCAGGATTGCTAATGTTCCGGAAATAAGACCCAGTTCCAGTCCAAACGTTTCTTTTGAGGGCTGGGGGGTGTCCCTTCAGGAAATCCAAGTGACGCCAGGGTGGGACCTCCCATAGGAGGTTGCTTAGCGCTGTTCAGCAACACTTGGGAGGTCACCACAAACGACAACTGGGTGCGGGAGACCATAAGATACGGTCTTGCTTTAGAGTTCCTTTCCATTCCGTCAGACGATTTCATTTATTGTCCCACCTCAAGAAACGCTCAAAAGGCAGAACTAGTGTCCAAGGCCATCTCCCATCTTCTAGACATAGAGGCTATAGAACCGGTTCCACAGGACCAGGTAGGAAAGGGGTACTACTGCATCCTATTCATGGTTCCCAAGGCTTCGGGAGGTTGGAGGGCAATTCTGGATCTAAAAGGGCTGAATTACTTCCTAGCCTACAGGAGATTCAAAATGCAGTCCCTCAAATCAATTTTGGTCAGCATCAGGAAAGGGGATTTTCTCTCCTCCATAGACTTGACCGAAGCGTACCTTCACATTCCCATCCTCCCACAACAAAGCAAGTTCCTTCGGTTTTGTTATGCACAGCGGCATTACCAATACAGGGCACTACTCTTTGGCCTCTCTTCAGCTCCTCGGGTATTTATAAAAATATTGGTAGTGATAGCAGCCCATCTCAGATTGGTGCCGGTGCATGTACAATGTTACCTGGACGACATAATAATTCTATCCAGATCTTTCCATTCCGCCCAATCGGACTGCAGACCACGATAGAGACACTGCAGGAGCACGGATTCTCAATAAATTTCAAAAAGAGTCACATAGTTCGTTCCACTTGAATCCTTCACCTAGGGACTATAATAGATTCTGTCCTGTGTAAGGTTTATCTCTCCCAGGAATGCAAGGACAGCATCAGGTCACTTGTCAATGAGATATGGAGAGAGAAGGTAGTCTCACTTGTCCAGTTGTCTCAGATGCTGGACAAGATGGTGTCCTGTCTGGGCATTGTTCCATGGGCCAGACTACACTCCAGAGACCTCCAGTGGTTCCTCCTACGATTCCAGAGACGGAACATGAGTGCCTCAACAAAGAAAGTGAGAGTTCCACACCACAACCTGTCGCCCCTCCTGTGGTGGACGTCATCGGCATTGAA
Organism: Crotalus tigris; assembly: GCF_016545835.1. NCBI lineage: Eukaryota > Metazoa > Chordata > Lepidosauria > Squamata > Viperidae > Crotalus > Crotalus tigris. The sequence goes on along the minus strand of NW_024100552.1, from coordinate 120,360 downwards.
CAGACTATTCAAGGAACCTCCCAGACTCAAGCTGACCACGGACGCCAGCCTATTCGGCTGGGGGGCACATCTCCAAAATCACATGACACAGGGTCGATGATCACAATCAGATCTCTCACACAATATAAATTGGCTAGAGTTGAGAGCAATACATCTAGCCCTACGTCACTTTTCCGACATTGTGGCAGGGGAACACGTCCTGATAATGACAGACAATGTAGCGGCCAAGGCTCATGTAAACAGACAGGGAGGGACTCGGTCATGGTCCCTCATGCAGGAGACACTGGATCTGGCGCTGTGGGCAGAGTCCAACCTGAAGTCCATCTGTGCGGAGCACATATCAGGAGAGGCAAATTGGCAAGCCGATTCACTGAGCAGAGCGACAGACGATCACTCAGAGTGGAGGCTGGACCCGGCTCTGTTCCTAGAAATTTTGAGGTGGTTCGGACAACCGCAGGTGGATTTGTTTGCCTCGAAGGCAAATTCCCATCTTCCAAGGTACTTCATCAGGTTCAGGTCACCGGGGACGGAGGGAATGGATGCCCTCTGCAGCAAGTGGCCAAAGGAACTACTTTACGCCTTTCCCTCGCTTCTACTCATTCAGGCCACCATCCACAAGATCCTTCTAGAACAGGCAGAAGTAATCTTGGTGGTCCCACACTGGCCAAGATGGCCGTGGTTTGCAGACCTCGTGGATTTGTCAGTGTCCCCTCCATGGAGGATTCCGCCGAGCCGCATAGCACTCAGTCAGGGGAATCTCCAACATCCAGATCCCCAGTGGCTTCAACTAGTCAGACAGTCATATTCATCTGAGGTCATATCCATGATACAAGCATCAAGGAGACCCTCTACTAATAGAATTTATGACGCCACGTGGAGGAATTTTTGCCAATGGTGTATCAACAGGAATCTCAGACCTTTAAAGGTTTCTATTCCTGACATCTTAGAATACCTTTTAGAAGAATTAAATAAGGGTCTTTCACATAGCACTATACGCAGGCAAATTGCAGCCCTTCAACGGTCCTCACGTGTGACAACCTACATTCTCTGTCTCAACACCCTGCAGTTGCCTCTTTCCTAAAGGGCGCAATTAACACTAGACCCCCTACGATGCACTGATATCCTTCATGGGACTTACCTAAGGTGTTGAAAGCCCTCTCGATGTCACCGTTCGAGCCCTTAGGGTCTTGTTCACTTTATTTCCTCTCCTTGAAGGTGGCCTGTCTGGTAGCCATCACGTCGGCCAGGCTGCTCTCGATCAGAAGTGATCTGTGTATGTTTCTGGATAACAGAGTGGTTCTTCGATTGGACCCTTCTTTCATTCCGTAAGTCAATACATGGTTCCATAGGCTTTAAGACTTGGTCCTACCTAACTTTTGTCCTAATCCAACCCATCTTCTAGAATGACAATGGCATAAACTGGACGTGCGCAGGGCCTTGCGACATTATGTCAAGAGGACTGCTGCCTTTTGCAAATCAGAGGCTATGTTTGTGTCCTTCCAATCCTCTTCCATGGGAAAGAAGGTTTCATCCTCTACCATTGGGAGATGGATTAGGGCATGTATTTCTCACGCATATAGATCTCAATCTTTGCCAGTACCGAAACATATCACAGCACATTCCACACGCAGCGCGGCCACATCAGCGGCCTGGTCTACGCAAGCTTCGGTTGAAGAAATTTGTAGGGCAGCAACTTGGTCTTCTCCCTTTTCATTTTTAAGGCATTACAAGCTTGATAGGTTTGCTGCTACGGAAGCCTCATTTGGCAGACGAGTATTGCAGCAGGTTGTCCCTTCCCAGGGGACACACGCCTAGACTGTTCCTTCCAGCAGGGACATGGGTGGCTTTGGTATGTCCCACTGGTGGATGCTACATCTGCATGCTGGAGAATGGGCGTTCTTACCTGAACGCCTTTTCTCAGCATGTAGATATAGCATCCACACCCACCCTTAACAGTCAGTCTAGGCATGTGTGATTGCAGGAGGAGCTGTTGCATCTGATTTGCTTTGCCTCATTAAAACTGGGCAAGGACCGCCCCAAGGAGGCGTGGCTGAACTTTGAACTTAGTCTCTGAGCAGGAAGGCTGAAATAACTCACCAGTGGATGCTACATCTACATGTTGAGAAAAGGCGTTCAGGTAAGACAACACCCAGTCTCCCCATCCCATTCTCCTGATTCTGACTCCGATGTTTCAGATTACGAGGGAGGCAAGGACGGTTGGTTGGATTGCGAGGAGCCCACTTTTGAATCCCAACCTATGTCAGAGCTGTTCAATGCTTCACTTTTTCCTGCCTTGTTGCGCAGAGCCTGTGAGGCAAGTAAAATTTCCTCCCATCCGGTCCAACCGCTCAACCTTCCTCTGATCAGGAAACTAATCCCTTGTTTGCTGTGCCAGTAGACACACACCTCCATATTCTGTCCCTGGTTATTCCTCAAAAATATCCAGGAACAGTGGGAGTCACCAGCTGCTCAGCTGTCACAAGAGGCGACTGAGCACAAAATAATAGACATGCCTAAGACGTTGGTAGACCTATTAGAGGTCCCAAAGGTAGATGAATCCCTAGCACCACTATATTCAACGGCCAGCCTCCTGGCTGATGTATCGGACGCCCTCAAGGCAGAAGATAAAAAATCAGAAATGGCCTTGCCCAAAGCGCATTTGGCATCGGCCTGGGCGATCAAGGCAGCAACGGCCACTTCCTTCTTTGCAAGGATCTCTATTACCTGGCTGCGTCAATTACAGGATAGAATTCCGCTGGAGGAAACCAGGCTTCATCAGGATTTGACTAAATTATTGGCCACGTCCGAGTATATGGCGGACGTCTCCCTGTATTCGGCAAAACATTCAGCCCGAGCAATGGCCTCAAGCGTAGTTGCTAGGAAACTCCTGTGGCTAAAAAACTGGAGAGCAGAAAGCAAACATAAGTGGCATGCAGCCACAGCCCCCTTTAAGGGCGGCAAATTATTTGGGGAGGCGCTAACGCCATATCTCATTGAAAACAAACAAAAACAAAAGGTAATTTCTCACATGGCCCGGAGAACTACCAAACGGTTCACCCCTTACAGTCACCGGCAGTCCTTTTGGGCAGGGGCAACAACTGAGTCCGCGCAACCATTCTGGCCACCTGCTCCTAAATCAGAGCACTCCTTTGACAGGGCAAGTTATAGGGACAGAACCAGATACCAGCCACAAACCAAACATTCCTTTCGTGGCAGAGGGGGTTGCCCCTTCCACTGCGGGAAATGACTCAGAAGGAGTTCTTCCCATTGGTGGCAGACTCACTTACTTCGCCAATGGAAAAGCACGACCACAGACTCCTGGGTTCTCCATACCATCAGAGAAGGCCTGTCCCTGGAGTTCAAATCCATTTCATTAGATCACTTTGTGTCTTGCCCAGCCATGAAAAACCCCGTAAAAAGGGGACTCATGGAAGACGCCATACAACACATGCTCACTATCAGGGCAATAGAGGAGCTTCCCCCATGCCAGGTGGGGCAAGACTATTACTCCATCCTGTTTGTAGTCCCAAAGTCTTCGGGGAGGTGGAGAGCAATCCTTGATCTCAAGGGCCTGAACCTCCACCTTCATTACAAGAGGTTCAAAATGCAAACGTTGCACTCTATCTTAACCTGCATCAGGTGGGGAGATTTGTTGACCTCAATAGATCTGAAGGAGGCATACCTGCACATTCCTTTCCTCCCAGATCATCGCAGGTACCTGAGATTCTGCTACCTCAACCACCACTTTCAATACAGGGCCCTTCCCTTCGGCCTCTCTTCAGCTCCCAGGGTCTTCACCAAAATCCTGGCAGTGTTGGCGGCTCACTTGAGGCTGATCCCCATATGGGTCCAGTGTTATCTGGACGACATCCTGATCCAGTCCCTGTCAGTCTCAGCTGCCCAATCGGACTTGACCCTTACCATAAGGACCCTGCAGAACCACGGCTTCTTGATCAATTTCAAAAAGAGATGACCCCCTCTACCCGCCTGCTTCATCTGGGAGCGGTGATAGACACAGAATCCTGTCGTGTACTTGTTAGAGGAGAGACACAAGAGCATCAGGGACCTGGCTCGCAGGGTGTGCAGAGACAGGGCTGTGGCATTGGCCACATTTTCTCAACTCCTGGGCAAACTAATATCATGCATAGCAATAGTGCCGTGGGCCCAGCTACATACCCGGGAACTTCAGTGGTTCCTACTTCCGTACCAGAGGCAGCATACCAGCACGTCCAACAGACTGGTTCGGGTTCTACTTCAGGTACGTTTATCACTCGGCTGGTGGACCTCATCAGCCATTCACAAGGGGACCCTGTTCAAGGAGCCCAGTCGACTTCAGGTGACCACGGATGCAAGTCTTTTCAGTTGGGGGGCTCACCTCCAATCCCAGATAGCTCAGGGCCGTTGGTCAGAAACAGACCTCAAACACAATATAAACTATTGGAGAGCTCAGAGCGATACATCTAGCTCTCCAAAAATTTCACACAGCAGTCAAGGGACGGCATGTACTGGTCCGAACAGACAACGTTCCTGCAAAAGCTCATGTAAATTGCCAAGGGGGCACCAGGTCCAAATCCCTCATGACGGAGGCCCAAGCGTTGATCTCCTGGGCAGAGAAACACCTGCTCTCCATCAGGGCCGAGCATATCTTGGGGGAGGCAAATCGACAGGCAGACCTCAGCAGGTCGACAATAGATCATTCGGAGTGGATGCTACATCCAGATATCTTCAGGGAGATATCGGTCAAATTTGGTCGTCCAATTGTGGACCTGTTTGCCTCCCCGGAGAACGCTCAGCTGCCCAGGTTCCTTTCTCGGTTCCCCTCCCGGGGAGCAGAGGGGACAGACACGCTTCGGAGCAGGTGGCCACAGGGTCTGTAGTATGCCTTTCCCACTTTGCCTCTGCTTCCAGCAGTAATCAGGAAGATCCTGGAGGAGCAGGCAGAAGTGGTCTTCATCGCCCCTTACTGGCCCAGGAATTCAGATTCTGACAAGCTGTCATGGTTCCGACTAATGAAACACTTCAATGAAATTCCAGGCATGATTATGCTAAAGCCTTTTATTGTTACAAAATGTCGGCACAGGCACAACGGAGGCTTTTTGCCAGAATCTGAATTCCTCTTTCTGGCATCTATCTTTTCTTGCTAAACCCCTCCCTTATCTTGCACTCACATCTTCCAATTAGCCCAGAGGGCAGAGATTCACTTCCGTTCCTTTTTTTTGGCTTCTGAATTAACAGTTCTGCATATTGTCAAAAGCAAGAATATACAATATTTGCAGCGTTGACACCATGGTTCGCGGATCTGGTGAGTCTTTCATCCTCAGCCCCGTGGCGGATTCCCGACAGCCAAATACGGCTGACGCAGGACATCTCCAACATCCAGACCCCCAATGGCTTCAATTGACTGCCTGGCACTTGAACGCCGCACCCTAACTGGGGAATCTTACTTGGCGGAGGTGACTGATATGATCCAGGCGGCTAGGAGACTGGCAACAAACCGAATTTATGACCATATGTGGAAGAATTTCTGTTGCTGGTGCGACAAGAAGCACGTAAGTCTATCACAGGTGACAATTCCCAGGGTACTGGAATATTTATTGGAGGGCATCAACAAAGGGTTGGCACCCAACACTTTACGCAGACAGTTAGCAGCTCTGTCCTCGGTTCTGTCATGGGACTCCTTGGGCTCCTTATCACGACATCCAGCCATCCGGGCTTTCCTTAAGGGAGTCGCGAATACCAGGTCGCCTGTAATTCATAGGTATCCCTCCTGGGATTTACCTCGAGTTCTTCGGGCACTAACATCACCTCCCTTTGAACCACTCAAAATGTGCTCATTGCGACACCTATCGCTCAAGGTCTCCTTCCTAATTGCCATTTCCTCGGCTAGGCATATTTCAGAGTTAGCTGCCTTGTCGGTTAGGGAGGACCTGTGCACGTTTCATGAGTATAGGGTGGTTCTCAGACTAGACCCTTCATTCATCCCGAAGGTTAATACGGTTTTCCATAGGGCTCAGGAGGTCATTCTCCCAAACTTTTGCCCTCACCTGTCACATGAATTGGAACGGCGCTGGCACAATTTGGATGTAAGGAGAGCCTTACGTTGCTATATCAAATGCACGGTGCCCTTCCTAAGTCGGAATCCCTATTTGTGTCCTTTCAGCCTTTTTCAATGGGACAAAAGGTTTCGGCTTCCACCATAGGTCGGTGGATCACGGCCTGTATTTCAAGCACTTATGTCTCACTTGCCTTGCCAGTTCCTCCTCATGTGACGACACACTCTACACGCAGTGCAGCTACAACTGCAGCATGGGCAACTCAGGCATCTATTGAGGACATTTGCAGGGCAGCGACATGGTCATCGCCATCACTATTCATTAGACATTATCGTTTAGACAAATTTGCTTCGGCTGAAGCCACTTTTGGTAGACGTATATTATATTATTGCACAACACCGCAAATTCCTCTGGTTTTGTTACGCACACCGGCATTATCAGTACAGAGCCCTACCCTTTGGCCTTTCCTCGGCCCCTCGGGTTTTCACAAAAATATTGGCAGTCTTAGCAGCCCACCTCAAATTGATGCCGTGCGCGTCCAATGTTACCTGGATGATATAATTATCCAATCCAGTTCATTCCATTCCGCCCAATTGGACCTACAGATCACAATCGATACTTTCCAGAAACATGGGTTTTCTGTAAACTTCAAAAAGAGTCACACAACCCCCTCCACTCGAATCCTTCACCTAGGAGCAATAATAGACTCAAACCTTTGCAAAGTTTATCTCTCCCAGGAATGCAAGGACAGTATCAGGTCACTTGTTCACAAGATTCAGAGAGAGAAGGTACTTCTGCTGATCCAGTTGTCTCAACTGCTGGGGAAGATGGTCTCCTGTCTGGGAATTGTCATGTGGACCAGACTGCATTCCAGAATCCTCCAGTGGTTCCTCCTTCCCTTCCAGAAACAGAACAAGGAAGGTGAGAGTCCCGCACCACACACTGTTGTCCCTCCTGTGGTGGACGTCATCAGCAATGAACAGGGGGTCCCTTTTCAAGGAACCTCCCAGGCTCACCTTGACTACGGACACCAGCTTGTTTGGCTGGGGCGCCCATTTACAGACTCACATGGCACAGTGGCAATGGTCCCAATCAGATCTCTCACACAACATAAATTGGCTAGAGCTCAGAGCAATACATCTGGCACTCTGTCAATTCTCTGCCCTAGTGGCGGGAAAACACGTCCTGATAATGACAGACAATGTAGCAGCCAAGGCCCATGTCATCAGACAGGGAGGGACCCGGTCATGGTCCCTCATGGTGGAGGCCCTGAATCTGGGTCTGTGGGCCGAGTCCAACCTGATGTCTATCAGTGCGGAATACGTATCATCAAGCCGATTCACTGAGCAGGGCTACGGTCGACCACTCAGAGTGGCGTCTCGACCCGGCACTGTTCAGGGAGATCTCAGCCAGATTCGGACACCCACAGGTGGATCTGTTTGCCTCAAAGACAAACTCCCAGCTACCCAGATACTTCACGAGTTTCCCGTCACAGCATGTGGCCCAGGACCCAGGGGTCTGCTTTACGCATTTCCCCCTCTTCCCCTGATACCAGCGACCATCCGCAAAATCCTCCAAGAACAGGCGGAGGTAATCTTAGTTGCCCCACACTGACCAAGGCGACCGTGGTTTGCCGATCTCGTGGATTTATCACTCCCCACCGTGGAAGATTCCGCCGGGTCGCATCTCTCTCAGTCAGCGGAGGCTTCAACACCCAGAACCCCAGTGGCTTCATCTAGTCGCTTGGTACTTGAGCGGGAGAGTTTAACCAGACAGGCCTATTCGTCTAGGGTGATCTCAGTAATCCAAGCCTCAAGGCGGCCCTCGACCAATAGAATCTATGATGCCACGTGGAAGAATTTCTACATGTGGTGTAATACACATAATCTTAGACCGTTGGAGGTCACTATTCATGACATTTTAGATTACCTTTTGGAGGGCCTGAATAAGGGTCTATCACATAGTACCATCTGCAGACAGGTTGCGGCCTTGTCTACAGTTCTCACATGTGACAATCTAGTCCCATTATCACAGCACCCTGCAGTTGCCGCCTTTCTAGAAGGGGCAGTTAATGCTAAGCCTCCTGCGGTGCATCATTATACTTCATGGGACTTATCAAGGATGTTACAGGCCCTCATGACTTCACCGTTTGAGCCCATCCGGTCTTGCTCTCTTCACTTCCTTTCACTGAAGGTTGCCTTTCTGGTAGCCATCACATCGGCAAGGCGCATTTTGGAATTGGTTGCGCTCTCAGTTAGGAGTGACCTATGTATGTTTCTGGATGACAGAGTGGTCCTTAGATTGGACCCTTCTTTCATTCCGAAAGTTAATACCTGGTTCCATAGGTCTCAGGATTTGATTCTTCCAGACTTTTGTCCCAACCCATCACATCGTTTGGAGAGGCTGTGGCATAAGTTAGACGTGCACAGGGCTCTGCACCACTATGTTAAGTGAACCGCCACTTTTCGCAAGTCGGAAGCCCTGTTTGTATCTTTCCAGCCCTCTTTCATGGGTAAGAAGGTATCATCTTCAACCATTGGAAGATGGATCAGGGCTTGTATCGCTCACACCTATAGATCCCAGTCTCTCCCAGTGCCTACGAACATCACCGCTCATTATACGCGCAGCACGGCCACATTAGTGGCCTGGTCTACCCAGGCTTCTGTTGAGGAGATCTGTAGGGCAGCGACCTGGTCATCTCCCTCTTCATTTATAAGGCATTACAAACTTGATAAGTTCACTGCGGCGAATGCCTCATTTGGTAGAAGGGTTTTGCAGCAGGTAGTTTCCTCACAAGGGACACATGCCTAGACTTTCTCTCCACGTAGGGACATGGGAGGCTTTGGTATGTCCCACCAGTGGATGCTACATTCATTATGCTAGAAAAGGGGCGTTTTCTTACCTGAACGCCTTTTCTCAGCATGACGATGTAGCATCCATACCCGTCCTAAAACAGGCAGTCTACGCAGGTGTAATTACAGGAGGAGCCATTGCGTCAGACTTTGTCATGGATGCTTTGCCTCATCAAAACTGGGGAAGGCACCGCCCAAGGGAGGTGTGGCTAAAGTTCTGACTTAGTCTCAATGAGCAGGAAGGCTGAGATTACCCATCAGTGGATGCTACATCATCATGCTGAGAAAAGGCGTTCAAGTAAGACAACGCCCCTTCTCTTGTCATCCTTTCTCCAATGAGTGTAAATACAAACATTAATTCTCTTCTTGATAATTACAGGTGGTCCTTGACTTACAACCACAGTTGAGCCAAAAATTTATGTTGCTAAGTGAGACAGTTGTTAAGTGATTCTGGCTCCCCCATTGACTTTGCTTGTCAGAAGATTGCAAAAGATGATCACAGGGCACTGGGACACTGCAACCATTCTAAATATGAATCAGTTTCCAAATATCTGGATTTTGATCATGTGACCATGAGAATACTGCAGTGGTCATAAGAGTGAAAAACGATCATAGGTCACTTTTTTCAATACCGTTGTAACTTCAAACAGTCACGAAATGAACTGTTGTAAGTTGAGGACTACTTTTATCCCAGCACTGGGATGAGCATTCCAAAGAGCATGGGAGTGAGGTAAAAAAGCTCTAAGATTTGCCTTAGATTTGTTTCCTTGTGAGTTGAGTTCTGGAAGTCTTCTCTATCATTGGATTTAATCAGTTACTTGGGATCATATTCTTCTGATGCTGTAAAGCAGAGCTCTCCAACCTTTCCGACATGGTGGCCCAGAAGGAAAGGGAGGAGCAGGGAAATGTTGCTAGTGTGCGCACATGGACAAGTGGGACACTTGCCAGCACTCATGTGCAAATGGGTCACTAGCGCCCAGGTGATGCTGATGGCAATGCTAACTCACCCGCACATGCGCAAATGAGGCTGCTAGCGCCTGCATAGTGGCGCTGCCACGAGGGGGGGCTCACCAGTTATTCCCGCGGCCGGGTGGCTAACAGGCCATGGTCTGGTAACGGGCCGCAGACCATAGGTTGCGGATCCTTGCTGTAAAGTGAAGGAAAGCTAAAGTAAAATCATAAGCAAAGTCAACAAGAACTACCTGCATTTTTTTTCCTTTTCAGGTACACTTCTAATTCTTACCATGTTCCCATTTAGTATCTGGCCTCTTCCAGTAACATAGTTAAATGTTTGCATAGGTTAGTCCTATCTTGAATTGTTACAAAAAATACCTGGGGTAAAGAGACATTAAAACTTGCAAAGCATTTTTTTTAATCTGAGAAATCAAATAATGAATAAAATTAGGATTATGAACCCAATCTATATAAATTTTAATGGGGGCTCATCAACCTGGATTTGTGTGTGCATATATGTTTTATGATTGTTGATACTTCTTTGTTTTGTTTGCTGCTTAAAATTTCTTTGGATAGATAGAGTGACTTATAATTTTATAATAAATAAAGCTCAGCAAGAATAGTGATAGTTGCTTTTTACGAGACCGCTAGGAACTCTTATGAGCTGTGTGTTAAACAGGGTAGTTAAAAAAATGTTCCAGAAGGAAGCATGCCACTCCCATCATAATAACAAAAGAACTACATGAACATGTTTATGAAATTACTAGAAATCAAGCTTAACTTAAAGACGTTATAGTTAATTCATTTAGTGGAATCTGCAACTTACTCTATTTGTAGTTTACAATACACTACTAGAAGGCAGATATAACTCATAATTGTTCTTGAAAACTTCAAAAGAAATGTAAAAAATATAGGTAGCCCTTGCTGAATGATCATTTGTTCAGCAACGACTGAATCAATGGTAGTTACGACCAAATCTTGAAGTTATGGCCATTGCAGTGCCCCGTGGGAATGTGATTAAAAATTGAGCCCTTGGTAGCTTGCCTGCATTTAGGACCACAATGTGCACTTTATCTCCCCCCATCTATCTCCCTCGCATCTTTGCTGTTTTGGTTGCTCTACACCAGTGGTGGCCAACCTTTCAGACACCGAGTGCCCAAAATGCAACTCGAAACCAACTTATGCATCGCCGAGTGCTAGGTAGGTGTGGCCACCAAGTGGGTGTGGCTACAGTAATCATGGCAGTGTGGGTGGACGTGGCCAGGGTGGGCATGGCCACCTCAATTTTGCTCCTGAAGAGGGATGCCTGTGGGGGCCGGGCAGGGTTAGGGGAAATCCAGAGGGTCTCTGTGGGTGGGGCAGTGGGCAGGAGGCTCATCATCTTGTTTTGGCAATGAGCCAATCAGATCACAGTAGGAGTCAGTTATTGATGTCATGTATTGAAGTTAAGAGGAGGACATTTGTCAGTGTGTTATGTGATCACTATCAAGTTGGTTGGGGTTTTTGTGTTCTTTCATTTAGTGAGCTTGTAAAACGTAATAAAATTAAAGCAATGGTGCAAGAGTTGACTGGTCACCCAGAAAGCGATGTAAAATAGCATTATTAAGCAAACAAGGCTACAGTTATAAAGAAATTAGAAGAAAAATTGGTGGAAACTTAACCAAAGGTGGCATTTCTACTGTACACTTTTCCCAAAAGGTTTCCACAATTTTGGCCACCACTGTATGAGGGGGGAATTAAACAACAAAAGCACAGTGTCTTGGATTTTACAGGTTGTTGGAAAAGTACTCATTCATTTTGCCAGATGCTGAAAATAACAGAAATCTGAAGCAGAATGCCTGTACTAGCAGATGCAACTGATATAAAATCTTGTCGAAGAATGGTCAGTAAACCATTCTTGGTTGTCTATTTTATCTTTCCTAATAAGCTGTAACCAACTTTCTCATTTAACTTTGTAAAACCTGTGGGTTACACGCCATTCCACATACCTGCAAGAAAGCAGCTGCAATCCAAGTACTCTAACTCAGGGCTTTTCCAGTCCCCTAGCAAGGTGTCAAAAACTTGACCGCCCAAAAAAGAAAAAAGTGATAAAGTACAGTAGTCCTCAACTTACAACAGTTAACTTAGCGACTGCTTGAAGTTACAAAGGCAATAAAGTGGCTTATGACAATTTTTCACTTCTGACTTTTGCAGCATCCCCAGGATCAGGTGGCTCCTTCCTTCTCATTCCCATCTCCTTCCTTCCTTCCTTCCTTCCTTCCTTCCTTCCTTCCTTCCTTCCTTCCTTCCTTCCTTCCTTCCTTCCTTCCTTCCTTTGTTACCTGTCACCCTTTCTCATTCCCATCTCCTTCCTCCTCTCTTCCCTCCTTCCTTCCTCTCTCTCCCTTTCCCCAAAATGCGAACACGCTCCTCCTCCCCCTGCCTACAGCGAACTTCTGCAAAGCGTAAATGGGTGCTACGTTTCCCCTGCCTCTCCAAAGTGCAAACATGTGTGCCTCCTCCCCCCGCCTACAGCGAGCTTCTGCAAAGCGCAAATGGACACTACGTTCCCCCTGCCTCCTCCAAAGTGCAAACACGCGCACCTCCTTCCCCTGCCTACAGCGAGCTTCTGCAAAGCGCAAATGGGTGCTATGTTCCCCCTGCCTCCTCCAAAATGCAAACATGTGCGCCTCCTTCTCTCCCTGCCTACAGCAAGCTTCTTCAAAGTGCAAAGGCACTGTGGCCTCCCCTCCAGCCCTGGCCAAAAGATAGGCATCCTGCCGGGCAGCTTGGCAAAAAGGCTTGGGGTATCTTCTCACAGCAGCAGTGGTGGCGGTGCTGGGGGTGAAGTAGAGGTCGGGGTGGCGGGGGCAGGCTGAGGCTGCTGAAGCGGGGCAGGCCCACCTAGAGCCTGGCAGCCGGTGAGGTGGAAGACTAAGAGGAGGAGGCGCAGGGCAAGAGAAGGGGGGGGGCTCTTCTGGTGCAAAGATGCCCTGAAAGCGTCCCTTGATTCAGAAGACGTGAGGATTGGGGCTGGGAGAGGCTCACTTGGATCGGATGGGGAGTTGTCTGGATAGCTGAGCTCAGGGGCTCTGTTTGAAGAAGAGGATCCCTTCTGGTCATCCTGGGGAGAGGCACCATTCCTGGTAAATCCCCTCCCCCCAAAAATAATAAAGCGGGGGGAAACTCCTTCAAACTTTAACAAGCGACCTCATAGAAGGCAGGCAGCGGAGGACGGGAAACTTCCGTGGAGGGATCGGAACTTCCAGCCATTTCTGCAAAAGATAGGTTAGTCAATGACAGTTTGCAGGGAAGCCAAAAGAACAGAGATGGGAGACATAGGTGGGCAGGGAAATTTAAGCAGAGATCTTTGCCTAACCTCATCCAGGACTATTAGAACTGCAGTCACATGATATTTGCACCTAATGACTGCTTTGCATAAACATGTACATTCCGGTTCCATTTAGGTTCGTTAAATGAGGACTATCTATAGTGAATCGTCTTATTTATTAATCATATATAAGGAGATCTATGCTGTTGCTCTTACTATATATTTTTTTTAATCTTACCTTTTACAAAATGCTTGTACCAGGTATAGTGCTGCGATACAGCTAGTCTTCATAAAAGTTCATTTAGTGATTGTTTGAAGTTACAATAACACTGAAAAAGTGACTTATGACCATTTTTCACACTTACAACTGTTGCAGCAGTCCCATGGTCATGTGATCAAAATTCAGATGCTTGATGACCGACCCATATATATGATGGTTGCAGTGTCCTGAGGTCATGTGATCATCTTTTGTAACTTTCTCACGAGCAAAGTCAATGGGGAAGCCAGTTTAACTTAACCATTTTACTAATTTAACAACTCCAGTGATTCCCTTAACAACAGTTGCAAGATGTAACTCGTAAAATGAGGCAAAATTCATTTAACAAATGTCTCATTTACCAACAGAAATTTTGGGCTCAATTGTCGTAACTCAAGGACTACTTGTACCATGTGAGACACTGGCAAGTATTTGAGATGATATTTAAAAACTGGCTTGCAACTTTTCCCTTTCAAATGATCAAATAACCATTTCTACTTTAAATTTTAATGGTTAAAATAATTCATCTAAACTAGAAGGACGTGCTTCAGTATTATATTGAGTCCCTAGGTTAGAAAGTCAGTAGTATGTATAACAATATTTTCTTCGTATTCATATGCAAAATAATTTTAACTTGTTTAAAAATGTAAATTAGTTTGAATTAATTTAAAATACTTTAAAACAGATCTTATGTAGAAACAGTTATTCATACTTTGCTCCTGGAATGTTGAAAGAATCTTTATATAATACCTTGTGATTAAAAGACTCATCAACTGCAATTTCTTTTGTAGTTTTATATTTTATTGTTCTTCATTCTGTTATTATCACTCTGATATTTTGATATGAAATAATGTTGCTTGGTAACAAGTAAAAAACATTGCTGTGTCTGTGCGAAATTATAACTAGAACTTTCTCCAGCATGATTAAGAAGAATCCACCAGTGGGTTATCTTAGTCCTACTGCCCAATCAGACCAAGTTGTCAAGTTGTCACGCCTCCTCATTATCTGGGGACCTCCCAGTTTTCTTCTTGGTCTTCGCCCATTACAGACGTGATTTCTTGACTCTCTCTACGTTGGAGCAGGTCTGATAAAATTTACTCATTGTGGATTCTTTAAAAGAGTTTAGCAGCTTAGTTGAGAGTTTTGTTTTCCCCTCTGTAAGGATTTGCTGCATTCCCCTCCTCAGGGTTAGGTTAAAACTTTCTAAGGAAAGGGGGGTAGGTTTTTCACTTCCCCAGATTCAGTATCCTGCTGAATCAGCAAATAAACCTCACCCTACATAGTGGGGGGGGGGGGAGGTTTAACCTATACCCATTTCAAAGGTGTTTTTTTTTTTTTTTTTTAAAAAAAAAGATCTCAGTTGGTTCCTTTCCTTGCTGCTTTCAGTTTTGCAGCCTCGTGGCTAGGGACTCTTAGCAGCAGCCATTTGAATTTCAAAAGGCCTAATCTCACTTCTAAACACCTTTTTACTGCTGCAACAAAGGAAAGCCCAACGGTGGCCTTACAATCACCTAAAGCCACTGTGGAAGTATTAGGAGCCTCGTGGGGCAGCAGTAAAGCTTTTTGCACCTAACGGCTGTTAGGCACAAACCCCTGCTTCTCGGGCCAAAGCAGATTCCAATTAGCCTCGTTTGTGGCAGTCTCTGGCCCCTTGCACTGCAGCATTAATCCCTCACACACACCCCTTCTTTACCCCCCTCCCTCCTGGTATTCCCTCCAAGGGAACGTTCACAGAGCCCACCATTTGAAGGCTCATTCTCCCTGGCAGTCGCCATTTTGAATTAAAAATAATAATAAAATAAATAAATAAATAAATAAATAAATAATAAAATAAATAAATAAAAATTAAAATAAAATAAAATAAATAAATAATAAATAAATAAATCTAAATTGAATGCAATAACGGGGGTGAACTACAAATGTTAATTGTATTAAACTAGATTGATTAACAAAATTGCTGGCTCCTTCATCTGAGTCTCAGTTTCAGCCATCTCCTGATCCATGCACCTGTGAGCAAGAGTGTGGTACCAACAGCAGCTCTGGTTCTTCAGCCTGGTCGCCATATTGCCTGTCTGCCCTTCTGCATCTGGTGGCTGTTCCAGCATCCTGACCATCGCCACTACTGTGGGACACGTGTGATTCTTCTCCATCCAATCCATGTAGGTCAGTCCCCTGCGGGGGCCTCTGACGTCCCTTGCAGAACGAATCAGGCCAAAGGCAACCTTGGGTTGATTTCGATGGAAATGGCAGACCCTTCTGAGCCACGTTCCTTGGACATGGACGTCATTTCCGCCTCAACTGAGCCAACACCCGAGCCTCCATCAGGTAAGGCAAGATCCAAGTCTAAGCACGGCAGGAAAGCTGGCACCGCGAGCGACAAACTGGCTGAACGCACCCACAGAGCTCTGGAGAAGCAATTCTCCCGGGCCCAACACTTGTCTGCTGAAGGAGGTCTCACATTGCCAACCTCCGTACCACCGGACAGGGGAGAGCCTCAACCATCCACATCCAGAGTATGGTCACCGGAGACGGGGTATCAACAGGTTCCAACTCGGACTCTTGGTCAGGTAGGCCCACCCGTGTTTGGGGAGAACTTTGCCTTGCCAGGTTCATCTGCAGCACCCACTGCTGCCAGCACACCACCTGCTGCGGGGTTAAGGCTTCCGCTAGAGCAGTCCGTCTCCGACCAGCTCCAAATGTGGATATCACAGGCAGTGTGCCAAGCTATGGCATCAGCGAGTCATCAACAAGCCTCCTCCGTTCCAGGACCATCCTCTTCTTCAGCACCAACAACTGCCGTGAGGCCTCCACTGGATCAGTCAGGTATGGTCTCTCCCTCCCAATCCCCTGATTCGGACCCGGATGTTTCAGATTACGGGGGAGGCAAGGATGGTTGGTCGGATTGTGAGGAACCATCTTACGAATCCCAACCCATGGCGGAGCTTTTTAATGCTTCGCTATTTCCAGCTTTGTTACACAGAGCGTGCGAGGCAAGTAAGCTTTCCCCTCAGTCGGTACCAACCCCTCAGCCTTCCTCCGATCAGGAAACCAATCCTTTGTTTGCTGTGCCTGTAGACACGCACCTCCATATCCCTTGTCCACAGCTGTTCTTCCAAAATGTGCAGGATCAGTGGGAATCACCAGCAGCCCAGCCATCTAAAAGCGCGTCTGAGCGCAAAATGGTAGACATGCCTAAGGCATTCGGACACCTACTAGAGGTCCCAAAAGTGGATGAATCGCTGGCACCGCTTTTCTCCACTGCCAGCCTTCCAGCTGATGTATCCGATGCCCTTAAGGCAGAAGAAAAAAAAATCTGAAATGGCCTTACGCAAAGCGCACTTGGCATCTGCCTGGGCTGTGAAGGCAGCGACGGCCACTTCCTTCTTTGCAAGAATCTCTATCACCTGGCTGCGTCAGCTGCAGGATAGAATCCCACTTGAGGAAACTAGAATGCATCAGGATCTAACAAAAATACTTGCCACATCCGAATATATGGCCGATGCCTCTCTGTATTCAGCCAAACATTCAGCCCGGGCTATGGCTTCCAACGTGGTAGCTAGGAGACTCCTGTGGCTAAAAAATTGGAGGGCCGAAAGTAAGCATAAGTGGCGCGCGGCCACAGCCCTTTTCAAAGGTGGCAAATTATTTGGGGATGCACTAACACCGTACTTAGTTGAAAATAAACAGAAGCAAAAGGTGATCTCCCACGTGGCAAAGAGGTCCACAAGACGGTTCACCCCTTACAGTCGCCGGCAGCCCTTTCGGGCAGGGACAGCAACAGAGTCGGCACAACCGTACCGACCGGTCGCTCCCAAACAGGAGCGTTCACTGGACAGGACAGGTTATAGAGACAGGTCCAGGTACCAGCCACAACCCAAAAATTCCTTTCGTGGCCGAGGGGGTCGGTCCTTCCGCCGAGGCAAATGACTCGAAGGGAATTCCCCCCATTGGCGGCAGGCTCACTCACTTTACTTGCCAGTGGGAAAACACGACCACAGACTCCTGGGTGTTGCGTACCATAAGGGAAGGCCTGTCCCTGGAGTTCAAATCCGTTCCTTTCAATCACTTTGTGTCTTGCCCAGCCATGAGAAACCCAGTAAAGAGGGGACTCATGGAGGAGGCTATACAGCATCTTCTAGCCATCAAGGCGATAGAGGAGGTTCCCCCAAGCCAGGCAGGGCAGGGATATTACTCAATCCTGTTTGTAGTCCCAAAGTCTTCGGGGGGATGGAGGGCAATCCTCGATCTCAAAAGATTGAATCTTCACCTTCATTACAAACGGTTCAAAATGCAAACATTGCACTCCATCCTAACCAGTATCAGGCGGGGAGATTTATTAACATCCATAGATCTGAAGGAGGCATATCTCCACATCCCTATTCTCCCAGCTCATCGCAGGTACTTAAGATTCTGCTATCTCAACCGCCATTTTCAGTACAGAGCCCTTCCTTTCAGCCTCTCTTCAACCCCCAGGGTCTTCACCAAAATCCTGGCAGTGTTGGCGGCTCACTTGCGGCTGGTCCCAGTCAGGGTCCAGTGCTACCTGGACGATATCCTGATCCAGTCCCCATCAGTCTCAGCCGCCCATTCGGATTTGACCCTCACTATACAGACTCTTCAGGCCCATGGCTTCCTGATCAACTTCAAAAAGAGCCAGATGAATCCATCTACCCGTCTGCTTCACCTGGGAGCAGTAATAGACACGGAATCATGTCATGTGTACCTGTCAGAGGTACAGAGCATCAGGGACTTGGCTCGCAAGGTACGCAGGGACAGAACCGTGGCATTAGCCACGCTTTCTCAGCTCCTGGGCAAACAGATCTCATGTATAGCAATCGTGCCGTGGGCTCGGCTACATACCCGGGAGCTTCAGTGGTTTCTTCTCCCATACCAAAGACAGCATACCAGTCTGTCCAACAGACGGGTTCGGGTTCCCCGTCAAGTATGGTTTTCCCTAGGCTGGTGGACTTCATCGGCCGTCAGCAAAGGGACCCTGTTCAAAGAACCCAACCGCCTTCAGGTGACCACGGACGCCAGTTTCTTCGGCTGGGGGGCTCACCTCCAATCCCGGATAGCTCAGGGTCGGTGGTCGCAAGCAGATCTCAAACACAACATAAATTGGTTGGAGCTCAGAGCGATTTATCTAGCTCTTCAAAAATTCCACACAGAAGTCAGGGGCCAGCATGTACTGATTCAAACAGACAACATGGCTGCAAAGGCCCATGTGAACCGGCAGGGGGGCACACGGTCGAAATCCCTCATGACAGAAGCCCGAGCATTGGGCACCTGGGCAGAGAAACACCTGCTCTCCATCAGAGCCGAACACATTTCAGGGGAGGCAAATCGACAGGCAGATTTCCTCAGCAGGTCGACAATAGATCATTCGGAGTGGATGCTTCATCCAGATATCTTCACGGAGGTATCAGCCAAATTCGGCAGTCCGATCATGGACCTGTTTGCCACCCCGGAGAACGCTCAGCTTCCCAGATTCCTTTCCCGCTTCCCTTCTCGGGGAGCAGAGGGAACGGATGCGCTTCGCAGCAGGTGGCCACAAGGCCTATTGTATGCCTTCCCCCCATTGCCTCTACTTCCTGCAGCAATCAGGAAGCTCCTGGAGGAACAAGCGGAGGTGATCTTCATCGCCCCTTACTGGCCCAAGAGACCATGGTTCGCGGATCTGGTGAGTCTTTCATTTTCAGCTCCATGGAGGATTCCCGACAGCCAAATAAGGCTGATACAGGGAGATCTACAACATCCAGATCCACAATGGCTTCAACTGACCGCCTGGCACTTGAACGCCGCGCCCTAACCAGGGAATCTTACTCAGCAGAGGTGATTGCTATGATACAGGCGGCCAGGAGACCGGCAGTGAACCGGCTTTATGACCATACGTGG
Organism: Crotalus tigris; assembly: GCF_016545835.1. Taxonomy (NCBI): domain Eukaryota; kingdom Metazoa; phylum Chordata; class Lepidosauria; order Squamata; family Viperidae; genus Crotalus; species Crotalus tigris. Next base: position 101,040 of record NW_024100552.1, on the reverse strand, counting down.
AAGCATTTCGGTCAATGGTGTGATAAGAAACACGTAAGTCTATCACAGGTGACAATTCCCAGGGTCCTGGAATATTTAATGGAGGGCGTCAACAAGGGGTTGGCACCCAACACTTTGCGCAGACAGTTAGCAGCCCTGTCCTCAATTTTGTCATGGGACTCCTCGAGCTCCTTATCAAGACATCCAGCCATTCGGGCTTTTCTTAAAGGGGTCTCGAATATCAGACCGCCTGTTATTCACAGGTATCCCCCCTGGAACCTACCCCGAGTGCTTCAAGCTCTAACATCTCCTTTTGAACCACTCAAAATGTGCTCATTACGACATTTGTCATTCAAGGTCTCCTTTCTCATTGCCATTACCTCGGCCAGGCACATTTCAGAGTTAGCGGCCTTGTCGGTTAGAAAAGACCTATGCACATTCCACGAGGATAGGGTAGTTCTCAGGCTTGACCCTTCATTTATTCCAAAGGTTAACACGGTTTTCCATAGGGCACAGGAGGTTATCCTCCCAAATTTTTGCCCTAACCCGTCACATGAATTGGAACAACGCTGGCACACTTTGGACGTAAGGAGGGCCTTGCGATGTTATATCATGCGCACTAAGCCCTTCCGTAAGTCAGAAACTCTATTTGTGTCCTTTCAGCCTTCGTCTATGGGGCAAAAGGTTTCAGCTTCCACCATAGGGAGGTGGATAAGAGCCTGTATTTCAAGCGCTTATGTTTCCCTGGCCTTACCAGTTCCTTCTCATGTGACGGCTCACTCTACCCGCAGTGCTGCTACAACTGCGGCATGGGCAACACAGGCGTCCATTGATGACATATGCAGGGCGGCGACATGGTCGTCACCATCTCCATTCATTAGACATTACCGTTTAGACAAGTTTGCTTCGGCTGAGGCCGCCTTTGGTAGATGTATCCTACAACAAGTAGTCACACCATCTGGGGGCCCGGCCCCTACTGACTCCCACCCTTAGGGACTCGAGAATCTTTGGTACGTCCATTGGTGGATTCTTCTTAATCATGCTGGAGAAGGAGCGTTGGCTTACCTGAACGCCTTTTCTCAGCATGATGAAGAAGAATCCACGCCCTCCCTAAGTAGAAGTCAGTCAGGTCTGGGTGGGATGGTTGTTCCCTATTTGACAAACGGCCAGGTTACCCAAATTGGTCACGGAGGAACGTTTGACAGTTTCTTCACCTCGATCATTGCAGATGCCATTTTGTGTGCCGTGCGGCGCTCCAACCCCTTACCGGCCCACCACTGGTGAGAAGATAGTCAGTATCCCTCTGCTCCTTTTAGGTGCCCAAAATTTGTTAAGGACACAGGCCCTCAAAAACAGGGAGCCGCCATTTTGGGTGCCAATCACTGCACGGCCTAGCTATCTGTCTGACTCAGGAGCAGCACAGGTTCTCTCCTGCGGCATGGTAACATAGTTCTAGAACAGCTTCCATATTCCCTTGTACAGGCAAGTCACTGTTACAGTACTTTTGCTGCTTAGAACATCATCAGCTTAGCCGGTTTGCCAGGGTGCATCTAGTGGTTGCTCACTAGGCTCTGACCATCGCCACTAAGTGAGATACATGAGATCTCGTCACTGTGCGTTAATTAAACCTGGACATACGACTGCGCTTTAAGACAGTACTGACTATTGATACCTCCTCATTCAGTGACGTGTGCCCCTATATGGTCAGCGTGACTTCGGTCTTGCCGGTGGGCCGGACTATCACTGATCCACGTGCAGGTCAGTCCCACTTCGATAGGCAAATGTTGTATCTCTTGCAGACCGAGATTGTTTTCAGTCCTCCACTGGGACCTTCTTGATTCATCATGGCAGATAACACTCCGCCACAGGCTTCTGCCTTGATCAGACAAACTAAACGCAAGTCCCCTAACCAAGAAGCCACGGCTAAGTTAAAGGCCAAATCAAAGGCTAATTCTGGCAAAAGACCAAGCAAATCTGCTGAAAAACAGGCAAGTCGCGCGCATCGTGCCTTGGAGAAACAATTCTCCCGGGCACAAAGACTGGCGGTAGGGGAGATGGACAAACCACCACTTCCCTCACTTGGGGCTCCAGTTCTCGACTCACAACTTATTCCTCCGGCATGGGCATGGTCTCCAGAACGAGAGCCTGAGCAAGTCTCTATACTGAATTTTGGTCAGGAAGGTCCACCCCTCTTTGGGGAGGGACTTGGACCCCAGGATCCCCCCATAGAACCCGCAGCCACATTCACTCCTACGGCAGCCGGGCTTCGCCCTTTACAAGATCCTTCATTTGTGGATCAACTACAGGGCCTGACCTCACAGGCAGTCCTTCAGGTGATGGCTTCCACCGGATGCCAGAAGTCCACGCTCTTCCCATCTCTGTTCCGCAGGGCATGTGCAGCGGGTAAGATCAGTCCAGACCCTATTCCCACCCTGGAACCGTCCTCTACTCAGGACATGGATCCGTTATTTTCTGAGCCAGTAGTCAGGCACCAACATATCCCCTGTCTCCCTTTATTCCTCAAAAACATACAAGGGCAATGGGAATCCCCGGGTGCCCTTCCTTCCCAAGGGGGAGCTGAACGCAAGTTGGTGGATACAGCTCCAACCCTAACAGAGCTGTTGGAGGTGCCTAAGGTAGACAACTCCCTAACCCCCTTATTATCATCTTCCAAGCTGCCAGGAGATATTTTTGACGCCCTAAGGGCAGAGGATAAAAAGTTGGAACTCTCCTTGCGCAGAACGCACCAGGCATCAGCATGTGCAGCAAAAGCGGCAACCTCCACTTCATTCTTTGCCAGAATTTCTCTCATCTGGCTCTGACAGCTCCAGGCCGGAATTCCCCTAGAGGAGGTGAGGGTCCACCAAGATCTGACCAAGCTGGTGGCAACCTCAGAGTATATGGCAGACGTATCCATGTACGCTGCCAGACATTCGGCCCAAGCCATGGCATCCAGTGTTGTGCAATGACTTCTGTGGCTCAAAAACTGGAGATAGTAAGCACAAATGGCGGGTGGCTACAGTTCCATTTAGCATAGGGCGACTATCTGGTAGAAAATAAGCAAAAACAAAAGGTGATCTCTCATCTGATCAGGAGATCGAATAGGTGGTTCTTTCCTTATGCTCGCCGTCAGTCCTTTCGAACGGGACCAGCTTCAGAGGCTGGCCAAGCACCCCGGCCCTTTTTTACCAAACCAGACCATTCATTCGACAGGGTGAGTTATAGGGACAGGCCTCGACAGTAGAACTAGGGTAAGCCACCCTTTTGAGGCAGGAGAGGCCATTCCTTTCGTCGCTCCAAGTGACTTGGGGGGATCTCCCCCATTGGTGGCAGACTTACCTTTTTTATCCATCAATGGGAAAGCACGACCACAGACTCTTGGGTGCTCCGCACCATAAGGGACGGTCTTTCCCTGGAGTTTGTAACCAGACCTATAGAACGTTTTGTTTCTGTCCAATGTTAAGGAACCCAACAAAGAAGGACCTCATGACGGAGGCCATTCAGCACCTATTGAACATAAGAGCCATAGAGGGGGTACCAACGGGCCAGGCAGGAAGGGGATATTACTCCATCCTTTTTGTAGTCCCAAAAATCTCAGGGGGAGGGAGGGCGATCCTCAACCTCAAAGGTCTAAACTCCCACATCGAGTATCGAAAGTTCAAGATGCAGATGCTCCACTCCATACTGGGCATCATCAGGCAAGGGGATTTCATGACGTCCATCGACCTTACAGAGGCGTATCTCCACATCCCCATTCTTCCAGATCATCGACAATTTCTGAGGTTTTGTTACGACAACCGCCACTTTCAATACAAGGCTCTACCATTCGGCCTCTCTTCAGCCCCCAGGGTCTTCACCAAGATCCTGGCTGTTCTTGCAGCCCATTTGAGGTTGGTAGCAGTTTGCATCCAGTGCTACCTGGATGACATCCTTATACAATCGTCCTCTATTCCGACTGCCCAGTCGAACCTGGCCTTAACGATCAAGACCCTTTAGGACCATGGGTTTTCAATAAAGTTTCAAAAGAGTCAGACGGTTCCCTCAACCTGCTTTCTGCATTTGGGCACGGTAATAGACACAGACTCTTGTCATGTTTATCTGTCAAGGGATCGTCAGAACAGCATCCGAGACCTGGTCCTCAGGGTCCGCAGGGAGCGTGTAGTGACACTAGCTTTGTTCTCCCAGCTGCTGGGTAAGTTAATATCGTGCATAGCAATAGTGCCTTGGGCCAGACTACACTGCAGGACTCTTCAATGGTTTCAGAGACTGGGCACCAGCTCCTCCAGCCAACAAGTAAGGGTTCCTCCTCGGGTCCTCCAATCCCTCACTTGGTGGACCTCCCCAGCCATAACCAGAGGGTCACTGTTCAGGGACCCCCCCCCCGAATCATCCTGACCACAGACGCCAGTCTGTTCAGCTGGGGAGCACACCTCCAATCTCAGTTGGCTCAGGGCCTGTACTCTGCGATCCTTGTCGCTCAAGGTTGCCTTCTTGGTAGCCATTACCTCAGCTAGACGCATCTCGGAGCTTCTGGCTCTATTTATTAGAGAGGACTTATGCGTCTTTCACGAAGACAGGGTGGTCCTCAGGTTGGACCCCTCCTTTATCCAAGATGAACACTGTGTTTCACAGGACACAGGAGGTCATTCTCCCAGATTTTTGCCCTCACCCGTCACATGACTTGGAACGGCAGTGGCATGCACTGGACGTCCGCAGAGCCTTGCACTATTATATTAAGTGGATGGCAGCCTTTCGTAGGTCAGAAACCCTTTTCGTCTCTTTCCAACCTTCTTCTATGGGACAGAAGGTGTCTGCCTCTACTATAGGCAGGTGGATCAGGGCTTGCATAGCAGGAGCGTATTTGTTGCTCTCCCTGTCGGCTCCAAGTCATGTGACGGCGCATTCCACTTGCAGCGCTGCCACCTCTGCTGCATGGGCAACACAGGCATCTATAGAGGACATTTGTAGGGCAGCGACATGGTCTTCGCCTTCCCCCTTTGTGCAGCATTACAGGCTAGAGAAGTTTGCCTCTGCAGATGCCTCCTTTGGTCGGAGAGTGCTGCAACAGGTAGTGCCAGGACCCGGGACACAGACCCCAACTGACCCTCCCATAGGGACAGTGAGGCTTTGGTATGTCCCGTTGGTGGATTCTCCATTCATCATGCTGGAGAAGGAGCGTTGGCTTACCTGAACGCCTCTTCTCAGCATGATGATGGAGAATCCATACCCACCCCTCTAGGGTCAGTTAGATCCCGTGTTAGGGGGTGGTTCTTTTCCTTCTCTTGGGAGTCAACACATTGGACTGTTGTCAATGGCTCTGCCGTCGTCGAGACTGGGTGGTCCCAGACCAGGATGGGCGTGGCAACTTTGATTGACTTAGTCTGATTGGGCAGGAGGACAAGAGTCAACCCATTGGTGGATTCTCCAGCCAACGCTCCTTCTCAGCCATTTATTTAATAACCATTTGAAGTTACAATGGTGCTGAAGAAAGTGATCATAACAAGTCCTCACACTTGCAACTGTCATCAAAGCATTCCCATGTCACATGATCAGAATTTGGGTTCTTGACATGTATTTATGACATTTGCAGCATCCTGGGATCATGTGATCTCTATTAATGACATTCCCAGGAGCTTCCAATAAGCAAAATCAATGGGGAAAAGTTCTTTCAAACTGCTCCACTCTTAATTCTCTCTGCTAACTATAATCTGTTTGGTGAAACCTCTGCACCTTAACTTACTTTCTTGATTCCACTTCAGTAGATTTTCTGCTTTCTCTCATTTTATCAGCTACTCTTCATTCACCCCCCCTTACTCTCAATTCTTCCTTTTCACTGCTTATTTCAAGCCTACCTCCTTTAACAGGCGGTAGCAATATAGTTTATCGCGTCCTTCATAGTGGGTGAATACAGCTGAATCTGCATCAGAACGAAGAGTTTGTGCCCAATTGCTTACCTCATATTTATTTCTTAAAATATGATAGTTCAGAGTCCAGAATGACTGCAGTTAATTAAGCAGAATTGTGTTAAAAATAGAATAAAAGTAGGTAAGCTTTCTTCTGCATTTTTTGCTGGAGATTTCAAAGTGAAAAGGGAATTGTTTTCCCCCTGGGAAGTCCAGAATGACTGCAGTTAATTAAGCAGAATTGTGTTAAAAGTGTGTTAATTTCTATATCTAATTAAGATATTGAAATCACATTCTCTGAATATTTAATCTAGTTTTAGAAAATAATAAGAAAAGTTCCAAGGAAGACAGTGGTGGAGCTCCACATGGTATTCTTTATCTCTCTTCTAGGCCATTTCATTCATATTTACTTCTGTAAGAGAAATTAGAGCCAAAACTGGATTAACTCTTCACAAATTCTGAAGGAATTCTTTCATTCTCAAGCTTTAAATAGTTATGGTTGAAACTTCTGATCATATTAATATTAATAAATTATTTATTTAGTTTTATTGTGGTAGATACAGAGACCAGAGATGTGAAATGTAGTTTGTCAGATGAAGATAATAAAGCATTGGGAAGAATATCAGAAAGTTACAATGAGTAATAAGATTGACAAACTACTCAATAACTAGAAATACTACTTTCAGTTGTAAACTAGAAAGAATGTTCATTGTATGGGGCATGATCTCTTTTACAGAAAATCGGCTTTTGGCACCAGTACTTCTGAGGCTTAAGTTCTACTTCTCTCTGAAACCTGTTTGTATCAGAGAGTGGTTATGATCTAATGTTTAATGAAACGAAAAATGCTGTTTCAATAGATAGATAATTGTTATTAGACCAAACACTAAGCTGAAAATGTACTTTCTGATGCATGTTTTTTAAACATTAAACAAATATACAAAGGGCACATTTATTCTTAAAACAGTTTGGAAGAAAACAACTGGTTATATTTAAGTGAAATAATGGATCAGGAGCTATCTCTGCATGTTTTACAAAATCTACCGTAGTCTGCCCAAAAAAGGAAAAGATGAAAGGACATTTTTGCTTGGAATAGAGCCAGTCTTCCAAAAGAGTATAACTGTTTTTTGCATGCTTCCAACTTTTACCAGTGTTGGGGTGTGTGTGTGTGTGTGTGTGTGTGTGTGTGTGTGTGTGTGAGAGAGAGAGAGAGAGAGAGAGAGAGAGAGAGAGAGAGAGAGAGAAACAAAATATCAAAAAGCTGAATTGAAATAATTGCATTCAGTTTTGCTAAAACTGCACTTTTGTTATTAAGAATGAAACATTATGTTTTGTTTATTGTAATTTTGATGGTTATATCTATTTTATTGCATAAAGCTATCTTAGAAAACATTCTATTATTTGATTTTTTGCTGCATTTTAAATTAGCTTTGTGCATGTTTAGATTTTGAATTGATGGCGGTAAGAAAAACATTGCTTTGTGTGCCACATGTGTTGATTCCCAAACCAGTAGAATCTGGCCATATTAGCATGCAGGAAATAGCCTATTACTACTCATGCCATAGTTAATACCTGATTTATTTGTTGCAGTGTTTTATGTGAGGCTTCACTTAAGGAGCCTCCAAAAGCATCAATTGATATAAAATGTAGCAACCATGCAGGAGACCAACATAAGACGAGCATATTATACTTTGATAAAGGATGTGTACTGGTTTCTAAGCACGTTAGTTTTTTTAAAAAAAATGTATACAGTGTCTTGGTTTCCTTTTCTTTGAGTGATTGCTTTATTTGAGGTTGTTAAAGAGGAATCATCAAAAGTATCCTCACATTCTGCGTTCATTTTTCAAGTATATAGTAGAAGATCAAATAAATACCTATGGCGTTTCACTTAGTCCTCACTTTCTACTTTAAAGAAACAAATCAAGAGATTTCTCTGTAGCCCATCTCTTTTTGCTTTAAATAAATTAATAGTTAATTTCAAACAGTTTAATATGAATTTAACTATTTTATATTTTTTTATGTTCGAGTACTATCTAGGGAAAAAGGCAGAAATCAATCAAAATAGTAAATAATAGAGGTTTTTGAGGACACACACACACACACACACACACACACACAATCTGGCTGCCATTTATATCAATCCATAGGTTACCAAGGTTGATTCAGTTATTTTGCTGGCTATTTTACTCCTCCCTCCTTCAGTGTTCCTTGTGTAATGACTTTTTTTTGTTGATGCTCATGTCCAAATTAATGTTAGAATATGTTTCATTGCGCTGCACGATTCTTCTATAAATTTGTCTAAGCATTATGTTTTGTGGAAGAAGTGATTCTGAAGATGTTCCTATTTTTAGAGTTAATACCATAGGTATTCACAGGAGAGGGCTGCATTTGCTAAGCTGTAAAATAAACTTCCTTTGAAATTGTTTTGGTCCTATCTTTCTTTAGAAGAATTACCAAGAATTTCTAATTCATGAGTCATTTAATGGCTAGTTGTTATATTTTTAATTTGTTTCACTATTAAAATGAGCGAGTGTTACGGTTTTAAACATTTTTCTGTGCACACATAGATTTTAATATGAATTTTTATACAATATTTTAAACATCTAAATATCTAAAATATGTAAGAATTAGACTATTTAGCAAATTTGATTAAATGGGCAGTTTTCTTGTTATTCTAATACCTTTTCACTAAACCAGTATAACGGGACTATATGCACACATTAATTCTTGAGATGTATTTTTTGTAATACTCATTAGTTGTGTTCTTCAAAAATTATTTATTTTGTCCCTCAGGATGGATTAGATGCTTTGGTATACGATTTGGATTTTCCTGCTTTGAGGAAAAATAAAAACATAGACACCTTTTTAACCAAATGTAAGTATATATATATATATATATGTATATATGTATGTTTGTGTGTGTGTGTTTGTGTGTGTGTGTGTACATACACTACACTAGGTTTCTGATGATCTAATCTGTGTACAAGTTATTTCTTTAATTTTTTTTATATGTTAATATCTACTATATTTTTTTCAGGGGAAGGGAAATTGAAAGTTTTTAGAATTGTATTCATAACCATTTAAGATTTATGCTTAAGATTTATATTAAGATTGATTAAATAGAAGGATGCAGAATTGTAGCTGTGGACTGAGAACTGTGGAGTACACTTGTAGTCCAATGTGCTTAGCACAGGACGTGATGATGATTCGTAGCCATTATTTCTCAACTGATTTCATAAAGCTATAATAAAAAAGTTGACCAAGGATGTTCTTTAAGCTTCTTGGGGGAAAAGCAAAATAAAAATAATAAAGTTGTGAAAAGGAAGATACCTTTTATGTGATAATACTGTGCCTATCTTTAGAAGCAGCATTGTTACTATGTGGTATTTATTGTTCTGATAATAAATGACAAGAAAATTGATGGCCCCTCTCTTAGCCCCTTCCTTACAAGGGGGATAGGACTTTGAGGGTGAAATAGGTGAAAAAGACGCTTGCTCCTGGGGAGGAAAGCTATGGCAAATCTAGACAGCATACTAAAAAGCAGAAACATCACCCTGCCAACAAAAGTGCATATAGTTTTCCCAGTTGCAATGTATGGCTATGAAAGTTGGACCATAAGAAAGGCTGAGCGCCAAAGAATTGAGGCCTTTATGTGATAATACTGTGCCTATCTTTAGAAGCAGCATTGTTACTATGGTGCTGGAGAAGACTCCTGCGAGTCCCTTGGACTGCAAGGCGTTCAAACCGGTCAGTCCTAGAAGAGATCAACCCCGACTGCTCTTTAGAAGGCCACATCCTGAAGTTGAAACTCAAATACTTTGGCTACCTAATGAGAAGGAAGGACTCACTTCAGAAAGGCCTAATGCTGGGAAAGATTGAGGGCAATAGAAGAACGGGACGACAGAGAATGAGATGGCTGGATGGAGTCACTGAAGCAGTAGGTGTGAACTTAAATGGACTCCAGAATATGGTAGAGGACAGGAAGACCTGGAGGAACGTTGTCCATGGGGTTGCGGTGGGTCGGACATGACTTCGCAACTAACAACAATAGGTGTATATTTTTGGAAACCCTGGGATAAGATGATAACAAAAAATTGTGCAAGATCTGGCTCATGTTTTTTTCTTGTATTCCAAATGTATAAATATAACCTTGTAACATAGCGTGTATAAAATGTTTATATTCACAAATGCTAGTAAGAATAAAACATAAGAAAAACTTATGACAGCAAGATAAAACAAAATGCTGGAAAATGTAGGACAAATATTAATTAGAATTGATAGATTCATTCATCCATTTCTGCGGGGGTTGAAGGAGTTTACACGTAGAATGGGAAATAGTCTCCCCACATAGCTCAATAAGGATTGACATACTTGGTGATCATAGAACACAGGATAACCTCTGGGAGAGGAATGAAAAGCACAGTGCAAAGTTAGATAGAATTATAATATTGGACATAGGTACTCCATTGTAGACCCTGGAAAATGTAGTGCAGATTTCAGCATTGAACCTTGCATTTTGCAAATTTGTGAGAACAGTCAGGCAATTAATTAAAACATTTTTGTTGCTTTTTTATGATTGTTTTCCTTCTCTGCCTTTTTCCTGCAACCTTATCATCTTTCGCATTAAACCAATTGGATGGGAAAGATAATGCAGTTTATGAACATTCTGCAGGCAGATTGCTGTTCGACATTGCTTTGAATCTGCTACTGAGTTCCTATCTCAGTATTGTTCATTATATAGCCAGCTTTGATTGTACTGCTTTTTTCAGACAGTGGTTTGTATTTGGTGGTACCTGACAAAATTTTGGCACAATCATTTGCTGAGTTCCTACTTTTACTGTGATCACCTTGCTTCAAGTAAAATTACACTATAATTTGCAGTAGTTAGAGGATAACATTCTGTAATATAGTAATCTTTAATACAAAAATCTCACTGTTTGAATTTTCAACATGTTGATACTATCCCTTTGAATTTTGCATTAGAAAAATTTATATCAGCAGTTTCAGTCTATATCCCCTGAACTGAAATGTTAATATCTTGTGTATAATGTTATGCCAGTGTTGACCCATGTAGTTTTAAATAGCATGTTACCAAATTTGGAGTTAGAGTAACTCAGCTGGGAATTTAAATTATTATAGTTTGTTTCCTCCTAGTAGTGCTTTAAAAATGCAGTCTCTAGCTTATATTTTCATGGTAATTTAAAAAATAACATGAAAAATAATGAAATCTAGATACTAGATACTCATTTTATGTTTTAACCAAATATTTTGTAGAGCATTATGGATGATTATTTGATGAGGATAGCAAAATGTTCTAATTGTTTTTTTCTTTAAACTTTTTTTTAACTTCTTTTAACCATTATTAAAGTTCAGTCTTATTTTTACAGTGAAGTTGTATTTGGCATTTGAATGTTGCTATGGGAATGGAAAGTAATGAGATTCAAAGATATTTGTAGCCTGCTTAAGGCTGGGAAATTGTCTTTAAACAGTTTATTTAATACACAAGAAATTACCGACAAATGAAATATAATTGAAATCATAATGTATATTTTTATATGTAAATTTATTTCAAAGACTATGAGCATTCTTTTTACAATGAGTCTATTACTAGTATTTTTAATTTATATTTTCTTCACAGACAAAGACACAATAAATAAAGTAAGAGATCTCCGTATGAAAGCTGAAGATTATGAAGTAGTAAAAGTGATTGGTAGAGGAGCATTTGGAGAAGTTCAGTTGGTACGTTACTCTATGTATGGAGATTTTACAACTAAGATTTCAGTTTTATTCTAAAATAGAACTTTCCAATGAATGGACTATTCTTATATGTGGTAGTTTCTCTGCTGCCAAAATTTGGGAACTTGAAAATAAATATATGCTTTGTATGGTTGGACATTGCTGCTGTCTTATTAATACTTTCTTAAATGCATATTTTTCTGAGTGAGTGTTGAAAAAGTGTGGTTTCTTCTAAGACAGGGGTGTCAAACTTCCGGCCGGTGGGCCGGTTGCATCATGCGGAAGCCATGCCCACCCCAGCTCCAGCAATGCAAAAAAAGTCATGCATGTCACGACACATCACGTGACGCGGCAAGTTTGACACCCGTGTTCTAGGAGCAACTGGTAATACAACAATTCTACCACTAGTTTTCAGTGCATTATTTGTGAAAGTTGTCAATAAATAAAGCAAAATTAGTTTTATGGCAGTAAATCATAGTCTGCACTGAGGTTTTCTTACCGATTAGTTACTGTAGGGTGACATGATTTGTACATGGAAATATAATTTGTTTATTGACTTATTCTTGCCTAATTTTTGTGCCCTGTATAAATTTGTAAGCAAGCTAAATATACATGATTGGTTTAACTGAAAAAGAACAACAAAATTACCAAATAAACCACAGCTACTTTGTCTGCAAAATAATATCTGTCTTCTCCTTAACTATAAAGCATGCTCTGTGAATTATATATAACAAGCAAGATTTGTCCCATTTTAAAATATATACTGTGGAAGAATAATTTTTGTTTATTATGTTTGTTTCCATTCCTATTTTAATTAAACTATTGTTACAGTATAATATGCAGAACAAACTACTGTGTTCTAATGTTGCTAGTTGTAGTTATATTTTAGCAAGTCATATTGTAATATTTAATGTAAATATATGAAGTTATTATCTGAGATGATAGATTATATTTCCAGTGCGCATTGCAAGTAGAAGTTCATTGTTTTCAGTGGTTTTATTTTAAAATCTTAATTGCTGTGGGAGGTACACTTTTCTGGAGACCTTTTCCTCTTGGAGAGAAGTTATATCTTTCTCTCCTTAATGTATAATCTATATAAATAATGGCTTCATGCTCCTCCACCAGTGTTTTTAAAATCCACTGACAGTAGCAACTATTTTAAAATCTAACTATAGTGTTGGAAAATAAGGCATTTTGTGAATGGACAATGTATATAAATAGTATGCATACCTTTAGGGGAAAAAACACTGTAAAGTTGCATACCCATAGTTGGTTGCCCTACCTATTTTTGGTGTCCCTCGTCATTATTTACTGTGATTGGATTGAAATAGGTCCGTGGTGGCGAACCTATGGCACCGGTGCCACAGGTGGCACACACAGCCCTCTCTATGGGCACGTGCGCTGTTGCCCCAGTCCTAGGCCTTCAGCTGGGTTTTATAAAACCTTTTTGCTTTAGGCCTCCACTGACGTGCGCAAAAAAAAAAAAGAATCAATCAATTTCAACTTCTTGCAGGAAAAAAAAATCTCGCAAAGTTGGAATTGATTGATTGAACTTTTTAGTCCCACCCAGTCTGCCGTTACCATTGCAGCCATGCCCACCCAATGGGCCACACCCACCCAATTGGCCATACCCGCCAATGGGCCATGCCCACCCGGCACCCAACAATACATAAGTGAGTTTTGGGTTGCAGTTTGGGCACTCGGTCTCTAAAAGGTTCGCCATCATTGAAATAGGTACTTCTATTTCTTCACCTTAATAGGTCTTCAATATATGCAGTAATAAGCAATATATCATAAATTACGTTTGAAGGTACTTATTTTGCATGGCATGCATCATTTTATAATTTGTGTTATGGTTGCTATAAACAACTGACTTACAATATATTATTGAATGAAGGATTTGGATTTTGTTGCAGTAGTGCTAGAAGAATGCAATGCAGTTAATTCTCAAATATATTTATTAATACAATGTATTTCCTTTAATCTCTCCAAAATAAATGGGAAATTGTTTAAATTTTAGCCATTTTTGATATTCCGAATGCAATAAATAGAAAACAAAACTATATAGTAAAATAATTCAGTTAGAATGGTTTTAAACATAAATACTAAATTTATAAAATTAATACCAAACTCATATGTAGGAAATATTATTATACTGGTTGGTTATAAAAATTTCACAGCTACCTTCACAGGTAGAAACAACTTTGGCCAACATTTCAAAGTATTTAGTTGTAGAATATCTACCCTTGATATGACAACGTTCAATAGTATTGATCTTTTCTAGACCTGTGGAGTGTGGGACAGTTTCGCAGAAATAAGTAAATCAATAATTCTAGAGAAGAAGAGCTAGAGAACAACAGTGCTCCATGAAATGCGAAAGAGCTTTCCTTTTAAGATGATGACTAGGTACATAATCCTAACCTTTTAACATAGTTAATGGGAATGGAATGTACTCATGCTGTTTCATACTTATATTATTTTTTTCATCTTATTTATTTTAAAGGTAAGACACAAGTCATCACGAAAGGTCTATGCCATGAAACTTCTCAGCAAATTTGAGATGATAAAAAGATCAGATTCTGCATTCTTTTGGGAAGAAAGAGATATCATGGCATTTGCAAATAGCCCTTGGGTTGTTCAGGTGATTTTTATTTGAATTCACATTGGCCAAGAATTATAACATTTGTCTTGAATAAGTGTTCAACATTTTGTTTTGTCAATAATATAGAGCATATATAATTTAAAACCATGTTAATTTATTGACTTATAATTTTTAACTTTGTTTAAACATATTTTATATTTGAAAATGTATATTTTACATATAATTATTCATTCCAATAATTAAAATAACCTCAGTACAAATATTTTGCTGTTGTAGTTTGAAAACAAAGAAATAAACTGATAATCATGCATAATGCTAATTGATAATTATAAAAATAGTCTGCTTAGTGTGTTCATATGAGTCATTCCTCTTATGCTTCTGCTGAATTATGTAACAAAAGGTACAATATTTGCCCTGATTTATAGTCATATCCCAGTTTGTTCAAATAAAATACACATGAACATGCAGCCTTTTTCTTCTCTTTGCAGTTAAAATAGAAATTTTATAACAATAGTTTTTTATTTTATCCAAATTAAAAGCTATGCTTATCATGTCTGGATTCAGACAATATTTTAATTTAGCTTATCTATTAATATTTTGGTGTATTAAGTTAACATCTGTGACTTTCATTGTTGGTGTATAAAACTGTGGTTAATTATGGACGTCCTGGTTAAAATTGCAATCTGTGCAAAGGAAAGAGTTAATAAATCATTTGTTTAGTGGCCATTTGATGTTACAATGGCACTGAAAAAAGTAACTTATTATTGTTTTTCACACTACAATTATTGCAGCATCCCCATGGTCATGTGACCAAAATTTGGACCCTGACAACTGGCATGCATTTATGACTATTGCAGTGTCTCAGTGTCATGTGATCACACTTTTCAACCTTCTGACAAGCCAAGTCATATTGCTAACTTAAGAACTCCAGTGATTCACTTAACTATTATGGCAAGAAATGTTGTAAAATGGGGAAAAAATCACTTTTAACAACTATTGTTCTTAGCAATGGAAATTTTGGACTCAGTTATGGTTGTATGTTGAGGACTACCTATATTAGTTTTTTATCATTTATACATTATAAATATAAACGCTACACTTACCTCTAACTTCCTCTTTCAAAAAGAAAATAGGAATGCAGTTGATAGGAATGCAGCATGCAGTGATTCTAGTCTATTGTACTTCACAGTTGTTTTATGCATTCCAAGATGATCGTTACCTTTATATGGTGATGGAATATATGCCTGGTGGGGATCTGGTAAATTTAATGAGCAACTACGATGTCCCTGAAAAATGGGCAAGATTTTATACAGCAGAAGTTGTTCTTGCATTAGATGCTATTCACTCCATGGGTTTTATTCACAGGTAAGTATTTTTATATAGCTGATATTCTCAACATTTTAAATTGTATTAAAAATAATAGTATATTTGAAATTTTAATTTATAATTTATAATACTACTGGACTATTTACAATGTCAAACCTGAGCGAATTAGAGGTAATCAGCACAAAATTAAATTGTTTCATCCTTTCTGCAATAAATTTGAAATAAGAATGAGATTTACTGTATGTAAATTATAAACCTTATTTTGAGAGCCACATATCTTTTTTAGTTTGGTTTGCTTTGCTTATGATGAAATAGTTATCTCACACTGAGTTTAAACCTAGTTGCATTGAGAGAAGAAAGTACATGTAAAGCAGGGCTGTCAAACTCAATTTCATTGAGGGTCACATCAGCATTGTGATTGCCCTTGGGGGGCAGGGTGTCTGTGGCCAGGATGGGTGTGCCCTACTGGGTGGGTGTGGCTGGGGTGGCCAGTTCGACATCACTCACTTCGGGGGTGCCGGAGCAGGACTAGGTAGATCTGAGAGTCTCCGGCAGAGGAGGATGGGACTGGGGCGAGCACTGGGATATGGTCCCTCCAACCCTCACTCCCTTCCTTCCTCCCACCCTCCATTCCTTCCTCCCTCTGTTCCTTCCTTCCTTCCTTCGTTCCTTCTTCTCTCCCACCCTCTATTCCTTCTTCCCTGTTCTTTCCTCCCTCCCTCCCTTTTTCCTTCCCTCCCTTCCACTCTCCCTCCCCTTCTCCCTCCATTCCTTCTTTTCTTCCTCTCACCCTCCATTCCTTTTCCCCTGTACCTTCGTCTGTCGCTCCCTCCCTCCCACCCTCCCTCCCTCCAGAGAATAAACTTCGCTCTCCCTCCTTTTGGCTTGTCTCTCCGGAAAAGAGAAAATAAAATCTTCCCCAGTCAATCTCCTCTTCCCCTTTAAAAATCCCTCCCCAAGAGCCCTGCCCCACCGCCAGCCTCCGCAGAGGCCACCCGAGATCCCAATGTTTCTGCCGAATCCATAGAGCTGTGGCAAAGCCTCCCAGCCAACACCGATCTCCCTCAACTCTCCATTACACTTCCTTCCTTCTCTCCTTCTCATCTCTTTCCTTCCTCCATGCTCAGGAAGGGGTGATGGGAGGGGGAGAGATTGCCAGCGCTGCCATGTTGCCGCCGGTCTTGCTATCCCGCGTTGGGCTGTGCCAGTAAAAGGGATGCCTCATGGCTGTGAGGCTGGAGGTGCTGGTGGGGAGGGGGTTGGCAGTGATATTACAACCTGCTTGCATCATCAAAGCCAGAACACACTCAGCCTAAGATCCACTGGAACCAGCAAGGAGCTGCCTCGCCACCTCTGCCCCGCCCCCTCGGTGTTCGCACAGGAGACGGCCAGCACTGGCGTCCTGGGTGAAGTCAGTCTGCGGGACAAGACAGCCAGCAGGGACACTGGATTCTGCTTGCGCGCGCACACAAGGAACAGGGCAGCGCTGTTCCATGGATTTAAAGCTGAGTATGTTCTGGCTTTGATAGACGCAACCAGGTTGTAGATCAACGCACGGTTGGCCTGGGCTGGGCCAAGGTGCAGTGGGCTGGTCCTTTGCTCTTTCCAGAGCAGGTTCCTGGGCTGGATGAAACTACATACCGGGCTGCATCCGGCTCGCGGGCCTTGTGTTTGACATGTGTGATGTAAAGGATTTTTGCTGTTTCAGTTTAGTCCTCTACATCTCTCATAGACAGCAAGGATGAATTGCAAAATCTTTCTGTTGGAATTAGGAGGGCAAAAGGTTTTGTGTCCTATTACATTTTTGTCTCATGTGACAATAGGAATTGGCAGTTGGGATGCCCCTTTACAATAGCTTCTATTTGTATAAATACATAAAATCTAAACCATTACTGATTAGGTATATCTTTGTTACACCTGCTTGCATAAGCATTGTATAAATGTGTGCTTGTGGCAAACCATTTAAAGGACAGTGACCAAGAATTTATGAAATGTCAAAAACATTATGACAAAATCATGACTTTCTATCTCCATTTATTATAATGGCAATGATAGATATACTTTATTATAGTCAGTGAGTAATAAAATGACACTGTTATGAATAAAAGTTAATAGTATATGGGTAATGTTCAACTTTTAATAGATTACTATTCCTCATATATTGGTTAAGAACTACTATAAAGTTAAATTATATTCCATAAAACATGAAGATAGTATGTCCAGAAAAGGCAAAATAAGATTATTTTAGCATTACAGAGAGTACAGGTAAACAGATTCTCTTTATTTAATTTATACCTTTTATCTGCCTAATAACTACTGTAGATTCATATTGATGGATTACAAATTTGCTTAAACAAACAAAATAAATAATCAGTTAAATACTTTAATAATTCAAAAAATAATGGTGAAAATAAAAATGTATAGAAGCTATTATCTTAGTATAATGTACACATCAAAAATAAACCAACTACAAATACGCTTAATAAAGTAATGTATTAGTCACTTGTTAAAACATATTAATATAGATTATATAGATTATATATTAACATAATAATATAGATTCCAGATTGTTCCCTGGAGAAGGATTTCCACAGCTGATGGCCTGCAACTGAGAAGTCATTCCCCATTCTAGTCATGTAGATGAGGGCCTTTGTGCATGATTACAGTCATTTGGGCACATATATTAGAAAGGAGATGTTCCTTTTAGAGCAGTGTTTCCCAACCTTGGCAATTTTCAGATGTAGGAACTTCAACTCAAAATTCTCATCAAGGATTATGGTGGTTGGGGAATTATGGCAGATGAAGTTCATACATCTGAAAGTCGCTGAAGTAGAGAAATACTTGTTTTAGAGATACAGAACTCTAAACCAATCACAGTTTTATATTTCAACATGAAGACTGAACTGGGATTGAAAGTAGATGGCAATCAATACGGTTGACAAAAGACTATTGTATAATTGTATCAGCCAGGATACACACAGATCACCCAAAATAACTAAAACATGTACAGATAGCCTTGACTTACAGCTAGATGCTTAGTGACTAATCAAAGTTACAATGGACTCCAAAAATGTGACATGACCCATTTCACATGACTGCATTTTTGACAATTGGCAATCATCCTGCATTTACAGACATTTCAGTTTCATTTGTTGTCTGATTTGGGTTAGCTGAAAAGGTAATGTAAAGTTACATATTTAACCAATTGAGTACATATCCAATGTGCTGTCTTTCAAAATCAAAATCTTAGTGCCTCACTATGGAATAGTTTTCATTTGTTTACACAAAACAATTACATGTTCAACAATTACAAGAAGGGAAATGAATTCTGATCTATTCTAATAATAATAATAATAATAATAATAGTAAAGTTGGAAGGGACCTTGGAGGTCATCTAGTCCAACCCCCTGCTCGGGCAGGAAACCCTACACCATTTCGGACAAATGGCTGTCCAGTCTCTTCTTAAAAACTTCCAGTGTTGGAGCATTTACTGCTTCTGGAGGCAAGCTGTTCCACTGATTAATTGTTCTCACTGTCAGGAAGTTTCTCCTTAGTTCTAGGTTGCTTCTCTCCTTGATTAGTTTCCACCCGTTGCTTCTTGTCCTGCCTTCAGGTGCTTTGGAAAATAGCTTAATTCCCTCTTCTTTATGGCAGCCCCTGAGATATTGGAATACTGCTATCATGTCCCCCCTTGTCCTTCTCTTCGTTAAACTAGACATACCCAATTCTAGCAACCGTTCCTTATATGTTTTAGCCTCCAGTCCCCTAATCATCTTTGTTGCTCTTCTCTGTACTCTTTCTAGAGTCTCAACATCTTTTTTACATCGTGGTGACCAAAACTGGATGCAGTATTCCAAGTGTGGCCTTACCAAGGCATTGAAGAGTGGTATTAATACTTCACGTGATCTTGATTCTATCCCTCTGTTAATGCAGCCTAGCACTGTGTTGGCCTTTTTGGCAGCTGCAGCACACTGCTGGCTCATATTTAAGTGATTGTCTACTAGGACTCCGAGGTCCCTCTCAATACATGCCACCTCTTTTCCCCCTTCAATTGTATTGCTCTTTATGTATTTTATTGTACTGTGTACACATTGCTGGCCAGTTATTGTGGCAGTGAACTTTTAAAAGGATCAAGAAATAGATGGTGTGAAAGATTTTGGCATTAACCTTGTAGAGCTTCTGGCATAAATAATACTGTACTAAATGGAAAAACAAACTGAGTTGATATAGGTATAAAATGTACATCACAATGAAAGGAGAATTTGTTTTGGAAAGAAGCAGAAATGTAAAGGCACTTATAATTCAAAGTTTGGGTCTAATTTTGCTAACCATTGTTTTATTTGTGTTCTTCATTTGGGATGAGGCTCAGTGATGTTCTTGCTTAATAAATAAAAGTTGATCTGATAATTTTTTCATTGTTTTCAGAGATGTAAAGCCTGATAATATGCTGCTAGACAAATCTGGTCATTTAAAACTAGCAGATTTTGGTACCTGTATGAAAATGAATAAGGTTAGTAGATAAAAATTACTACTAATTAGCTTTTGGCTTGTGAAAAATCATGATACTCTTAAAAAAAAGATATGTGTGCTTAAATTAAGATTTTTAACTAGGGTTCATACAATTTTAAATTTTATTTTCCAAACAGATGTAAGAATCTATCTTGCTTCATATACCTTTCAGTGTAATATTAAGATCCTAGAGAGTAACTCCTTTAAAGTTTAAACAATTTTTTTATAGGAAGGTATGGTACGATGTGATACAGCTGTTGGAACTCCAGATTATATATCCCCAGAAGTATTAAAATCACAAGGTGGTGATGGTTATTATGGAAGAGAATGTGACTGGTGGTCAGTTGGTGTTTTTTTGTATGAAATGCTTGTGGGTAAGTATCAGAAACATTGTGTGTAAATTAATTACAATTGTATCTTAAAAGAAAAACTTCTTTGAATCATCTATACTTTTACCTCACTTGTGTCATCCTTATCTTCCTCATTTTTTCTACTATATCTACTACCCCAGTCTTTTTTTGTGGCTGTTAGAATGAAAACACATAAATGATTTCTATAGAAGTGGGCATGAGATAATCTTGGGAAATACACATGATTGTAGAAGATCTATTATTTTTAGGATAGGATAGGATAGGATAGGATAGGATAGGATAGGATAGAGCTGGAAGGGACCTTGGAGGAGCCCCCTGCTCAAGCAGGAGGACCTATACCAGTGATGGCGAACCTATGGCACGTGTGCCAGAGGCGGCACTCACAGTCCTCTCTGTGGGCATGCCTGCCACCAGCATCTCGCACAGGTTCATTAGGCCGCCGCTGGCACCCGGAGCAACAGCCCCGCCCAGCACAAAGGCGAAGCAGCCAGCAAGCAAGCACGAGTAAAGGTGGTAGAGCATGCCCCCATGCGCTCGCTGGCCTCTGTGTGCGGGAGACAATGGTGTCAGGCAGTAGTCGCCCCTGGCTTGCTTTGCCCTGCAGCAATGGCACCCCTGCCCTATCCCCTGCCTCACCCCACAGGACGAGTCTGCTACCCGCCCTCCAATCTCCCCCAATCTTGCCCAGCCTCCACAGGCGTCCCCCCACAAGCAACCTTGAGGTGGCCACACCCATCCCGGCCATGACCACCCAGTCTGCCATGACCACTGCAGCCACACCCACCTAGTGGGCCATACCCCCCCGCTAACCCCCTCTGAGGGCACCACAATGCTGATACGGCCCTGGCACTTTGTGATAAATAAATGGGTTTTGGTTTGCGGTTTGGGCACTCGGTCTCTAAAAGGTTCGCCATCATTGATCTATACCAGGGGAGTCAAACTCAATTTCATTCAGGGCTGCATCAGCATTGCGGCTGCCCTTGGAGGGCTGGGTGAGTGTGGCCAGGGTGGGTGTGGCCTACTGGGTGGGCGTGGATGGAGTGGGTGTGACTTACTGGGTGGGCATGGCCAGCTCTACATTCGCGTCAAGGGCCTGGACAGGAGTGGGACAGATCTGAGGGTCTCTGGCAGAAGGGGGTGGGACCAGGGCAAGTGCCAAGGCATGGTCCACTGGAGGAGCCTCACTGTTCCTCTCAGGCCATGCAGGGGAGGGGGCTGGATGGTGGTGCAGGCTGCCAGGAACCCTGGACAGCAGAGGTCAAATATATTTGCTGGCCACTTCCAGGCAATGGTGCATTTCTTCATTACTCCCAAAGGGTGACACCTTCCCAGCATTCACGCAGGGGTTGGAGCTGACGTGGCAGGGGCTGGTTCCTCGCTGTTTCCAGATGGTCTTGTGGAGCTAAGACTGAATGCATTTCAGCATAGATGGCCACCACAAATTGTACATTGGCTCCCGGCCGGCCAGGGCCAAGGCAGCGGGGGCCGTTCCCTCATTGTTTCTAGGATGGCTTCACGGGCCACATGAAACCACTTCGTGGGCCACATCCGGCACCCGGGCCTTGTGTTTGACAGGTCTGACCTATACCATCTCAGACAAGTGACTGTCTAGTGGCCTTTTCTTAAAAATTTCCAGTAATGGAGATTTCTGGAGGCAAGCTGTTCCACTGGTTAATTGTCCTCACTGTCAGTTTTTTGTACTTTGATATGATAATATTATTTTGAGCCCTTAAAATAAGCACAAAAAGCCACTTTTGGTGGCTAAATAGTATTGAAATGTTGCCAGGTTGTGCAGTCTAGTCTTGTTATTTTATTAGTTTTGATCAGTTTTGTGACATATAATTTTTTCTCTCTTGTTTTAGGGGATACACCTTTTTATGCAGATTCTTTGGTTGGAACATATAGCAAAATTATGAACCATAAGAATTCTCTTAGCTTCCCTGATGATAATGAGATTTCTAAAGATGCAAAAAATCTTATTTGTGGCTTTCTAACAGACAGGTAATATGTTTAAAATCATATTGTAGAAAAAATATTTTTAAATACTTTTAAATATTTGTAATTATTTTTTAAAAGCTTAGACATTAAATTATTAAATGAATTCTTTTAAGAATTATTCATCATCTCCTTTTAAAATATAGGCTATGTTCATGTAACATATCAAAAATTGTTTTAACTGTAACTTTTAAAGTTAGTGCTATTGCTTATTTTGTTTTCCTTTTTTTAGGTAGTACTTATCTGGTATTTCTATGGATTAGATAGAGTTTTGAGTATAATAGAATAGTTTAATAGCAAACTATGAGTTGTTCTTCGTGTATTATATTAAACATAAATCATATCACTATATTAGCAACAAATGAACTTCAATCACGGTGTATTGTTTTAAAACAAGTTATTAAATTACTACTTTATTATTGTATTCTACGGATTGTTCAGCAGCTGTGCAAGAAATTAAATGATTTTTCCTTTGGATTTTCTGTCTTGAATAATTGTACTTTAGACCTGTAACATTGTTATCTACTTTTCCTGCCCCTCCCCCAAACTTCATCCACTATCCTGATTGTAAAATATAGCAGAGATTTTTCTAATAATTTGAAAGATTTGGAAAGAAATGTTTTTACAGCTATGACATGCTTATCTAAATGCAATTATAAGTAATGATGTAATAATTACTGATTACCTGGAAAAATAGGTTAGAGTGAAATCAGATAAAAAGTTTGTGGAGGAGTTGGAGTGGCTAATTCTATGTAAGCATTTGCAATCCCTGCAATATCTGATAAATGTTTCTGACAGCAAACATGCTTTTTATTACTGAGTTATTAAAGCAAAGAAACTGCTAATATTGAAATAAATGATCTCCTTATTTTGAGTTAACATTTCATTTGTTTACAAATTATTTTCAAGTGTGGGCAGTGTGTGTAGCATAATTTAATTTTTTTTAACCTGTACAGGGAAGTTAGATTAGGGAGAAATGGCATGGAAGAAATCAAGCGACATCCATTTTTCAAAAATGATCAGTGGTCTTGGGAAAATCTTAGGGACAGTAAGTAATTTTCTGCATAAAATTGGCTTTTCTTTTAATTTTCATGTGTTATATTTTCCTTGTAAATGTTGCAGGAATATAATTTTCTAATAAGAAACAGATTAAAAAAAAGTAGCTGACCTGCTTATTCAAAAGGCTAAGGTTCACACAACATTCACAGGGTTCACATTGTTTCATTCTAGAAAGTTTATGTACATCCAGTGAGATCTTACATACCTTTTTTCTGTTGACAGTCTTTGTCTTCCTCTCTCTTCAAATTGTAAATATGATTCCCAAATATAATTAATTATCTCCCTTCTCAGCCGCAATTTCTCCTCAAAGACTTTGGGGGTACTGTGATTAGGGGGGATTTTGGGTTGCTATTGAGGAAACATAACCCTAGCTGAGCTGGGCATGTAAAATTGGTTGTGCAGTTCTTCAAAATATACAGAAAATTACACTTGTCATAACAAACCCTATAAAACACTTAAAGTATTTAAAAACCACAACCTAAATATCTTATATTTATTAAACATAGAATAAATCTTTAATATTTGGTTCAGGATAACTGTTTCTAACCTAACCTAATGGTTAATATTAAATTAATGTCATTAAATTGTTTTGATTTCTAGTTAACAATAAATACAAAATTTTAATCATTCTGGGTTTTCCCTTTGATTTTCTATTATCCCAAAGTTATGAGGTACATTGTAGTATTATGATTGGAACATTTAGTATTTTGAGATAACAGGACAAAATAAGAGTAATTGTGACTATTTTATACAATGATATATGTGACAACCATAATTTAATTTTGATCTTCTGTATAATTAAAAAACAGTAGTAAAATCTTTTATGCTTTATAGAAAATACCGCTATTATATATGGAAGTAACTGCTTTGATAAGTCAGTTTATAATAGTTCTCCTGTCCCAGCTAATATCTATAATATTACAAATATTTTGTAGAATTGAGGCACTCAGATTAGCAGTTTGCTGTGAGCTACTGAAGAATAGTTTGCTTCTTAATATTATGTAATTTTTCAAACCTTTAAGTTTCTGGGGGATTTATGCACATACTGCTCAAAATATAATAAGAATTTCAGCATTGTATGATCTTTTAAAACAACTTCATTTTTTCATATCAGCTTCAATACATTTATACCTGATAATATACACATTTTTATACAATTAATAATCTTTGTTTTTTGGGGGGGTTTTGGGGTAGCTGTAGCACCTGTTGTGCCTGATTTAAGTAGTGATATTGACACTAGTAACTTTGATGATCTGGAGGAAGACAAAGGTGAAGAAGAAACATTTCCTATACCAAAAGCTTTTGTTGGCAACCAGCTACCTTTTGTAGGATTTACTTATTATAGTAATCATCAGTAAGTATATGATTTAATATATTGGTTTGTCGGTAAAAGTCATGAGTATACTTATAACAGGAATACAACAAATATAACTTTATTATTATTGCAGTCATTAAAAACTGCCGTGTGTTAGCATATTGATATTGGAAACATAGCCATATTGCAGCTGTATTTAGTTTAGAGCAGGGGTAGGCAACCCAAAACACTCAGAGAGCCACTTGGACCCGTTTCCCACCAAAAACAAAACACCGGGAGCTGCAAAACCCTTTTGATATCTAAAACGAAGATAACACTGCATATATCCTTTTTTACCTTTATTATAGGTGTGTGTGTGTGTGTGTGTGTGTGTGTGTGTGTGTATGTGTGTATGTAGGTCTTTGGTTGTTCGGGTTTTCTCTCGCGTAAAATTGGAAGTGTCTTGGCGACGTTTCGACAAAGTCCCATTCGTCATCTTCAGGCTGGTGTTTTCAGCTTCGTGCTTTGAGCAGCAATGTGTGGTCTTAGCTGTTTCTTCCTTTTAACTGCCAGTGGGGGTATGAACTGATTGGGTGGGAGCTTGGCTGTGTTCTGATTGGGTGGAGGTGTGTTCTGAATGGTTAGGGGCTTGGCTGTGCTCTGATTGGCTGGGGAGTGTTCTGTTTGGTTGTGCTCAGGTTAGTCTGAGTTGCAGAGGGGTTTAAGATTTTGGGCTGCCTTGCTATTTTTTGGCTTCGTGTTCGTGGTCGTGCCTCCTCTTCATGGAGGGTGTCAGTTTGCTTCATGTATGGATTGGAGGGGTTTAAAGTGGCTAATGATGCAGCTGTGGTCTGGCTTCTGGTTTGTGGTCGTGCCTCGTCATCGGTGTGGCTTTGGGTTTGTTTTTTGCGTGGATGTGTGGTGGTGACCTCCTGTGTGGTTTTTGTGAGTGTGGGTCTGGTATCATTTTTTGTGTTAGGGAGTCGTTTGTCAATAAGGGCGGGTTTCCAAATGGCTGGTAGGCGGGAGGTATCATCTCGCTTGTTCATGCTGTGTGGGCGTTTTTCTATCTCGATGGCTTCTCTGATTATTCTGTTATTAAAATGTTCACTTTTGGCAATGGTTCTGGTATTTTTAAAGTCAATTTCATGTCCTGTGGCTTTAAGGTGTTGGACCAGGGAAGATGTTGGTTCCTCTTTTTTGACTGAGTTCTTATGTTCTTCAATGCGTGCACTTATTCTTCTGTTGGTTTGTCCGATGTATGTGGTGGGACAAGTGGTGCATGGGATTTCGTATACTCCTTGATTTTCTAATTCAATTTTATCTTTGGGGTTTCTAAGGTTGGTGGATATTTTTCTGTTTGTGCAGAATGCTGTTTTGATGTTGTGTTTATGGAGGATCTTACTGATTCTGTCTGTGGTGCCTTTTATGTATGGGAGGAGGGCTTTGCCGTTTTCTTGTTCTTTGTCTTGGATTTTAGTGGGGATTTCTTTTTGGATTAGGCTTGTAATCTTATTTCTATGGAATCCATTGGATGTTAGTACATTGGTGAGAGTGTGTAGTTCGGGTTTTAGGTGTTGTTCGTCAGCTAAGCGTTTTGTTCTGGAGATGAGTGTCTTGGCTACAGAGTTGATCTGTGCTGGGTGGTGTGTGAGAGAGCGTGCAGATAGCGGTTTGTGTGTGTTTTCTTCTGGTAGATGGTGTGTCCTAGGGAGCCATTGGATTTCTTGTAGACTAAGACATCCAGGAAGGGAAGTTGGTTGTTAGCTTCTGTTTCCATGGTGACCTGTATTTTGGGGTGTAGGCTGTTGAGGTGTGTGAGGACGTTGTCCAGTTTTTCTTTCCCATGTGGCCAGATTATGAAGGTGTCGTCTACGTATCTGAGCCAGAGTTTGGGTTTGTGATCAGATTTTTCTAGAGCTTGGGTTTCAAAGTGTTCCATGTAGAGGTTGGCAATGACAGGTGAGAGGGGTGATCCCATGGGTGCTCCTTCTGTTTGTTTGTATTTTTGTCCGTTATAGATGAAGTATGTGTTGGATAGGCAGTGGTTGGTCAGATCTAAGATGTGTTTGGGGGGGTTATATTTGTTTTGAATAGCTGTCAAGGCTTCTTTGATAGGCACTTGGGTGAAGAGGGATATGACATCGAAGCTCACTAGTAGGTCGCTGGGCTGTAAGTTTTGTTTCTTTATGATCTCTATAAACTGGAATGAGTTTTTTTACGTGTGAGGTGATGGATTCTGCATAGGGCTGTAGTTGTTTGGCAAGAAATTTGGCTAGGTTTTGTAGAGGTGAGCCTATGGAGCTGACTATAGGTCTGAGTGGGGTTCCTTATTTGTGTATCTTGGGGAGACCATAGAGTTTGGGGCATCTGGATGATTTCTCTCTGGGAATGATTCTTTGCTGGATCTCTTCGCTAATGGGGGAGGCTTTTATTTTGGATCTGGTGGTTTTTTCCAGGTAGGTGGTGGGATCTGTATTTAGTGGTTTGTATGTGGAGTCTTGGAGTAGGTTGGTTAATTTGGTTTGGTAGTCAGATGTGTTCATAACCACCGTGGCGTTGCCCTTGTCTGCTGGTAGGATTATTATGCTGGTGTCTTCTTTCAGGTTACGTAGTGCTGTCTGTTCCTCTTTGGGTAAGTTGCTTTTGGGTGGCTTGCTTGTGCAGAGGATGTCGGTGACACACAAACACACACACACACACACACAGAGAGAGAGAGAGAGAGAGAGAGAGAGAGAGAGAGAGAGAAGCAGGGAAGCACAATTGCCTCTCTCTGTCTCTGTCTCTCTCTGCAAAGGCAGAGGAGGCTGGGAGCCGCAGGGGAAGGCTCAAAGAGCCGCATGCAGCTCTGGAGCCGCAGGTCGCCGACCTGTGGTTTAGAGGGTTATCATCCATTTTGTAGAGATTTTGGCTTCTTGTAACTTGACCGCATTTTGCTTTGTTTGTGTATTTTCAATTAAATAAGCCAGAATATTCAGGTAATACATTGCAGTCACCTACAGGGATCAAAACTATGTTTGGTAAATGCAACAAAGTCTAATAAGGAAAGAAATAAAATTAAACAAGGTGTCTGCTTATTTAAAATATCAAGTTGCATGTGTTTAATAGTGCTGGAATGATCTCTGATTCCCTTCTAAAGGATACTTTGGATGTATCAATGTTTGCACTCTAAAGCACATGCATTTTTCCTGAAATTATGCAACAACTATATTATGACTAATATAAAATGCTTAAATTTTAAATTGAACAGTATAGAGAAATTATAAATAAATAAATTGAAAAACAACAATGGAAGAGAGCTTTTTTCTTTTGAATGTTGCATAGTGAATGTTGCCTAGTTGTAGTATAAATAATGGACAAGAAACACAGCATGTTTTCCCGAAAGTAAGACCTATCCTGAAAATAAGCCCTAGCTTGATTTTTGGGGGTGGGCCTAATATAAGCCCTACCCCAAAAATAAGCCCTAGTTTTGGGGTAATGCACACATCTAAAAATCAAGCTGGGGTGGGGGAGTGGAGCTGATCCATATGCCCTGCACCCACTTACCTTGTAGCCAGGCCTCGGCAGTTCATTTCTTCTGGGGTGTCCCCAGGCCTGCATTCTGCAGTCAGGCCTTTCCGGAAGGCCTCTGCAGTCAAGAACCGAGTTATGGATTCAATCCATACTCTGTTTTGCAAGGCCTCTGCAGCCTAGAACCGAGCTATGAATTGAATCCATAGCTCGGTTTTTGGCTGCAGAGGCCTTCCGGAAAGGCCTGACTGCAAAATGCAGGCCCGAGCTCCATTCTGAATTGCAGAATAAAGCTGCTCCTTCAGCCGCAGAAGAAGTGGGCCGGCTGGGCGGGGCTGTCTGTGCTGGAGGTGAGTGGAAAAGACCCCCTCCCCAGAAAATAAGACCTGGTGTCTCTTTTGGAGGCAAAAAATAAAAAATAAAAAAATAAGACTGGGTTTTACACACACAGCCAGAAAGAAGACTTTATGATTTATATAATAAAACTATAGGGCAGCAAGACATTTTTCATTGATTGCTGACAGTCTCTGCATAGTTAATTGTCTAGTATAGAATCTTCTGGGCCTCATAGTAAATAGAATTATATGGTTTTTAACTTTGGAAAAACAAAGGCAAAAAATTTATTAAAATTTTATTCTGAGAATATTTATATTTCTTTTTGTGTCTTTCTAAAACTACTAAAATTGTGTTTATAGGTATTTATCTACCTGCACAGCTAATTCGAATGACAACAGAACAACTACCAACATAGATAAAAACTTGGTATATTTAATTTTTTTTAATTGTCATTGATAAATTTATTCTATAATTTGTTTATGTTCTAAAAAATGACATCTTTTATATTAGATATGATTATATAATGTAACTTAAACAATAAAAATGAAATTCATTTAAATGTTAAAATTGTGTTTTTAAATTGTATATATTTTTAGTTTTACATAAGTATTATAATTTAGCTAAACTAAAATACATTTTCTTTAACAAGTACCATAAATTAAAATAGATGCCTCTGTTGAATAAAGACTTAAAATAATATTTTTCATAATGGATATACAATAATTAGGTGCAGCATTTTAATACCATTTTTGCAGCTCCAAAATATAATTGGATATATAAAAATAAGAAAAACACATACTTTGTTTTATGTTTTATATATTTTAAATAAATAATAGAAAAAATTGTAATGTGATGTTTTATATTCCGAGCATCTTTATTCCAGGAGCAAAAGAAGACAATTTTATTCTCAATGAAGGGCATTAAAATGACTTCTTAAAAAGTTAATATAAATATTCATTTTTATAATTCAACCCCTCCCCAAAATCCAGTGGAGTTGATTCTTCTGTCATTTTTTAATGAGGAATTATTAATTAATGAAGAATTTCAATTAATGAATTTGCTTTTGATGCTACCTTTTATTTCATTTTTGGCATTACCTCTAAATGATTCTTAGTTCATATTTAATTGTGTTAGCTGGAGAAAAATACCCATTTTAGCCTGATGTTAGTTGCTCCAGAAATCACATCTAAAATAAGAGCTTCACTATATTATTTTAGGAATATACTTAAAATAGAAAAAAAAAATGCTAACTTGCTGAACCCTTAAATAAAATTGTTTTACTTTTTTCACTTTTTATTAAATTTAGAAAGTATTAATTTTAATTTCTTAGAAATCCAGATTTATTTTATTTTAAAAATCAAATTTGTTTTTTATATAAGCCACTGTTTCTAACCATTTATAAAACCATATTCTGCTGATAGAGAATGTTGACTCCATGAATAAAACTCCCAACTTTCATTTCAAAATATTTCCTTTGGCAGCTATCAAATCTATTGGTGTAATAAGAAGTTCTTATGTTCATTTTCTATTTCTTAAGCAATAAAAATTATAGAATTTAAAATAGCAGTCCCTAATCATTGCAGTTTGGCGGCCCGGCTGTGGGGGGGAGAGGGGAGCCAGGCTGCCCAAGTTGGGCTGCCAGTGCATGCACACTGACTCCCCATTCCCACAGCCCAGTTCCAAATAGGAACGGGAATTGGGGACCTCTGATTTAAAAGATACAATTGTAAATAATGTATCAACTTCAAACCAAATATGAATAGTAAAATTCAAAAGAGAGGAGATTGTTTTTCCAACTATGGTTTCCTTTTAGAGGTTTTATACACCCTATATAGTGCTGGAAAGCACAATAACAACTTATTATCTTTTCCTGCACTGAAGACACTAAACTTCAAATATTCACTGAAGTAACTGTGGGTCCAAGAAATATTTATTTTCTGATTCTTATTTTTACTAGATTCTACATCATTTGAACATTTATTAATTTTTCCAGTAATATTTTTCAAATAAGTGTCTATAAAAACAAAAGAATATTTAATGTTTAAGAATAAAATCTTAAATAGTTAACATAAAAGTAAAAGTGATTCTCATTATCAGCATTGGTGGATAGCTCTTTTAAATACTTTATGGATACACAAAATGTAAGGCAGACTTGTTTATATGTAAAGGGCACTATTAAAGCTTACATTGTTTAGTAACAAGCCCTTTATTCTGTTCCTTTTTTCCCTCCAATCCATTCTGGTAAGGCCATAAATTATCTGGTTGGGGAAGAAAGAATGAACCCTCACATTCTTCTTTTTTCTTTTTCAAGAGTACTGATAGAGGGGAGAGAAAACCATTATTTTGACATATTCTAAAGACAAGATTTGAGGCTTTTTTTTTACTTTTCATTAGGATCAATATTAATGTGGTTTGGAAAATTAATTAGATGTGTTTGTCCTTTACCAAGGCTTTTTAATATATAAGCATCAGAAAATCATTCCACAAATGTTATGCCTTACATATTTAACTAGTTCTGCAAAAGTATAAATTTTATAATTCATTTTGTATTTTCTACTTATAGTTAGAATCTTTGCAAAAAAATATTTATCAGCTTGAAGAACAACTACATAATGAAATGCAGTTAAAAGATGAAATGGAACAAAAATTCAGGTAATATATTTTATTTTTTTCAGAATGTCAAACATAATTGTTATTAAATATCACTTGTATGATAATGGCATTCAACATGTTCATGTATATCAGCAAACATGCAACAGATGTGAACAGTGGTGGAATTCAAATAATTTAACAACAGGTTCTCTGCCCTAAGTTTTAAGTATAAAATAATGATATACCAAAAGGTAGTTCATTATTTCATGCTTAAATAAATAAGAACAATACTTAAATAAGAACAATAAAAGGTACACAAAACTAGATTATAAGAAAGAGTTTTAAAATATTAATGAAAAAAATATGCTACTTAACATATTTAACATATTATAAAACATAAAATATGTTCTTTAAGATATTTGCATATTGCTTCTTGATTGGCGTCCTCACTTACAATTTTCTTCCCTTTTATATGAGCATCATCAGCTGTGTCATTTATATCCTTAACCATCTTTTCACTGTAGCAGTAGGATCCTGGTTGCAGCAGGAGGCCGTGAAGCTCATTGCGCCAATTGTGCTGGTGCTGCTGCTCACAGCAGGAGGCCATGCAGTGCATCATGGTAATTGCGCTAGTGCCGCCACTCGCAGCAGGAGGCCGCACAGTGCATCACGCCGATCGTGCCAGTCAGCACAATGAGCCTTGCAGCCTTCTGCTGTGAGCAGTAGCAGCGGCACAATGCTCCATGTGGTGTTGGGCCACAAGCGGCCGCAGAAGAAGTCAGATTTATCATAACCTGTTCGCTGAACTCAACAAAAAATTAGATATCGGTTCTGCCAAACCGGCTGAATTCCACGACTGAAATTGAGGAATTTGGCAATTTACAGACTGTATTTTTGTCATTTCCTTTTCCCATAGGAATTACTAACTTCAGAACTATTTAAGAGCAATAATTTTGAAAACAATATTGTAAAAAATTGATTATGATAGCACAGACTTTTTAGTGGCATTAGCATTTTTGTTATTAAAATTCTAATGGTTTGATGTTTTGTCTATATTGATCAGCTACATATGAAATATTTTGTCTTAAAAGCAGTAAATAAAATTCAGCTTTTATATTCTTTATAGAACATCAAATATTAAACTAGACAAGATAATGAAGGAACTAGATGAAGAGGTAAGTGTTTGAATTATTAGTCTTTCTTTATTGACTTTGTTAGAAATGAACTCAATTTTACATTATGCTTAGAATAGATGAGAAGAGATTGCTAATACATTGGTCCCCAACTATTCTGGCACCACCGACTGGTTTTGGAAGAAAAAATTTCTTTTGAGGACTGGGGGGTGGACAGCAATAGTTTCATGAGCAGCCTAGATCTCATGCATGTGCACATGAAGCTTTGCTCACTCACCTGCCCCTTATATGGCCTGGTTCCTAACAAGTC
Organism: Crotalus tigris; assembly: GCF_016545835.1. NCBI lineage: Eukaryota > Metazoa > Chordata > Lepidosauria > Squamata > Viperidae > Crotalus > Crotalus tigris. The sequence continues at coordinate 68,388 of NW_024100552.1, read as the reverse complement.
ATAGACCATTACCAGTCCATTCCCCAGCCTACATTAGACCATCTATCAAGACACAAATGGACCTTGATTTCTCCTAGGCTTGCACATTCAACCTTCCCTCTTATCCTCCATAATCAAAATCTTATCCTTCAGTCACAGATTTTCTGCTCTTTAGTATATATACAGTGGGGCAAAAAAGTATTTAGTCAGCCACCAATTGTGCAAGTTCTCCCACTTAAAAAGATGAGAGAGGCCTGTAATTGTCATAATAGGTAGACCTCAACTATGAGAGACAAAATGAGAAAACAAATCCAGACAATCATATTGTCTGATTTGGAAAGAATTTATTTGCAAATTATGGTGGAAAATAAGTATTTGGTCAATATCAAAAGTTCATCTCAATACTTTGTTATATATCCTTTGTTGGCAATGACAGAGGTCAAATGTTTTCTGTAAGTCTTCACAAGGTTGGCACACTGTTGCTGGTATGTTGGCCCATTCCTCCATGCAGATCTCCTCTAGAGCAGTGATGGGCAACATGGACTTTGAACTCCCTCCAAAGGTTTTCTATGGAGTTGAGATCTGGAGACTGGCTAGGCTCCTTCATTGCCTGGGCAGTGTGTTTGGGATCATTGTCATGCTGAAAGACCCAGCCACGTGTCATCTTCAATGCCCTTGCTGATGGAAGGAGGTTTGCACTCAAAATCTCACGATACATGGCCCCATTCATTCTTTCCTGTACACGGATCAGTCGTCCTGGTCCCTTTGCAGAGAAACAGCTCCAAAGCATGATGTTGCCACCCCCATGCTTCACAGTAGGTATGGTGGTCTTTGTATGCAACTCAGCATTCTCTCTCCTCCAAACACGAGTTGTGTTTCTATCAAACAGTTCTATTTTGGTTTCATCTGACCATAGGACATTCTCCCAATCCTCTTCTGGATCATCCAAATGCTCTCTAGCAAACTTCAGACGGGCCCGGACATGTACTGGCTTAAGCAGGGGGACACGTCTGGCACTGCAGGATCTGAGACCCTGGCGGCGTAGTGTGTTACTGATGGTTGCCTTTGTTACATTGGTCCCAGCAATCTGCAGGTCATTCACTAGGTCCCCCCGTGTGGTTCTGGGATTTTTGCTCACCGTTCTTGTGATCATTGTGACCCCACAGGGTGAGATCTTGAGTGAAGCCCCAGATCGAGGGAGATTATCAGTGGTCTTGTCTGTCTTCCATTTTCTAATTATTGCTCCCACAGTTGATTTCTTCACACCAAGCTGCTTGCCTATTTCAGATTCAGTCTTCCCAGCCTGGTGCAGGTCTACAATTTTGTTTCTGGTGTCCTTCGACAACTCTTTGGTCTTCACCATAGTGGAGTTTGGAGTGTGACTGTTTGAGGTTGTGGACAGGTGTCTTTAATACTGATAACAAGTTCAAACAGGTGCTATTAATATAGGTAATGAGTGGAGGACAGAGGGGCCTCTTAAAGAAGAAGTTACAGGTCTGTGAGAGCCAGAAATCTTGCTTGTTTATAGGTGACCAAATACTTATTTTCCACCATAATTTGCAAATAAATTCTTTCCAAATCAGGCAATGTGATTGTCTGGATTTGCTTTCTCATTTTGTCTCTCACAGTTGAGGTCTACCTATGATGACAATTACAGGCCTCTCTCATCTTTTTAAGTGGGAGAACTTGCACAATTGGTGGCTGACTAAATACTTTTTTGCCCCACTGTATGTATGGAAATGTTAAAGATAAATAACTAGTTTAAAAAGTCTTCTTCTAAATGCTGGTTTAAAAAGATGCTTTATTTAAAAAAATGTAATTTAGGTTAGTACTGAAAAAAAATAAGAAAGGCTGTTTTCAACATGATGGAATATTGGGTGTGATTCTCACAGCCACCAAAATATGAGAGCCAATATTTCATTTGTAGGATTTTCCTGTATTTTAAAATTGGGTGTTTTAAGCCTTATTCAGGCTTAAGATACAGTAGCATGTGAATTTCTAATCACGCTCCAGAACTCTTTTTCTGATACATTTTCAGAGTGCACACAGTTATCATTATAAAAACTAATATTCAATTGCCTATGCATCAGTTTGTTACATTTTAAAGTAGCAAATGTATTTCACTGTATTTTATTTATTGTAGGAATCTTTTGATTAAAATAATTGCAGTTCTATAACTATTCAGATGAATGCTTAGTTGTACAGTTTTATTGCTAAAATATTACAACTTACAGGGAAATCAGAGAAAAAATTTGGAATCAACAATTACTCAAGTAGAGAAGGAAAAGATGCTCTTGCAACACAGAATTAGTGAGTATCAAAGAAAAGCTGAACAGGAGAATGAGAAACGTCGAAATGCGGAAAATGAAGGTAAGCTGTATTTCTGTTTATTACAGTAAGAAAGCTTTTCATACAATCATAGGGCTAGAAGAGACTTTGGAAGTATTCTAGTCCAATCTCCTGTCCATGGTAGGATTCTTTCATTGTCATAAATTTCCATATTGTGTAAGTTTATATTTTATGCATCTACCCCTTATTTTTGTTAGGCATGAACAAACTTGGTTTGAGCTAGTCCTCAACTTATGATCACAATTGAGCCCAAAATTTCTGTTACTAAGTAAGACATTTGTTAAGTGAGTTTTGTCCCATTTTATGACCTTTCTTGCTATACTTGTTAAGTGTATCACTGCAGTTGTTATGCTAGTAACACAGTTGTAAACTGAATCTGAATTCCCCATTGACTTTACTTGGCAAATGGTCATAAAAGAAGATCATGTGACCCTAGGATACTGCAACCATCTTGAGTACATGCCAGTTGCCAAGTGTCTGAATTTTGACTGTGGGGATGCTACAACAGTTGTAAGTGTGAAAAATGGTCATATCACTTTTTTCAGTGCCATTGTAACTTCAAACATTCACTAAATGAACTATTGTAAGTCAAGGACTACCTGTACATATCCCAAACTTGGGTTTGCTCTCACCAAATATCAGCAATATCAACAATGTCATATTTGCAACATACCCCTCCTCTTCTATCCTTGTACTGGGATTTCATGTTCTCTGTTTTCTTCTCCATTCTCTGAGCATTGGTTACAGTCATTTGAGCCCTTTAGTACTGTCTGTCTTAGTGTTTGCCTGCTTATCTTCTGATGTATTTCTGTGGGGCCCCCTTTCTTTCTTGTTATAAGGCTTACTGTTTTGAGTGTAGTTCTGGGTATTGGTCTTTTATCTCTCCACGATTAATTTACTGAGTAAGTTGTCTTTGAAACACCTTCTTCTCAGTCCTTGTGAGGTAAAGTGTATCTTTTACAAAAGCCCTTTAGTAAATAATATGCCCTGATCCAGAAATCCAAAGTTTTGTTGATGACACCATTCCTTGGACTAATATTTTATCTCCAGAATCTTCTGTTCCTTCCTCAGGCCACAATCATCAATAGAAAGTATGAATAAAAATGTTGCTTTGTTATTGTTGTTTTTAAATAAAATGGGAAGTGTTTCGATTTTAAATGTTTTATTTCTGCAATTTACCTAGAAATACTTTAAAAAATGTACGTTTAAAATGTTTTTCTGTGCTTTTAGTATCAACATTAAAAGATCAGCTGGAAGACTTAAAAAAAATTAGTCAACACTCACATATTACAAATGAAAAAATTACACAGTTGCAAAAGCAAGTAAGCAATTTTGCATATCTATTTTGTTTTATAAATATATTCATTCCCCCTGAGTAACATACTGCTGCCCTTCATGAAAGCCCTAAAGATTTAGAAACAGTAGCGGAAGCTTATAACCAACTTCCAGCAGAGGTAGTGGATCAGTCATCAGTAACTGAGTTTAAACGTGCTTGGAATAAATGCATCTCCATTGTCTGACAAAATAAAAATAAAAAAACTGAAAGGGCAGACATCACTCGGTATTTTTCTGCTATCAGCTTAATAGGATTTTATGAAGTTACTACTTTATTATGACTGTTTTAATGATTTTAATGATTAATTATTCCTAGATAGTTGTTTTGCTATTTTGTTGTTCTGTTATTCTACTAAGATTGTAACTTGTCCCATGTGTTATATTGAGTTGCTTGATGTTTACATGGCCAAATAAATATAGTGCATTCAGAAAGTTTTCAAATCACCTTCATTTTTGTCAATTTTGTTATGCTGCAGCCGGATTCTACAGTTGTTGAAATTCTTTTTTTTTCTCATTAATCTACACTCAATACCCCATAATGACAAAGTGAAAAGAGAACTTTAGAAATGTCTGTAAATTTATTAAAAAGAAAAAATTTGAAATATCACATTGGCATAAGTATTCAGATTCTTTACAACAACACTTTAAAAATTAGGTCAGGTGCCTCTCATTTTTCTTGATTGTTGCTGACATGTTTCTACACTTCTGCCTATGGAAAATTAAATTGATTGGACATGATTTGGAAAGGCTCATCCCTCTCTATAGAGGGCCTCACAGCTGACAGTGCATACTGTAGTAGAGCAAAAGCCATGAGGTCAAAGGAACGGCCTGAAGAGTTAAGAGAAAGGGTTATTGCAAGGGGGGAGGCTACAGTAAAATTTCTGCATGGAAGGTTCCTAAGAGCCCAGTGGCCTCCATAATTCTCAAATGGAAGAAGTTTGACAACCAGGACTCTTCCAAGAGCTGGTCCCTTGGTCAAACTGAGCAATCGTGGGGAGAAGAGCCTTAGTAAGAGAGGTGACCAAAAATCCAATGGTCACTCTGAATGAGTTCCAGAGTTCCTGTGTGGAAATGGGACAGAGTTCCAGAAGAAGAACCATCACTGCAGTCCTCCAACGATCTGGGCTTTGTGGCAGAATGGCTAGACGGAAGCCTCTCCTCAGTGCAAAACACATGAAAGCCCACTTGGAGTTTTTAAAAAAGCACCTGAAGGACTCTCAGACTGTAAGGAACAAAGATTCTCTGGTCTGATGAAACCAAGAGTGAACTGTTTGCCCTCAATTCTAAACATTATGTCCGGAGGAAACAGGCACCGCTCATCACCTGACCAATATCATCCCAACAGTGAACCATGGTAGTGACAACATCATACTGTGAGGGTATTTTTCAGCAGCAGTGACCGGGGAGACTGGTCAGGGTTGAGGAAAATCTTTTTCACAGTGCTCAGGAGCTCAGACTGGGCCAGAGGTTCACTTTCCAACATAATAATGATCTGTGAATGTCCTAGAGTGGCCTGGCCAGAACCCTGACTTGAATCCTAGTGAACATCTCTGGAGGAACATGAAAATGGCTGTCCACCGATGGCCGCCATCCAACTTGACTGAGCTTGAGAGGATTTACAAGGAAGAATGGCGGAAAATTCCCCAATCCAGGTGTGCAAAGCTTGTCACGTCACACCCAAAAAGACTCAAGGCTGTAATTGCTGCCAAAGGTGTTTCAACAAAGTACTGAGTGAAATGTCTGAATACTTAAACCAATATGATATTTCAGTTTTTACTTTTTAATAAATTTACAGACATTTCTAAAATTCTGTTTTCATTTTTTCATTATGGGGTACTGAGTGTAGATTAATGAGAAATGAATTTTAACTGTAGAATCAGGCTATAGTATAACAAAAATGAAGGGGCTCTGAATACTTTCTGAATTCACTGTAATTAAATCTCCCTTTTTAGGGTAGATATGAGTCATACTCATTTTAGACTAACCTCTAATTTTTTTTCCTATTCCTGTTGCTTACACAGCTTGAAGAGGCCAATGATTTGCTGAGAACAGAGTCAGATACTGCAGCAAGACTAAGGAAAAGTCATACAGAAATGAGCAAATCAATAAGTCAATTTGAATCATTAAATAGGGAGTTGCAGGAAAGATGTAGAATTCTAGAAAACACAAAATTACAGGTGGAAAAGGATTATTTCCAGCTACAAGGAGCACTAGAAGTAGAACGAAGAGATAGGAGTCATGGATCAGAAATTATTGGAGAACTACAAGGTAATAATTTTACACTAATTATAAAATGTAAAGTTTTTTCTGATATCTTGAAATATAAATAACAATTTTGGGCTGAGTTACGTATATGAATGGTAAAAGATACATTAAATATAAATGCTCTTATATTAAGTGTAAACACTGCATACTTTATGTAAAACTAAGAATTTGTAATACTGTAGCTATTCCATTTCCCAAAACATATTGTCATGGAATTTTTTTTTTGCATAATAGACAAATAATAATATGATCTGATTATTCATTTTCATATCTGTAAAATAAGATGTTTATTTATTTATTAAATTTGTATGCCACCTCACTATCAAGGGACTGGACAGTTTACAGTGCCATAAATAACAATATAGAACAATTAGGGTTAAGGTTAAAAACCTAAAACATTGACGATTGAAAGTTAAAACAAAATAAAATGCTGTCATTGTGCAGAAGAATTCAGCATGACAATTATATACATCCTATGCTACAGATATTAGACATGAATTGTTGTAGTAAGTTAGGATGCAGCAGCATACAACAGAGAATCCAGTCTGGCCTTTGGATATATGTAGAATCTATCCAACTGTGACTGTGGAGACAAACCTGCAAGAAAAGATATATGCTATTAGAATTATGTGGCCATGGACATTTGCAACTTGATTTTAGGCTATATTATGGCTGCCTAGAAGTATAGAAATCAATTGTAGGACATATATGAACTTGGAGCAAGAAAAGAGAAATGTTAAACGTTTTCACTTAAGGAATAAAAGTCCATTTCCCCAAAGAACTCTTGGATTAAATTTTAAATCCAAGGGAAAAAATTCAAGCAAAAGGTACTATTTATTTTTATTATTTTATTACATATTATTTATTATAATAATATGAAAAGCTGTACTTGATTTTAACATAAGATGATATTGCTCTTGCTTATTTATAAATAGTTATTTTTTTCAATAAGACAATATTGTATCCTCCAGAGGACATCTTGGCCATGTTCACTTAAAAAAAAAAATTAAAAGCACTTACTATTATGCAAAGCAAAACTACATCCCTTGCATTGTATTTGGTTACATGGGAAGTTAAGAGAACATCCTTGAAACTAGCTTAATACATGTATAGTAAAACTAGATAAAATATGTTTGCTTCTGATTGTAAAGAATCTTTCCGTGTCAGCCAGATTATGAATGTGTCCACTGTCCCAATTTCAGATGTGTTTCTGGATGAAAAAGGTTACCTAGCCTTAGCTTTCTTCAAAGCATTTCTACTTATATATTTCAGGTTTTGAACATGAAGAATTGATTTATCTAAAGCTTTTATATTTTTGTACACTACATACAATCCCACAATATAAAAGTGGTATTTCTACAAATAATAACCACGGACAGAGTGCAAGAATAAAATACTTTCTCTCTTGTCCTGCCTGAACTACTTTTGCTTCTCTTTATTTTGAACGAATAGTTAAGAAAATTTACTTTTAAATAGGACCTAAATCATAGAATTAAATCCTATGATTTTATTAATGCAGATAATAAGTATGAACAGGAACTTTTTTGTTCATAATTACTGTTTACTGAGGGTGAACAATAGATGGTGGGTTAAAATAGTTTTTTGAGGAATATATAGGTCATTTAATGTCTTTATAAAAAAAACTTACTTGTGCTACTTTACAAATGTGTTAGAAAATTTGTGGGCATAATCTTTTTGTATCAATAAATATAAGTTCTTCAAATCAATAAAGACTAGCATTTTTATTGCAAATGTGAATATTCCATATCTGCTGTTTTAATTAAATGTGATCATTTAGCCTTTCTTGCATAATTTCATTTTCAGTATTTAATTGCATATATGTGTACCCATATGAAAATATATGTTTACATATTTTCAGTTTAATTAATAATTTAATGAAAGTGGAAAACAGATCTAACATTTTAAATGTAATCTATTTTCTTAATGAATCATCTTTGATATATGTGAGGAATTTATGTAAGTAAACTATTCTTGTCTATCTGGAGTCATAGAAACAGTTAAATATATTTAATTAATACTATAGCTCGGATTACATCTTTACAAGAAGAAATCAAAGGTGTGAAAAACAATCTTGAGCGAGTAGAAGAAGAAAGAAAACAGGCCCAAGACATGCTTAATCATTCTGAAAAGGTACAGTAACTAAGTAATGAGGCACAAGGTCTTATGTATCTTATATATTTAGAATAAAAATATATCTGCATATTTTTAGAATTACAAATAAATGTATATTTAAAAATGATAGGAATACATAAAATTCAATAAGGCCATGAAAGAAGGGTGAGCCAGAAATCAAATTTAGACTTGTTAAATTATAATTATTACTAAATGGTAAGCCATGTAGCACTTTGGATTTGTGGTAAAGGTGTTGGAGTATATTGGGAATGAATATAGTACCCACTTGCACCTTATTGAGTCAAGTGTGTCTACTATTCTAGGAAAGAGAGTAGCTGCTATAATGTGTAACCAACAGCTACTAGATTATACTGGTCATTTTCAGAATAAGCAGCTCTTTAACCGAAAGGGAGCAAGAAGCAATAAGTGAAAAAAATATTAACAACATTGGTTAAGAAAAGAAAAGGAATTGGAGCTAAATCTCACCACTATTCCTTCCCATACTTTTCTTTTGAATCGTCTTTGCTTCCACAACTATACATGTATTTTTCCATTTTCTTTCATAACTGTTTACCATTTATGCATCTTATATTTGAATTCATAATCTTCCATATGTCACAGTCATCATCCAGTGACCTCATGCATATTGACCTCTTCTACCTACCATGGCTTTGATTATTGAGCAAAATAGAGAAAGTGTATGATAGGTTATAAGCCTTAACTGTATCTGTTAAGATTAAATATTCAATATTCCCTAGTAACAGGAAGGATAATCTTAGTCCCTTTTTGGTTAATATAAGTAAAACCAAAACATAATTTTACTCCAAGCACATTTACTCTATGCATGCTAGGGTTTAGAAACTATAATTAAAGTTAGTGTATTATTGCCCATATGCTACAGGTATTTTATTGATACATACCGTGTTTCCCCAAAAATAAGACCTAGCTTGATTTTTGGGGGTCGGCCTAATATAAACCCTACCCCAAAATAAGCATGGCTTGTTTCGGACTGTCCCATCACTTGTGGCAGGAGAATATGGCACTTTGTGCTGGTGCCATTGCTCGCGGCACGATGCTGCATATCGTTTTGGGTCAATGCTGCAGCTCACAGCAGGATGCTGCGCAATGTTTTGGGCCGGTGCTGCCACTTGCTGCAGGAGGCCACATGGTTCGTATGAGTGGTGGCACTGGTGCGAAGCGCCACACGGCCTCCCATGAGTGGTGGCATCAGCCCAAAAGCAGGTCACATGGCACTTTGGGCTGCTCTTGCCTTTTAGAGCAGGAGGCCACACAGTGTTTCGGGCCAGTGCTCCTGCCACAAGTGGTGGCACCAGGCTGCAAGTAGCAGCAAGAAGCCGCTGAAGAAGTTAAACGGTGGTGCAACAGGTGTCAGGGCATGGGAGGCCTGGCTGCAGCGAAAATAAGACCTGGTGCCTCTTTTGGATGCAAACAAAATGTAAGACCAGATCTTATTTTGGGGAAGACATGGTACTCAGGATCTAGTAGATGTGCACAAAACAAAAAGATAGGAAGAAGAAAGGTACTGAAAAGTATAATAAAATATGAATACTTGTCATATTTAGTATCTGATACCATTTTATACAAAATATCTTTCTTGCAGGAGAAGAATAATTTAGAAATAGATCTAAACTACAAACTTAAAACGGTACAACAACGTTTAGAGCAAGAAATAAATGAACATAACATAAACAAAGCTCGGTTAACTGACAAGCATCAGTCAATAGAAGAGGCCAAATCTGTTGCTATGTATGGTAAGTTCTTAAAGAATAAGCAAGGTTAATATGTAATTAGTTTTTATATAGTTCTTTCTTTAAATAATTTGTTCTATGTTCCTTTCTAATTTGTCTAGTTTCCTTGGCAACCATCCCTATCTAGCCTATAGACTTTTGATTTTCTGGTGATTCCCCATTAGAAACTAAGCAATCTAACCTGCGTACCTTTCGGGGTTTGCTGTAAGTTACCCTTTGGGAAATTTCCTTTAGGAACTGAGATACCGGGGTGTCAAGTTAGCCTTCAGTATGATTCATCATAGTTCTGGAAATTCAGTAGATTTCTACAGAAGATTAATCTACTATTATAAAAGAAAGTCTCTAATACCAGAAACATGGCTTGGTGTAATGACATTGGGAGATGGAGGGAAGAGATGCTGCCTATGGAATAATTGGATAAGAGAGTAGTACATAGCCCTCATCTATATAATGGGCAGAGAAAGAAACTCAGAAAGCAACCTTCTTACCTTCTCAGGATGTAAAGGAGACAACAGAAGATTTGTACTATCATACTGACAAGGTTGTCTTGTCGTGTTTCCTACCTGCCTACCGAGGGTATGTGGAGTAGTTATTTTCTATTATTTAATTATAAAAAAATCTAGATACCAGTCTTTGTTTCTCATATCGTTAATAAGCTGGTAATGAACAAGAGAGAACAGTTGACATCTCAGCATATGTAATCTATATGCATTAGGTATATCATTATACTACAGGTAACAATTCTAGGAGATTTTTAGATATTAATATAGCTGCTCCAAATGCTTAATATTTTCTCTCACCTTTCAGTAGGATATCTGGAAGATCGTGTGAATGCATTCTTTTTTGCTTTCTAATGTACTTTAATAGGTAGTTCTCACTTAGCAATCACTTGTTCAGCAACTGTTCAAAGTTATGATGACACTGAAAATGTTACAATAGGTCTTCAAAGTATGGCTGTGTTCCTTTAATCCACATGATCATAATTTGGGCGCTTGGTAATCAGTGCACATTTAGGATAGTTGCAATTGAGTGGTCCATGATTGCCATTTATGATCTTCATAGCCAGCTTCCAACAAGCAAAGCGAATTGGGAAGCTGGTAGAAAATCACAAATTGTAGTGAAGTGACATTACACTTAATGACCCGCTGTTATTTGCTTAACAACTGAGCCAGAAATGAAGTGATATTGTGACTTGGGCTTAGCGACACATTGGTACTAAATGCAGTACGTGAGGACTACCTATATTTAATTTTTGTTGTCTTTCTTTTTCCTCATAGAAATTGAAAAAAAGGTTAAGGAAGAACGAGCAGGAAGAGAGAAGGCAGAAAATCGAATAGTTCAGATTGAAAAGCAATGTTCCATGTTAGACTTTGATCTGAAGCAATCACAGCAGAAGATTGAGCACCTTATTGAACAGAAAGAGAGACTGGAAGAGGAGGTAAAACAGTAATTTCTATACCATGTGAACATTCCTTTTAGGCATATATGAAAAATTATCTTATTTCTGTGAACCAAAATATCTGCAAATAATTTCACAAATTATTTGTTTATAAACTGCCTCATACCTAAGGCTCTGGGCATGAAATTCTAAAATCTTTCCTGAGTCATATTTAAGCAGTTTCAAGTAGAATTGGAAGGTCAGTGACAGGTATATGAGGCTTCTTATGAAACTACTTGAACCTTTGTTTTGGTACATTGGGGAAAAAGTAAAAATATTAAAACTTTATTTTTTTATGATAAATTCTCCATTAACTTTATCATAGCATAAATAACTATCCATCCCACACAAATCTCAAATCATGTCTTTCTATCTCCAATAACCTTTTTCTCAGCATTGGCACAGTGGTTGGAATGCAGTATTGCAAGCTAACTCTGCCCAGTGCCAGGAGTTTGATCCTGGCTGGCTCAAGGTTGACTCAGCCTTCCATCCTTTCGAAATCAGCAAAATGACGACCCAGATTGTTGGGGGCAATATGCTTGCTCTGCAAATTGCTTATAGAGTGCTGTAAAGCACTATAAAGCAGTACATAATTCTAAGTGCTATTGCTATTGCTATTACCCAGTTTTTCATAGTTGTAGAATATAATTTCAGATCAGATCAAAACTAATCGTTCTTTGGCATTGTGAAATGCCTTATATTTAACTCATAGTTTTTCCCCTACTACACAAATTATCTTTCTGCCATTGTTTATATCAGTTGTTAAAACTTGTGATGTCTGAAATAAAAATAATATTCTAGGCAAAACATGCATCTTAATCACAGAAATTCTCCCCAATTAACAATGATAATCTAAACTACAATAGACCTAAATCACATGATAATTGTATTTTTTCCCAGTTTAGCGTATCATTTTAGATTTCAATCCACGTCTTAACAAAATTATTTTGAAATGGCATACAATTCATATTTGTCAAATTAACACTCAGATATTTTATCTTTTTCTCAATCTTGAAACCCATTTTGTTGATCAGTTTGTTTTAATCTTACATATTTATATTTTTATTACCATCTTTGTCTTCTGTTTATTAATCTTAAAACTAGCTAATTCTTTTAGGTTTTTTAAATAATTCAGTCCCCTTTAAAGAATCTTCCAAAACCAACACCAAATCATCTACAAAAAGTTCTCAACTTGTCTCTTTTAATTTTTAAATTCATTATTCATCTTGCTCTGAATCTTTATTCAAAGTTCAAGAACCAAATAAGCAAAGGGGGAGGGCTAATGGGCTTGTCTTGTTTCTTTTTGTATCTCACTATCTCCATTAACATTAATTATTTCTGTGAGGCATAAATCAATTTTACCAATTTAAATTGTCAAAAGCTTTCTGTAGAACAGCAAGGGGGGGGGAGAATTAAACATATCATCAGTTTAGAATTGTTCTCTTCACACAAGTCCCTAAGTCCAACCCCTCCTGAATTCCATTGACCCTTATCTGATGCCAATTAGTGTTGAACTTTAGTTGACCAGATTTTTGTGTAAAGACTTGAATAAATATTCTATGCTACAACCTTACAAATCAACCTCTTAACACCTGACACTTTTTCCTGAAATTGGATAATGCCAAAGTAAGTAGGTAGAAATAAATAAATAAATAGTTTATTATGTTTTTAGATTAAGAATCTGACACTTCAATTGGAACATGAGATAAATAAAAGAGTGATGACACAGAATGAACTGAAGATGCATGCTATAGAAGCAGATAGTTTAAAGAGTTCAGAGAAACAGCTAAAACAGGAGATCAATGCATTGTTGGAAGCAAAAAGATTAGCAGAATTTGAATTGGCTCAGCTGGCTAAGTAAGTTACATTTTTATTATCAAAAAGAACTGTATTGTGAATGATTGCTTTTAGTAATGTGATTTGTGCTATGTTGTATTGACATCTGACTTCACTATTTATAGTTATTTATGCAAACATTTCATGGAAGGTGTTCATAAAAACTAATGACATAAATATTTTAAACTTCTAGACTTATTAAGTTTCCTGTGTTCTACTTAAATAATATTTTTATTGCTTGATCTACTGAACATCTTTTAACTTTTAAGAGTTCAGAATAGAAATTCCTTTAATTTTTTTTCCATCAAAGGCAATACAGAGGGAACGAAGGCCAAATGCGTGAATTACAAGATCAACTGGAAGCTGAACAATATTTTTCTGTAAGTGTTCTTTATATTGCACAAGCATTTAATGAAGTTATGTACAACTTGCATTAATCTGTTAATAATGACCTTCACTTTTAGATAATGTTTGTGCCTTAAATTGGGAAAGGTATTAAGTGGGGGAGGAAGAACAAGAAAGGTACACACACAATTGTCTTTTTATTACTGTTTGATTTCCACTTTTTTGTCTGCTGTCAAGCTAAAAAAAAGGTAAGCATCCATTTTTCTTCCAGTCTTTTAGCCATTGTGGACTTGGTCTTGTTAACATTTTGGACACATCTACTAGGTTGGTCTCAATAGTATACCTGGTTTCTGTGCCTAAAATCTTAAGAAACAGATTTGTTTAAATAATTGCTATAATCAATATTTTTTTCACTAAATATCCAAGAAATGTATTTTATAAATGTCTTTTTCCACTTTCATTATTATCCTTAAACAACTGGAACTTTCAAGGGAAAGGCTTATTGTGATTGATTTGCTTATGTTTACGATCTGGTCAGTATATCCCAAAAATCTCCTTAAAAACTCTTCTAAAAATAGACAATCAGTGCACTAGAAAAAATAGTGAAAAGAGAATCTTATTGTATCATGTTTTTTCTCCTTTTTGGTTTTGGAGAATTTTGATTGTAGAGAAAACAAAATTAGAATTCCCTTAAATTATACATTACATTGTATTTCACTGCACAGGAATATAGCACAGATCTAGGAAGAAAGCTGTCTCATAATTCAACCAACTACTGTGCCCTGGCCTTATGTATTATCTCATATTAGCCTGATCTTTTTTGAATATATGAATGATATTCCCTTAAGTGCATCTTGATTAACACACACAGAGAGAGAGAGAGAGAGAGAGAGAGAGAGAGAGAGAGAGAGAGAGAGAGAGAGAGAGAATTTATAAAACTAACAGCACTGGCAGTTAATGTTAATCTTGGTCTAAAAACTACCCAATTGTAATGTTAATCTCGGTCTAAAAACTACCCAATTATAAAATAACTATCCAGCTCTTCCTTTATAATGAAAAAGAGCCCAATCTTATTAACAAAATATTTATATTAATAACTGCAATATTTTAATGTCAGCACTTCTATATATCATTTAATTCACAATGCTTTTTTAAAAAAATCTGATTTGATTCCAAAATTTCTGTTGCAAGACAGTTGTTAATTGAATTTTGCCCCATGTTACGACCTTTCTTGCCACAGTGAATCACTGTAGTTGTTAAGGTACTTGTACAGCTGTTAAATGAATCTGGTTTCCCCAGTGATTTTGCTTTCAGAAGGTCACAAAAGGTGATTACATGACTCAGGACCATCATAAATATACACCAGTTGCCAAGTGTCCATATTTTGATCATGTGACCAAGGGGATGCTGCAGTGGTCGTAAGTGTGAAAAAAATAGTCACTTTTTCAATGCCATTGTAACTTTGATGGTCACTAAACAATTGTGAGTTGAGGACTACCTGTACTAGGCAGCATGAGGGAATTGCTCTGAGTAAAAATTATGCTGTTATCTTTTTGTTGCTGTTTCATTGTACAATTTTTAAATTTCTTTTTTTTATCAAAAATGTTGCAAGCTCTTTGAGAGAGCATTTGTAAAAGCTTGATATAAATAATATGCAAATATAGATTGAATAATATGTAGCCCTTATCATCATCCTGATACCTTTTTTCTATTTCCAGACACTTTATAAAACTCAAGTTAAAGAACTCAAAGAAGAAATTGAGGAAAAAAATAAAGAAACACAGAAAAAAATACAAGAGCTGCTAAATGAAAAGTAAGTCACTTTTATGGACATAGTCCTTCCAAAATTGAGACACTCTAAGCCAGTGTTTCTCAACCTTGACAATTTTAAGGCACGTGGACTTCAACTCCCAGAATTCCACAGCCAGCATTGCTGGCTGTGGAATTCTGGGAGTTGAAGTCCACGTGCCTTAAAATTGTCAAGGTTGAGAAACACTGCTCTAAGCAGCATTGATGTTATTGAGCGAGTATGTATGTATATATGTATGTATTTTTCACACTTCTGAACCGCCCATCTCCCACAAAAACAAAAATCTTTTTTTATCACTTGAAAACAAAAGGGATTTGTTTTTGTTTGACTCAGATTGATAAAATGTGAACCCATACATTAATTTTGTGGATTGCTGCCTATATTTTGAAAAGAAAAAGAGTCCTTAAAACAAACAACTTGATGTCAGGCTAGAACATTGCAAAATATTAGCTAAAACAAAACATTCTTATTAAATATAAGTATTTTTTGTAATAAAGTGTAATTAGTTGTATTTTAAAATATGGCTAAAAAGAAGCTTTGTTGGCTATGGAAATGTACATACAGTATTCAGTGAAACAAAAATATAAATATGAACTATTTATTTATTATACCTATATGGCTATAAATATATAATCATAATTTATGTATAATAATTTATAAGATATAAATATAAAAGCTATAGTCCCAGCAGAAATAGAAAATTCTGATAATTCAGTATACAAGGATTTTTTTTTATTTTACATATCTTTTTCAGTAGCAATAATGATCTCCTCTGGAACCTGATATGTATTGCAATTTATTCCTGTAATTGTCTTGAATTGAAACTTAGTAGTTTGTATAATGTACAAGTCACTGGCCCCGAGTTAAACAATGTTTGGCTCATATTTTATCAATCTGAGTCAAACAATATCTATTATGACCTTGCATAATTATCATGATGGATTGTTCACAAGTTATGTTTAGACAAACCATCAGGGAGTTTATGGCTAAATAAGAAATTGTATCCTACATTGCATTATTTCTAAAAGAACAATGTAGTATTTTTTTAAAATAATAATTTTGTGTTGCAGAGAAACTGTTGTTACACAGTTAGATTTGGCTGAAACAAAAGCTGAATCTGAACAATTAGCCCGAGCTCTCCTTGAAGAACAGTATTTTGAACTAACACAAGAGAGTAAGAAAGCAGCATCACGAAATAGACAAGAAATTATTGATAAGGACAATATTGTCAGTCGGGTAAGGTATATTTATATATTTATATCACGAAGTCAGTTTATTATATTGTGAGATAGAAGTCTATTGTAACTTTAATAATGTGACTACATACATGATGCATGCTTGTTTTTCTTACAAATCTTCAGTAGCAAGATTGATGCTTGCATATAGCTGAATAAGGATAAGGTTTCCTTCAATGAAATATGAAACATTTTCTTGCACTGGAAGAAAATGCAAGAGAATAACAGAATTATAGGGTTAGAAAAGATTTTGGAGATCTTCCAGCCAACTCTCTGCCCAGGCAAGAATCCCCATACCATCTTATATACATCCATTGTTTGAAAACCTCCAGTGGTGGAGTATTAGTACAACAGAAAACAGACTATTACCTAGTTCCTTTAACTGTTCTTCATAGAATGTTATCTCCAAGGCTCCATCTTTGTCCTTCATTTCTATCCTCAGTATATCTCTTACATTTTGGCAGCCAAAACTGAACACAATACCCAGGTGCAGTCTGACCAATACAACATAGAGTGGAACTATTACTTCCCATGAACTGGACACTGTATCTCTGTTGATACTGTCTTAGATTCCATTAGATCTTGAGATAGTTGCAGCACACTGCTTGTTCATGCTTAATCAGTAGCTTATCAGAGCATTTGGATCCTTCACACAAGTACTTGTGCTGAGATAGAAGGCATGGCTAATAATGTACCTATGCACCTAGTTTTTCCTGCTTAAAGTGCAGAAGTCTTCATTTCTCACAACTAAACTGTTCTTCCAGTGTAGAAGTCTATCATTTTCTACTTCAAACCTGTTTTCTCCTCACCAAGCTTTCTGTAATCTGCAAACGTGATGAGTATCCATTTGGTCCCCTTATCTATGTCATTTATGAAAATGTTAAAAAGCACTGGGTTTTGCTCAACAAATCATTTTTAAATTTAAATTTTTAAATTTAACTGCCAGTAATCTTTTCAGCCATCCTCATCACTCTCTGCACCGCCTTCCTGTCTGAAGCAACGATGCTTCCAAACTAGAGTGTGATGCTGTAGTGAGTTCATAGCTAAGTAAGAAATTGTCTGCCAAGCTGAGTATTACAGTGCATTGTACTATTTCCCAGTGTAGTGTTTAAAAAGACTTATGAGAAACTATGTACACAGTTAGCTCTGGTTGAAACAAAATCTGATTTTAAAAGTTAGCTTGTGCTTTCCTTGAAGAGTTGAATATTAAATCTGAATACTAGATCACTTCCTCATACTGACATTGAATCATTTAGGATCCCAACTGGGTATGGTTTTTCAACTAGCCGCATATCCATAGCTAGTGGCATCATCCATCCCACATTGTTTTGTTTTATTAAGGAGCTGTGGTCAACTTGATCAAATCCTTACTGAAGTCTGAGTGTACTGCATCTATAGCTTTTCTTTGATCGGTTAATCTACGTACATCAAAAAAACAGCCCCCATGTTGTTTTTAACAAACCCACAATGATTTTTCTATAGGCTTGCAAACTGAACTTTTCTAGAATTTCCCCAGATACGATTTCAGTGTGATTGATCTGGAGCTTGTGGGGTTTGCCTTTTTTCTTTTTTTAAGTTTGATATAAATTTATTGGCGCATTCATATATACATAAAACTTAGAGGCCTCTTAACTACCAAGAAATCCTGGGCAGCTTACAAAAAAAGAAAAAAAAGAAAAACAAATGACACAAAAGAGATCTTTTGTGGTCTGAAGAAAAACACATCCGCCAAAAAAAAACAACAAACTCCTATCCAACAGGTGCTCAACTATTACCCAACCCCAAAGCCTGGAGAATGGCCAAGTCTTTAATAGGTTCCTGAACATGATCAGGGTAGGAGTCATCCAGATGTCGTCAGTTCTTTTCTAACCTTTTGGCATTTACCTTGTACTCCAAAAGTTCTCAAAGATTACTGTCAGTGGTGCTGAAATAAAATCTGCCAGTTTTTGACAGTTTAAATCTGACTGGTCCCAAAGATTCAAATTCATTTAAGCAGCTAGTTGTTCTTTCACCCATTTTTTTGCCAATTTTGATTTAGATTTCTGTTCTGCTTCCAGTGAAGTTTCCAGCAACTGGGATCACTATTTTTGTCAAGTGCAAATAGGAATTAAACAATTCAGTCTTCTCTCTTTATCACCATATTGCCATTTTCTCCAATTGGTAAACTATTTCCTTAATGTTTTTCTTCTTGTACAGTTTGACTGTAAATGTCTTCTTAAACTTAGTATTTGTATTAATATACTTTTGCTAATACCCACATGGGAAAAACACATGTTTAAGCTAGTTCAGATTTAAAAATGAGTTATGGAAAGATGAATTACTATTAGCCATATAATTGTGTGAATTTATTTCTACAAAATTTCTACTTATTTTACTCAACAATCACTCAAATGCAGCTGATGTTATTGTTTTATTTTCCTTTAGCTTGAAGAAACAAATAATACATTAACCAAAGATGTGGCCTTTCTAACAAAGGAGAATTCGGAGCTAAATGAA
The DNA here is from genome assembly GCF_016545835.1 of Crotalus tigris. NCBI lineage: Eukaryota > Metazoa > Chordata > Lepidosauria > Squamata > Viperidae > Crotalus > Crotalus tigris. Next base: position 49,398 of record NW_024100552.1, on the reverse strand, counting down.
AATCTTAAAAAACTTGAAGAAGGTATTTCATATTTTCAGTGACATTGTTTGGAAGAAGGCCAATGCCTTTTCAATACTATCTTACATACAGTAAGAGAAATGGTCTTTCAACATTGCAGCAGCAGAATGGTTTGGTATTCTATAGATATTGCTTTATAGATGTGAGGGGTATTTTGGCCAAAAGATTAAAATATTATTGAACACAGAAAACTAATTCAGAGATTTTAAGTGTGATTGTAGTTATAGTCAAGAAGACAGGGTTCAATCTTTATAAATTAGGAAAAATGTGAGATAACTTGAAAATACAATGAGTGATTATCAGAATATATGAGAAAGGTATAAGTGATCTGGTTTAATTTTTTAGGTAAAAATAATATTTTATGGAAGAAATTCATCAGCATTTTAAAATTTTTTTTTAGAAAGTGCCTAGTGATTCAGACAATATTTCTTAATGGGATAGATGCTCATGTTATATAATCTGAGGCAAAAGGTAAAAGCAGATGTCTCATTAACTGTTACTGAATAGCTTGCATTAAACATTATAATTATGCAAAATCATCCGGTAGTTATTTGAAATGGGTGCCATCCACACATCTATACATATGCTCAAATCGATGTAGGAATATTCTTGAAATAGTTTCACTAACCATTTTTAAGGTTTTGCACCTTCATGCTTTGAGTAGTGTATTTAAAGGAGTATTACAGATGGCTGAGATAGTCCTTTTAAAAGTAAACCCTCATAATTTGTAGTTTTGTTTTTCTTGCCTCATTATTTCTACTTTTACTTTGCTTTGTGGTATTAATTTCAAATGGCTTTATTTTATTTAAGTTATTTTAATAGAAAATGAAATAAAGTTTTTTAGAAAACAGATTAGAACTCAAACAGAAAGCAGAACTTAAGAATAAATAATATACAGGTAGTCCTTGACTTAGGACTGTAATTGGGACTGTAAATCAAGTCATAAATTGTTACAGTTGTAAGTTGAGGCACCCGTGTGATCAGAAGTAGTTTTCCAATCTTTTTTGTGGCAGCTGTTAAACAAACATCATGGTCGTTAAGCGAGCCCATTCATTTGAATGGAAGTTCTTTTACTAGAAACCAGCAAACACAATTATGAACAGCATTCACATGACTGCAGAATGTTGCAGTGGGCCATATAGTACCCATTCTGTGGCTATCATAAATTTGGACAACCAGTTGTAAGTTGAGGATTATCTTTAATGACTTAGATCAGGGGTCCCCAACCCCAGTCTGTGGACCAGTACCGGGCCATGGCATGCCAGCAATGGTCCACACAAACAAGCAAAGCCCAATCCGCGAGATGCAGGCAACAAACAAAACCATGCATCCTCTGGTTCGCGGAAAAACATTTCTCCATGGAAGCAATCCCTGGTGTCCAAAAGGTTGGGGACCGCTGACTTAGGTAGTCATCCTATATTTATTTAACAATGGGAACAATTTTTTTCTCGCAGTTAAGGATGTGCTGTAGGAACTTTTATTTTTCCATTGTTTGTCACATTGAATGCACATGCAATTTATACATAATTTTCAAAAACCAAAAATTGCAGTAACTTTAGCTTATCAGTTTGGACATTGCGCCAGTTGGCATACAGATGTTAATAAGCAAATAAAGTGATTCTAGTTTTTTGGGTACATTCCAAGTAATAACTACATAGTCCAGGCATAATTCCAAACTAGAGTTCATCTGATTTAAATACCATTATTATGTTTCATGTATTGTATAAAACTAAATATTTTATGATCACAGTGCTAGGTTCACAAACCACAGCGAGTCAAAATTATATTATGAATTAGGTTAATAAGTCAACCAAGCCGGTCTCTGTTTAAAAGCTAAGCACTTCCCTCCTGTATAATTCTGGACTGAATATGTAGGGGCAGGTCTCTGTTCTGTTTCTATTCAATTAAGATTTAACAAGAGAGAGAAATTCCAAAGTGCATGTGATATTGAGGCAATAAAATTCCCCAAATTTTTAATTCTTAATTTTTTTCATCAAGAGTATACATTGACAAAAGAAGAGGAATTCAATCTAATTAGAACACAGTATGAAAAAAACTTGAACAATGAAAGGACACTTAAAACACAGGTGAGTGTATTTCAGAAGGTTGACGGAGTGATCTGGGTGACTTACTATAAATATAAAAACTATTTAAAATTGCAAGAGTTAAATACAGGCCAACAACAACAACAACAAAAAACTCTTAAAGGCTTATGCAGAATGGGAGTGGACCATTCTTTATTACTACACCAACTACCACCAGCCTAGTGCACTTTTATCAGGGCCCTAAGTAACCAGCCAGGTTTTAAGGCCCTTCCAGAAGGCTAAAAGAGTGGGGGCAAATGTCACCTCCAGTGGCAGGGAATGGGACCACAATAAAACAGGTTCATACAATAGAAGTAAAAACTATATTGATCAGCAATAGGGAGCCTGTTCCTCATTTCTTTTAATTGTGATTAGCTTTGCCTTGCAATGTATATACAGCCTTCTCATAAGCATTTGCCATTATTCTTGTTAATATTTAAAATACCTGTGTAGAAAGTGTGACTCACAAATCAGTAATTAGATCAGTTGTAATGAGTTGTCTTTCATACAGATACAGTGTTTTCTGTGTAGGACATCCTAGTAATGCATATGGTTATTCTACATCAAAGTAAAACTGAGAAACACTGTTGAGAGACAGTAGTATAAATGCATAAATGTAGATTACTACATTTATGAATATTTAGGTTGACAAACATTTAGATATACAAATACTTCCATGAGAGCCAATTTGTTGTAGTGATTAACACATCAGGCTAAAAACTGGGAGATCATGAATTCTACTTATATTTTAGGTAAGAAGCCAGCTCAGTGATTTTGATCCAATTACTCTCATCTCTACACTATGTGTACAGTTATTAGGAGTGAGTTGCCTAATAATTATTCACACCTTGATATAGGGTGTTGATCTCCTTAGGCCATACCCTCCCTCATTACACAAATACACATCACCTGATATGCTTATGTCCATTAAGCATTCACATTTATATAGTTTGGAGGTGGAAAATATGCATGACAATGATATGGTCAAAATACTCATTTGCCTAATAATTGTGTACATTGCCTAATACAGTGTAGGAAGAAGGCAATGGCAAACTACTTCCAAAAATGTTGTCAAGAAAACTTAAGAGACTTGCCTGGGCAGTCACCAGGAGTGAATACTGATACATGTACAAAAAAGTGCTTCCTTAGATAGCTCATGGTTATTCGTATGAGTTAGAATGACTTAGGCTTATAAGTGTGTTCCAGATGGAGGTGAGATACATATATTTATTTATTAACTCATTTTATGTTGTGAAATGTTAACATTTGAGATTGTTTTACAAAGTAAATGATGAAATGGCTTCCAAGAGAAGACGTTAATTAACTCAAAGTAAAGCTATTAATTATCTACTGTGTCTTTAATAGACTAAGCTGAGGATGTTCTTCACAAAATATTCAGGTGGTAAAATAATATTTGATATTTATTGTCTACATACGCTTACATTCCAAGGTTAATTTGTTTTAACGTGTCTACTTTGATGTTCTCTTATTTAATATGCAATAGGCTGTCAACAAATTGGCTGAGATTATGAATCGAAAAGATTTTAAACTAGATAGAAAGAAAGTAAATATGCAAGATTTCAAGAAAAAAGAGAAAGAAAACCGAAAGTTACAGTTGGAACTTAACCAGGAAAAGGAGAAATTTAATCAGATGGTAATAAAATATCAAAAGGAGCTTAATGAAATGCAAGCGGTAAGACTTTCAACTTAATTATCAAATAGATTCACTGATGTATTCTCTTTGAAACCCAAACTATATTTCAGATTTAAAAGATATATCAAATTCAGTTTGTTCAAACATTGTGGTTAATTTGTACTATTCACTTAAAGGGACAATATGTGATAGGGCAGTGAAAATATAACTCTTCTGGGTTGATGAATCCATTAAGTATTCTAGAATATCTCAGAGAAAGGAGAACAACCTCAAGGCTGAATATGTTATTGATTGGTAGGCCCCCATTGCTGCCTTAATTCCCTCTTAGGTTGCTGTTACTGTAAATAGAAAGAAGATCTAAAAAGAGAAGCAATTTGACATTATTTCTCGAGCACAGTGTTGTTTCTCAGTCCTAATTTCTTATTTAGAACAGAAGAAATAGTATGCCCAAACTACTTGATAGTGGAGTCCTTGTGCCAGTAGAAGAAACATTCTCATACCTAATTCCACTTGAGTTGGGTAATCTCTAAGGAATTAAGATTTTATATCAAATAGAACTTTAAAGATGACAACCACGAATTTCACTAAATCTTATTAAGATTTATTGAGAAGAAAGGTATTGAATACAAAAATTTTATCAATTAAACTGTTACCCGTATAAAAGCAGAATATTCCAATGTACATTATGGTAGATCTTTCTCTTAATTGTTTCTAATTTCAATTCTATTATATGGAAACTATTACAAATTATCCATAAAAGCATTCCATGTCCATCAATTTTCCTTGGCAAGTGAAGTCTGTCAACATTGCTGCATGGCTGAAGGGCATGATTCATTATCATTATTTTTCTGGTTTTTCTATCCAGAGCTTTTAGTTTTGCTTGATTCCAGTTCCATCCTATAACCACGCTTGAGTCACAATTGAAAAGAGTCTAGATCAAGCATGCCCGCCCACAGGCTGTATGCGGCCCTGGACAACTAGTAATGTGGCCCCACAAGATAAAAAAGGAAATTGGTTACAACTAGTAATGTGGCCCCACAAGATAAAAAAGGAAATTGGTTACAACTAGTAATGTGGCCCCACAAGATAAAAAAGGAAATTGGTTATTTTTATATGTATGTATGTATGTAGGTATGTATGTATGTAGGTCTTTGGTTGTTCGGGTTTTCTCCCGCGTAAAATTGGAAGTGTCTTGGCGACGTTTCGACGAAGTCCCATTCGTCATCTTCAGGCTGGTGCTTTCAGCTTCGTGCTTTGAGCAGCAATGTGTGGTCTTAGCTGTTTCTTCCTTTTAACTGCCAGTGGGGTATGAACTGATTGGGTGGGAGCTTGGCTGTGTTCTGATTGGGTGGAGGTGTGTTCTGAATGGTTAGGGGCTTGGCTGTGCTCTGATTGGCTGGGGGAGTGTTCTGTTTGGTTTGTGCTCAGGTTAGTCTGAGTTGCAGAGGGGTTTGAGATTTTGGGCTGCCTTGCTATTTTTTGGCTTCGCGTTCGTGGTCGTGCTTCCTCTTCATGGAGGGTGTCAGTTTGCTGCATGTATGGATTGGAGGGGTTTAAAGTGGCTAATGATGCAGCTGTGTTCTGGCTTCTGGTTTGTGGTCGTGCCTCGTCATTGGTGTGGCTTTGGGTTTGTTTTTTGCGTGGATGTGTGGTGGTGACCTCCTGTGTGGTTTTTGTGAGTGTGGGTCTGGTATCATTTTTTGTGTTAGGGAGTCGTTTGTCAATAAATGGCTGGCAGGCGGGAGGTATCATCTCGCTTGTTCATGCTGTGTGGGCGTTTTTCTATCTCGATGGCTTCTCTGATTATTCTGTTATTAAAATGTTCACTTTTGGCAATGGTTCTGGTATTTTTAAAGTCAATTTCATGTCCTGTGGCTTTAAGGTGTTGGACCAGGGAAGATGTTGGTTCCTCTTTTTTTGACTGAGTTCTTATGTTCTTCAATGCGTGCACTTATTCTTCTGTTGGTTTGTCCGATGTATGTGGTGGGACAAGTGGTGCATGGGATTTCGTATACTCCTTGATTTTCTAATTCAATTTTATCTTTGGGGTTTCTAAGGATGGTGGATATTTTTCTGTTTGTGCAGAATGCTGTTTTGATGTTGTGTTTATGAAGGATCTTACTGATTCTGTCTGTGGTGCCTTTTATGTATGGTAGGAGGGCTTTGCCGTTTTCTTGTTCTTTGTCTTGGATTTTGGTGGGGGTTTCTTTTTGGATTAGGTTTGTAATCTTATTTCTATGGAATCCATTGGATGTTAGTACATTGGTGAGAGTGTGTAGTTCGGGTTTTAGGTTTTGTTCGTCAGCTAAGCGTTTTGTTCTGGAGATGAGTGTCTTGGCTACAGAGTTGATCTGTGCTGGGTGGTGGTGTGAGAGAGCATGCAGATAGCGGTTTGTGTGTGTTTTCTTCTGGTAGATGGTGTGTCCTAGGGAGCCATTGTTATATTTGTTTTGAATAGCTGTCAAGGCTTCTTTGATAGGCACTTGGGTAAAGAGAGATATGACATCGAAGCTCACTAGTAGGTCGCTGGACTGTAAGCTTCGATGTCATATCCCTCTTCACCCAAGTGCCTATCAAAGAAGCCTTGACAGCTATTCAAAACAAATATAACCCCCCCAAACACATCTTAGATCTGACCAACCACTGCCTATCCAACACATACTTCATCTATAATGGACAAAAATACAAACAAACAGAAGGAGCACCCATGGGATCACCCCTCTCACCTGTCATTGCCAACCTCTACATGGAACACTTTGAAACCCAAGCTCTAGAAAAATCGGATCACAAACCCAAACTCTGGCTCAGATACGTAGACGACACCTTCATAATCTGGCCACATGGGAAAGAAAAACTGGACAACTTCCTCACACACCTCAACAGCCTACACCCCAAAATACAGTTCACCATGGAAACAGAAGCTAACAACCAACTTCCCTTCCTGGATGTCTTAGTCTACAAGAAATCCAATGGCTCCCTAGGACACACCATCTACCAGAAGAAAACACACACAAACCGCTATCTGCACGCTCTCTCACACCACCACCCAGCACAGATCAACTCTGTAGCCAAGACACTCATCTCCAGAACAAAACGCTTAGCTGACGAACAACACCTAAAACCCGAACTACACACTCTCACCAATGTACTAACATCCAATGGATTCCATAGAAATAAGATTACAAACCTAATCCAAAAAGAAACCCCCACTAAAATCCAAGACAAAGAACAAGAAAACGGCAAAGCCCTCCTCCCATACATAAAAGGCACCACAGACAGAATCAGTAAGATCCTCCATAAACACAACATCAAAACAGCATTCTGCACAAACAGAAAAATATCCACCATCCTTAGAAACCCCAAAGATAAAATTGAATTAGAAAATCAAGGAGTATACGAAATCCCATGCACCACTTGTCCCACCACATACATCGGACAAACCAACAGAAGAATAAGTGCACGCATTGAAGAACATAAGAACTCAGTCAAAAAAGAGGAACCAACATCTTCCCTGGTCCAACACCTTAAAGCCACAGGACATGAAATTGACTTTAAAAATACCAGAACCATTGCCAAAAGTGAACATTTTAATAACAGAATAATCAGAGAAGCCATCGAGATAGAAAAACGCCCACACAGCATGAACAAGCGAGATGATACCTCCCGCCTACCAGCCATTTGGAAACCCGCCCTTATTGACAAACGACTCCCTAACACAAAAAATGATACCATACCCACACTCACAAAAACCACACAGGAGGTCACCACCACACATCCACGCAAAAAACAAACCCAAAGCCACACCGATGACGAGGCACGACCACAAACCAGAAGCCAGACCACAGCTGCATCATTAGCCACTTTAAACCCCTCCAATCGGATTTTGCGCGCGCGATGGCGGCTACTTTGTAGCCGTCTTTCCTGGGTAAGTGTAAGAACCGCTATGAACAGCAGACACCAGCTGTTCAGCGGTTCAAAATCCCCCTCCCGGGCAAAGGGGGGGGTAGAGAGTGTCTGAATAGTGGTAGAGCCTCTTTTGCACCCCCAAGTTTTTTTGGGGGGGGGGTGAAAGGAGTGCTCCCACGGAGTTCAGACTTGTCTCCGCTTCCCAGCTGTTTTTGTCCTCAGGGACAAAACGAGCCGCTGCAAACACCTCCGTGCTTAAAGAGAACTGGTGAGTTTTTTTTTTTATAAACGGACAGAGCTGAGTAGAGGATTTCGTTTTTGCTTTCTTTGATTTATTTGGATTTTAAGTTTTAAGACTTGCTTCTATTTTTATTCTCTCTTTTTATTTTTTTTTTTCTTTGTTGAAAGGGAAAGTAAAATGGCGATCGGCAAATCTCTCGGTGTTTTTTTTTTTTTTTTGAAGTTAGAATGCTGACCGGCAGGCTTTTTGGTGTTTCTTTTTCTTTCCTTTCCCTTTCCCTTTTTATTTTCTTATGATTGGAATGGTTGTTTTTGGTATCTCTAAGTATTTTTTTTTTTGGAACGGACTTTTTCTATTTAATTATTATTATTTTTTTTTTCTTCTCCCTTCTTTTTATTGTAATGACTCTTTTTTGAAGGACTTTTTTCTGTTTAATTTTTTGCAATTTTTAAGAAGGAGTAAAGCTTTTTTTAATTCTTTTTCTCTTCCCTTTTTTTTTTCTTTTCCCTTTTTTCTTTTTATTATAATGACCTTCTTTGGAGGGAGTTATGATTTTTGAAGGAATTTTTATAATTTTTTAAGAAGGGCTAAAGGTTTTTCTTTAAGATGGCTCCAAAGCGTACAGGGATTTCTACAGCTTCTAAATCAACAGTTTCACCCTCTTCTGGGGGTCAGCTAATAACTATGAAGGATTTGCAAAACATGATGGGAGATGTTATAATTCACATTAGGGCAGAAATGAAAAAGATTTTAGAGGAAAATAATAAGATCTTGAGACAAGATTTTGTTTTGGCTTTAGAAGGAGTTGCTTCTGTTCTTGAAAAGGTGAACTCCCATGTGGAAGATGTAGCTGAAAAAGTGGACATAATGGAGGGGAAAATTGAAAGTATGGAAAAAGAAATGGAAAATGAGATTCTTATGCTTCAATATGGACAAATGGAATATGCCTTAAGAATCAGAGGCTTGGAAGAGTCTTTGCAAGAAGATTTGAAAGAAATGGTTGCAAAGGACTTTGCATTGATTTTGAATAAAGAAAAAGAGGGAATACTTAGTGAAATTGAAAAATTATTTAGGGTTAACTCTGTGGTGGCAGCACAGAAGAATCTGCCAAGAGATGTGGTAATTTACTTTGGTAAAAGATCCTTACGCAATAAAATTGTGCAAGCCTATTATAAGAAGAGATTTCAAATTGCTTCACAAGATGTCATAATTTTTAAGGAGATCCCATCTAAAATTTTAAGAAGAAGAAAGGAGTTTGCTTTTCTAGTAAATGAACTTAAAAAGAGAAAAATTCTATTCAGATGGGATGTTCCGACTGGAATGGTGGTGAACTACCTGGGGACATGTCATAGACTTAATACTGTTTTTCAAGCAAAAGATTTTTATACTTCGGTCCTGGGGGTATGTGCATCGCCATCTATTAGGTCTCAACAAGTCCAGATTGAGGAGCAGAAGACAACTTGTGTAGCACATAACTCCAAAGAAAAGCAGCAACAGAAGAAGGTTCAGGAAGTTTCATATTCAGCGGTCTCTGAATCTCTGGGAGATGTTGGACTTACAAAGTCTTTGGAGCAATCTTCAAGGGTAGCTCTGGGAGAAGTTAGACATACAAAGTCTTTGGAGCAATCTTCAAGGGTGGAATTGCTGCCTGAAATCGAAATTGGGAAATTTCAGCTTGAGGGGCACCAACAAGAGAGGAACGGGCAGAGGATAACTTGTACAACTTATAACTGTGAAGATCAACACAAGGAGGAATTCACTGAAGAAGTTTTACAGGTATCGGTCCCTGAGACTTGTGCAACATATAAATGTAAAGAAAAAGTAACATATAAATGTAAAGAGAAAGACCAACAGAAGAAGGAGGTTGAGGACGTTTCACAGGTACTGATTCCTGAGCTGGTGGGTCAACCAGGACTTACAAACTCTTTGGAGCGATCTTCAAGGGCAGAATTCCACGCATTTTTTTCGATTCTTGCGGGCAAGAGAGACCGATATGGATTGTGCTTATAGTAGATGCAACTGGCTATTAGACAGAAGATTATGGATATTGAATGAAAATTTTAGATAAGAAGTTTGTGTTTATAGTGGGTGCAACTGGTTATTGGACAGAAAATTATGGACATTGAATGAGAACTTTAGACAAGTTTACTATTGAGATTGTGGGAGAAGTAAAACTTATATCGTTTTTGGAAAATGTCTTATGTAATGTCTAAATATGTGTTTTGGGATAATAATATATTTCAGTTTTAAGTTTAAAACCTTTAATGATAATATTGTTTAAACCTGTGTTTTGAAGGGATTATAATTTGTTTATTTCAGTGAGGGGATTCTAATAAATTTGTGTTTCGAAGGGAGGATAATTTGTTTAAGTTTCAAGTAATGCTTAAATTTGGTTTTTAAATATTATTATTAATATTTCTAAGAGAAAATAATTTGCTTAATTAAATGTCTAGAGTTGTTTAGGAAAGAAAGTAATGCTTAAATCTGTGTTTTTGGAGAAAGTTTATATAGAATGATGATTGTATTTAGATTTGTTTAGGATTTAAAAGTGTTTCAAGCTTTTAAATATTATTATTAATATTTTTAAGAGAAAATAATTTATTTAACTAAATGTGTCTAGATTTGTTTAGGATTTTTAAGTTTTTTTTTTTTTTTTTTTGGATAGGTGAGAAGATTATGAAGATTGAAGGAAATATGTATTTACTTTAAGTTTTCTAAGAGTATTTAGTTTTAATGGTACAACAAAGGTTTATATGTTTATTTTTTTGTATTAGGATAAAGAAAGAGGGAGAAATTAGATTTTATATTATAGGCATAGATATTCAAAGAAAGTAATTTTTAAATTTGCGTTTTTGGAGGGAGTTTATATAGAATGATGATTGTATTTAAATTTGTTTAGGTTTTAAAAGTGTTTTAAGTTTTTTTCTCAATTAAGCCTGTACTCAGCTCTGGGAAGTCTAGGGGAGGGTTTGGGAGGTTGGGGAGGAGGGGGGTGAGGTAGGGTTGGGGGGGTATGGGAAGGGGATTTGTTTTTGTAAAAATTTAAAAATTTTCAATAAAAAAAAAAAACCCCTCCAATCCATACATGAAGCAAACTGACACCTTCCATGAAGAGGAGGCACGACCACGAACGCGAAGCCAAAAAATAGCAAGGCAGCCCAAAATCTTAAACCCCTCTGCAACTCAGACTAACCTGAGCACAACCAAACAGAACACTCCCCCAGCCAATCAGAGCACAGCCAAGCCCCTAACCATTCAGAACACACCTCCACCCAATCAAAACACAGCCAAGCTCCCACCCAATCAGTTCATACCCCCACTGGCAGTTAAAAGGAAGAAACAGCTAAGACCACACATTGCTGCTCAAAGCACGAAGCTGAAAACACCAGCCTGAAGATGACGAATGGGACTTTGTCGAAACGTCGCCAAGATACTTCCAATTTTACGCGGGAGAAAACCCGAACAACCAAAGACCTACATACAAATACCCGCGAAAACCTCAGAAAACACACACACACACACACACACACACACACACACACACACACACTAATATTTTGCAGTCCAAAGCAATTCTTCTCTCAGTACGGCCTAGGTAAGCAAAAGGTTGGACACCCAGAATCTAGATAATCTTTTTAATCCAGGCTCTTCTATAGGTAAAGCCCCACCACTCTCTCAACTAACCTCTTTAAAAAGGGAAGGTGGGAGATAGGCTGATAGTTATCTAAAATATCCAGCTTCTCTAATGGTTTCTTGAGGAGACAGTGTACACTTTAAGGTCCCTTTGTTCAAGGTAACTTTCATTAATCAGATGAGACATGCAGCTAATCAATAGGTGATGGAGATAACATTGTGAGAAACCTTCCACTTCCTCAGGACCCACATGTTCAAAAGTCACCCCAGTTCATTTCACAGAATAATTTTTTTGTCATCTCTGCTGACTCTGGACTTCGTCAGCCAGTATCTGAATATGAGCAGTATTATCCTCCAGATACTATGCAAACTTGTTTCAGTGGTCTGGAAATTCATTTTCCCACCTAGCATTTCCCAGCAGGGACAGAATAACTTTAAACAATATGCTTTACAATATGCTCCGTTAAAGTGATATAAATGGAAAATTGTTTATGAATATTGACTTTACTGTTAATTACCAGCTGAATTCATATAAATATTGGAAGAATGGTTTACCCCATTTTCTGTTGTATACAGCAACTGGTGGAAGAGTCCACGTACAGGAATGAACTTCAAATGCAGCTGGACAGTAAAGAGAGTGATATAGAACAATTACGTAGTAAAATTTTAGATTTGCAGCAAGGCATGGACTCTACTAGTGTTGCCAGCCTTCAGGCTGATGAAACAGACGGAAGTGTTACAGGTAAGAGAGTAACTCTTTTAGAATTCTCCATCATGTTATATCAAAAATACAGGCAATCTTCAACTTACGGCCACAAGTGAGCCCAGAATTTATGTTGCTAAGTGAGAAATTTGTTAAGTAAGTTTTACCCCATTTTACAACTTTTTTTGCTACATGTGTTAAGTGAATCACTGCAGTTGTTAAATTAGTGACACTGTTGTTAAGTGAATCTTTCTTCCCCATTGACTTTGCTTGTCAGAAGGTTGCAAAGGGTGATCCAGGACACTGCAACTGTCATAAATATGAACTAGTTGTCAAGCAGCCAGATATAAATCCCATGACCATGGGGATGTTGCAATGGTCATAAGTGTGAAAAATGGTCATAAGTCACCTTTTTCAATGCCGTTGTTACTTTGAACGGTCACTAAATGAACTGTTGTAAGACAATTACTACCTGTACTACCCTGTTTAGGTAAGATGTCAACTTTTAAATACTAGGGTTTTTTTTGTCTATTTATATTTTATACATTTGTATGGTAAATGAAAATAGATGTTATCATCACAAAGATATATGAATTTTTATATTTACATCATTATTTTGGACAAACCCATACACCTAATAATTTCTCTTAATATGTAGTTTATCATCTTCAAATCAAGAGCCCTTAGTTCAAAAATAGTAACTTGAATTTGGATGTATTGTATGTTTTTGATATTTTTTATATGAGAATGAAGAATTTCATCAGCTAATTATTAATTTTTAATTAAGCTTCACATCATAAATTTGTTCTTTCATTTTATCATTCTCTGTCATTTAAAATTGAATAAATTGCTTTTTTCTTATTCTTTATATCTAGCTGATTCTTCCCACATTCCTTATTTATTTCTCTTCTGTTCTTAACTTCTGTGAGTAATGGGACAAATGGGGACTTCTTGCTTGCTCTTTTGCACTTTCATTGTGGCTTTCAACTATTATATATTTATACAAAATATTTCATTGCTCCCACTCGATTATGAAATTAGGAATATAATTTTTGTAAAACACCTTTATGCTGAAACAGTTGCCCATTGAGATCCTGTCAACTAGGTTAAAACACATCCATTGAAACAGTGTTGGATGTAAGTTTTATAACATCTTTGCAGATTTTGCAATAGTGCCATGATAAATGAATTTATGACTAGGCATGAAAAAAAGCTTCCATCCTTGTTCTTGTTTAGCTAAGCTTACTTGTTGCTATTTTATTAGTCTGTTTGATCATTGCTAATGGCTGCATGAAAGCAAATCTTTTCTTTATAATTCTGTGCAAATAAAATGTTAACCAATATATATCGGTTTTTTATACAGAATCAAGAATAGAGGGCTGGCTTTCAATACCAAACAAAGGGAATATTAAACGTTATGGGTGGAAGAAGCAGGTATCCAATAACTTATCTTTCATGAGCCAAATCAAGTACTGACTTTGACTTGAATCTAGAGTACAGATAAAGAAAAATTTGTATTTATAACGGGAATTAATAAACTCAAATTCAGATATGAAAGGTTACAGTTACAAAAAAAATAACAAGAGAAACTATTATATGAAATCTTGTCTGCTATTAAAATAATTTGTATCTACAGTTTATATTTAAATATTTTTATAATTTATATTTATCATACCATGCAGAACTTAAAATTATTTAACCCAGATATGAAAATATTTTGATACTATGCATTAAAAGCGTTACCAAAAATGTAATTTGGCTAAATAAAAATATTTTATATTACTATGTTTACCTTTCATTGTAATATACAGGTGATTAATTTAAATTTCTATAGCTGCTCATGTATACAAGACTTCATGCCTTCTGTTTGCCCAGAAAATTTTACTTGCTTTAAATGATTTTCATCCCAAGCAAATAACATAGACTCTAATGTGTCTTTTCTTTTCCTCCCCCCCCCCCAGTATGTTGTGGTCAGCAGCAGGAAGATTCTATTCTATAATGATGAACAGGATAAAGAGCAATCTAATCCATCTGTGGTATTGGATATAGAGTACGTTTTTCTAATATCAATTTAAGATAAAAGTAAAATAATTTTGAAGTCTAAAAACACCGTAGGTGATTGTCGAAGTGTAATTAACTTTAGTTACCCTTCTTCCTAATCATTTTCCAAATCATTTTCTCTAAACTTTTAAAAAGTATATTCCGCAACATTCTTGATTTAAAAACACTTCAATAAATACTGTAAATAATTGGAGGCAAGTTGGGCATGGAAAACAGCTTTTAAATCACAGTAGTCAGTAGAATCCATTAGATATTGGAGAGCCATGTTATTCTCCAATAGTAAGAAAATTTGGAGTCTGATAGCATCTTTTGACACTAACACATTTTATTAAAATAGAGAAGTTTTTATGAGCTATATCTCACTTCAGCTGCAATGGAGTGACTAGAATGATGTATGAATTTAATCTGGGTTGAGGATGCTAGTTATTCAGTTAACTTCATTTCAGTTGTGCTGACAAAATTTTCTTGTTTCCAAGATGGAAAAGAAATAAGACTCCATGATAGCTCTCAAAATAACTATGAAGGGGCCTTCAGCAATTTCTTGTTCAGTTATGCTGGGAAACTCACATACATCAAAAGATTTTATGATATTGCTAAACGCAATGTTTATTTAACACAATTTAGTTGTTACTGCTACTTATATTCTCTCTCACATGTAATCTGCATCTGTATAACTAACCTGTCTTCTGTCTCTTCCTTCCTTTTCACCTGATCTTAATTTAAACCTACATCATATTAGTCACTCCATTGCATCTGATGAAGTAACTGTAGCTCTCAAAAGATTATGCTGTTTAATAAAATGAAAAGATGCTACCTGACTCTTCCTGATTTTTGGAATCCATCAAGATCCAGAAATAAAATTCTTGGAAAAGGATGGAGTATTTTGAGTAACTGCCTGAAAAGGAACATTATCACTTAACTCTTTTTTTAATCCAGTATAATATTTGTTTCCACATAGTAATAATCTTGTAATTTATACTTGATTATTTTTGGTTGTGCAAAAAACTTGAGCCAAGTTTTAGGGATCATAAAGATGGATTTTCTCTGTGACATGGTTTATACTGCTTGAGGGGAAAATAGTGTTTTTAGAAAATGACAGAATATTCTTCTGCCAGTGTTTTGTGCTTAATGAGTAATATAAATAGATATATCCAATCCTCCCTGGAGTTCTTGTTTTAAGATGATTAAAAGAATAAAAATTGTGTTCATTTTGGACTTTGTAAAAATCTTCTAAAATTAAAAAATTCAGCAGTATGTATGTTCTCAAAATAAACTGTTTGATAGTAAATATAGATATAAATAATGTTTACAGTCATCACTTTAAAAAACAGTTGGCGTTCTTTTTCTGGTATTCTAATATATTTTTTTCATTTATGAATATTATGTGTTGATCAAGCGGTGTGTTGCATGGGCACAATAAGGAATATCCCCTATGAATATGAAATATTAACAGTAAATAGTTAACATTTTATTGTTAAACTAGATGATAAATTTGCCTTGTACTAAGAATCATTATTAACACAGTGTAATTTCATTTTAGTAAATTGTTCCACGTAAGACCAGTTACGCAGGGTGATGTTTATAGAGCAGAAACTGAAGAAATACCTAAAATATTTCAGGTAAAAACATTTGCATATTTGTTTTTAAATAATCATTACTTATACAATGTCAGGGACTGACACAAACTTTTACATTTTTTTTTTGTTTTGCTTTACTCAGATCCTATATGCCAATGAGGGAGAGTGTAGGAAAGACTTGGAAGTAGAATCAATACAACCAGTAGAGAAGACAAATTTCCTGAATCATAAAGGTCATGAATTTGTTCCAACTTTATACCATTTTCCAGCCAATTGTGAGGCTTGTGCCAAGCCTCTATGGCACGTATTTAAGCCACCCCCTGCAGTGGAATGTCGGCGATGCCATGTTAAGTGCCACAAAGATCACTTGGATAAAAAAGAAGAATTAATAGCACCATGTAAAGGTATGGCATGATACAATTGTTTTTAACTATTGTTCAGTGTGTTTTTAATGGTTCCAATATACTGTATGCATGTATGAAATTATTGCTGAAATTGTTGACCTAAATCCTGATTAATTTGCCTGGAATCCAATGTGTGTGTTTGTGGGTCCGTATGTATGTATGTATGTATGTATGTATGTATGTATGTATGTATCAATCTAATCTGAGTTCAGATGGATTTGTTTTTAAGCAAGCATATGTTACATTGTTTTTTGCAAGGACGATCTGTTTATTGTTGTCTCAGTCATAATCAAATCCATCATAATTAGAGAATTAAGATCTTCTAAACATTTTAGCTATGTCTTTCCACTTTAATCAGAGGAACTTCTATGTTTTTTATCCCAGTAGATAACTATCTGCCCAATTGGAATATATTCCTTAGGAATTAAACTGGTCTATTTCCAAAGGGAGAGAGGAGTTGTAAGGTTCCAATGAGCTTCCAATAAAAGTTTCAGATGAACTTTAATCAAATACAACTTTAGCATTTTGAGAAAATGCTGTGCCTTTCTGGAATAGTGAAAAGATGGTATTGCTATTGCTGATCTTTGCATAATCTTGATGTGCCTACATTTGGTGGAGTTATGAAAAACTACACCAAAATATTTAAAAATTACCACTTGCTCTATTGTCTGATCATTTAACGATCAGGATGAACTCTTAAGATGCTGTGCAAAAATTCAGATCTTAATTTTACTATAATTGATCTCAAGTGTTTCCTTACAACAATATATAGGTAAGCTTCTCAGATGAATCTTAGACTCTCAGCGCCAGACTGTTAGTGAAAATCAGTAAGCTTTTTAATAAAATAATTTGTTTTATCTTTTATATTTTAGGTATTTTAAATGCTGTTTTTGTGCATCACTGCAGGCTTTCATTGGAAGAAAAAGCAGATAGTGATGATAATTAATATAATTTGCAAGCAAAACGGGCTATATATTCTTTTTCTCAAACAATTTGGCTGTTTGTTTTCTTCTCAATAGTAAGTTACGACATAACTTCAGCAAGAGACATGCTGCTGTTGGCATCCTGTCAGGAAGATCAGAAGAAATGGGTTTCTCATTTAATAAAGAAGATCCCCAAAACACCACCATCTAGTTTTGTTCGTGCATCACCAAGGACTCTTTCCACAAGATCTACAGCAAATCAGTCATTCAGGAAAGTTAAAAATACTTCTGGAAAAGCTAGGTGAGATATGAACAGACTACATTTTAATCTTTTTCCTAACAGAAAACCAACTATAAATAGATTTTAATACAAAAATATCAATGAAAATTATCAGTATATTATAATGTTGTCACAATGATATAGATAAAGTCATGTTCAGTAACAGAAAATATTATAAAACTAAATACATGAAATGTTTCTTCTTTAAATGTTTTGCTAAAGATAAATTAAAAACCTATACTGGGTATATACAGTCTTTTGTGTTTTCATGTGAAACTAGACATTGTGGTTTGTAAATTATAGCTTATAGCTCTGGGCAATTCTCAGTTATTTAAGAATCCATATTAAAACAAATAATGGCCTGTACAAGCAAAGTGCAGCATACAAATCCAGTCCTAGTATATCTAGTATACTTTCAATCATATATGTAATACAGGTAGTCCTTGACTTACAATCACAACTGAGGCCAAAATTTCTGTTATTAAGTGAGACATATTAAGTGAATTTTGCCCCATTTTATGACCTTTCTGGCCACAGTTAAGTGAATCACTGCAGTTGTTAAGCTAGTAATACAGTCGTTAAGTGAATCTAGCTTTCCATTGACTTTTGTGACCTTTTTTGAAGGTCACAAAAGAGGATCACAGGGACACTACCATAAATATGAACCACTTGCCAAGCATCCAGATTTTGATCACATGACCAAGGAGATGTTGCTATGATTGTAAATGTGGAAAATGGTTATATTACTTTTTTCAGTATTGTTGTAACTTTGAACGGTCACTAAGTGAACTGTTGTAAGTTGAGGACTACCTGTGTAAAGTTTAAATTATTACTTCTATTTATAAATAACATTTACTCTTAAATGGATACTCTGTGAATTATGTGAACTAAGCATCATTCACTCACTCACTCACTCACTCACTCACTCACTCACTCACTCACTCATTCACCCACCTTGTGTGGCCAAGTCTCCTAAACAGAACAACCTGTATGCACCTGGCTAACTTCAAATTGAAACAACTACAGTATATAAAAACCCAAAAAACATGTTACAGAAGGTACATATCTAAGTCCTATCACTGATGTTTTTTGATAGAAGCAACCCGTAACATATTTATCCTATCATATCTTGTGAGATGGGCAACAATAATTGGAAATAGACAGTTTTACAAGTATTCTGCTATGTGTCATTAAGGACTTTATAGGTGATAATCAGCTCGAATTGCATCCAGAAACCCCTGCAGCTTGTATTATGTGGTTGTCCCGTGGTGCACTTGTAACTACTTTAATGACTACATCCTGGATTATTTGTAGCTTCTGAATGGTCTTTGAGGGCAATCTCATGTAGAGCATGTTACAATAGTTCAAACAGGAAATGACAAGGCATAAATAATTATGAGCAGAACTTGTTGATCCAGGAATAAACACAGTTTCTGCACAAGATGCACAAAGACCCTCCTGACTATGAGTGCCATCTGCTCCTCAAGCTGGAGCTGATAGTCCAGGAAGACCTTTAAGTTCTTAGAGAATGCAACCCCTTCTAGAACTAACCCCCAGTTCTAGGGGACATTACTTACAGAAACTCAGTTTTTTGATGGATAAACTAAACCCTGTTGTTCCACAGACTATATGCTGGGAGAAAAGCTTGATTGTGTTATTTAATTGGGCAGGAGTAGAGACATATAGCTGATTATTATCAGCACATTGGTGATACTTAATCTCATTCTGATGAATGACTTCACTCAGTAGATGTTAAATAGGTGTAGGAATGAATACAACTCTGAAGACATATGGAAAACAAGGGCATAAGCCTGGATTTTGCCTCACCCACAATCAACAGTAATTGGCCTTGAAGGAAGGAAAACTACCACAGTATCATGACTCTCATTCAAAACCTTCTTAACCTATCCAGAATGATACTATAGTCGATGGTATTGAAGATTGCTGATCAAAAAATACCATGATGCACCACCCATCCCAAACTCGCTAGAATTCATAGTGTCATCGGTACGATAGTGGTATGATGCTCAGGTCCAAAATGCAACTGAGAAGTCTCCAGAAAATTTTTTTGTGCAGGACTTTTGAAGCTGCAGCCAAACTACCTTCTCAACAATAACCTTTAGAAAGGGTAGGTTGGAGGCAAAGCATTCTCCACTACCATTGGATTCAGCAATGGCTTCTAGAAAATGCTGATTGGATTATCTTGTCATCCAAGGATGAGTTTATGACCACATGCATCTAACCATCTGTTTCCAAGGAGGCCTTGGTTAGTCAGGAAGCCATGGATTTAATACAGAGATTTATGGCCCCAAGAACTCTATCTACTTCCTTAAGAATAACAACCTCACTCTCTTCCCATATAACTAAGATAGACTGTGCCATAGTCAACTAACTCCATAGGATATTTGAAGTTTAGTTCAGAGTAAATTTTTATCAAAGATATACTTTGAATAAATCTCAGAACGGCCTTGCTGAAGTTCCCCTGTCCCCTCCCTTCTCAAGAAATCTTGGGTCACCATGAACAGAGCCAACAGCAGGATAAAAATGGAAAAATAATTATGTGTTACTGTTCTTAATAGTATGAGGTAATAAAAGTTTTACCTGTTTTCTATTAGATTTGTTCTTCATCTTTATCAGGTGGGATTCTAGGTATCTTTTTTGTCATTTTATACTTTCTCTGAAATTCAAGGAGCTCTCCAGAATCCATAAACAGGGAGACTAACCCACTTATTCCACTGTCATCCTCTAATTCCAGGCAGTGACTGAAGCCTCAGTCAAACTATGCATTCCTCTAAAATGCATGTGCCTAGGGCAATACAATCTCCTAGGTCCTTCCTCTTCTGGTAGGGAGAAGTTGTGGAGAGTTCCAAGGCAATCAGACCACTCTGACCATGAAAAGAGACTGATGTTAGCATTCTCCACCTTCAGTTCACTTCATTACTTTGTTGGACCTGCTTAAAGTCCATGGTTACTATGGTGGCCATGAATTCCCAAACTATTTCTGAGTTAACACCAAAAGAAGGCAGATCTGAATCCTCCAGTACTATAAGTCTGAGACCTCCTCTGCCAACTTAAATATCAAACCTGCTCTACTACTAATTATTCTTACCATAATCATTTCAGTTCCTTTGAAGCATCATCTCCACTTCCACAATAACACACGATACCATCTTTTAAAAGTCATTTTGATTCCACTTTTATTCCATCTCTTCCATCATTCCTTTTGCTTCATTTGCACATTGTGTAATTTTTATTCAATCATGATTTCTGTAATACTGATTCTGAAATCAGAGAAGTCATGCAAAGTTATTTTTATTTCATTGTGGAGGTTGTGTTAATGATTAAGTTTCTCAATGTCTTTCTTAAAGCACAAATTTACTTTATTTAGTATTATTTAGTTCTAAGATATTAGTGCATATATTCAATTAAACATTCTTCAACTGTAATTTCTGTAGCATCCTTGAAATTTAATACTGTAGCTTTCGGTGTTTCTTATTGATGTTATTTGTCAGGGAGCAGGGCTATTCATAGATGTCTACACTGATACTTTAAAAAAGTGTCCTCTTTAAATATAAAACAACTGAAATAACTAATACTTCGGCAAAACATTACTATCTTACTAAAAGTATTATTGCTACTTTTAATTCTGATTTTTTTAAATAGAATTTGCAGCATGTTCAGCATTTTCCACCTGTTACTAGGCAGAGTTTTTACTGGTTTACCTATCTAATCCTAGACATGATTTTTCATCATGTAGAGTGCTATATCACTTGAGATAAGCTAGGTGCTATGCATAAATAAAGTTTTGAGTATGACAAAAGTATGTAGAATGGGTGAAAATCCATATGAAAGCTGCATGTCTCTCAAATATTCTAAGAGAGTAGAGATAGAACAACACTTTAGCACACAAGGAATTTGTCTCGGTACATAAGAGTGTACATGCAAAACAACAGAGGAATAATAATGATACCAAAAAGAAAAGATAGTAGAAAAAACGAGAAGGATAATAGTAGGATCCAATCTGGATTGGTCATCAGACCCAGAGGTTTAGTCTTCTGAGCTTTCAAACTCATGCTGGAGCCTATCTACAGGGAACTTCTCTCTACATCTATAAACCCTTCTATACTTTTCTAAAAAAAAAATTACTAACCAGATCTAACAAGATTCTTTGGTAGCAGTTCATGTATATTCGTAGCTCTTTCATCTGTGAATCTCATTATTTATTTCCCAGGCATTTTAAAATCTTGATCTCTTAAAATATCCTCAGTTTAAAAGAGAGATATTTTTTCTTCACTTCGCCAAAACTATTCATTTGTTGTTGTTTCTCCTCCTTTTGTTTTCTACTCCTCATGAATTCATATTTTGGATTGACCTCCCATTTTACTCTGTAGTCAGATCACTTCTCCTAGACCACCATTTTTTCACACAGCATATAGTTAGCCTTCAGGGCATATGGCAATTATCATGAAATGTTAATTTCTAAATCTCAATAGGTCAAAGGAATATGGATCTGTGGGGGACATTACTCATTCAGAGAATTCAAGTTACTGGTGAGTAGCTTTTGCTTTTAAACCCACTGGTACTTGTGTCATATAACAAAAGTAAGAAAGCAAAATTACTTTCTTCAAATAATGAAAAAGGAACTTTCTCAAAGTAAAAAAATCTTGCCTAATATTTCTCAGATTCTTGGGGTTCTTTTTAAAGAAATCTGTTCTTTTGCTTCCCTTGGTCCTTTTATATCATTTGCTCAAAATCTTTGTTATGCTACACATTATTCACTTTTGATACTGTTTGTAACAGAACAGTATGTGTATCTTCAAAACAATCTTAATTCTACTATGCAGAACATGGCATGGTGATGGAATCCTATCTTATGAAAAGTACATTTCTCTTAGTACTTTTTACTACTTCTCTATCTTATGGGTACATGTTATCGACAACCTTATTTAACATTAGAAAAGTTGTTGTAATTCTGATCAATATATTTAGGGCATTGCTTAAAATCAAATACATTTCATGGGTAAGTAAGATAGAGTTCAAGAAAATATTCCAAGTTGATCACAGTAGTTTTGATTATGATAATTTTTTGTAGATAGAAAAGAAAAAGTCAGTATTACTATATCATTTGTAATTTGAATCATGAACTTGTTTCTCTTTCCCCAAGAGGATTAAAGCATTTTACCTGGACTTTCAGACATTGCTTTTTAAAGTTGTTCAAATACTGCAGTTAGCACAGAATAGGATGCAAACTCATTAAGGCAGGCTTTCCAATTTTGTCCAGAGTTTTGTACAATCTTCTTGCTCTTAAAATCTAATAAACTTGTGTCATAATTGAACTATACATCCAGCCATAAATACTTTAAATACATTAGGCATGAATTTATTCATTTTTCTTAAGAAAATCATCTTAAGTCTTTCTTGTCCCTTTTCCCAATTCTGCCAGGAATTATGTTAACCTTCCTTTGTTATTATGAATTGTTTATCAATCCTGGTATTATTGTATAATGAAGAGCCTATAATGTTATCTACATTATAAGAGATGTACAAACCCAGGTACAAAATAATCTTATTTAAATACTGAAAAATAAATAGTTTTGCATGGTATACCAGGAGTCAAGATTATACAAGATAATTTTGGTGGGTTCTGGTAATATTAATATGTAAAAATGAAAGAAGGGACACCTGCCCACAATAATGAAAATACTGTAACATGACTTTGAGAAACAGACACATCTTTTTTTGGCTCAAATAACCCAGTAGAACAATTATTTAAATTTCTGTACTGAAAAATGCCACTCAGTTGGCAGAAGTATTTTAGAACATAACCATTGCTTTAGAAAC
This sequence comes from Crotalus tigris, assembly GCF_016545835.1. Lineage (NCBI taxonomy): Eukaryota > Metazoa > Chordata > Lepidosauria > Squamata > Viperidae > Crotalus > Crotalus tigris. The sequence goes on along the minus strand of NW_024100552.1, from coordinate 26,072 downwards.
TGAACTTAAAAGGGTGATTTGTAATTTATACAAATAAGCAAAAATAATAAAAATCTATCACAACTGTTCATTCCTGCTTTGAAAAGTTCCTGGGAACAGAAGTTTTAAAGTTTAATATTTATTTATTTATATCCCATTTATTATTTTTTATGAATAACTCAAGGCGGTGAACTACTCTTTCCTCCTCTTCTTTTTCCAATAATCCTATGAGGTGGGTGGGGGCATAAAATAACAGAATAGCAGAGTTGGAAGGAACCTTGAAAGTCTTCTAGTCCAACCCCCTGCTCCAATAGGAAACCTTATACCAGTGATGGCGAACCTTTTAGAGACCCAATGCCCAAACTGCAACCCAAAACCCACTCATTTATCACTGGGTGCTGGGTGGGCGGGGCCATGGTGGTCATGGCAGACTGGGTGAGTGGGGCCAGGGAAGCGGGGCCAGTCCCTCGCCATCTATGGGGCACGGCACACATGGCCACAGAGAGGGCTCTGAGTGCCCCCTCTGGCACGCGTGCCATAGGTTCGCCACCACTGCCCTATACCGTTTCAGACAAATGATTGTCCAATCTTTTCTTAAAAATATCCAGTGTTGAAGCACCTGAGGCAAGTCATTCCATTGATTAATTGTTCTAACTATCAAGAAATTTCTCCTTGGAGTTGATTAGTTTCTGTCCCTTGGGAGATTGACTTAGTCCAAGTCACTCACCTATCTTTTATGCCTAAGGCAGGCCTAGAACTCACAAGTATCCTGATTTGTAGCCTAATGCCTTAATCAGTAGACCAAATTGGCTTCATCTTAAATATTTAGTAATTTAATTACTATGCTCTGTCATTTCTTTATCAATAGCTTTATTATAGATGGGAATCTATTATTAATATACTGTAGTATATTAATTAACTTTAAAAACAATGAACAAGAAGTGAGGGGATCACAAAATCATACTTGCTGTCATAATTATTAAGGAAATACATTAACTATGAAGAGGTTCTGGTTTTCCCAACATGAACATTTTACAAATATTGCTGCAGGTGCTTTAGTTTAAAAGGTAAAAATAATATTTTCTTAACTCTACAATGTAATATGAAATGATATAAAGTTCTATAATTCTGTTTTTTGTTTTTTGTTTTTTTTTTGTCTTGTTTATTCCAGTTAACAATATATGCAAGCTTCATGGATCTGACATGATGCAGTCTGAGAATGGTGGACTTCTTTCACCATACAGAAGTGTTCAGACCGGTTGTTCTTTCTGATACAACTTTCACAAGCTTCAGGGCTAAGACTGCTGTTACTCACTCCTCCTTGCTTTGGCATAAAAAGCTCGCCGAGGGTATCTTATTGCGGGTTTGCCTTAAGGTAGATTAGATTAATTATTACTATGTAATGCAAATAAAAGCAAATAAAGCTTAGGGTTAGTGCTGCCTTTAGAAATTCCTGAATAATAAATAAATGCTTGTCAATCTTAATGGAATGTGGTAAGCTTTTCTCATATCAGTGAGAATGAGAGAACTCTTTACCCTATGAGAGGGGTATTTATATTGGGATAAGCACACACACTTGAATATAGAAAGAAGGTATCTCAAACTGAGAGAAGCTGAAATTTTCATTGAAGGCTCGAAGTTGTGCTAAAGCAGCAAAATTTGCTTGAAAACAAAGCCTTATGTAATCACTTGAACATTCAGTGCCTTTTCTGTATTGTTATTAATGCTAATCATTCGTGATAGCTCAAAGTATTACACAGTTTGCTTTACAAAATATTAACTTCACATATTGGTAAAGGAGGAGAAAATGAGTAATTAAGGTAATCAATCTATGCATTATTACCAAGCCATACAGAATTGTTTTTCAAGTGGCGTTAGAAGTAACTGTTAAAACAACCAAGTTTGGAAATAAATTTTGGTTCATAATTTGTATAACATGTTTCATTTAAAAATTTGAAGTGTGAATCACAGTAAGCATACACATATGCCTATGTATGCTCCATTTAACATGTAAATTATTGTTAGAATATTTTTATTGGTTGTTGCCTTTTTAGTGCCTTATTCTGAGAATTCTTTTACAGCCATGTCAAATGAGTTTAGAAAGTTCAAATACCTATTGCTATGTGTCAGTAGTTTTACTGATTGAAATATTGTAGGATCTAGTTCCATTTTCAGTTGTACAGTCTTGAATAAAACTGTTGGTTACCACAAGATAATTTAATCATAATACAAATAGTAGTAAACATTTTTACCATGAAAACAATTTAAATCTCTGTAACATGTTAAAATTCCAGATAAGGAGTTGAAATACTTTTAAAATTCTTGTCTTGTAGCAGGAATATTATTATGGTATTAACCGTATGATTTATTTTATTTCTTAACCAAATACCTCTTTAGTAATTTATAATGGCTTTGCAGTTATGTATTAAATAAGAAGCACTGGAAAAATGATTCGTCTCCATGGCGATTTGCATGTTTCAAGTGGTGATGAAAGCCTAGCAATAGATATGTAATAAGCATATCTGTTAATACAACAGTAGTGACTTGTGCTCATTTAATACAAAATAAAACTAATTTATGAAATAATTATTTTGAAAATGACTGTGGTATTTTTCTCCAGAATACTGTTTCTAGGAAGTTTTGGAAACTGTTATACTTTACAGATGACCAACTGTTAGCATATTTAAATCTGATGCAACTTGATAATTTTTTAAAAATTAATTTTTTTATGTCATACTACATTTTAATACAGGGTAAAGTAGTAGAAATCGCATAGGATATTAAAGAACTTGTTTTGATAATTAAATTGTTAAATCCATTTACTAAGCACATAATGATTTCCATCAGAAGCCTTATACCAGGTACACAGCTCTTACAATATTATATTTACATTAATTTTAATTTATGCATAAACCATAATTATTAATAAAATATGTCACATTGATCTCTACACTGGAAATCAGTGATACTGCTCTGTTACTATATACAAATAATATGGACTCTAGCAAAGCTTAGGTGAATAATAGAAATGAGAGAAGATTGACAATGAATGCTCCAAAGTTAAAAAGACTTTAGAAAGTTAGTGTAGTTAAAGAAGGCCAGAGGAATTTGATTTTGTCAAAGCGGTTGAGAAAAGAGGACAGAATGTTTGTGATAGGAAGGTGAAAGACTGTGGGATGACTGACGTGTAGTGTGAGAAGGCATAAAGATCAGCAAGTGGAAAGAAGGGATAAAGGAGGATTCATGTGCTTGAGATAGCATAAAGCCAAAGAGATGGGATTAACTGAACTTTAAAGTTTTGTAACTGATTCAGAGCATGGAAAAGGGTCCACAAAGTGGTTAGATAGACTGATAGGCCTATAGTGAAGAAAAAACTTACCTTGAGGGGACACTGAGAAGCTAACCAAGGATATGGTTACTGAATTTGATTATTTCCTGGTTAAACCTATTGGAGTGAAAAGGTATGAATTTGAAATATTTTGAGCTTGAAATGCTCTACAATACTCAGCACTGAAAACAATGCTGCTTAGAAGAGTTCTGATCTCTAAATGGTACCATTTTGAGTTGGAAACATTTTGTCAGAATAATGGCAGATTGCTTCTAATAAGGTTCAGAACAACCGATTTCAATCTTGAATTGTTTTATACTCTTCTAATTAAAACTTTAAAATTAAGGGTTTTTAAAAGAAAAAATACATTCTGTTTCCATGAAGACAAAATAGAATAAGTTTGAATTTTTTAAAAAAAGAATAGGTATAAACATTACCTGCAAATATGTAATTTTCAATGTTCCTACCACAATTAACAACTTCAGTAAATTGGATGAGTGATGCCTAACAGGAAGACAGAAATAATCTAAACAATACATACGCAAAGTGTAGCTTAATAACACCAAAACTGACATAGAATTATATATTATAGGGAGAGGTATATTGATGCAGAACAATACTAGCCCATGTATAAAATGTTGACATGCATTCTGGAGAATTATGCCTAAGCCCAAAATTTAGATTACTCAATTTGTTTAATCTCCAGGGGCTATTTTATAATGTTAAAAGAATTCATTCCTGTGATGTGTATTTGTAAACATCCAATCATGCCTGATTGTGAATTTGGTGTCAGGCCCCTCCCTGCAGTGTCAGTAAAATGTGTGTTTTAATGCAACAATTCCAACTATATAATATATCAGATTTTGTATTTTTAGTACTGTTAAGTTTTCATTTTAATGGTTTGTTCTTTGGTATTCCTCAACCCATATGTATATATTTGCCACCTTATAAATCCATTTCATGAATCATTTGGAGTAGCTGTTGCCTGTAAAACATTATGTTGCAATAAAATAAACCAATGAATCTTTGAATTGCCAAAAAAGTTGTTTTAGTGCTCCATGGCTGTTTCAGAAGTGTGTTTTCAATAATTAGTGGGGAGGGGGGAAACTACCCAATATCACACCTTTGTACACATTTTATCTTATTAAAAAAATCAATGGACATCAAAAACAAAAAACTAATTTTATTGAAAGTTTTAATTGTTTTTTTTTTAATTTAACAATGAATGGGGGAAAGGAGAGGGAATCCAAGATGGCCAGTTGGGAAACAATTGGAGCAAAGATGTTTAAGAACATTCTTTTTTTTTAATAAATATTTTTATTGAGTTTTATAAAGGTAATAAAGGGATAGGGTCAAAAAGGATAAGACAAAGGAAAACATACAAAAAGGTTAGACCAGGGGAAAGGGGTAACACAAAAGTGGGATTAGTCCCACAAAATAACATCACTTCAGCAAGTCTACCAGTCCGGGTTTACAAATTAAATCTTAATAATTACTCTATTATTAAACAATTTTCCATAAAATCATGCAAATAACAAATTAGTCAATAAATCTCATTCATTTCACTATTTAACAATGCTTAGTATTAATTATAATCACTTTAAAATAATAATATATTACATATTAATTATAGTTTACCATATTGTTTAAGATCACAAATATACCAAGAGGAAGAAGAAAAAGAACAAGTTCATACAAATAATCATGGAATATAAATACAAATTATCAATTATCTTTTTAAATTTCATAACGTTTTCTCATTCTAGCGTGTTTCTAACCAATAATAAAAATTTTCCCCATGTTTTAAAATAAATTGTCTTTTCTCTTTCATTTCTAAAGTCAATCTGTCCATTTCTGCATAGCAAAGGTGTTTAAGAACATTCTTTTTTAAAAACAAGACAAAACTTTGAATTCAACAACCTTTAAAAGGATTTGCTTCTGCAGTAAGAGCACCAGCAATATAACATGTTGATATATTTATTTTCCTGTATATTTTATCATATTTATTATTTTCTTCACATTGAGGAGAAACCCATTTGGAGAACAGTGTGCAAGTGTGGTGGAAACATTACTCTCTAGGCCAGACATGTCAAACTCGCGATGTCATGTGATGTCGTATGACGTATCAGAGCTTTTTCTCCATTGCTGGCAAAGGGGTGGGCGCAGTTTGCTGGTGACATGTCCGGCCTGCAGGCCAACAGTTTGACATCCCTGCTCTAGGCCAGGGTTTTTAAACCAGTGGTACGGGTACCACCTGTGGTACATTGGCACCTGGCAGGTGGTACGCGACCATCCTAGAAAAGTAGTGGGGAAGGGGAATGAGCTGAAGCGGTGGCAGCACCGCACAAACCTGAGCAAGAGATGGTGGAACTGCAGGACTGTCAGGGCTCAGCGGAAGTGCCAGGATCAGTGCCAGACTCCAGATGGAGCTCGGCACTGATCCTGGCGCTTCTGCTAAGCCGAGAAGAATGTTGCAGCCTCTCCAGGGTCTTGTGATTTACATTCAGATGCTCGGCAACTGATTCATATTTATGACGGTCACAGTGTCACAGGGTCTTGTGAAGTGACCAAAACCTGCTGCAACCACCCAGCAGACGGGGAATAAAAACCAAACACCCCCCCCCATAGGCAGGCAGGCATCTTGCTCAGCTGTGGCTTGGGGGCACAGTGCCATTGTAACTTCGAACAGTCACTAAGCAAACTGTTGTAAGTCAAGGACTACCTGTACTATATCACTTTTTTCCTTTTTGTTTTTTTTGGTCATCACGTTTTTGACACCTTGCTAGGCGACTGGTGGTACTCGGATGTTGCCATATCCTAAAAGTGGTACAATGGGTGAAAAGGTTGAAAAGCCCTGCTCTAGGCCATATAAAAACAATGACAACCAGCCTGTATCTACTATATATTCTACCGAAATATAAAGCCTTTTAGAATATCAACAAGCACTGGTCCTTTATTTCTATATCAAACACTGGAAATTAATCAACTCCTAATTATGAATAATAGGATTAGGCTGTTATTTACATTGATAAGAGCCAGTTTGGTCTAGTGCACAGGTTAGCAACCTGCGGCTCCAGAGCTGCATGCGACTCTTTGAGCCTTTTCCTGCGGCTCCCAGCCTCCTCTGCCATTTGCAGAGAGACACAGAGACACACAGAGAGAGACACTTGCGCTTCCCTTCTCTCTCTCTCTCTCTCTCTCTCTCTCTCTCTCTCTCTCTCTCTGTGTGTGTGTGTAAAAAAGAGTGGCTTCACCATGTTCTCCAACGAGCTGACAAGCTTATTGGGCGGGGCTCCTGCCTTGGCTGCCTCTCTGCAGGAAGCAGGAAGATGAGGAGAGAGCCAGCTCATGTTGTCAGCTTCTTGGAGAATAGCTTGAAGCCAGCTTGCCAGGTGAACAGAAGATCGGAGAGAGGGAGAGACGGGGGGGGGAGAAAGAGAGAGAGAGGAAGAAAAAGGAAAGAGAGGAAAAAGAGGGAGAGAGAGAAAAAGAGAGAAAGAGGGGAGGAGAGGAAAGAGGGAGAGAAAGGGAGAGAGTGAAAGAGGGAGAGAGAAAGAGGGCGAGAGGAAAGGGAGAGAGGGAAAGAGGAAAGAGAGAGAGAGGAGAGAGAGAGAGAACTCATGCACAGCAGCCTCTATTTCTTTTTAATTAAAGTCTTCAGTCAAGCTCCCTTCCCCCTTGTGCCTGCATGCATGTGCGCGCACAAGTTTTGCGGCTCCCAGTGTTTTCTTTTCTCTGGGAAACGGGTCCAAGTAGCTCTTTGTGTGTTTAAGGTTGCAGACCCCTGGTCTAGTGGTTAAGCATCAGGCTAGAAACCAGGAATCTGTTGGCATGAAAGTTGGCTGGTGTCTTTGGCCCAGTCACACACACAATCCAACCCATCCTCAGTCTGGTTGGGAAAATAGGGATATTAGGTATGCTTGCTATCTTCTATTCTGCCTCATAATAAAGGCAGAATAAAAATAGATAACATTTATATAGTTCCCTACTACTGTCCCTATTAAACATTAATGGTAGTAGCTGATCTGTGATCAACTTTTGATCACAGATCAAGAAGTTGGGATCAGAATTTTCATTGCATTGTGCTCCATTTTATAATTGTTTTTGCCGCAGTTGTGAAGTGAAAAATCCTGCTCCCCATTGACTTTGCTAGTAAGAAGTCACAAATGGTGACTCTATGTCCTTAGGATGCTGCAACTGTCATAGATGCATTGCCAAGTACTCCAATTTTGTTCACATGACTGTGAGAATGCTGTAACAGTCATAAGTCACTTTTTTCTTTAAAAAAGTTTTTTTATTTTTTATTTTTTCCATACATTCAATAGTATTTGTTCAACAAACGTGCTGTCTGAGTTAACATATGCTAATACATATTTATGTTCCTAATCTTTTATTCTTTCTAGTCATCGATAAAATAAGTCACAGGTTTGATAATATTTCATTATTTCTTTTTCTTTCAGTCTCAGAGTCTACCCATCTCTGCGCAATTCTAATATTTTTTTAATTATTTCTTCATCTGATGGTATTTCCTTCATTTTTCCAATACTGCGCCACTCTTGTAACATGCAAAGTCAAATATATGCTTTGTTTACCAGTCTTTTCTGGCATTATACTTAATAAAAAAAGTTCAGATTTAAAATCTAGGTGTTCTCCCAACATCTTTTCTAGCTAGGCATGTATTTTTTTCCAATAACTTTGCTTTGGCACATGTCCACCAAACATGGTAATAAGTGCCTGCATAAGTCACTTTTTTCAATGCTTTTGTATCTTCAATTGCTAAACTAACAGTTGTTAAGTCAAAGATTACCCATACCACAGAAAATATTCAGATGTATAACATATAGTCCACTTAAAAATGATTTCTAAAAGTAGTTGACACATTTCAACTTTGACTATACTTGTATGAATTAGGTGTTACCATAGTGCTGCCTTTTAATGCATTTAACTTTGCAAGCATTTTATTTTAACAAAGTTCTCATTGCAGTGAAAGAGATATTTGAAAGAAATTTGCAAATCACTGTGAATATACTAAAATGTTTCAGAAATAGCATTTTATAAATTAGTCTAATAGAACTGCCAAGGTCCACTGAGACTCCAGATAGTTAAAATGCTATTTTGCATTACAGGCCAGATCTGGTAAAGCCACACAAATTACTGTCCTAGAATATCAGATTTACAAAGATGTTCTGTTGTGTAGTTCATGCTGCATTATGGTCACCATAAGATATAATAAAAACCTGCTTAAGTAGTTTGTGCTAATTACTCAAATTTGTGAATTGATTCGATACACAAAAAATTACACAGGATCGATTGACGCCGTTTACATGGGTTCGATAATGCCAAGGAAAAAGTCTGACGTTTGAGTCTTAAATTAATTTAGAATCCATAGGAGTCTATAGATTAATATCAATTCAGCCTTTTTAAATTTGCTGGTTCCCGAAGGAGTTGCACTTCAACTCTCATAATCCCCAACTTTACAGCACGATAAACTCTTTTTAATTCCTCCGCCCATTTGACTAGATTAGGCTAGATTAGATTAATCCCTTGTTTTAGTGGCACCAGTTGCCGCAACCAGTAAAGGAAAGGCTGACAGAGCAGAGGAAAACAATAACGGGCGGGAGAAACCTCCGTCTCAAGCGCAACGAAGCCCAACAAGCTTAAGCCCCGCTTCCTTCCTAGTAGGATCTCCAGCAGCAGAGCTGAGGAGGGGGAGGAGGCGGTGCCTTTTCCGGAGCTGCGTGCGCAGCCATCCGCGCTTGCAGCGTCATCCTGAGGGGCCGGTTTGAATAAGACCCCGAGGGAGGGAGGCAGGCAGGCAGGGAAGTGCCGCGCTGCTACAGCTCCGTCTTCTGTCTTTAGCTAGCTCATTGCCTTGCTTGCTTAACTCGCCAGCCATGCCGCTTTTCACAGGTGAGTCTGCCCAGCCGACTCTCGCGATTGCGGGACTCATCCCCGCGGTTTGCCTCTCGGGGGCCTAGCCCGGCTTCAACACTTGGGCCTGAAGCTCGAGGTCTTTGCGCTCTCCTGCCCTTCGCTGAGGCAGGAACTGGCGGTGGGGAAGGAACGAGTTCGCGCGACCGGATCCCCCCCCCCTCCTGTACGGCTGGAGAAGGGCTGTGCCAAAGGAAGACCGGGGTAGACGGCGTGCTTTCGTGCCGCCCTGTCAAGTAAAGATTGCCTTGATGGTGAAAACATTGACTGGAAGGAAGGGCATGGAGAAAATAAATCTGCCCAAGGGGTGGTTGGTTGCGTATGTAAAGGCTCACTCTGGCGTCGCAACATTGCAAGCAGGCCTTGATTTACCTGAGTGATTTTGAAGAGTAGTACTTGCCCATATTAGAACCCGGATTTTCTTTGGAGCAAACCTGCAATGTGGAACTTGAACAGAGTAATTTTTTTTATTTTTTCATGCTTACAATTATGAGTGCATGTGAAGATTAGCAAGAATCATATATTTAACAAAATAGGGTGAGAAAAAACTTAAGTACTTCTGTCATTCAACTGTTTCAGGGATTTGAGGCTCTTGCCGTTCTCATATGTTGGTGCTTTTGTATTGTAAAATAACATTGGGATCTAATGCATTTGTTATTCTCAAACTACAGGTAGGCCTTGACTTATAGCCATTTGTTTAGTAGCCATTTGAAGTTACAATGACATTGAAAAAAAGTGACTTATGACCATTTTTCACATTAGGACCGTTGCAGAATCCCCATGGTCACATGATCAAAATTCAGATGCTTGGTAGCTGATTTATATTCATGATGGTTGCAGTGTCCCAGGTTCATGTGATCAGCTTTTGAGACCTTTTGACAAGTAAAGTCAATGATGAAACCATGTTCACTTAACAACTGTGGCAAGAAAGGTTGTAAAATGGGGTAAACTTAACAGCTGTCTTACTTAGCAACAGAAACTTCTGGCTCAATTGTAGTCGTACGTTGAGGACTACCTGTAGATTCCAATCCTCTAACTTTTGTATTACTGAGTAGTATGTTAGCAGGCATAATAAGCAACATAGTTCCCTAGACAAAGAAGAGTGTAAAGTTAGGGAAGGCTTTTTTAGAGAATTAATACTGCAATACCCTGCAATGAATGTTACCACCTATAGGGAAGAGAAGCAAGCAATCATATTTCAAAACTGATTTTTAAAAGATCAAATAGGTCATGGAACAGAATAGTTCAGTTAATACAGAGTGTGGATTTCCCACAGAATTATGTTGGATGAGAAGCATAAAAAAAAGGGGGGAAGGGGATTGTATTCATTCCATATTATTTCAACTCCTATATAGCCAAATGTTACCCATATAGAAGTAATGTAGGAATAACGTGTGATACATGCTTCCTTAGACATTGGTGTTATCAGTTTTAGCAATATGTTGTATGAATGTAACTTGGTATTTCAATAAAGATTCCTCTTGTTACAAGTTGCAGAATATTCATGTCTGTTGACAGTACAGCCAGTTGGGAGTATAGCCAAAACAGGTATAATTTGTAGGAAAGACATTCTTAATATAAGTTTGTATGACTTTAATTTTTATAATTTAAATGTCTAATCATTGCTGCCAAATCAGGAGCCATAATTATGTCTAATTTTCAGTACTAATTTTATAGTGTTGGTGTTACACCTCAAATCTTTGTTTTTCAGTTAATGTAAAATGGGGCAAAGAAAAATTCGATGGAGTGGAGCTGAATACAGATGAGCCTCCAATGGTATTCAAAGCACAGCTTTTTGCTTTGACTGGCGTTCAACCTGACAGACAAAAAGTGATGGTGAAAGGTGGAACTTTAAAGGTAGAGTTGGATATTTTATCATATACAACTTGCTGTCGTATGTTTTACACATTTAGTGTATTGAAGCAATAATGATCATATTGGCATTCTGAAAGAATTTATGAATTAAACAATAACAAATTATTTTTGTATATTTTCTGGCTTTTGCTATGAGATCTAAATACCTTTGTTGATTTTGTCTTTAGCTGTTGATGTATTTGTTGAATCTGTTCAGTCATCTTACTATTATTACGAAAAGTTTACATTTATTTTCTTTCTTTCAAATAGGATGATGATTGGGGTAATATCAAAATAAAAAGTGTAAGTATTAGATATTTATAATGGTTTGGATGTTTTCTATACCTAACAGCTTCATAGGGCAGGATTTATCACTTCTCTGGTTTCAGTGATGCAAAGTATGATGTGAATGGGAATGTGGAAGAGTAGAAGGAGGATTCAGATAACACCTTACTTTTTAAAATCTAAGTCTATAGCTATAAAGAGTTAAATACTGCTTTTAGTATTATAACATCTTTAAATGTATTTAACATCTTTTCGGAGACAAATGAAATAAAAAATGTGAACCCGAATGTGATTGCTGATATAATTTAATTTTTATAGTAGGTGAACTAGAACATGGGTGTCAAACTCACCGCGTCATATGATGTGTCACGATGTATCATGATTTTTTTTGCATTGCCAGAGCTGGGGTGGGGCAGCCTCCGCATGATACAACCAGCCCATGGGCTGGCAGTTTGACACCCCTGTACTAGAAAAAAGAGGAATAACTTTTCAGCAAGTTAAGAGTATAGTACAGTGATGGCGAACCTTTTAGAGACCGAGTTTTGCAACCCAAAACCCACTTATGCATCGTTGGGTGCCAGGTGAGTGTGGCCCATTGGGTGGGTGTGGCCAATTGGGTGGGCGTGGCCCATCGGGTGGGCGTGGCTGCGGTGGTAAAAGCAGACTGGGTGGGACTAAAAAGTTCAATCAATCCCAACTTTGCAAGATCTTTTTTTTTTTTCCCACGAGAAGTTGAAATTGACTGATTGATTGAATCTTTTTTTTTGTACACGGTGGCGGAGGCCTACTGAAAAGGTTTTATAAAAACCAGCTGAAGGCCTAGGACTGGGGCAACGGCGCGTATGCCCACAGAGAGGGCTCTGAGTGCCACTTCTGGCACCCATGCCATAGGTTCGCCACCACTGGTATAGTAAATACTTTGGTTCCTTAAGGAACAGAATGATATATATTAGTGGTTTACACTTTTTTTCAAAAGGCAATAAAATAACCATAATTTAAATTTGTATATGTCGCAATACTCTTTAACATAAAGAATCAAAATTGCTTTTGAGCTTATATATTAAAACTAACTTCCTTAAGACTAATGTATGTAATTGTATTTAATTTTTTAAAGCATCTGCTGATAAATCTATTGCACCTTTTCAATAGGGGATGACCTTATTAATGATGGGCTCTGCTGATGCTCTTCCTGAAGAACCAGTAGCCCGGCCTGTTTTTGTTGAAGATATGACAGAAGAACAGTTAGCCTCGGCAGTAAGCCTAATCTTCTCATTATGCTCATGATTTTGAGTGTTGAAATATGCATGACCTCAAATTTAATGAGTATTAATATATACAGTAGAGATCCACTTTGGGGTAGTTGTTTAAGTATCAGGCCAGAAACAGTGAGACTATAAGTTTTCTAGTCTTAATCTGGGCATGAAGGCACTGGGTGATCTTGGGCCAGTCACTTTCTCTCAACTCTAAAAAGGAGCAGTGGCAAACCACTTCTCAGAAACCTTGCCAAGAAAACTGCAGGGACATGTACAGGCAGTCTATGAGAATTGGACATGATTGGGAAAAAAAATCTATATTATAAACATCTTTAGTTTTCAAACCAAGAAACGGGGGTTCTGAACTGAAACACATTTTTCTCAAACAATGCCTCTCTGCTTTTTCTGAGTGAGCTGAATTTCTTTGATAGGTGATGGTTGCTCTCTGTGTTTAAATCATTGCTATTTGATGAATGTAAGCCATTGTATTAGTAACTCTTCTGATTTTTACTAAGGGGCTTATTTTATGCAAAAACTAACTTTTTTGGGGGGGGGGGAGAAGAGTATTCTCATTCTCTATTTATAGTTCCTGCTCAGAGAGCAGCTACAGCTACGAAGACCTTCCCAATCTTCAATTGATGTGCCAGTTGTACATTTTTCTAGATTGGAAGGCCCTACAGTCACTCATACCCTGGTTACTTTACAGCTTATTACTGCAGCATTCTCCAACAGCTTCAATTGTCCCAAATGCAGTAATGATCATGTCTCTGTATACCCACCTAACTTCCCTGCTTTGCTAGCTACATCAGTTTGCTTTCAGGTGAAATTCAAGATGCTAGTTGTTTCTTATAAAGCCCTACATAGCACTGAACCTAGTTGCTTGTGGGACCATTTATCTTCCATAGTATTTGCCTGCTTGATTTTATCCAAAGGAGTTGGCACACTCTGGGTTTCTTTGAATAAACATTGCTAGTTATTGGATTTGAAAATGCCCTTTCTCTGTGTTTCATTAGGGTTAACTTTCTTGGCATTTAGCAGGACCAAGCCTTTTGCCCAGGTTTTTGGCTAAGGCTTTGCTTTTTGTTCATTTGTTTTTATTGGTTTTTATTGTTATGTGGTTTTATTATTTTTCCTGGTTTTTTTGTGAACTGCCCAGAATCTTTGGGAAGTGGGAGGTGTACACACACACACACACACACACACACACACACACACACTGCCTAGTAATTTTAATTTTCTGTTTTGAAATATAACAATTTAAAATTGATAAACAAAAGAACAGCTGGCTAACCAAATATTAAAAATTCTGAAAAAATAAAGTATTCTTTCTCTTTTTCAAAAAGGGATTAATATAGATTCCAGCTACAGTGAACAGGCGGCTTAATTCTGGAAAACATGCTCTTTCAGATATTTCTGAATAGTCTTCAAAGTATGTTGCAGTCAGCTGGCATCCAAATTAAATAAATAAAATAATAGTCCAAATGAGATGCAACTAAGAACAGATATCATTGTGGCCAAATGTAGCATTTGGGGGAACTGGCCCAAATATCTTATATAAAAAATGAGATGTCATTTTTTAAAAAAACATTTCTAAAAATACAATATTTAGTATAAAGCAAATATTTTTAATATTTCTGTGACAGATGGAATTACCGTGTGGCTTAACAAATCTTGGGAATACTTGTTATATGAATGCTACAGTTCAGTGTATTCGCTCTGTGCCAGAATTGAAAGAAGCTCTTAAGAGGTAGGTTTTATAACTACAAATAGAATGCTGATAATTTTATTCATTTTTTAAAAAATGAAGTAATATGAATTGTAACTAGTAGTATTTTTAATAGAAAAGGGAAGCTAGAATAAGTTTAAGTAGTAAACTTTATTTTTAATTTTAGATTTCAAATGAAAAACTGAAATATATAATTCAAATTTTTGGGTAGAACTATAATAGGAATCCAGTGTGTGTTGAAATCTATTCTGCAAGTGGAATTGAGAGTTCTGTATTAAAGAGTTATTTAGAAAAATGCTTTTTGTTCCTGCACTATTTATTTCATAAAGTTTTAACATCTTATTTTGATTAGTGACCAGAGTTGATCAGTTTCAAGAAGTATTGATACCATATTTTAAATATCATTGCTGCAGACTGTAGTACACTGAAAAGTGAAGATACTAAAGTATTAGCAAAATTTATCTGGCATATACTTAAAATTGCTTTTTCATGCTTAATGTTACTTTTTCTGTTTCCACTCAGTAAATTCTACAAGAATTGTTTTTGTTTATTAAGTTTATATACCACCATCTCATTCTACAAAGTCTCTCTGGGCACAACTCTGGTTAACTATGATAGCATCTTTAAAATATAGGACTATCAAGGATTATGTATGTAAAAGGGAGATTTTAGAGGTGATCTCACTTTAAAGCATTTTAGATGGATGAAGTGTTTGGTTAAGCAACCTTTTATGGAATAAATTATCCTTGAAGTTCATGATTTACATCCAAAAATGCTTCTAAAGAGGCAGAGCATGTTTTTGCTCACACAATTGGCCTCCCCAATTTCTACCTTTTCTGTCCTTACGTTGCTTCCCCATACACATTTAGATTGTTTCAGAGGATTCCCTGACCTTTAGAGGCAGCTTTTTAGGAGCTACAATGGGCTGCAATGGAAAGGGGAAAAAAGAAAGCCCTCTTTTTTGAGTGCAATTTAGATGTAAGCTACTGGCTCTTTGTTTCATGTTTCATATATATTTACAAATTATCATGAAATGTTTATTTATTTATTTATTTGTATCCCACCTTTATTATTTCTTTTAGAAGTAAATCATGGAGGTGATCATATCCAGCACACCATCCTCTTCCTATTTTGCCCACAATAACCCTGTGAGGTTGTTTGGGCTGAGAGAGAGTGACTGGCCCAAGGTCACTCAGCCAGTTTTACTGGCTAAGGAGGGACTAGAACTCACGGTCTCCTGCTTTCTAGCCTGGTGCTTTAACCACTAGACCAAACTGACTCTAAACATAATAAATATAGTAAAATATACATAATAGAAGCAGTTGAATATGTCAACCAACAGTAAAGCTAATTTTTAAGAAACTATCAGTAAAATTAAGAGTTGTTTCATCTGGAGAAGTTACTGGTTATTTGGCTGCTAGAGTTACTGGAGAAGGCAGTGGAATAAGATATAGGATTGGGTAAATAGGTAAGGAATTTCCTCCTCATTTTCCAAATAGAACTTTTTCTTTAAAATTCTGGTACTGGGACAATCTAAATAGCTGAACAGGATTATATTGAAACACACTTCTTCAAAATCAAATGGTTAAATATCAAATGCCTACAAGATAGTATCATTTGGATATATTTAATTATAAATTAGATTTGATTATGGAGGGAGGACAAGCCAATCAGTGGCTACTAATACTGTATATAGCATATATTTGCTTTAATAAAGAAGTCAGAAGGTTTATTTCAGTTGCTGGGAATATGAGTGAGATATCGCTATTACAGCCATTTCTACCTCATGAGCTGTCTATGACATATTGTTGGCTTCTGCAGGAACAGAATAGAATTGGCAGCAGAGGTGGTTTTGGTTCGATCTATACAACTAGTCTGATGTGTTCATTTGATGCAAAGTAGTGAGAAGCATGCAAGGCTTTTTAGTTGCAACCAGATTTCAACTCACATATTCCTTCTTTTAGAGGTAGTCCTTGACTTATGACCACAATTTAGTCCAGCACTTTGAGACAGTTGTTAATGAGTTTTACCCCATTTTATGACCTTTCTTGCTACAGTTGTTAAGTGAATCACTGCAGTTGTTAAGTTAGTAACATGGTTGTAAAGTGAATCTGGCTTCCCTATTGACTGCTTGTCAGAAGGTCACAAAGGTGATCACATGACTCTGGGACACTGCAAGTATCATAAATATGAACTAGTTGCCAAGTGTCCAAATTTTGATCACATGATCATGGGGATGCTGCAGTGGTCATAAGTGTGAAAAGTTGTCATAAATCTCCTTTTTCAGTGCTGTTGTAACTTTGAACAGTCACTAAATGAAAAGTTGTAAGTTGAGGACTATCTTTACTTGGTTATAATAAATGAATGGTTGAACTATTAAAAGAATGCTAACAATGGTTGAATGTGTCAATCCTTATATGAAGGCATGATGTACAGTTGGTGCAAAAAATTGGGCATACCTGGTCAATCGTATCTTTCAGTAAAACCTTAAAACAGGGGTCTTCAAACTTGGCAACTTTAAAACTTGTGGACTTCAACTCCCAGAATTCCTCAGCCAGACCTGGCTGGCTGAGGAATTCTGGGAGTTGAAGTCCACAAGTCTTAAAGTTGCCAAGTTTGAAGACCCCTGCCTTAAAACAACTAAAGCTAATACAACCTCTACATGTTTCAAACTTAATATATCTTTCTCCAAATCTGAATATGCACTTTCTATTTATATGTATCTAAAGTGTGCATTCAGTTATGATGGTAACCAGCCTATCTAAGGCTTCCAAAATGTAAGAATTCCAAATCTTGATTTTGTAATTACAACTTACAACTTTCTTAGTTATGGTCGAAATCTCACAGATGAATCTCAGTTTCCAGATAAGAGCCATTTTAACTTTCTAGATTATATTGATTCAAGGGCCAATCTAACTATATTTTTAAAACATTTTTAGGTATGCTGGTGCCTTAAGAGCTTCAGGGGAAATGGCCTCTGCTCAGTATATTACTGCAGGTTGGTATTTCAAGAGCAAAGCAGAGTTTTCTGATATAATTTAGCTACCCCAGATAAAACGTCCAGTATACTGCTCAGAAGATATTTTTGTTTTTTTCCTAGCACAATTTAAAGTATTTTATAGATTTTGAGTTTTAGTTACCACTTTTTGAATTGTAGCCAAATATTAATCACTTAAAAAAATCCTTTTGACATTTGCAGCTTTTTAAAATCCAGAAATACTTGAAACATTGGAAAATGAATGCTACTTGTTTACTTTATTACTGTCATGGTTCCAATTAACATTGGATGTTTTGCTTTGACAATTGCCCTTGATCAGGATATTATGATTTATTCCATTTCATTTAAGAAAAAAAACAAATCAAGAACAATCAACTATTGAATATGCTGTTATCAGATTTTGAGACGGTATGTTCATTGGCTACTCTGTAGAATTGCTTACGTTTCTCCTTATCTGGCACCGCTCTAGCTAGATCTCTTGAATGGATGCAGAATATTTGATTAGTTGGTTTATTAGGTTAATCTTGCCCAATCTGTTCGTTCATTCTTTCAGTGTTCTGTTAATGTGCAGGGAAACGTTGTTTTATTTGTCAAGTTGTTGAAATCTTGCTACATTACTATGCAACATTCAGCACAGTTAAAGTTGCATGTACAGAACTTATTATTAGATGATGGGCTGAAGGTAATTGCTAACAAGGGAATATACATACATTTGTTTTGTTGTGGCCTTATGCTAGGTTAGATAAAAACTAAGTCAGATATGTGATGATAATTAACTTTCTATATTAGTTTTACAGTACATGTAGTCCTTGACTTAACAACCGGTCACTTAGCGACTGTAGTTACAGCAAACCTTGAAAAGAGACTCTTTTATGTTTGCTTTATGACTGCCATATTCACTTGACCACTGCAAAAAAGATTGTAAAATTGTAAAGCATGATGACCTGCTTTATAACCATCACTACTTAACAACCACAATTGCAGGCTTAATTATAATCTTAAAGTGAAGACTACCTGTACATGGTTATTAGCCTATTGATTGCCTTTTGTTTCACTAGAGTCTCACTTTGAAAGTAGATTGACATGACTCATTTTTGTAATGTACAGTTGAAGCTGCACCAGTAATATGCAGTTATAATTTAGGATTAAATGACTTACATAAAATAAATGGCTAAGACAGGAGTAGGCAACCTTGGCTCTTTTATGACTCGTGACTCAGGAATTCTGGGAGTTGAAGTCCACGACTCATAAAAGAGCCAAGGTCTAAGATAAGCAACAACTGTTCAAATTTGCAATGATACTGAATAAGAAGGATTTATACCGTTCCCTGTTGTCATATGATCATAATTTCTGATGTTCCCTGCTGGCTTTCCACAAGCAAAGTCATTGGGAAAGCCAGTGGGAATTTGGAAGTTGAAATCACTGGAGGTCCTTGCTTAATGGCTTAATGGTGCTCACTTAATGACAACAACCAGGACCACCACAATTAATATTGCTAAGCGACATGGTCATGTGACATTTTTTTTATGAATGCATTGCTTATCAACAGCAGTTTCTACCCCAAAAGCTGTTCTAACCTATATAAAACGTTTACATACAATAATATAGATTGTTTCACTTGCATGATATAATCAATTGTACAATATTTCTTAAATAGACTGACCGTGCATTTATATATTTAAATAGTCTTTTGCTACAAAATATAATTGTATTATGTATGACATAAAGAGTTTGCATTTGAGGAATATGCTGCATATATTATATTACTTTGCATTTATTGTTTTTTATTTTATTTTTAAGCTTTAAGAGATTTATTTGATTCTATGGACAAAACTTCCTCCAGTATCCCTCCCATCATTCTTCTCCAATTTTTACATATGGCCTTTCCTCAGTTTGCAGAAAAAGGAGATCAAGGCCAATATCTTCAACAGGTAGATACTTTTAAATTTCTTTTCTGAAGGCTACATATTTTATGTAAAAATGTATCATTTCCATATTGGTAATTAATAACTATATTTGTATGATTCCTCAGCAGCTTCTAGTCCTGGCTGCTGAAGAAAACATTTTAGAATAAAGTAAGAAAGTGTTTTT
This sequence comes from Crotalus tigris, assembly GCF_016545835.1. Lineage (NCBI taxonomy): Eukaryota > Metazoa > Chordata > Lepidosauria > Squamata > Viperidae > Crotalus > Crotalus tigris. The sequence goes on along the minus strand of NW_024100552.1, from coordinate 6,627 downwards.
CATTTGTGTACATATGCACCTGTGTGCACAAACGTGTTTGTGTTTTTATATGATGTGTATATGATATATTTTTGTTGGATTCCAGTGATCTAGTTTTATCTTTGTCTTTTTCCTTAGGATGCCAATGAATGCTGGGTACAGATGATGCGAGTACTGCAGCAAAAGTTAGAAGGTATAGAAGGTGATGCAGTAATGGAAGTAAGTATTTCTTGTATGGAAATAACTGAGACTAACTCTGGGCTATACCTGAATTTGTATAGTCAATAATATTGGCAATATTTAACAGGAATAAAAATATGATTTGATTGCAGGTAAGTTGTTGAAAATGCCTAAAACAGGAGTTAATCTTTTTATTCCATGGACCTTTTTGAGAATCTGTGAAACCTGTGGATCTCTTCTCTGAAAAAATATATTTAAATTCATAAAAGAAAATCACATCCAGTCACATGATGCCTCAATTTAACAACTACAACAATTTATTAGGGCCAATTCTGGTAATAAGTTGAGGACTATCTATACTATAAAGAAAATTGTTATGCTCAAATAGGGTTATCGAAACATAAAATAACAGTTATGGCCACCCATTTTAAATACATTTAACAGTCAGTATACAAACAATATAAAAACATCCAACTAAAATTAAAAATAATCCAGTTCCAAGAAATAAAACTGAGGTAACTGCCTAACTTAGAGTCTAGTTCCAAGCATATCAAACCAAATTTGTCTAACAAATGCCTGGAAGAGTCCTTTTGGCAAGCTTACAAGAGTTACTTCAACTCCTTCACAAGAAGGAATCTGGTTAAATAAACAGGGCCATCAGTCACCTACCTGATTTACTTGCAAGTCTTAACCTGTTTTTAAAGGTATGTTTTTCTCAGGTATTTTTATGGGTTTTTATGTGGTTGTGAACTGTCTAGAGCCGCATTGGTAACACAGGTGCAATCCAATTTAGGGCTGTTATCACATGTTCCATTCCAGGCAGTGACTAAGGTCTCAGCTGGGAATTGAAGCAGAGTGTGAGGAATGATCCCAATTTTCCTTTGAATCCCTACTGGATTAATCTGTCACTGGGAAGGGACCATTTTTTTCCCCCATGAATTGGTATGCAGTGAGTTGAAATAGATATAAATAATATTAGATTATTCAGGATATGGGAAAACTAGATTGTGAAAAATTCCAAAGGAATCTGTTTAAATTGGGTTCATAATTAGCCAGATGACAAATCTGTTTCAGTATAAATAAAAAAATCCATACTGGGGCAAACTAAATTCCATACAATATAAGGTTTGAATGTTTGGGAACTCTTTAGCTTAAAAAAAAAAGATGACCGAGTAAGGATGTGAGCAAGATGTGTAAAAACATGCAGTGCCATGAAAAGAGTGGATAAGGGAAAATTATTCTACTCAAAATTCTATATAGAACTATGGGCCATCCAAGAGAACTGATGGCAAGAAGATTAAGAACAGACAAAAATGCTTATTAATAAAGCATATAATTTATCTGCATAATTGGTTACCGTGATGCTGACATGGTTGCTTGCTTAAAGGGAAATGGAAAAACTCATAGAGGAGAGGTCTGTCGGGCAGAATTAGTTTTGAAGATTTCAGTATTAGATCCAGGTTAGCACTTGTATACCAGCTGGATGGAAACAATAGGGGAAGAGACATATGGCCATCTCCTGTTTGTTAGAGCCCAAACCATCTGGTTCGCCATGTGAGAAACAAAATGTTAGACTAGTTGAGCCTTTGACTGGTCTAACAAGCTGTTCTTTCATTATGTTCTAAAGAGTTTCTGATAGGTGCTGCATCGATGCTTGGAAACAACTTTGGGAATCCCAAACACTGAGTTGATATAGTGCAAGCTACCAATTTGAACTAAAAATAGCTTGGAATATCTGCCCAAGCTACTTTTTCTACAGTTTTGGATTTAGACTGCTTGATATAGAATTGAATAAGATCTATGTTTCCCAGGTTTTGTTCGAAGTAACCCATTCATATTTTTTCTCCTTGGTTACATTTATCTTGTTTTAAAAGTACAACAGACAGCTTTGTAAAAGTAAAGTATAAGCAGTTTGTATTGGTGCTTACATATTCGTTTGCTTTTACAGACTGACTCTTCAGTTTCAGGTGCAGCAGGAACAGCAGCAACACCACCTCCTAAAAAGAAAAGCTTAATTGACCAGTTTTTCAGTATTGAGTTTGAAACTATGTATCCTAAACGTTCTGGAGTAATAAAGCGTGCTTATGGTAATGCAATTAGTATATGTAGGATTTGTTTTATACATTTTACTTACTAAAGGGATAATCTTTATTAAGAGTATACTCTGAAATTGGTAGCTAAATGCTTCTATAAATTATAAAGCTGTTTTTAAAGAAACGTTTATGCTACCAATGAAGAAGAATATTTGTAGCTCAGGGTTGAAATGAGGGGTTGTTGGTACTCTCTGAGCTTGCTTGTTTTCTTGCAAATGTTTCATTACCCTTTATGCTAGCTTATAAAAAAACCCAATAGTTATCTAAAGAACAGGTTAGTGTCATTAAGATGCTGTTATACGAACTGTTGTTTTACTTCCAGAAAGAGACACAAGCGATACTACAAGCAATCCAAGAGGCAAGCCCAACTGCAAGGAAAAACTATGAGGAGATGAAAAATTACATTGATAAAATGAACCAAAAACTTGATAATATAGACTCTCAATTTACAAATTTTAAACAGTTGGTCACAAAAAATGAACATAGGATTCAAAAAATAGAAGATAAATCAACAGAGGTTGACAAAAAAAATAGAAGAATTGATGCAAATAAATGGAGAATTAGAGGACTCAATAGCAGTCATGGAAATGGAAAAGGCTTGTTACTTCTTAAGATTTCAAAACATAATGGAAGACAAGGAAGAGAACCTTGTAGATCTGATAACGGAATTACTGGCTGATGCATTAGAAATCGGGAAACAGGAAATGGAAGGAGAATTAGATCAGATATACCGAGTTAACTCAAATTACGCGAGAAAAAATAAAGTTCCTAGAGAAGTACATGTTAGATTTCTTAAAAAATCTGTAAGAGATGAGATCCTGAGAAGTGTGAGAGATGACCCTTTGAAATATAAAGGAAAAGAAATTGTAGTCCTCAAACAGATCCCTAGGAGAATAAGAGAGTCCCGAAGAGAATATCAATTTTTAATCAGAAAATTAATTGAAAAAGGAGTGAACTTTAGATGGCTGATCCCAAAAGGGATTTTAATTTATTGGAATATGAAAAGATACAGACTGGACACGACACTTAAAGCAATGGAATTCTATGACAACCATAAAGCGTTCATGGAAGGTGGTGAATTTGAATCTGGTACAGCAAGAGAAACAGAGAGGAAGAGATGGTAATAGAAGGAGTAGCCAAACCAAGAGAAGAAGAAGAAACTAAAAATACAAATACAGAAGAAGGGGCAAGACCAAGAGAACAGAGACAGATAAGATCGATTAGAAGATTAAGACCTAAATATAATTGAAAGAGATGGAGAAGAGGAAAAAAAGTTACACGACTACAAAAATTAAAAATAGATATAATTTGTCTCCAAGAAACACATATTAAGAGACAATACTATAAATTGTTGGAACAACCAAAAATTGGCAAACTCCATTTTGCATTAGCACAACAAAAGAAAAGAGGAATAGCTCTATTAAAGAAACAATGAACCCTAAACAAATTTATGCGGATGAAGAGGGAAGAATATTAATGGTGAAAATAATAATGGACCAAAACCAGATACTGATGGTAGCAATATATGCACCAAATGATAAACAAGAATTTAATCAAAAATTACATTAAAAATTGAATTGGAATATCAAAATCTTTGTATAATGGGAGGCTTTAATGCAATAGCAGATGGAACTTTGGACTATAAAAGCACTAAAATAGGGAAGAAAGGAAGAAACATATTACCTTAAACCTTTTCTAAAATGGCAGAAGAAATTTGTATTCAAGACATGGAGAGAAAAAAATCCAAAAAAATTGCAATATACATTTTATTCAAATAGACACAAATCATGGTCTAGAATTGATATGATATGGATGTCCTGAAATTAGCACGATGATACAAGAAGTAGAGATAGAAACTAATACCTGGGCAGATCATAATCCAATAAAGATGACCTGGAAAGAAGCCAAGAAAAAAATCAGATGGTCCCTGAACAAATCTATATTGAAAGAAAAAGAATTTATACAACTAGCGACAAAGGAGATTTACTTTTTTTTCAAAATAAATAAGAAAGAAGATACATCACTTCAAAATGTGTGGGATACAGCTAAAACATTTTAGAGAGCTGGCTATAACTTATACTGCTAAAAAAACAAAGAAAGAAAACAACAACAGTTAAAGTTGAAGGAAGAATTTAGAAAATTAAAACTAAAACTACAAATAGACCCACAAAAGAAAATACTTAAAAATAAATGGAGATAATAAAACATAAACTAAACCTAGTAGAGGCGGAAATAATAGCTCAACAGATTAAAAGGACTAAACAACTTTTTTGAAAATGTCAATAAGTCGGGGAGATGGTTAGCAAATAGACTGAAGAAAGAAAAAGAAAAAACTGATAAATAAGTTGCAAGACCTAAACGGTGAATTACAGTTTCAAAATGACACAATTTTAAAATATTATTAAAGACTTTTACGAGATACTTTACAATGCAAACGAAATTTCAAAAGAAAAAATACAGCAGTACCTAAAAAAAAGCAGATTTACCAAAAATTCCAGAGAATATTTAAAACATATTAAATGAAAAAATATCAATGATGGAGATTACAGAGGCCATAAAAAGACAAAAAAATGACAAGACCCCGGGCCCAGATGGACTACCTGCAGAGCTTTATAAATCCTTGAAAGATATATTAAGCTCAATAATGAAAGAACTGTATTTTGAAATACTTTTGGAGGCTAAAATACCAAATACATGGACAGAAGCTAACATTAGCTTAATACCTAAAGAAGATTCTGACTTGTTGCAAATAAAAAACCAATATCGTTATTAAATGTAGATTATAATTTTTTTGCCTCAATAATAGCAGAAAGACTAAAGAAATTTCTGACTGAATTTATACATATAGACCAAAATAGTTTTCTGCTAAAAGACAAATAAAAAATAACTTAAGAATGATTCTAGATGTTTTGGAGTACTATGAAACTCACCCAGGGAAATAGATGGCATTAATATTTATAGATGCACAGAAGGCGTTTGATAATGTAAATTGGGAATTTATGTTCCAGCAACTAGAGAAATGGACTTTGGAGAAAACTTTATAAACATAATCAAAACAATTTATCATAAACAAACAGCTAAAGTAATTATAAATGGATATTTTATAGAAAATTTTAACATTAAAAAAGACACAAGACAGGGATGTCCAGTATCCCCATTACTATTAATATTAATACTAGAAGTATTGAATAGAAACATCAGGCAAGATATAGAAATTAAAGGACTGGAGATAAAAGATGAAAAATATAAACTACAAGTGTTTGCAGACTTGGTTTTTATATTAGAAGAACCACTTGAAACAAACATCAAGCTTATGGAAAAAATAGAAGAATTTAGAGAAGTGGCAGGGTTGAAAATAAATAGAGAAAAGACTAAAGTGCTAACTAAAAATCTTACAGAAAAATTAAAAAAACCAACTACTAAAAAAACCCCTTCAAATAGTTAAAAAAGTTAAATATTTGGGAATCCATTTAACAGCAAGATGTGCAACAATAAAAGAAGACAACATAAGATTATTAAAACAAATAAAACTAGATCTGGAAAAGTGGAAAAATCTATAACTTTCAATGCCGGGGAGAATAGCAACAGTGAAAATGAATATCTTACCAAAAATACTATTTTTTATTTCAAACAATACCTATAAGATTGGGAAAAACTTTTTTGGATAAACTAAACAGAATAATATTGAAATTGCTGAAAACAGATGAAAAACTGATTACAAACTTTACAAACATTTGTTAAGCTTAAAGATAGAAGATGAACAAGTAAAAGAAACTGATAATATGGGCAAAGAACTTTGGATATAATAGAGAATTAGAAAATTGGCAAAGCTTATGGGAAAAAACTCTAAAATAACGAAAGCGGTGACCTATAAAGAAAACTTATACAAAATGTTTTATAGATGGCATTTTTTTTTATTGAAAATTTTTTTAAATTTTTTTACAAAAAACAAAAAACAACAATACAACAACAAAAAAAAACAAAACCAAACAAAACAATACAACCCTCCCCAAACCACCCACGCCCTCCCCCCCAGAGCTTCCCAGAGCAGAATATAGGCTTAGTTAAAAAAGTTAAAAAGATTATATATATATATATAAAAAATTAACAATAATATATATATATATATATATAAAAATAAAAGTTATAAAAAAGCTAAATGATATTTTTTTATATCCAATTTAAATTGTATAAACTTTATCCATTTATCCCAAACAGCAAAAAATTTCTCTTGCGATTGTTCTTTTAAGAAAGCCGAAATCTTTACCATTTCCGCCAAGTAGGATACTTTAAAAAACCACTCCTGCAAAGTAGGCAAAGATTCCTTCTTCCAGTATTGTCCTACTAGCAACCTTGCGGCTGTGATCAAATTCAA